>NC_052152.1:211017340-211674833 GCF_902713615.1 Scyliorhinus canicula | reverse complement strand
GGTTGAGTGTTAGGGTTAGGGTGAGGGTGAGGGTGAGGGTGAGGGTGAGGGTTAGGGTTAGGGTTAGGGTTAGGTTAGGGTTAGGGTTAGGGTTAGTGTTATGGTTAGGGTTAGGGTTAGGGTTAGGGTTAGGGTGTTAGGTTCTGGACAGATGGGGGTTACCCGTATTTCTGCACCCAATAAGGGATACAGCGCCGAAGCGTCTGCCTCTTTGCTGGCGCACGTTCCACATTCTTTTCTGCATAGACTTTGCGTCATCTCTCTGTCTCTCGAATCCGACCACGTATTTTAGAAATAAGACAAATAGAAAGTAGGAAAAATAGACAGTGAGGAGCAAAGATTAGACTGTAGTTGTATTTAGAAGAAAATTGGTAATACCCAGGTTAGGGTCAGGGACTGGGTGCGAGTTACCCTTCCTTTCCGTACCCAAACAGGGACACAGCTAGTTTAGGGTAAGGGTTAGTATTTTTAGGAACCAGGAAGGGATTACCCTTCTTTTCCGTACCCAAACAGGGACACAGCTAGTTTAGAGTAAGAGTTAGGGTTAGGGACAAGGGGGGAATTACCCTTCCTTTCCGTACCCAAACAGGGACACAGCTAGTTTAGGGTAAGAGTTAGTATTAAGGACCGGGTAGGGATTACCCTTCCTTTCCGTACCCAAACAGGGTCACAGCCAGTATAGGGTAAGAGTAAGGGTTAGGGACCGGGTGGGAATAACCCTGCTTTTCCGTACCCAAACAGGGACACAGCTAATTTAGGGTTAAGGTAGAGGACAGGGTGGGGATTACCAAAGCAAGAAATAACACAAATAGAAAGTAGGAAAAATAGACAGTGAGGAGCAAAGATTAGACTGTAGTTGTATTAAGAAGAAAATTGGTAATACCCAGGATAGGGTTAGGGACTGGGTGCGAGTTACCCTTCCTTTCCGTACCCAAACAGGGACACAGATAGTTTAGGGTAAGGGTTAGTATTTTTAGGAACTGGGAAGGGATTACCCTTCTTTTCCGTACCCAAACAGGGACACAGCTAGTTTAGGGTAAGAGTTAGGGTTAGGGACAAGGGGGGGTTACCCTTCCTTTCCGTACCCAAACAGGGACACAGCTAGTTTAGGGTAGGAGTTAGTATTAAGGACCGGGTAGGGATTACCCTTCCTTTCTGTGACCCTGTTTGGGTACGGAAAGGAAGGGTAACCCCCCCTTGTCCCTAACCCTAACTCTTACCCTAAACTAGCTGTGTCCCTGTTTGGGTACGGAAAGGAAGGGTAATTCCCCCCTTGTCCCTAACCCTAACTCTTACCCTAAACTAGCTGTGTCCCTGTTTGGGTACGGAAAAGAAGGGTAATCCCTTCCTGGTTCCTAAAAATACTAACCCTTACCCTAAACTAGCTGTGTCCCTGTTTGGGTACGGAAAGGAAGGGTAACTCGCACCCAGTCCCTGACCCTAACCTGGGTATTACCAATTTTCTTCTTAATACAACTACAGTCTAATCTTTGCTCCTCACTGTCTATTTTTCCTACTTTCTATTTGTCTTATTTCTAAAATACGTGGTCGGATTCGAGAGACAGAGAGATGACGCAAAGTCTATGCGGAAAAGAATGTTGAACGTGCGCCAGCAAAGAGGCAGACGCTTCGGCGCTGTATCCCTTATTGGGTGCAGAAATACGGGTAACCCCCATCTGTCCAGAACCTAACAACCTAACCTTGACGAGTGCCACGTACAACATTAACTTGGTCCAAGTAGTGTCATAATACACGTATCTATGTTTCAAATCTTATACTTATTATACAGTTTCTCATATTTCCTTTTATTCATAATGTCTCTCTACATTATTCTTCTTGTAGTATTTCTCTTTTACTTATTGAGGACTTTGTTTCTAGACTCATTTCATTCTTATATATATATATTCTTGTCCCTTACCCTAAGCCCCTTGCCCTAAGCCCGACCCTAACCCCTAACCTAACCCTGACGGTAGCCCTGACGGTAGCCCTGACGGTAGCCCTGACGGTAGCCTTGGCGATGGCCCTGACGGTAGCCGTGATGGTAGCCCGAACGGTAGCCTGGACGGTAGCCCGAACGGTTGCCCTGGTGGTGGCCCTGGCGGTGGCCCGAAAGGAGGCCCTGGCGGTGGCCTTAACGGTAGCCCTATTGGTTATGCTAACGGTAGCCCGAACGGTAGCCCGAACGGTAGCCCGAACGGTAGCCCCAACGGTAGCCCGAACGGCAACTCCAACCCTCATCCCAACCCTCATCCCAACCCTCATCCCAACCCTCATCCCAACCCTTACCCCGACGGTAGCCCTGGTGGTAGCCATGACGGTAGCCCTGACGGTAGCCTAGGCGGTAACCCTGACGGTAGCCTTGACGGTAGCCTCGAACGGTAGCCTTGACGGTAGCCCGAACGGTTGCCCTAATGGTGGCCCTAACGGTAGCCCTAAAGGAAGCCCTGTCGGTGGCCCGAACGGTAGCCCTATTGGTGACGCTAACGGTAGCCCTATTGGTAGCCCGAACGGAAGCCCGAAAGGTAACCCTCACCCTCACCCTCACCCTCACCCTAACTCCCTCCCCTCCCCCACTCCCTCACCCTAACCCCTTAACCCTAATTTAATTTTCTTTCTTCCCTTTCCTCTTTAAATATTTACATCATGGGAATATTTTCACTTACCCTATATTCTAATTAATTTTTTTTTAAATCCATATATAAAAGTTTTTTAAAAAATACGATGTACAAGTATTAATTCATTGATTATCCTCTCAAATTTTGCTAAGGTCTGTAATTTAAATTTATAGCTTCATACTAGCCGTTCATGTTCGGCCGTTTTGTATGAATTAAAAGTTTTTGGCAGCCGTCCACATTCGGCCATTTTGTGGGATTCAAAATGACACAGTCGGCCATTTTGTAGTTTTTTAAAAATGAAATGGCAGCCGGCAGTTTAGACTTCCGGTAAGCACGGTTGGCCAGTTTAAATCATACGTAAATCAACATTAATTTAAATGATTTACACCCAAATTTAAATAATAGTCATTAGAATACACTAGACATGATAAGGTAAAAAAATAATTCCTTCTAAACGTTCCTAAATTTATAGCTCCTGATTGGTAGATACTAATTGTTGACGTCATAGATTGGGTTTAAAAAGTAACGGTTTTCTGCACCTGCTGCTGACTAGAGGTTTGTCAGAAGTTTCCAGACACTCTCTGGAGTCAGTCGCTGAACCTGATCCTCCACAATTTTCAAGTATTTCGTAGGACAACGATTATTCTGAGGTAAAACCATTTTTATGACTGAATTTTTTATATAAATGGAAGATTTTTTCACTACTTTAGATGTTTAATTTGGCAATTTGTGCTATACACTTAGTGAGAGGAAGATTCTTAGTGGACGAAAGACAGTCCCCTGATGAGCAGTAAGGACTGCGAAACATGTACATGTAGGGACCATTTTTTACCACAAATTGGGTTTAGTAGCCCACAGAAAGGTCTGTTCTCCCTACTTTGATTAGCACAAAAAGGAAATTTTTTTTCAAAAAGTTATATAATTTAATGGATATTTTAATTTATGGAATTTTTAAATTAGGATATTAGTTTAATCGTAATTTAAAACCCTTGTTAAATGATGTTTATAATTTTCAGAATACTATTACCAATTTTCTTAATACAACTATATTCTAATCTTTGTTTCTTGCTTTGGTAATCCCCACCCTGTCCTCTACCCTAACCCTAAACTAGCTGTGTCCCTATTTGGGTACGGAAAGGAAGGGTAATCCCTACCCGGTCCTTAATACTAACTCTTACCCTAAACTAGCTGTGTCCCTGTTTGGGTACGGAAAGGAAGGGTAATCCCTACCCCTGTCCTAATCCCTAACTCTTACCCTAAACTAGCTGTGTCCCTGTTTGGGTACGGAAAAGAAGGGTAATCCCTTCCTGGTTCCTAAAAATACTAACCCTTACCCTAAACTAGCTGTGTCCCTGTTTGGGTACGGAAAGGAAGGGTAACTCGCACCCAGTCCCTGACCCTAACCTGGGTATTACCAATTTTCTTCTTAATACAACTACAGTCCAATCTTTGCTCCTCACTGTCTATTTTTCCTACTTTCTATTTGTCTTATTTCTAAAATACGTGGTCGGATTCGAGAGACAGAGAGATGACGCAAAGTCTATGCGGAAAAGAATGTTGAACGTGCGCCAGCAAAGAGGCAGACGCTTCGGCGCTGTATCCCTTATTGGGTGCAGAAATACGGGTAACCCCATCTGTCCAGAACCCTAACCCTAACCCTAACCCTAACAACCTAACCCTAACACCCTAACCCTAACCCTAACCCTAACAACCTAACCCTAACTACCTCACCCCCATCTGTCCAGAACCTAACAACCTAACAACCTAACAACCTAACAACCTAACCCTAACCCTAATTTGGATTCGAGAGAAAGAGAGATGACGCAAAATCTATGCGGAAAAGAATGTTGAACGCGCGCCAGCAAAGAGGCAGACGCTTCGGTGCTGTATCCCTTATTGGGTGCAGAAATACGGGTAACCCCCATCTGTCCAGAACCTAACAACCTAACCCTAACCCTAACCCTAACCCTAACAACCTAACCCTAACCATAACCCTATCCTGGGTATTACCAATTTTCTTCTTAATATAACTATAGTCTAATCTTTGCTCTCACTGTCTATTTTTCCTACTTTCTATTTGTCTTATTTCTAAAATACGTGGTTGGATTCGAGAGACAGAGATGACGCAAAATCTATGCGGAAAAAAATGTTGAACGTGCGCCAGCAAAGAGGCAGACGCTTCGGCGCTGTATCCCTTATTGGGTGCAGAAATACGGGTAACCCCCATCTGTCCAGAACCTAACAACCTAACCCTAACCCTAACCCGGTGTAATTTGGTGTAACCCTAACCCAAACCCTAACCCTAACCCTAACCCTAAAAGAAGGGTACTCCCTTCCCGGTTCCTAAAAATACTAACCCTTACCCTAAACTAGCTGTGTCCCTGTTTGAGTACGGAAAGGAAGGGTAACTCGCACCCAGTCCCTAACCCTAACCTGGGTATTACCAATTTTCTTCTTAATACAACTACAGTCTAATCTTTGCTCCTCACTGTCTATTTTTCCTACTTTCTATTTGTCTTATTTCTAAAATACGTGGTTGGATTCGAGAGAAAGAGATGACGCAAAATCTATGCGGAAAAGAATGTTGAACGTGCGCCAGCAAAGAGGCAGACGCTTCGGCGCTGTATCCCTTATTGGGTGCAGAAATACGGGTAACCCCCATCTGTCCAGAACCTAACAACCTAACCCTAACCCTAACTCTAACCCCCACTCAGAGCCCTAACCCTAACCCACACTCAGAGCCCTAACCCTAATCTACACGCAGAGCCCTAACCCACACTCAGAGCCCTAACCCTAACCCACACTCAGAGCCCTAACCCTAACCCACACTCAGAGCCCTAACCCTAACCCATACTCAGAGCCCTAACCCCCACACTCAGAGCCCTAACCCACACAAAATGGGAAGAAACAGGAGGGATTAGTTCTTGAGCAAAGTGTTAGATAGAGAAATACAGCACAGAACAGGCCCTTCGATCCACGATGTTGCGCCGAACTTTTGTCTTAGGTTAATCATAAAATTTTGGACAATTTTTCATGGCCAATCCACCCAACCTGCACATCTTTGGACTGTGGGAGGAAACCGGAGTACCCGGAGGAAAACCACGCAGTCACAGGGAGGATGTGCAGACTCCACACAGACAGTGACCCAAGTCGAAATCGAACTTGGGACCCTGGAGCTGTGAAGCAATTGTGCTATCCACAATGCTACCATGCTGCACTTAAGAAGAAGTTAACTTACACTCCATTATTCTACCCTAATCATTGTACCTATCCAATAGCCGCTTGAAGGTCCCCAACGTTTCCGACTCAACTACTTCCACAGGCAGTGCATTCCATGCCCCCACTACTCTCTGGGTAAAGAACCTACCTCTGACATTTTCCACCATTTATCTTAAATTTATGTCCCCTTGTCCCTTTCCACCCGGGGGGAAAAGTCTCTGACTGACTACTCTATCTATTCTCCTCATCATCTTATAAACCTCTATCAAGTCACCCCTCATCCTTCTCCGTTCTAATGAGAAAAGGCCTAGCACCCTCAACCTTTCCTCCTATGACCTACACTCCATTCCAGGCAACATCCTGGTAAATCTCCTTTGCAGCTTTTCCAAAGCTTCCACATCCTTCCTAAAATGAGGCGACCAGAACTGCACACAGTACTCCAAATGTGGCCTGACCAAGGTTTTGTACAGCTGTATCATCACCTCACAGCTCTTAAATTCAATCCCTCTGGTAATGAACGCTAGCACACCATAGGCCTTCTGTTGGAAGAGATGTTACCTGGGCAATTAAAGTCAACTTGAATGTATGAACATTAAATTATCTTTACAACCCTGTTCTACTCGATCCCACTCCAGGTCAACATGCTGCTTTGAATTCAAAATTTGTTACATGGAGAGAACAGTCAGCCATTCACAGGATGGTAATTTGAAACATACGAGTTACCAGCTATTGATTATCTAGCTCAACTAGCTCCATGTGGGGGTCATTGGAACATTTACTGGTAACATTTCATTGGAGTTTAGACCAGCTCAGTAAATGGTTTACATTTGATGCATTTTAATGATAGAATCAAATGCAGAGCTTCAATTAAATAGTGAGATAAAGGAGACAAAGGCCTCAAGTGCTCTTGTTCATTGTGTCTCTAAGGTTGACATGGACATGCAGCAAGATTTGAAAAGGTGAATGTGATGTTGCACTTTATTGCATCAGGAATATGGAAATAAAACCTAGCTGCAATGAAATAAAATACTTTGCGGAGACTAGACATAGAGTATTGTGCAGTATTCTTAGTTTTCTTGTCAAAAGCAGGATATATTTGTCCTGGTGTTGCACAAGTGTTTACCAGATCAACTCTTGAATTTGGATTATCCAATGTGGAAGTGCGAGAGATTCAGTTATATTTGTAAGATGGTTCAATTAAGGTGAAAGCCATTTAGGACCAACAAGAGGAATCTCCTCACTGAGCGAGATTAGTCTTTCGATGTCTCCAACCCAAAAGGAGCTGTGGAGGTTCAGTCAGAGATTTAGAATTTAGCTCTCAGGGTACCTTCAAAACCCCCAGCAGTGGAAGATTTGCAAGTGAGACTTTTAACTAATAATGCCTTATTGCATTCCCACCTCACCCAATTTCCCATTTTGTGTGGTCACATTTATTGATGAGACACAGGAGAACCATTAACTCAAGCAAAGCAAGTTTTTAAAAACTTTAATCTGAACAGTATTGAAACTTGTTCAGAGATTTAAACACAATCCAGCACAGTCAAGTCACCTATTTCAGAATGTTTCAGGAACAGCAAAGTTCCTGGACATTAGCCCAATAGAACAGAACACAAGATTAAATTGAAGACAAAATCCCAGACACACGCAAACTGCAGAACACAAGGTAAACGTGGAATTAAAACAAGTCTGATATTAACAATCAGTGCCCAAGGTCAGCATTTTATGAGGTACACACACACAGATTAATAGAACAAAACTGAAGAACACAGCTGAAGGTGCCTGAACTCAGTGGCTCAATTTCCCAAGGGAAACAACCCCAGTGTTATTCACTTTAACAGGAAAAAATCCAATAGAGGTGGTCAAAATGACAGTTTGATATCCAACCCATCACCATTGCTGGGTGGAATTAATGTTCATGGAAAGAAAACAAATAAATAATTTGATTCATTGAGGTCTGAACCCATCTTTGGTTGAGGCAGATGCATTTCCAATCAAAAACTCAATTATCATTATCTGTAAAAAATGAACTGCGTGGAAATGGAAGGAGTCCAGATGTTCAACTTGCAACACATAACAATTCAAATGGACTCCTTTGCTGCAACTATCCCATCAATAGTCTGGAATAAATATCCAGACACCAGTGGAAGGGACATGACTGAAGGACAAAATTAAAAGTGATAATCACTCAAACACAAGGAAACCTGTGCTTTTCCTCCTTCACACTGTACGCTGTCTTGAGCTCCTCTCGTACTAAGCCACAAACATAGACAATGAAGTTCCAGCTACCGGTTTAAATAGCCCTCCCCCTGTTCCCCAGCTCCTCCCAATGGTTGTGACAACCAACACCCAGGATTCAATTCAGCACAAATATATAATTTTTAAATAGTTATGTAATATCCATCTAACATTTCTAACACATCGATATCCAGATCATTTAAAATAATGTTAATTTAATACCTTGACAACATTTTCTGATCAATTATCTTCAGGTGGATAGAATGGTCAGCCCAGCCCCTTTGAGCTCCTTAAAGGGACCCCTCCCCTGTCTGACCCTGACCCCTGAGGCTTCTTTGACAGCATTGTCCTGTACTGAACCGTTCATTATGGGGGTATTTAGAGTCCCGGGTGTCAGTCCTGTTATGGGGTATTTAGATCTGTAGTTACACTGCCCTTAAACCCATAAAGATATTTTGACCCAGCCCTGTACAGCTGTCTACATCTCTTGTATGTTGTGTCACCCCCAATGTGGGGTATCCACATCTTCCGTGCACTGCCCTAACCCTAATCCTAATCCCTCCATTCTCCCTCCCCACCCCCCAATCGGGCTGCACCAAACTACAGCACCGCGGTGCCCCTTGTGGGATTATGCTTTGACTGTTTAATGGGACAATATTAGAATAAGTTTTTCCTGTATATCTAATAATGGGAATCCTGTGAGTGGAGGGGTAACCGTTGCTTTTTATTTTTACTTGCTGTAATTGGAGTGAGTGTTTAGCACAGTGGGCTAAACAGCTGGCTTGTAATGCAAAACAAGGCAGCAGCGCGAATTCAATTCCCGTACCAGCCTCCTCGAACAGGCACCGGTGACTAGGGGCTTTTCACAGTAACTTCATTGAAGCCTACTTGTGACAATAAGCGAATATTATTATTATTTTAACCTTAAATTGTAATCAGCACCCTCATACACTTCCACACAATTTAGAAATATTAATCCTTGGTCATGGACCCAAAATCCCAAACTCCCAAGCAGAGGCTTTGGAAAAGGGAAATGTTCAACTAATTCAAAACCAAAACAATATTTCTGTTTCTCCTGAACAATGTGTATCCGACTTCTGGTGGTGGCGATGGAGTGAGTGGTCCCACATATGGCAGCTCCCACTTGAGGCAGTTTTTTGGACCTTTTCCCCGCTTGTTGGGTGGAGGTTTCAGTGAAGAAAGGTACAGAAGTGACTGAAGAAAGTGAGACTCCACTTGTTTGGTTCATGGATAGATCCACAGTCCAGAAGTGGGTGGAGAAGAAGGGAGCAGTTTGAGCAGAAGAATCTTCATGCCCCTCAGGTCAAGATGCCGGGGATGGCCTATGATGCCTGCCCAGTGGTCAACGGAGCAACTGGTGGACTTCTTGAATGTGACGTTCAGTCAGCAGCGAAGGGAAGCCCAGGAGGATCTAGCCAAGGTGGTAGAGCTGCTGAAAGCGGGAATTGTGTGGAACAGAGGCTAGAGTCACAGGGCCAGGCTATATGGAGGAGGTGTTGGGGGAGCACGAGGAGCAGCTCGCCTCATGAGCGGCCGAGATGGGAGTGATGCGAGAAACTCAGAAGCGGTTGAAGGTGAAGGTGCAGAATCGCTCCAGGAGATAGAATTTACGAATCGTGGGGATGCTTGAAGGCGTTGAGGGAGCGGACGCTGGCATGTATGTCGCCAAGATGTATGAGACGTTGTGGGGAAGGGGGCATTTGACAGGCCCCTGGAGGTCGACCGAGCGAATAGGGCGCTGCAGAGGAAGCCACAGGCGAACGAGCCGCCAAGGGCGATGGTGGTGCAGCTCCATTGGTTCCTGGATAAGGAAAAGATATTGAGATGGGGGAAGCAGACGAGGGTGTGTACCTGGGAGAACAAAGTAAACAACAAAGTAAAGTACAGCAAAGGAACAGGCCCTTCGGCCCTCCAAGCCTGTGCCGACCATGCTGCCCGTCCAATCTAAAATCTTCTACACTGCCTTGATCCGTATCCCTCTATTCCCATCCTATTCCTGTATTTGTCAAGATGCCCCTTAAATGTCACTATCGTCCCTGGTTCCACCACCTCCTCCAGCAGCGAGATCCAGGCACCCACTACCCTCTGTGAAAAAACTTGTCTCATACATTGTTGCAATATTTATCTGGTTATAAATATGCCGGTCAATGTGGTCACCTTTCTTAATCCTAATTATGTTTATACTTTCAGAGTCGCCAGGTATCTCACGATACCGCCACATGGTTCAAACCTGAACACTGATCAAAGAGCCAATACACCAGTTAGTTAGTTCAAAGTGAATACTATTTATTTACACACACAGTATAATCTACTCATGCACAACAGTACTACAAACTAAACTATCTCTAACACTAATGCCTATACATAACTTCGGGTGCCCACTTAGTCAGAGGAACAATGGCCGTTGTTTTGATCTGAGGCTGTTGGGTTCGAAGAGGTAACAGGAGAGCAGCTAAGGTCGTCCGTCTGGTAGCGAGCGTTGACCTTGGACTTACTGCTTCTGGTGATGCTGGTGGATGGGTCTCCACCTGAGAGCCAAATCCAAGAGAGCGAATCTCTCGTGGGGGTTCCTTCTTATACATGGAGGGGCTTTGCGCGCTTTTAGGCGGGTCGTGAACTTGGTCCCAATTAATTGGGCAGCTTCTCGATCATTGTTATCGATCTTAACCAATAAAGGGGTGGGTGTCCTGATGGCTGGGCGTGTCTTTGGTGGCCGTTGGCCTTGCTTTGTTTGTGTCTTTTGTTTGGGGTACTGGCACCAGGATGTCTGCAACAGTATCGACTACCTGAGTGTTAGTCCTTTGTTCCTCGGAGATGGGCCATCAATCTGTTAATCGACCCAAAGGTTTGATTCCATTTGGTAACTGCTTCCCAAATATACATTCAGACTCTGTGTCTGCTTGCTGTCTAGCATTGTCCATATTTCCCTACATTCTCTGTGAGCGTCCATTTCGTATTCTGGAAGTGGCCATCCCAGGTGGCTACACTCCCTCCTTGTGATCCTCAACGCGAAACGTGAAGGATCATATTACTGCATCTTCTTTGTTCTTTGTTCTTTGTCTCTGCCTAAGTCGAGCACCTGCAATCCTGTCGACGTGGATACCATGTTCCTTATGAACATTAGTGCAAAGGGGAGAACTGTGTCCCAGGTGCTGTTGTGCTGCTGCACCATTTTCCTGAGGGTGGCCTTGAGAGTCCTATTCATTCTCTCAACTATGCCGCTTGATTGGGGGTGGTATGCAATGTGGAATTTTTGTTTGATTCCGAAAATTGTGAGGACGTTTTTCATCACTCGTCCTGTAAAATGTGAGCCTTGGTCGGACGCTATACTGTGGGTAGACCCCATCTTGTAAAGATGTGCTGAGTGAGGATCTTGGCTGTCGCTTTAGCTGTGTTTGTTCTGGATGGAAAAGCTTCCACCCATTTTGTGAAGGTGTCAATAAGCACCAACACATACTTAAAACTATTCTTGCAGGGGGGTAGGGGTCCTATATAATCGACCTGCAAATTCATACAGGGGCCATTGACGGGGCGGGTGTGACTAAGCTGACCTTTCCTTTCATATCCGTCTGGATTGTTCTGGGCACAAATTAAACAGTTTTCAATGTAATGCATTACATTGGATTTCAAATCAGGGCCACCAGCAGAGAGGTCTGAGGTGGCCGAGGGTCGCTTCTATGCCCTGATGTCCATGGTTGTCATGGAATTGACAGATAATTTGGTTTCTGTCTGGGTGGGGACCACATAAATACCTTCTTTTAAAATTATACCGTCATGTGTCGTCAACATGTTTTTGTATTTATCGTAGGGGGCTGGGAAGTTGCCTTTTAAAACTTCCCTGAGCTTTTCATCTTCTTTTTGGGCCGGTGCTAAATCCTGAATGTTGGTCTGTGAGACCTGGACTGCATGTACTGGGGCATTCTCGGGGGGATTCCAAAAGTGACCATGTCTGGAACCTTGCCTTTGCTAGGGCGTCTGCCTGAATGTTACCGGGGGGGGGGGGGAGAAGAACGATGGTGGCCACGAACTTTAATAATCCCATATTTCCGATCTTTAACTGTCCTTAGAATATACTGGAGTAATGGGGCTGAGGATAGGGGTTTTCCATCTGCGGAAACAAAACCTCTAGATTCCCACAGGGGTAGGAATTCTGTTAAATTATTACAGACATAGACTGTTGGAATATATGTCGGCTGGGGTCGGGAACGAGTCGGGGTGCTCTACAATATACGCTACGGCTGCTAATTCTGCTACCTGTGAGCCTAGATGTCCAGGCAATTTCAAGGATATCTCCTCTAACACGCGTCCCTGCGTGTCGTCTACATATATACTGCAACCGGTAATCCTTTTACTGTTCAAAACTGTGGAGGAGCCATCCACATAAATCCTAAGGGGTGTGCCTATGTCTGTTGCCTGGGGTCTCTGGGGTGCAGTGCCTGGTTTCAGGGGAGCTGACTTTGGTATAAAGGGTCCTGTGTTGTGTTTGGTGGAGATGATTTCACATTCATGTGGGGTGCTGGCATAGTGTAAATTGTCTGTGAGGAAAGTGTGTGTTTTTGTCCTCTTTACTGTAATGTCCCGTCCTTGTAAGAGAAGGATCCATCAGGTGGTGCAAATTTGGCTGACTGTGCCATCCTTTAGTCTACCATTTTGGAGAAGTTGTGTTGGGATGTGCTCTATTAAAATGGTGACGGGGTTGAGTCTGTTATGTAGGCGAAGTATTGAACTGCCCAAAAAACTGCGAGCAGGTGCCTTTCGCAGGCAGAAAATCCTTGCTCAACTGGATCACGTACTCATGAGGCGCATGACACAGGGCCTAAACAATCATCTCTTTCTTGGAGGAGCACAGCCGAAAGGGTTCGGTCGGTGGTTGCAACTTCGAGTATGGGGAGAGTGGACCTGGAACCTATAATGCAGGGGCTGTGCTGAGGGCTCTTTTCAATGCATCCGCGGCATCCGTGTGCTATAGAAGCCATTCCCATGGTGCTTGCTGCTTTAGGAGTTTGGAGAGGGGCGCTGCCTTTGTGGCAAAACCGTCGATGTGATTCCTGCAGTAGCCAACCAGTGGGGTAATTTGACAATGGAGTTGATGCGTTTCTGCTCGATCGCGCGTTTGCCATGGGTGATCACTGTTTCTAAGTAAACTACTTTTTCTTGTAGAATCTGGACCTTTTTGATGTTCATTTTACATCCAATTTGTTGAAGGAGTCCTAATAATTTGTTGAGAAGTGAAATGTGTTCTCCCTTAGTGTCCATCTGTAGAAGCAAGTTGTCTACATACTGGACAAGGCAATCGGGGTGGGAAAACTTTGCTAATCCATTCGCCAGCTGTCGGTGGAAAATGGATGGGGAGTTGTGGAAGCCTTGTGGAAGACAAGTCCACATGTATTGCTGTCCCTGGAAGGTGAAAGCAAATTTATATTGGCACGCTTTATCCAATGGAATGGATCAAAAGCCGTTGCTAATGTCCAAAACCGAATTTTTTTTGACTAAAGTCCCTGTTTTAGCATTGTCTCGGGACTTGTGGCTATGGTGGGGGCTGCTGCTGGGGTTACTTTGTTTAGTTCCCAATAATCGATGGTCAGTCGCCATGATCCATCGGGTTTCCTGACGGGCCAAATCGGGGCATTATTTGTTGAGGCTACTGAACGGAGTATGCCTTGGTCAAGCAAACTCTGGATAACCTTTGAGATTTCTCCCTCTGCTTCTTGGGGAAAACCGTATTGCTTTTGGGGTTTGGGGTCGGGACCTGTAATGTTCACTAACCCAGCGATCTTGCCACAGTCGTGCTTGTGCTGGACAAAAGCTGCTTTGTGTTTCTGTAAAACATTTCTGACTTCTCTGTCCTGACTAATGGCTCGAGGATCAAACCAGAAGTCTCCAACTGCACTAATTCTGGGTGCGTAGTCTCCAACTGTGAGCGTGGCAGGGGCTCGTGCTGCCTTTGCCATTCTCCACACACATTTGTTTACTGGGTCGAACGATAGATTGTGGGAGCTCATAAAATCTATACCTAAAATGTGTTTGGCTGTCTGGGGTAGATCGACTAGAACTACGGGGTGTTTGGTTTTAATGTTCCCTATCTGAATTGCTACAGGGGCTGTGATGTGTCCCTGCTGCAAGTGCCCTGTAAAACTGCTGAGAGTAATGGTGTCCGTGGTGGGCCATGTGTCTCGCTGAAACATTGTGGAGGAGTTGAGCGTGGTGCGGGACCCTCCTGTGTCTCAAAGAAATTCTACGGGGTGTCCCGGACTGTGCGTGCCACTACCGGTCTCCCGGACTTGTCCCAAAGGGTGGCATAGACCCAGGTTGGGGAGTCCGAACACCACCAATCAGTGCCGTTCATGTCTGCGTTCTCGGAACGGGTGCTAATACTACAGATTGGCTTGGCCCTATTCTTATTCAGGGTGCCTGCCTGCTGGTTTCGCTGCTGTTTCTGGGGCGCATTGCACTCTCGTGCGTAGTGTCGTAATTGTCCGCAATTGTAACACTCTTGGGATTTAGGCTGCTGTGGGGTGTTTCTTCCTTCATTTACCCATGCGGGGTTCTGGTGCATCCTAACTGGATGCATGTTAGCATCTGCCTGCTCTTCCTCTGCTTTACTGTAAGCTGATTTTCCCTGCATGGACTGTTCCCAAGCTCGGGACAGTCTCTTTAGTACTCATTTCTCATTGTTGGCCTCGTCTGAGGGGTCGTAATTTGCGCAAGCTCTCTGTCCTGCTTCTGTCGCGTGAGAGACTAGGATTCGGGTCCATTTGGCCATATTGTCTGGGGTCAAATGGGCACGGCCTAACTCTCCAAATCCCGCTGTAAAAAGGATTCCACAAGCATCCAGCAAACACTGTGGGGTGCTCTGTCTTTTTCTGCCTACATTTGTTTAGGCCTTCTAAGGGGTCTCCTTTGTTGTAGCCGATCGCATCTAGGATCGCTGTGTGCATTTCTTGGAGGGTGCCTCCTCCTACATTCTGTGGGTCGGGAAGGGCTGCCATGACTGAGGGGTTGAGGCTCAAAACTGTCAGCTTCACTTGCTCTTTTTCATCCAGGCCTGTTGTTTGACTCTTGCAAAATAATGGTGTGGGTCCGCTGTGGGTAGGAATGGTGTTATCTTATCACACGCGCCCCTTAATTGAGTGACGGTTAATGGGGTGGTGTACAGAAAATCTGGGTCTCCGTTTGTTGTGGCCCTGCGCTGTGTGGTGACTGGGTTCATGGGGTTGTGCTCTGCCTGTGCAGTCGGGGGTGGGGGTGCTTTCCTTTTCTGTGGTTTGTCCTGAGTACATGTGCCATGTACATATCTATGGGCAGTCTCATTTAACTCCTGCCAATCGGGGCCATTTTCTTGGTCTAACTGGGGTCCAAATGTATTCTGGAATCCATTTTGCACAGAAAGTAGGGATTGCAGGTCTGCAATTTGCTTTCGGCATTTAATGTGGTCTACCAAGCTCTGCCTTTGTTGCGTTGCCTGTCTTGGTAGGCCTTATCTTATTGCGACTGAAAGCTGCTTAAATGGGTGAGACAAGATTGGTGTGCCCGTTTGACATCCGCCATCTCCTTGTCCTTCGCCGCTAACTGCTCTCTCAGTTCCATGTTAACTTTCTCTTACTCACTCACATCTCCCTCAATATCCTTATCTCTCTCTTCAATCTCTCTGCAGAGCATCCTCACAACTTCCTCTGTGCCTCGCAATTGTGCCAAGCAGGACATGATTGCCATCGGCTTACGAGCTTTCCCTAAGCTTTTCTTATGAATCTCTGTCAGGTTCTCCCACCAAGTATGCCCTCTACTTCCGGGACCTGTTTCATCATTCGCACAAAATTCACTCCAAAGGGGCCATTCTTTCCCTTTGAGATATTTTCTAATTTCCTCTTCCCATATGGGACACTGTCCTACTCTACTGGTCGCTGTGACCTCGAATTCCTGGGGATTCATAAGGCATTCCATTGCCTTCATTGCCATTTCTACTGTTATCTGAGTTTCTACCGAATTTGGAACAGGGGGAATAAAGTGGTGATGTAAACACGGGTACGGCTTATGCTATTTTCCAGCCTACAAAACTCCCGATAATTTTACGCAACAAAATCTCTCAGGTTTACCTTATATCCCTTGTAAATAACACATGCAAATAACACACTTACAAATCTTGATGGTTTGATCGATATTGGTCTCATACTTGTGGTTTTTACTTTTTCCAATTGGATTCTAATTAAATTTGGGTTCTCTCAGAATGACAAAGCCACTTCTAAGTCGAATCCCACCGGAGTCGCCAGTAATGTTGCTATATTTGTCTGGTTATAAATATGGCGGTCAATGTGGTCGCCTTTCTTAATCCTAATTATGTTTATACTTTTAGAGTCGCCAGGTATCTCTCGATACCACCACAAGGTTCAAACCTGAATACTGATCAAAGAGCCAATACACCAGTTAGTTAGTTCAAAGTCAATACTATTTATTTACACACACAGTAATATCTACTCATACACAACAGTACTACAAACTAAACTATCTCTAACGCTAACGCCTATACTTAACTTCGGGTGCCCACTTAGTCAGAGGAACAAGGGCCGTTATTCGGATCTGAGGCTGTTGGGTTCGAAGAGATACAGGAGAACAGCTAAGGTCGTCCGTCTGGCAGCGAGTGTTGACCTTGAACTTACTGCTTCTGGTGATGCTGGTGGATGGGTCTCTCTGCCTGAGAGCCAAATCCAAGAGAGCGAATCTCTCGTGGGGGTTCCTTCTTATACTTGGAGGGGCTTTGCGTGCTTTTAGGCGGGCCTTAAACTTTGTCCCAATTAATTAGGCAGCTTCTCGATCATTGTTATCGATCTTAACCAATAAAGGGGTGGGTGTCCTGATGGCTGGGTGTGTCTTTGGTGGCCGTTGGCCTTGCTTTGTTTGTGTCTTTTGGCTGGGGTACTGGCACCAGGATGTCTGCAACAGTATCGACTACCTGAGTGTTAGTCCTTTGTTCCTCAGAGATGGGCCATCAATATGTTAATCGACCCAAAGTTTCGATTCCGTTTGGAAACTGCTTCCCAAATATACATTCAGGCTCTGTGCCTGTTTGCTGTCTAGCATTGTCCACATTTCCCTACATTCTCTGTGAGCGTCCATTTTGTGTTCTGGAAGTGGCCATCCCAGATGGCTACAACATCTCTAAACCTTGCCCCTCACACCTTAAATCTATGCCCCCTAGTAATTGACCCCTCTACACTGGGAAAAACAGCCGTAAAGGGCTTGGACTTCGGCCCATCGGCCAGCTGAGAATCGCTGCTGGCCGTAAAAAAACGGCGGCAGTGATTCGTGTCGGGAGTCGGGCGTGGGGGGGGGGGGGGGAGAATAGCGGGAGGGCGTCAGACTAGCGTGGCCGTAAACATTTACGAACCCCGCTATTCTCCGCACCGTCGTGAGTGCGGAGAATTGCGCCCAAGGTTTCCTGTGTATTAAGACTTGCAGAACCCAGACAGAACCAAAACCATTTTATTGCTATTATTTTTGTACTGTTAGGAAGTTAGTATGTTTGGATGATTTAAGTGAGAGTAGTTTATTGAGTATAGTTAGAGGTTCCAGCTCTTGTTTTGTAATGCATGTCCCTTTATGACATAGCGCCCCTTAGAATTGTTAGTTAAAGTTTTTTACTGCATAGTTATGGTCAGTGTAGAGGCCAAGGAAGAGTGCTCGCTGGGTCAGGGAATGAAGACACCGCAGTAATGTGATCCTTCACGCTTCACGTTGAGGATCACAAGGAGGGAGTGTAGCCACCTGGGTTTGCCACTTCCTGATTCCAAAATGGAAGACTGCTAAGAATGCAGGGAAATTCAGCCAAGGACAGGAAAACAAGCAGGTACAAGGTTTCCTGTGTATTAAGACTTGCAGAACCCAGACAGAACCGAAACCAAAAGCCATCTACATATTAATGAGCAATCCCCAGGAACAATTAGACACATTGAAGTAATCAAGACCAAACCAGACTCCTCGGCACCAGCAGGAGCCAAGACAAAGGAAGGCCAATGGACATTTAGGAACCGCCCAGCGATCAGGGAACAGCTCCAGTATTAGAGAAATCAATTCAAATGATCAGAACTTAGTCCAATTAATTGCAACTAGGTACAGGGTCCGCCCACAAGGGCACGAAACCCCTGGGGACTATAAAATAGAGTCCCCAAGTTCAGTTCGTCCTTCTTGGCAGGGTCTCTCAGCAGCTCGAAACAACCCTTGATCGTGACCTGCCTAGCAGCTGCACCAACCAAGTAAGTGTCCAGTCAACGCACGCTACAAGATAGGCGCTCCTAACTACCAGTCCATACAAGCTTGAAGCCTGCAGACTCAGAATCGAATGAAAGGCCATTGTTCCCCTGACCTGGTGGGCCAGTTTCCAAAGCTAAGTATTGGCCTTTTAGTGTTAGAGATAGTCTAGTGAGTAGTATTTTATGCATGAGTAGTGATTGACTGTGTATATAATAAATGTGTTTTGATTTGAACCTTACTAACTGGTGTATTGAGTTATTGATCAGCACTTGAACTTGAACCTCATGGTGGTAGCATAAAGATACCTGGCGACTCTAGAGCAAGGTGATTAAACAGAGCAAATTAAGTGTAAAGCACACTTAGCATAATTAGCAACAATACCATTTGCCTTCTTTACTGCCTGCTGTACCTGCGTGCTTACTTTCAGCAACGGATGTACGAGGACACCAGGGTATCAATGAGTATCCACCTCTCTCAATTTACACCCATTTGAATAATAATCTGCCTTTCTATTTTTGCTACTGAAGCGGATAACCTCACATTTATCCACATTATGCTGCATCTGCCATGCATACGCCCACACAAATTTGCAGATAATAAATTTTTTTCCCTCGTCCAAATCATTAATATATAATGTGAACAGTTGGGGGTCCCAACATAGATCACTGCGGTACCCCACTAGTCTTTGCCTGCCAAAATGAAAAAGAACCAAGACTCTAACAACTTCCCTACTACCGACGTTAGGCTCACTGGTCTATAGTTCCCTGTTTTCTCTCTACCTCCCTTTTTGAATAGCGGGATTATATTCGCTACACTCCAATCTGTAGGAACCATTCCAGAGTCCAAATTATTTTGAAAACGACCACCAATGGATCTACTATTTCTCAGGCAATCTCCTTAAGTACTCTGCAGTGCAGATTATCAGGCCCTGGAGATTTCTCAGAACAATCCCACTAATTTGCCCAAAACCATTTCTTTACTAATACCAATTTCCTTCAGCACCTCACTAAAACTTGTGCTTCTCAGAACTTCCGGTACATCATTCCTGTCTTCCTTTGTGAAGACAGAAGCAAAGTACGAATTTAGTTCCTCAGCCATTTCTTTGTTCCCCGTTATTAATTCCCCCGTTTCTGACTGTAAAGGGCCTCCATTAGTTTTTATTGATCCTTTTATCTTTACACACCTATAGAAACTTTTATAGTCAGTTTTTATGTTCCCCGCTAGCTTACTTTCATATTGTATTTTCCCTTTCTTTTTTTTCAAATTTAGAGTACACAATTATTTTTTCCAATTAAGGGGCAATTTAGGGTGGCCAATCCACTACCCTGCACATCTTTGGGTTGTGGGGGTGAGACCATGCAGACATGGAGAGAATGTGCAAACTCCACATCGGCAGTGACCCGGGGCTGGGAGCGAACATCAGCGCCATGAGGCAGAAGTGCTAACCATGCCGTCACCATGCGTAGCTCCTTCATAGAGTTGGATAGATTTTTATTTTTAGTTCATGGTACGTGGCCTTCGCAGGTTGGTCCAGCATTTATTGCCAATCCCTAATTGCCCTTGAGGGGGCAGTTAAGGGTCAACCACATTGCTGTGGGTCTGGAGTCACATGTAGGCCAGTCCAGGTAAGGACATTAGTGAACCCGATGGATTTTACAACAATCAACCATGGTTTCATAGTCATCATTAGACTCTTAATTCCAGAATTTTATTGAATTCAAATCTCACCATCTGCTGAGGTGGGATTCAAACCTGAGTCTCCAGAGCATTACCCTGGGTTTCCGGTTTACTAGTCCAGTGACAATAAAACAGGTTTTTTGCACTGAGTACTGAACTTGGTGCATTTGAGTGCTATAGTGAGAGTTTGGTGACTGAGGGAGGTAGGTGAGGAGGGAGTAAGGTGCTCCTTTCATTTCATTTCCGCAAAGAGCGAGAAGGGAGCCAGGAGTTTACAGAGAGCAGCTGGCTGGGAGCAGAGTCAGAGGGTGGAAGTCCAGTTGGTCCACAGGGCAGCTATATTCTGTAAGGCAAGAGGGGATGGAGGCTAGTGCAGTTGCATGCTCCTCCTGTAGGATGTGGGTGGTGAGGGATACCACCGGTGTCCCCGCTGACTATACCTGCGGGAAGTGCACCCAACTCCAGCTCCTCAGAGACCGTGTTAGGGATCTGGAGCTGGATGAACTTCGGATCATCCGGGAGGCAGAGAGGGTTATAGAGAAGAGTTACAGGGAGGTAGCCACACCCAAGGTTCAGGACAAGAGTAGCTGGGTTACAGTCAGGGGAAAGAAAATGAACAGGCAGACAGTGCAGGGATCCCTCGTGGCCGTTCCCCCTCAAAACAAGTATACCGTTTTGGATGCTGTTGGGGGGGATGACCTACCGGGGGAAGGCCCTAGCGGCCAGGTCTCTGGCACTGAGTCTGGCTCTGGGGCTCAGAAGGGAAGGGGGGAGAATAGAAAAGCAATAGTAATAGGAGATTCAACGGTTAGGGGAATAGATAGGAGATTCTGTGGTCGCGAGCGAGACTCCCGGAAGGTATGTGCCTCCCGGGTGCCAGGTCCAGGGATGTCTCAGGTCGTACCTTCAGGATCCTGAAGGGGGAGGGTGAGCAGCCAGAAGTCGTGGTGCACATTGGTACCAACGACGTAGGTAGGAAAAGGGGTGTGGAGGTAATAAATGAGTTTAGGGAATTAGGCTGGAAGTTAAAAGCCAGGACAGTCAGAGTTGTCATCTCTGGTTTGTTGCCGGTGCCACGTGATAGTGAGGCTAGGAACATGTGGCTGCAGGAATGGTGTCGGAGGGAGGGAGGGCTTCAGGTATTTGCATAATTGGAGCGCATTCTGGGGAAGGTGGGACCTGTACAAGCAGGACGGGTTGCATCTGAAGCAGAGGGGCACCAATATCCTGGGAGGGAGGTTTTCTAGTACTCTTCGGGAGGGTTTAAACTAATTTGGCAGGGGAATGGGAACTGGATTTGTAGTCCAGCAACTAAGGTAGCCGATGTTCAGGACATCAAAGCACGTAGTGATGCAGTGGGGAAGGGAACACTGACAAAGGAGAGTACTTGCAGGCAAGGAGATGGGTTGAAGTGTGTATACTTCAACGCAAGAAGCATCAGGAATAATGTGGGTGAACTTAAGGCATGGATCAGTACTTGGGACTACGATGTGGTGGCCATCACGGAAACTTGGATAGAAGAGGGGCAGAAATGGTTGTTGGAGGTCCCTGGTTATAGATGTTTCAATAAGATTAGGGAGGGTGGTAAAAGAGGTTGGGGGGGGGGGGGGGTGGCATTGTTAATTAGAGATAGTATAACAGCTGCAGAAAGGCAGTTCGAGGGGGATCTGCCTACTGAGGTGGTATGGGTTGAAGTCAGAAATAGGAAAGGAGCAGTCACCTTGTTGGGAGTTTTCTATAGCCCCCTCCCCCCCCCCCCCAATAGCAGCAGAGATGTGGAGGAACAGATTGGGAAACAGATTTTGGAAAGGCGCAGAAGTCACAGGGTAGTAGTCATGAGTGACTTCAACTTCCGAAACATTGAGTGGAAACTCTTTAGATCAAATAGTTTGGATGGGGTGGTGTTTGTGCAGTGTGTCCAGGAAGCTTTTCTAACACAGTATGTAGATTGTCCGACCAGAGGGGAGGCCTTATTGGATTTGGTACTTGGTAATGAACCAGGGCAACTGATATATTTGTTAGTGGGGGAGCATTTTGGAGATAGTGCAATTCTGTGACTTTCACCTTAGTAATGGAGAGGGATAGGTGCATGCAACAGGGTAAAGGTTACAATTGGGGGAAGGGTAAATACAATGCTGTCAGACAAGAATTGAAGTGCATAAGTTGGGAACATAGGCGGTCAGGGATGGACACAAGTGAAATGTGGAACTTGTTCAAGGAACAGGTACTACGTGTCCTTGATATGTATGTCCCAGTCAGGCAGGGAAGAGGTGCTCGAGTGAGTGAACCATGGTTGACAAGAGAGGTTGACATGGTTGACAACTGAGGGATAGGATTTCTGAGCATCTGGAAAGACACTGCTTGATTAGGGATAGTCAGCATGGATTTGTGAGGGTTAGGGTTAGGTCTAGGGGTAGGTCTTGCCTTACAAGTCTTATTGAATTCTTTGAGGAGGTGACCAAGCATGTGGATGAAGGTAAAGCAGTGGATGTAGTGTACATGGATAATAGTAAGGCATTTGATAAGGTTCCCCATGGTAGGCTTGTGCAGAAAGTAAGGAGGCATGGGATAGTGGGAAATTTGGCCAGTTGGATAACGAACTGGCTAACCAATAGAAGTCAGAGAGTGGTGGTGGATGGCAAATATTCAGCCTGGAGCCCAGTTACCAGTGGCATACCGCAGGGATCAGTTCTGGGTCCTCTGCTGTTTGTGATTTTCATTAATGACTTGGATGAGGGAGTTGAAGGGTGGGTCAGTAAATTTACAGACGATACGAAGATTGGTGGAGTTGTGGATAGTGAGGAGGGCTGTTGTCGGCTGCAAAGAGACATAGATAGGATGCAGAGCTGGGCTGAGAAGTGGCAGATGGAGTTTAACCCTGAAAAGTGTGAGGTTGTCCATTTTGGAAGGACAAATATGAATGTGGAATACAGGGTTAACGGTAGGGTTCTTGGCAATGTGGAGTAGCAGAGAGATCTTGGGGTCTGTGTTCATTGATCTTTGAAAGTTGCCACTAAAGTGGACAGAGCTGTGAAGAAGGCCTATGGTGTGCTAACGTTCATTAGCAGAGGGATTGAATTTAAGAGCCGTGAGGTGATGATGCAGCTGTACAAAACCTTGGTAAGGCCACATTTGGAGTACTGTGTGCAGTTCTGGTCGCCTCATTTTAGGAAGGATGTGGAAGCTTTGGAAAAGGTGCAAAGGAGATTTACCAGGATGTTGCCTGGAATGGAGAGTAGGTCTTACGAGGAAAGGTTGAGGGTCCTAGGCCTTTTCTCATTAGAACGGAGAAGGATGAGGGGCGACTTAATAGAGGTTTATAAGATAATCAGGGGAATCGATAGAGTAGACAGTCAGAGACTTTGTCCCCGGGTGGAACAAACCATTACAAGGGGACATAAAATGAATGAAAAATGAAATTAAAATGAAATTAAAATGAAAATCGCTTCTTGTCACGAGTAGGCTTCAATGAAGTTACTGTGAAAAGCCCCTAGTCGCCACATTCCGGCGCCTGTCTGGGGAGGCTGGTACGGGAATTTAAGGTAAATGGTGGAAGATATAGGGGGGATGTCAGAGGTAGGTTCTTTACCCAGAGAGTAGTGGGGGCATGGAATGCACTGCCTGTGGAGGTAGTTGAGTCAGAAATATTAGGGACCTTCAAGCGGCTATTGGATAGGTACATGGATTACGGTAGAATAATGGAGTGTAGATTAATTTGTTCTTAAGGGCAGCGTAAGCTGAAAGTAAGCATGCAGGCAGTAAAGAAGGCAAACAGTATGTTGGCCTTCATAGTGAGAGGATATGAGTGTAGGGTGGTGATATGCCCCTGGGCCATATCATAGTTGGATGGTGTGAGGCCTCCAACCAGCAGGTGGCACTACAGACTCACCATGCAGTCTCCAGAGTATGGTCATGTGACCTGAGACCTGAATATAAAGAAAGGCACATCCGGCCGTCTGGAGAAGAAGAAAAAGATGGTAGTAAGGTGTCTGCGTGGGTTTCCTCTGAGTGCTCCAGTTTCCTCCCACAGGGCAGCATGGTAGCATTGTGGATAGCACAGTTGCTTCACAGCTCCAGGGTCCCAGGTTCGATTCCAGCTTGGGTCACTGTCTGTGCGGAGTCTGCACATCCTCCCCGTGTGTGCGTGGGTTTCCTCCGGGTACTCCGGTTTCCTCCCACAGTCCAAAGATGTGCAGGTTAGGTGGATTGGCCATGATAAATTGCCTTTAGTGTCCAAAATTGCCCTTAGTGTTGGGTGTGGTTACTGGATTATGGGGATAGGGTGGTGGTGTTGACCTTGGGTAGGGTGCTCTTTCCAAGAGCCGGTGCAGACTTGATGGGCCGAATGGCCTCCTTCTGTACTATAAATTCTATGATAATCTATGATTAATCTAGGACAAAGGTTTGGCACATCGTGGGCAGAAGGGCCTGTTCTGTGCTGTATTTTACTATGTTCTATGTTCTAAAACTAAACCACCACCTCTCCCTTAGTAAGTAAGGGGGGATAGGTTATTGGTTGCAGGAAGGATACAGACCTGAAGGATCAGCAATGAACTTATTAGGTGGCAGAGCAGGCTCGAGGAATCAGTGGCCAACTCCTGTCCCTTGGTCATATTTTGTATGATGTGGAGATGCCGGCGTTGGACTGGGATGAGCACAGTAAGAAGTCTTACAACACCAGGTTAAAGTCCAACAGGTTTGTTTCAAACACTAGCTTTCGGAGCACTGCTCCTTCCATTCACCTCCATTCACCTGAGGAAGGAGCAGTGCTCCGAAAGCTAGTGTTTGAAACAAACACGTTGGACTTTAACCTGGTGTTGGAAGACTTCTTACCATATTTTGTATGTTACCCGTTGGCTATTCAAAGTACACTAACATTTTACAATATCAAAATTGCAAAGGTTATAAACATAATTTGAAATTAGAAGCAATTATTTATTTAGTGGGCCATTGGTTTCTATTGTTTAATGCACTTTGTGAATGGTGGGGTAATTTCACAGGGCAAGGTGCTGGATTCGGCTCCTTGCAATATGCTGCTGAGAAACTCTGGCAGCTGCTATTGAAAGCAGTTGTTAATTTAAGATGAGTGATCACATTGCACAGACTAAGCAGATTTTTAGGTCTGCATTCCCCCTCAGTGATCATGTATTTGTTGTAAATTTCCTACAACCAGACTCAATAGATACAATTAATGTGTAAGGAAAATGCAAGCTATACTGCAAATACAGAGGGCTGGTTTAAGTCACTTGGCTGGACTGCTGGTTAGTGATGCGGGGCAAAGCTAACAGCGTGGGTTCAATTTCTGAGGTTATTCATGACGGCTCTGCCTTTTCTATTTCCTTCATTTTTTCCAATTAAGGGGCAATTTAGCGTGGCCAATCCACCTACCCTGCACATCTTTGGGTTGTGGTGCAATAGCCATATTTTCAACGCTTAATTCACCACTCCGAACAAACAACACCCCTGGTATTTCATAACTAGAGAGGCACCTGCTACGCAGACACGGGGAGAATGTGCAAACTCCACACGGACAGTGACCCAGAGCCAGGATCGAACCCGGGTCCTCGGCACCATGAGGCAGTAGTGCTAACCACCCCATCACCATGTCCCAGCTGCAGGGGGTGGGGTGGGGCTGCTGCAGGTACCCCCCTCCCCCCACTGGGGACCCGCCCCCTGGACACGCCCCCCCAGACGCTGACCAATAGAAACCGGCCGCCCTGGGGGCGGGAACCGGATATGTAAATCAGGCGCGGGGTTAAAAAGGCGCCGGAGCGGCCGGAGCTCCTTTCCTCCCCGAGACAGAATCCAGCGCGGATCCCGCACCGACCCCGGACACAGAGCCAGACCCCCCCCCCCCCCCCACCCCGCACCGAGCCCGGACCCCGCACCGAGCCCGGACCCCGCACCGAGCCCGGACCCCGCACCGAGCCCGGACTCCGCACCGAGCCCGGACCGAATCCGAACCGAGACACGAGCCGCCGCCAAGATGTCGGACAAATTACCCTATAAAGTGGGTAAGGAAAAAACGGAGAGACGGCGGTGACCCTTAACCCGGGGAGGAAGAGGAAGGGGGGGGGGACAGAGGGAGGGAGGGGGGGAGGGGGGGGGGAGACAGAGGGGGGGGGGAGACAGAGGGAGGGAGGAGGGAGACAGAGGGAGGGAGGGGGGGGAGGGGGGGAGGGAGACAGAGGGAGGGAGGGGGGAGGGAGACAGAGGGAGGGAGGGGGGGAGGGAGGAGACAGAGGGAGGGAGGGGGGAGGGAGACAGAGGGAGGGAGGGGGGGGAGGGAGACAGAGGGAGGGAGGGGGGGAGGGAGACAGAGGGAGGGAGGGGGGGAGGGAGACAGAGAGAGGGAGGGGGGGAGGGAGACAGAGGGAGGGAGGGGGGGAGGGAGACAGAGGGAGGGAGGGGGGGAGGGAGACAGAGGGAGGGAGGGGGGGAGGGAGACAGAGGGAGGGAGGGGGGAGGGAGACAGAGGGAGGGAGGGGGGAGGGAGACAGAGGGAGGGAGGGGGGAGGGAGACGGAGGGAGGGAGGGGGGGGAGGGAGACGGAGGGAGGGAGGGGGGGGAGGGAGACGGAGGGAGGGAGGGGGGGAGGGAGAGGGAGGGGGGAGGGAGACGGAGGGAGGGAGGGGGGAGGAGACGGAGGGAGGGAGGGGGGGGAGGGAGACGGACGGAGGGAGGGAGGGGGGGAGGGAGACAGAGGGGGGGAGGGAGACAGAGGGAGGGGGGGAGGGAGGGGGGGGGGAGGGAGACAGAGGGAGGGGGGGGAGGGAGACAGAGGGAGGGGGGGGAGGGAGACAGAGGGAGGGGGGGAGGGAGACAGAGGGAGGGGGGGGAGGGAGACAGGGAGGGGGGGGGAGGGAGACAGAGGGAGGGGGGGGGAGGGAGACAGAGGGAGGGGGGGGAGGGAGACAGAGGGAGGGGGGGGGGAGGGAGACAGAGGGAGGGGGGGAGGGAGGGAGGGGGGGGGGGAGGGAGACAGAGGGAGGGGGGGAGGGAGGGAGGGGGGAGGGAGACAGACGGAGGGCGGGAGGGAGACAGACGGAGGGAGGGGGGGGGAGGGAGACAGAGGGGGGAGAGGGAGGGGGGGGCGGGGGGGGGAGGGGGAGGGGGGGAGAGGGAGGAAGGGGGGGGACAAGTGTGGAGGAGGAGGGAGGGAGGGAGACAGAGGGAGGGGGGGAGGGAGGGAGGGGGGGGGAGGGAGACAGACAGAGGGAGGGGAGGGAGACAGACAGAGGGAGGGAGGGGGGGGAGGGAGGGGGGGGAGGGAGACAGAGGGGGGGGAGGGAGACAGAGGGAGGGGGGGGGAGGGAGGGAGACAGAGGGAGGGGGGGAGGGAGGGGGGAGGGAGACAGAGAGGGAGGGAGACAGAGAGAGGGAGACAGAGGGAGGGGGAGGGAGACAGAGGGAGGGGGAGGGAGACAGAGGGAGGGGGAGGGAGGGGGAGGGAGACAGAGGGAGGGGGAGGGAGACGGGGGAGGGAGGGGGGGGAGGGAGACAGAGGGGGGGAGGGAGACGGGGGAGGGAGACAGAGGGAGGGGGGGGGAGGGAGACAGAGACAGAGGGAGGGGGGGAGGGAGACAGAGGGAGGGAGGGAGGGGGACGGAGGGGGGGAGGGAGACGGGGGGAGGGAGACGGGGGGGAGACAGAGGGAGGGGGGAGAGGGAGGGAGGGGGGGGAGAGACAGAGGGAGGGAGGGGGGAGAGACAGAGGGAGGGAGGGGGGGGAGAGACAGACAGAGAGGGAGGGAGGGGAGAGACAGACAGACAGAGGGAGGGAGGGGGGGGGAGAGACAGACAGAGAGGGAGGGGGGGAGAGACAGAGGGAGGGGGGGAGACAGAGGGAGGGGGGGGAGACAAAAGTGGGGAGGAGGAGGGGGGGAGACAAAAGTGGGGAGGAGGAGGGGGGGAGACACAAAAGTGGGGAGGAGGAGGGGGGGAGACACAAAAGTGGGGAGGAGGAGGGGGGAGACACAAAAGTGGGGAGGAGGAGGGGGGGAGACACAAAAGTGGGGAGGAGGAGGGGGGGAGACACAAAAGTGGGGAGGAGGAGGGGGGGGGACACAAAAGTGGGGAGGAGGAGGGGGGGAGACACAAAAGTGGGGAGGAGGAGGGGGGAGACACAAAAGTGGGGAGGAGGAGGGGGGGAGACACAAAAGTGGGGAGGAGGAGGGGGGGAGACACAAAAGTGGGGAGGAGGAGGGGGGGAGACACAAAAGTGGGGAGGAGGAGGGGGGAGACACAAAAGTGGGGAGGAGGAGGGGGGAGACACAAAAGTGGGGAGGAGGAGGGGGGGAGACACAAAAGTGGGGAGGAGGAAGTGGGGAGGAGGAGGGGGGGGAGACACAAAAGTGGGGAGGAGGAGGGGGGGAGACACAAAAGTGGGGAGGAGGAGGGGGGGAGACACAAAAGTGGGGAGGAGGAGGGGGGGAGACACAAAAGTGGGGAGGAGGAGAAGGAGGAGGGGGGGACAAGTGGGGAGAGGTGAAGGAGGAGGGGGGGACAAGTGGGGAGAGGTGAAGGAGGAGGGGGGGACAAGTGGGGAGAGGTGAAGGAGGAGGGGGGGACAAGTGGGGAGAGGTGAAGGAGGAGGGGGGGACAAGTGGGGAGAGGTGAAGGAGGAGGGGGGGGACAAGTGGGGAGAGGTGAAGGAGGGGGGGGGGGACAAGTGGGGAGAGGTGAAGGAGGAGGGGGGGGACAAGTGGGGAGAGGTGAAGGAGGAGGGGGGGGGACAAGTGGGGAGAGGTGAAGGAGGAGGGGGGGGACAAGTGGGGAGAGGTGAAGGAGGAGGGGGGGGACAAGTGTGGAGGAGGAGGGGGGGGCAAGTGTGGAGGAGGAGGGGGGGGCAAGTGTGGAGGAGGAGGGTGGGGCCAAGTGTGGAGGAGGAGGGTGGGGCCAAGTGTGGAGGAGGAGGGTGGGGCCAAGTGTGGAGGGGGGGACGAGAGGGAGAAGTGTGCAGGGAGTGGCAGAGGTGGGGGGACAAATGTGGAGGAGGGGAGGGGGGAGGGGGGTATAATCTCCAACCTTTCCTCAATAGGCAATTCACGGTTAGTAAACCTCTGAACTGGTTTTTTCAATGTTCCCAATGGATTTGTTTATTGCCACATGTACAGAGGTACTGTGAAAAGTATTTTTTCTGCGTGCAGCTCAAACAAATCATTTAGTACATGAAAAGTAAATACGTAATAGGGCAACACAAGGTCCACAATGTAAATACATAGCCACCGGCATCGGGTGAAGCATACAGGAGTGTAGTATTAATCAGATAAGTCCATAAGAGAACATGTGATGCTCCTGGGGTAAATTGCCCCTTAGTGTCCAATAGGTTAGGATGGCTGTGTGGGCTTAAGTAGGGTGTTCTTTCCAAGGGCTTGTGCAGACTCGATGGTTCGAATGGTCTCCTTCAGCACTGTTGGGATACTATGAATCCCTGCTCAGACGTTCTGGTGTCCCCACTCCCCATTCCTCGAGGAAGCGTCACAGCAACTCCAGCTGGTGACAACTCTGCACATGTGCTCATCTTGGCTACATGTCCAGGACTCCCCACGTGTCAAAGAATATATAAATGCAAACTTTCTATTCGAATGTTGCTCTTCCCCCCCCCCCCCTCCCCGCCCCGGCTCGTATGTAGTTTGTGTAATTAACGCTGTAGAACCAGTTTTGCCAGACACTGCAGTGTCTGTAAGGAGTGGGTTGCAGAGGAAAGGTGCAGGTTATTTATGTTGCAATTGAACAAGGTTTAGTTGATGATTGATGCTTTAGTTTGTTGGTTTTTCTGAATTTGGTAGTGATATTGAAACATTAAACATTGTTACTGATTCACTTTTCCTCTCCCTCAGCATTGGTAACTTTGTAACTGAAGTTACATCCATTCTCCCCGCTCCCCAAGTCCAATTTCAATAACTTGCGAGTCAGCAAGTTATTGTTATTAAAAAGCGAGTCAGCAGTATTTATTTGTGATAAGGTGGTTGTTGCAAAATGTTTCAAGGTGATTAGGTCAAAGGCATGTATTTGATCAGGTTGTTTTCACCCCTCTCCTTTCTGTGTGTCAGTGCACCTGTCTCCACCCAACCTTTTGGCGAGTAGCTGGTTTCTACTTTACCCAAATGACTATCCTTGATGTGTGCTGGCTCCTATTTGACTGTAAACATCACAGCCAGGCCCCAATCCTATTCTTACCAATGTACATTGGTGCAGACATTGTGACAGTTGCTGGATTGTAATCCGGAGAAACACTGGTTTCCTCCTCATTCACTCCCCTCTTTTTTTTTTCCACAAACTGCATCAGTCACCAATCCTCAAGGGTGCACTCCCAGCAGAAGTTAAAAAGATACTTAATTATCTGATAATTTGACCATTGCCATAGTGATGAAAACAAAATAAAAACAACAAATGCTGGATGAACTTAGTAGGCTGGCAGCATATGCGGAGAGAGAAACAAAGACAATATTTCAAGCCCATATGATTCATTAGAACTGAAGAATGATAGAAATGTGCTGGATTATATAGTTGGAGAGTGGGGAGAAGCTGGGAAACCTTCTCAAAACCAGACCTGAAGGTCGGTGAAAGGGTGGAGCTAATGAGAGATTGACAAAGATGTCATGGGCGCAAGACAAAAGCTTCCTCAAATGAGTTTTAATTGTACACCACTATTCACAACTGGATGTGGCAGGATTGAAGAGTGTAGACCTGATCCGTTGGTTGTGAGGTCTCTTAACTTTGTCTCTTACTTCCTGCTTCTGCTGTTTGGCATGCAAGTAGTCCTTTTGTTGTAGCTTCACCAGGTTAACACCTTTTTAGAGTGCCTGGTGTTCATCCTGACATACCAAATGGCAGGCAGTGATTAGTGACCACAAGACAAATAAGCAGAATTAGGCCTATTGTGTACCGCAGGGATCTGTGCGGGGACCTCAGTTATTCACAACATGTATTAATTATTTGGATGAGGGATTGAAATATAATATCTCCAAATTTGCAGATGACACCAAGTTGGGTGGGAGGGTGAGCTGTGAGGAGGATACAGAGATGCTTCAGTGTGATTTTGACAAATTGACTCCATGGGCAAATTAATTGCAGATGCAGTATAATTTGGAAAAATGCAAAGTTATCCACTTTGGTAGCAAAATCGGGAACGCAGATTATTATCTGAATGGCCTGAAATTAGGAGATGGAATGTAACGAGACCTGGGTATCCTCCACACCAGTCACTGAAGGGAAGCATGCAGGTACAGCAACTGTTAAAGAATGTTGGCCTTCATAGTGAGAGGATTTGAGTATTGAAGCAAGGATGTGTTGCTGTAATTATACAAGGCCTTGGTGAGACCACACCTGGGATATTGTGAAGTTTTGGTCATCTTTTCTGAGGAAGGATGTTCTTGCTCTAGAGGGAGTGCAACAAAAGTTTACCAGGCTGATTCCTGGGATGGCGGGACTGACGTTTGAGGAGAAATTGAGTTAGTGAGGATTGGATGAGGGGGGAAATCTAAAAACCTAAAATTCTTGACACGGTAGATTCAGGAAGGATATTCCCGTTGGTGGGGGATGTCAGAACCAGGGTCACAGTCTGAGGATACTGGGTAGACCGATTGGGACAGATATGAGGAGAACTTTCTTTGGCCAGAGAGTGGTGAGCCGATCAAATTCATTACCAAGAAAGTAGTTGGGGTTGTATGTTTTCAAGAAGCAGTTACATATAGCACATGGGGCGAAAGGAATCAAAGGATATGGGGGATGAAGGTGGGATCAGGCTTTTGAGTTGGCTGATCAGTCATCGTAATGAATGGTGAAGCAGGCTCAAATGGCCTATTTTCTATGCAAGAGGAGTATGCTCAATGTGAAGATGGGACATCATCCTTACAAGGCTGTGGGGTGGTTACTCATAAATACTGTCATCGACCGATGCATCTGCAACAGGTAGAATGGTGAGGATAACGTCAAGTAGGTTTTCCCTCTTGTTGATTCTTTCGCCACCTGCTTCATGCCCAGCCTGGCAGGAATGTCCTTCAGGACTCCGTCAACTCATTCAGTATTGGGACTAACTAGCTGCCTTTGGTGATAGTCCCCACCAAGAGTATTCTGTGCCCTTTCCTCCTTCATGTTTCCTCCAAGTATCTGGAACGAGCTGCCAGAGGTGGGTACAATTTTGTCTTTTAAAAAGCATTTAGAGAGTTATATGGGTAAGATGGGTATAGCGGGATATGGGCCAAATGCAGGCAATTGGGACTAGCTTAGTGATAGAAACTGGGCAGCATGGACAAGGTGGGCTAAAGGGCCTGTTTCCATGCTGTAAACCTCTAAGACTCTATAAGTGGTATTTAACATGGTGGAGTATTGATTAGTCAGCTGAAAGATGGTGGTATTAGGAGGTTTCCTTGCTCATGTTTGACCTGATGTCATAAAATATCATTGGATCCAGAGTCAATTTTGAGGATTTCCAGGGGAGCCCCTGGCTGTAAGCCACTCTTCTGCCACCTGTGCTGGATCTGTCCTGCTGATGGGTTGAGGGGTACGATTCAGTAAGTATGACCATTATATTTGTGCATAAGCCAACTGATTCTAATGAGGCAGGCATTGCAGGGTCAACAGGGCTGGGTGTGCTGTTGTCATTTCTGGTGCTCGAGTCGATGCCAGGTGATCTAACTTTTCAGTGTATTGGGTTGGAACAATTGAGTGGTTTGCTGGACCATTTCAGATATAATTTGAGATCTGTAGTCCAGGCCAAGTAATGACAGCAGCTTTTCTTCCCTCAAGGGCATCGTTTAAAAAAAAATAATTGGTAGTCTCGGTAATGGTGCTACATACTAAAGTTTTAATATTAAATTTGAAATGCACCAACTACGTGGTGTTAACGTGGACCTGGAGATTCCTAGTTCAATGACTTTCTCTCTCATATGTACACACTGATTTTGCAGAATCTTGTTTCCCTGATTATAGCTGACATCACTCTGGCTGAATGGGGTCGGAAGGCCATTGAGATTGCGGAGAATGAGATGCCTGGTTTGTTGAAGATGAGGAAGATGCATGGGGATTCCAAACCTCTGAAAGGGGCCCGGATTGCAGGCTGCCTCCATATGACTCTTCAAACTGCTGTACTGATTGAAACCCTGACAGCACTTGGGGCAGAGGTAATATCGGCATAAATTGCATTGCCAAAAAATCTTGAGAAACAAATACATAGAAGATGGGAACAGGAGGAGGCCTTTTGGCCCTTCGAGCCTGCTTTGCCATTTATCACAATCATGGCTGTTCATCCAACTTGATAGCCTAATCCTGCTTTTTCCCCATAGCCTTTGATCCTATTCTCCCCAAGTGCTATATCCAGCCGCCTCTTGAATATATTTAATGTTTTGGCATCAACTACTTCCTAGTAATGAATTCCACAAGCTCACCACTCTTTGGGTGAAGAAATGTCTCCTTATCTCTGTCCGAAATGGTTTACCCTGATTCCTCAGACTGTGACCCCTGGTTCTGGACACATCCACCATTGGTAACATCTTCCCTGCATCTACCTGGTCCAGTCCTGTTAGAATTTTATAAGTCTCTGAGATCTTCCCTCATTCTTCTGAACTCTAGCGAGAACAATCCTAACCTGGTCAATCTCTCCTCGTATGACAGTCCCGCTAACCCTGGAATCAGTCTGGTAAACCTTTGCTGCACTCCCTAGAGCGCAAGAACATCTTTCCTCAGAAAAGGAGACCAAAACTGCCCACAATACTCCAGGTGTGGCCTCACCAAGGCCCTGTATAATTGCAGCAACACATCCCTGCTTTTGTACTCTAAATCTCTGGCAATGAAGGCCAACATACCATTAGCCTTCTTTACCACCTGCATGCTTACCTTCAGCGACTGATGCACCCAGGTCCCGCTGCACACTCCCCTCTCCCAATTTACAACCATTCAAGTAGTAATCTGCCTTCCTGTTTTTGCTTCCAAAGTGAATAACCTTACACTTATCCAAATTATACTGCATCTGCCATTGATTTGCCGACTTGCCCAACCTGTCCAGATCATGCTTCCACTGGCGGGTGACAGCAGAACTAGGGGACATAGCCTCAAAATAAGGGGAAGTAGATTTAGGACTGAGTTTAGGAGGAACTTCTTCACCCAAAGGGTTGTGAGTCTATGGAATTCCTTGCCCAGTGAAGCAGTTGAGGCTCCTTCATTACATGTTTTTAAGGTAAAGATAGATAGTTTTTTGAAGAATAAAGGGATTAAGGGTTATGGTGTTCGGGCCGGAAAGTGGAGCTGAGTCCACAAAAGATCAGCCATGATCTAATTGAATGGCGGAGCAGGCTCAAGGGGCCAGATGGCCTACTCCTGCTCCTAGTTCTTATGTTCTTATGCTGTAAGATCCATCTAAGGAAATGGTTTCTCCCAGCTATCCATTGCCTTAGTGTTAGGCATCACATTGTGAACTGCACCTTGCAGTCCAGAAAGGGTCCAGTGAGGTGCTGCACAGGTTGCGTTCATTGTCAATTTGGAGAACCTTTTAAATGTATTTATGAATGGTTTAAAACTAACAGCAAGGACAGTGGGAAAGGTTGTCATCTATCAAGGGAAAATGGCACGTAATTAAGTGCATTTATTATGTGAATGTTGCTGTCCCCAATTCTCTTCCATTCCCAAAACTGAATTGGTTCCCTTGCCAGCTTTCATAGTTTTGCCAAAGTAAATATGAACAAGTGTTGGTTTCACACAAGGCCAAGTTGTAAATCTGGCAGTTAACCAGGAGACTGACCACAAAATTCAGTCCAGTAGCCTCTGTTTAGGAGACAGATGGCTCCTGAGTACTTTGAGCATGGCACGTGCTGAACATCACGTTGAGGATTCATGCAGATTTCACGTGCCAGAGGTATGTATAGTAGGCAAGTTGTGACGGCCCCTATTATCGAATGATAACCGCATGGAAGGAGTATATTCAGCCTGTTCATGCTGGTTCTCTGCAAGAACCACCCGTATTAGGCCAGTTGGCTCATTGAGCCTACCTGTCAATCAGTAAGATCATGGTATGGCATCAACTCCACTTTCCTGCCTGTCCCAATCACCCATGACTTCTTGTCAATCCAAATTCTGTTGAACTTTGTCTTGAATATATTAATTGGGCCAGTTTCCATTGTTCCCTGGGGAAGAGAATCCCAAAGACTAATGACCATCGGAGATTGCATTTCTCCTAATCTCTGTCTTGAATGGGAGATCCCTTATTTTGAAACTCTGCCCACTAGGTCTAGATTCCCCCAAGAGAGGAACAATCCTCTCCATATCTACCCTGTCAATCCCTGTCTGAGTCATGTTTGTTTCAATAAGATCACTTCTCATTCTTCTACTTCCACTATTACTGTCTCCTTTTGCCAAGCTAGTTCTTTATCGATCTAGCTATCCATTCAGCAAACCCTGAATCCCATGCGACTTTACCTTTGTACCAGTCTGCCATGAGGGACCTTATCAAACGCTTTACTAAAATTCATGTAAATAACATCCACAGCCTTTCCCTCATCAATTAATTTTGTCGTCACCTCAAAAAAAACTCTTATCAAGTTGATAAGACATGACCTTCCCTGTACAAAACCATGTTGCCTAATTCATTTGCTTAAATAGAGTGATAGATGTTTACAGCATGGAAACAGGCCCTTTGGCCCAGATTGTCCATGCTGGCCAGTTTGTATCACTAAGCTAGTACCACATGCCTGCATTTGGCCCATATCCCTCTACACCCACCCTGCCCATGTAACTGTCTTAACTGTTTTTTAAAGGAAAAAACTGTACCTGCCTCTACCACTTCTTCTGGCAGCCCATCCCAGATGCTCACCACCCTCTTGTGTGAATACATTTCCCCTCTGGTCTCTTTTGCATCTCTCCCCTCTCACCTTACACCTATGCCCTCTAGTTCTAGACTCCTCTACCTTTGGGAAAATATGTTAACTATCTACCTTATCTATTCCTTCTTATAATAGGGTGACCAGAACTGAACACAGTATTCCATGTGTGGTCTGACTAATGTCTTGTAGAACTTCAACAAGACATCCCAACTCCTGTATTCAATGTGCTGACCAATAAAACCCAGCATGCTGAATGCCTTCTTCACCACCCTGTCCACCTGCGATTCCACCTTCAAGGAGCAATTAACCTGTACCGCTAGATCTTTGTTCTGTAACTCTCCCCAACCCCCTGACATTAACTGAATAGGCCCTGCCCTGATTTGATCTACCAAAACGCATCACCTCACATTTATCCAAATTAAACTCCATCTACAATTCATTGGCCCAATTGGGCAACATCCTGTTGCAATCTTGGATAACCTTCTTCACTATCCACTATGCCTAATTACCTTGGGAAAGGGAGGAATTCTCTCTTTTATTTCAGAGAAAGCCTCTGAATCCTGCTTCGGTGAATGGATGCTCAATTGTTGTTGTTTTTGCCATGTGCTATTGCCAAGTGTAGGTTGAAGTCCAGATTGCTGCTGTAACCATGGGTTTGATGTTATTACAGGTCCAATGGTCCAGCTGCAATATCTTTTCTACTCAGGATCATGCAGCTGCAGCGATTGCCAAATCTGGAGTTCCCGGTCAGTATGAGACATTTATATATCCAAACCTATACACAAACTAACACAAATAGAACACTATTGTCACTGGAACTTCACTGATGCACACTTGGTGTGTAACAAAAGCATATAACAAAATACAGCTCTTTGCCATCTACACTTACAGCCATGGTGAGCCTTACATTGTCAATAAAAGAAGCATTTAGGGCAGTGCTGACCAGCCAGGAACCTTTAACTGTAAGGTTTTCAATTCCATTAATGTTTAACACATGTAGCCACAATCCAAGTAGAAGTGCAGGAGGAGGCCATTCAGTCCAATGGGCCTCTGCCAGCTCCTTGAAAAACGCTATTCAATTAATAATCTTTATTAGTGTCACAAGTAGGTTTACATTAATGCTGTGAAGTTACTGTGAAAAGCCCCTAGTCGCCACACTCCAGCGCCTGTTCGGGTACACAGGGAGAATTCAGAATGTCCAATTCACCTAACAAGCATGTCTTTTGGGACTTGTGTGAGCTAACCCACGCAGACACAGTGAGAATGTGCAGACTCCGCACAGACAGTGACCCAAGCCGGGAATCGAACCCAGGTACCTGGCGTTGGAAAGCAACAGTGCTAACCACTGTGCTACTGTGCCACCCATTAGCCTCACTCCTCAGCCCTTTATCCACAACTCCAGATTTTTCCTTTTTCAGTCTTTAACCAAATTTTTATTGCTAATAATCTTTTTTCTCCATGCTTTCATAGAAAACTGGAGCAGTAGGAGGCAATTCGGCCCTTCGAGACTGCTTCGCCATTTATTATGATCATGGCTGATCATCCAACTCAATAGCCTGATCCTGCCTGCCTATCTTTCCCCCCTCCCCCACCACCTCCATATCCTTTGATCCCCTTCAGCCCAAGTGCTATATCTAACTTCAGCGACTGGTGTTTGAGGAAATCCAGATCTCTCTGCACATTCTGCTGTCCTTATTATGGCCATTCTGATAAATCTGCCTTCCTGTTTTTGCTGCCAAAATGGATAACCTCACATTTATCCAAATTATACTGCATCTGCCATTCATTTGCCCACTTTGTCAACTTGCCCAAGTCAGGCAGCACATTCCAGACCACAACAGCTCATGGTTTTCTCAATGTCCACATCTTTTACCATAGCTCAGTCCTCTAATTAAAAATGATTCTGCTACTGGAAAGGATCTTATTTGCTTTATAAGCTAGTAAAGTTACCATAGTTCCAGATGACCACAGGCTGCTTTCCCCTTTGAAGGAGGGGGAGGGGGGGAGAGCTGACTGGTGGTGATTTAACCTGAGGATCACCACACCTCGGGCGAGTGGCAAGGTTGAGCAGGCGGGGCCTTCATGAATAACCTCAGCAGGTGGGGGAATTGAACCCATTTATGGGTTCATTATGAGGGGCATAGACAGAGTGGATAGTCAGAGACTTTTTCCCTGGGTAGTGGGGGTCAATTACTAGGGGGCATTGGTTTAAGGTGTGAGGGGCAAGGTTTAGAGGAAATGTACGAGGTAAGGTTTTGACACGGGGTAGTGGTGCCTGGAATTCGTTGCCAGAGGAGATGGTGGAAGCAGGGACAATAGTGACATTTAAAGGGCATCTTGACAAATACATGAATCGGAGGGGAATAGTGGGATACGGACCCAGGAAGTGTAGAAGATTTTAGTTTAGACGGGCAGTATGGTCGGTGCAGGCTTGGCGGGCTGAAGGGCCTGTTCCTGTGCTGTACTTTTCTTTGTTCTTTGAATGCTAACATTGCATTTGCTTTCCTAACTGCCGACTGAACCTGCACGTTAACCTTAAGAGAATTGTGAACAAGGACTCCCAAGTCTCTTTGTGCTTCTGATTTCCTGAGCATCTCCCCATTTAGAAAATAGTCTATGCTTCAATTTCTCCTTCCAAAGTTCATAACCTCACACTTTTCCACATTGTATTCCATCTGCCACTTCTTTGCTCACTCTCCTAGCCTGTCCAAGTCCTTCTGCAGCCTGCCTGCTTCCTTAATACCACCTGTCCCTCTACAGATCTTTGTATCATCTGCATGCTGATGCTGGATCACCACACGTAACTCCATGCCAGCATTTTAATTTTGGATGTGTCTGGGTGGGCATTATGCAACTTCTCCAATAACAGTCATCTACCTGGACCCAGAACGACGACATACAAACCCCATTTGACCTTATCTATGACTATTCAAAATCTTATGGAATTACGGTCGCTAAGCCTAAAATGCACCTCCACTGTGCGTCTGAGTGCCACATGCTGTGAGTAAAATAATAATTTGCCTTTCGTACCCTTCTATGCCATTTGAATCATAGAATTTCCAGTTCAGGAGGAGGCCATTTGACCATCGAGTCTGCACCGGCCCTTGGAAAGGGCCACACCCCCACCTATCCTCATAACCCATTAACCGCACATAACCTTTTTGGACACTAAGGGCATTTTATCATGGCCAATCCATCTAACCTGCACATCTTTAGACTGAGGGAGGAAAGCGGAGCAGCCGGAGGAAACCCACACAGACACGGGGAGAACGTGCAGACTCCGCACAGACCGTGACCAAGTGGCAATCAAACCTGGGACCCTGGAGCTGTGAAGCAACAATGCTAACCACTGCTACCATGCCACCCGTTTTGTAAAAGAAGTTGACCGTTTGCTCTGAAAAAGTGACGCACATGCTCCACATTTTGCACCCACTCCTCCTCATTCGCATTGAAAGGCTCAATTCTCCTAAAAAAACGACATCATAGTGTTCCTCCCGCCCTACACTGGAAATAACTAGGAACAGGAACCAGAACTGGAAACCCTACTGTGCTCGACCCCCAACCGGGTCCTTCTATCTCATCGCCAATGTGGTAACAGGAACTCCAGGTGACCATCAGTGGGTAGCAGCAACAGACAGGTATAGAAAGTATAGAGGAACATTACAAGACCAGCCAGCGACTCCAACTCTTCTCTCGGATTGGATCTGTTCTGCAAGTGTTGAAGGTCCCAGCCTGCTGGAAGCACGCGTGCTTTACCCTGATGAGGTTTGCAGAGGCCTTGGTCGGATGGTCACATGATCCCCGATGTTGGCTGCAACAACATTGAAGGGAGTTTGTAACAATTTAAAAAAAAAGTTAAAGTACCCAATTCATTTTTTTCTTCATTAAGGGGCAATTTAGTGTGGCCAATCCACCTACCCTGCACATCTTTGGGTTGTGGGGGGTGAGACCCACGCAGACATGGAACTCCACACAACAGTGACCCGGGGCTGGGATCAAACCCGGGTCCTCAGTGCCTTGAGGCAGCAATGCTAACCACTGTGCCATCGTGCCGCCCGTGGGTGTTTGTAACAATTTTTACGCCGGATGGTTAGAATGTCTAATTTTCTGAAACGGGCTAGGCATTAGTTGCCTGAAAATCCATTTATTGAAGGGTATGGAAGCAGAGTGGCCTCGACTTGAGGTGTGACTAGATTCGTTGCAACTTGTGAATACCTGGCTCTTTCCATTGGCCATCCTATGAAAATCTGTGATGGTGACCCTCCATGGTCAACTCTCCCTCTGCCAACAAGCTGGTTTGAAATGCGATCCCCTAGCTCCAGAATTTTGCCACTTGCAATGGCTTTTCCTCCCATTCCTACATCGTTGCCTTTGGGGAATACCAGAATCAATTCTGACCCGTTCCTTATTCTTGATTCTAAGGAGGAGAATGGAGACATCAGCTGACAACGAGCATCAATTTTTGCATGTACGCCGATGGCCCCAGCTCTACCTCACCACACCTGCACTCATAATGCATGTAAATTAGCAGACTGTTTCTGCAGCATCCAGTATTAGATAATATCAGCAAGCAAACACTGATACGACAGCTAGCCACGTGAATGCAGCTAGTTAGAGTGGGAATTTGGCGAGTAAGGGAATTTAAAGGGTTAAATTTAACGGTTAATCTCTTTCTAAAATCTAGTCTAGTTTGCATTTAGAATTTTACTGTTAAAGTTAGTTTCTTTCACGGATAAACAAGCTTCCTGCAGGAGAGGCAGCTGAAGTTAATTAGGTAACTAGTCTGAGCTAGTTTCTCTAGGCAGAAAGCAGGCTGCGAGAGTTGGAGTTGTGCAATGCTCAGCAGCAATAATTTGCTAGTGGGTCAAGAATTGATTCTGGTATTCCCCAAAGGCAACTATGTAGGAATGGGAGGAAAAGCCATTGGAAGTGGCAAAATTCTGGAGCTAGGGGATTTGCATTTCAAACCAGCTTGTCAGCAGAGGGAGAGGGTTTAAACTAATGTGGTAGGGGGATGGGAACATGATGCAGGAAGTCAGAGGGAAGTAAAACGGGGCTAGAAACAAAAGTCAATAAGGGGGAAAGTGTAAGGCAGAGAAGCCATAGCCAAAAATCAAAAAGGGCCATAGTACAGGGTACAGTGACTGAGGAGAGTGTGAAAAGGGAGGTGGTCAATGCAGGATTGAGGGTGTTGTACCTAAATGCGCGCAGTATACAGAACAAGGTAAATTAGCTAGTTGCGCACATTGAAATTGGCCGGTACGATGTTATGGGTATCACAGAGACGTGGCTGCGAGGGGATCAGGGCTGGGATCTAAATATCCAAGGGTATGTGTCCTATCGAGAGGACAGGCAGATGGGCAAAGGGGGCGGGGTTGCATTGTTAGTAAGGAATGAAGTTAAATCGATAGCAAGGAGCGATATAGGATCAGAAGACTTAGAATCTCTGTGGGTAGAGTTGAGGAATCGCAAAGCTAAAAAGGCCCTGATGGGAGTTATGTACAGGCCCCCTAGCAGTAGTCAGGATATGGGGCAGAAAATAAATCAGGAGATAGTAAAGGCATGTAAAAAAGGCAGTATTACAATAATCATGGGGGACTTCAATATGCAAGTGGACTGGGAAAATCAGGTTGGTATGAATTCCAAGAAATGGAATTTGTGGAATGTCTAAGAGATGGTTTTTTGGAGCAGCTTGTGACAGAGCCTACTAGGGAACAGTCAATTCTGGATTTGGTGATGTGTAATGAGGCAGACTTGATTAGGGAACTTAAGGTGAAGGAACCCTTGGGGAGCAGTGACCACAATATGATAGAATTTACCCAGCAGTTTGAGAGGGAGAAGCTGCAATCAGATGTAACGGTATTACAATTAAATAGGGGTAACTACAAAGACATGAGGGAGGAGCTGGCCAGAGTTGATTGGAAAATGAGCCTAGCAGGGAACACAGTGGAACAGCAATGGCAGGAGTTTGTGGGGGTTATTAGGGAGGCACAACAGAAATTCATCCCAAGGAGGTGGAAACATGGTAAGGGGAGGAAAAGGCAGCCATGGCTGACGAGGGATGTCAAGGACAGCATAAAGGCTGAAGTAAAAGCACACAAAGTGGCGAGGATAAGTGTGAACCAGAGGAAGCCTTTAAAAGCAAGCAGAGGACGATTAAAAAAGCAATAAGGGGGGAGAAGATGAAGTATGAGTGCAAGCTACCTAGTAATATAAAGAGGATAGGAAGAGATTTTTTCAATATATAAAAGGTAAGAGTGGCAAAAATAGACATTGGACCACTAGAAAATGTGGCTGGAGAAGTAATAACAGGAAACAAAGAAATGGCAGATGAACTGAATAGTTACTTTGTATTAGACTTCATGGTGGAAGACACCAGTGGGATGCCAGAGCTCCAGGAGAACCTGGGGGCAGGGGTGAGTGCAGTGACCAAAGGAGAAGGTTCTGGGGAAACTGAAAGGTCTGAAGGTAGATAAGTCACCTGGACCGGATGGACTACACCCCAGCATCCTAAAAGAGATAGCTGAGGACATTGTGGAGGCATTAGTGATGATCTTTCAGGAATCACTGGAGGTAGGAAGGCTCCCAGAGGACTAGAAGGTGGCTAATGGCTAATATCGGCCCATCGAGTCTGCACCGACCCACTGAAGTCCTCACTTCCACCCTATCCCTGTAACCCAATAACGCCTCCTAACCTTTTTGGACACATAAAGGCAATTTAGCATGGCCAATCCACCTAATCTGCACGTCTTTGGACTGTGGGAGGAAACCGGAGCAAACCCACGCAGACACGGGGAGAACATGCAGACTCCGCACAGACAGTGACCCAGCGGGGAATCTAACCTGGGACCCTGGAGCTGTGAAGCCACAATGCTATCCAGTCTTGGCGGGGTGGAGAAACACCAAGATCTCTGTTACAAATCATCATGCAGTAAACATTGCACCACCGGTTAGCAAAGCCATTGCGAAAACTCATTCAGCTTTATTTCTGGACGGATGGAATGGAAAAGTAGGGAAGTTGTTATATCGGTGTTGAGCCTCCGATCACATTTGAAGTTCTGCGTGCAGTTCTGATGTGATATTATTAAAGCCATAGAGGTCAAGAGCACAAAAAAGGCCCTTCAGCCCATCATGTCTGCACCAGTCAAAAACAACCACCTAACCATTCTAATCCCATTTTCCAGCTATTGGCCTGTAGTCTTGTGCACTTGCGATGCCAAGGCACACATCTAAATATTTGAGGGTCTCTGCCCCCACCACCTTTTCAGGCAGCGAGTTCCACACACCCACCACCCTCTGGGTAAAAAGTTTTCCTCTCATCCCCTCTAAACCTCCTGCCCCCTGGTCATTGATCCCTCCACCAAGGGGAAAAGTTTCATCCTGTCTACTTTCTATGCTCTTCATAATTTTATACATTAAAAGGGTATAGAGACTGGAGAGGCTACAGAGAAGATTTACGATGATGGAACAAATACATGGGTTTATTAACCAGTAAGGGACTGACGAGCTAGGTTTCTATTCTCTTAAAAAAAGGTGGTTGGGGGTGTGTCCTGATAAGATCAGCTGTTTGAAAAGGTTTATTTTTGCCAGAGTGGATACAGAGGTATAAACACCAGCATGAACAACCTGGGCTGAATGGTCTATCTGTTGCTATGCTGTATATCCTAATTCAATCCTTTATAATCTTGAGGTAATCAAAAACTCTTGCCCATATCTATTCACTCATCACCCCCATGCTCTCTGACCTACATTGACTCCTGGTTAAGCAATTCTTCAATTTCTAAAGTTCTCATCCTTATTTTCAAATCCTCCCTCATCTTTCTCTCGCTAACATTTTGTAATCGCCTCAGCCCCAGAACCTTCCAATATATGCTCTCATCTAATTCTGGCCTCTTGAGCATCTCTAATTGTAATTGCTCCATGAAGGTGTCTTCAGCTGCCTGAGTCCTAAGCTGTGGAATTTCCTCCATGTTCTCCTCTTTAAGATGCGATTTAAAACTAATCTCATTCATCAATACCAACTCATCAATATAGATGCCTCACAGCACCAGGGTCCCAGGTTTGATTCTGACCTTGGGTGACTGTGTGGAGTCTGCACGTTCTCCTTGTATCTGCATGGGTTTCCTTCGGGTGCTCCAGTTTCCTCCCACAGTCCAAAGATGTGCAGGTTAGGTGGATTGGCTAAACTAAATTACCCCAAACGTTAGGTGGGGTTATGGAGCTCGGAGTGGGGGATTAGGCCGAGGTAGGCTGCTCTATCGGAGCACGGGCTGGTGCAGACCTTGATGGGCCAAATGGCCTCTTGCACTGTAGGGATTCTATGATCTGGTTTGATGTCAGTTTGCTTTATTCATGTGAAGCACCATGGAATATTTTATTAATTTGAAGGTACTATTGTTACAACCCCCTGGACTAATGTGTGGTCAATCCCAGCCTCACTTGATCCAGAGTCGCAACACAATTGAAATTAATAAATATTTCCTCAAAACACCCAATGTCTTTGACTGCCCAATAACTACAGTCATCAGGTTTGTAAATTTAAACACAATTTATTAAAGGTGGGGGGGTAGAATAATTAAAGTAAAAAGATAAGTCTTTGTGTCCGATGGTTGTTTTTTAAAAATATATTTTTATTCTCTTTTCACATTTTCTCCCAAATTTATACCCAACAATAAACAATAATCAGTAACTAATGTAATGCCAATCCCCATATCAATAACAACGATTGTAGAACCCCTCCATCCTTCCCCTCAGTTCAAATTTGACGTCAAGAGTCAAGAATTCCAGCAGGTTCCCCCGCCACGCCAGGGCACAGGGTGGAGAGGTTGATCTACACCCTAACGGGATCTGCTTTCGGGCGATCAACAAGGCGAAGGCTCCAACATCTGCCTCCGCACCTGTTCCCAACCCCGGCTGGTCCGACACCCCGAATATGGCCGGGTCCAGTTTCACATACACCAATTTAGAGATTACCCTAAAAACCTCTTTCCAGTAATCCTCCAGTTTTGGGCAGGATCAAAACATATGAATGTGTTTTGCGCCCCCGCCGCAACCTTCACACAACATCTACCCACTCAAAGAGCCGGCTCATCCTCTACTTTGTAGCCAATGGTTATTTTTAACACACCTTTCTACAATGTAGGCTTCCAGTTTAGCACACTGGGCTTAATAGCTGGCTTCTAAAGCAGGCCAGCAGCATAGCTCAATTCCTGTACCAGCCTCCCCGAACAGGCGTTGGAATGTGGCGACTAGGGGCTTTTCACAGTAACTTCATCTGAAGCCTACTTGTGACGATGAATGATTTTCATTTTCAGTTCCAGATTTCTGTTTCTAGTCTGTAATGGTTTTCACTGTAGATCCATTCAGTTCTTTACAGTTTCAGAAATACAGCAGCTATTCAGCTTTCCTGGAGAAAAACAAAGGGGGAAAGAAAGAGCAGGTCCTTTCTGTCAAAGTCTCCACTGTCTTTCTCCTGGATCTCTGGAAACCATCCCACTCTTGCAGGAGCCAATCACTGCCTGTTACCGGGCAGAATACAGCCTTTTGACCAATTCGTTGGCCAGCGTCAACCAACCGAGCAGAGTTCCATCAATCTCGTGGGTGACAAAAGGTCTGAGGTCTGCTGTAAAAAGGCAGCACAGTGTACTGTTAGTATGTTGTAACCAGTTCCTCATTTCCCCTGCTGGACTTGAAGGTAGATGGCCATTCCGCATCCATGGATTAAAATTATAAAAATAAAAGGGGAAAAAATGGAATCAAACGGAAGGGCCCTTACGCATCAATGATAACCTATTTAAATATATAGGCCGGGATTCTCCGACCCGGCGCCGTGGGTGCCCGTGGGATTCCCACCGTGCTGGTCAGAGACCGTTGACAGCAGTCCCCCTGGCGATTCTCCGGGCCCCGATGGGCCGAGTGGCCGACAAGTCTGGCCGAGTCCCACCGGCGTGGGTTTCTCGGGTCCCACAAGGTGGGACCTGGAAGGTGAGTCTGCGGAGGCCGTCCTGTAAGGGGGTGGGGGGATCCGACCCCGGTTGTGGGGTGGGGGGGTCCCTTTGGTGGCCTGGTTCGGGATCGGGGCCTACTGATCGGCGCAGGGGCCTATATTAACCTGTGTCGGGTCCCTGTAGGGCTCCGCCATATTGCCCGGGAGCTGGTGCGGAGAAGGGAACCCCTGCGCATGCATGAAAATACGCCAGCCGTTCCGTGCCGGTTGGAACTGCGGCGCTAACCTAGCCCCCTCGGAAGGAGAGAATTCCTCACTTTTGGGAACCATTGATGCTGGAGTGGTTGGCGCCGGTTTTCACGCCGACGTGGGGACATAGCCCCATTATTAGAGAATCTCGCCCTGTGTATATTGTAGAATGCTTAACTGTTCAGTTGTGATTTGTTCTTTGATTCTCCCATCATGCTTTAATTAATATTAGTCCTCTATACCCTTTTTAGCAGTGGCTCTTTTGCTAATTATGGACAAATTTGAACTCTTGCATTCATCAGTATAGTTTAGCCTTTTCAATTTGCTGTGTTCAAGTTTTGTGTTTTGTGATTAATGCTCTTTTTCGGTTATTGTGGATTATGGCTTGTACAACTGTTAAGTTGAACAACCAGCTGAAACGCTACTTGTTGGATATCACTTGCACATCGGCAAGTATCTGTTCACTTATATCAAGATATCGAAGCTAACTAAAACTTTAACTGACTTGCTTGATAAATGTGGCTGGTTTTTAAGATCACTGATTTTGGTGCTGAGCTATCCAACATGAACACTGCATCAATGCATAACTGCAGTTATTGCAGCCTTTTTAAATTGGGACAGATTAGCGAAAAGAAATGGTAAGTGTGCTGTTGGTTTATTTAACTATTGAGTGTCTTTTGAGCTGCACTCTTTGTGGTTAGTGCTTCATTTGAGAATGTGTTTTATTTGCAGTGTATGCCTGGAAGGGGGAGACAGATGAAGAATATATCTGGTGCATTGAGCAAACATTGTACTTCCGTGATGGCAAACCCCTCAATATGATTTTGGATGATGGTGGAGACCTTACAAACCTGGTTCACAATAAGCATCCTAAGCTCTTACAAGGTGACTATCCTCTCCTGTTGTACTGTAGAAAACATCTTTGGGTGACATATGTTGCTGTTCATATTGCATGTTCCAAACCACTGGTCGTTGCAAATGGCAAAATATAAATGTGTTAATGGACATGTCTCCACAATGGAGACCTGGGGACTGGGCAGTTCCCCAACATTGGGAAAAGTCCACATCAGTTGAATTGACTCCTCTAGGCCTTTGGGCACATTTCATTCTTGTGTAGGCACAGTTCCAATTTCACTGCAGTCCCTCATTTCATTGTCCCTCATGTCTTTGTAGTTTCCCTTATTTAATTGTAATACCGTTACATCTGATTGCAGCTTCTCCCTTTCATACTGCAGGGTAAATTCTACCATATTGTGGTCACTGCTCCCTAAGAGTACATAGAACCATAGAATTTACAGTGCAGAAGAGGCCATTCGGCCCATCGAGTCTGCACCGGCCTTTGGAAAGAGCACCCCACTTAAGCCCACGCCTCCACCCTATCCCTGTAACCCGCTAACCCCACCCAAATCTTTTGGACACTAAGCACAATTTATCATGGCCAATCTACGTAACCTGCACATCTTTGGACAGTGGGAGGAAACCGGGTCACCTGGAGGAAACCCAAGCAGACCCAGGGAGAACATGCACACTCTGCAGACAGTGACCCAAGCCGGGAATCGAACTTGGGATCCCGGATCTGTGAAGCAACTGTGCCATCCACTGTGCTACCGTGCTGCCTTAATCTGCTTTACGGTTCCTTCACCTTCAGTTCCCTGATCAAGTCTGCCTCATTACACATCGCCAAATTCAGAATTGCTTGTTCCCCAGTAGGCTCTGTCACAAGCTGCTCCAAAAAAACATCTCTTAGACATTCCACAAATTCCATTTCTTGGGATCCACTACCGACCTGATTTTCCCAGTCCACCTGCATATTGAAGTCCCCCATGGTTATTGTAGTATTGCCTTTTGGATGGATGGATTTGTTTATTGTCACGTGTACCGAGGTACAGTGAAAAGTATTTTTCTGCAAGCAGCTCAACAGATCATTCAGTACATGGAAGAAAAGGGAATTAAACAGAATTCAAGAAAATACATGAGAATACATAATAGGGCAACACAATATATACAATGTACTACATAAGCATTGGCATCGGATGAAGCATACAGGGTGTAGTGTTAATGAGGTCAGTCCATAAGAGGGTCATTTAGGAGTCTGGTGACAGTGGGGAAGAAGCTGTTTTTGAGTCTGTTCGTCCGTGTTCTCAGACATCTGAATCTCCTGCCCGATGGAAGAAGTTGGAAAAGTGAGTAAGCCGGGTGGGAGGGATCCTTGATTATGCTGCCTGCTTTCCCCCGGCAGCGGGAGGTGTAGATGGAATCAATGGATGGGAGGCAGGTTCGTGTGATGGACTGGGCGGTATTCACGACTCTCTGAAGTTCCTTGCGGTCCTGGGCCGAGCAGTTGCCATACCAGGCTGTGATGCAGCCCGATACGATGCTCTCTATAGTGCATCTGTAAAAGTTGGTAAGGGTTAATGTGGACATGACGAATTTCCTTAGTTTCCTGAGGAAGTAAAGGCGCTGTTGTGCTTTCTTGGTGATAGCGTCCACATGAGTGGACCAGGACAGATTTTTGGTGATGTGCACCCCTAGGAATTTGAAACTGCTCACCACACCTGGAGTATTGTGTTCAGTTTTGGTCTCCTTACTTGAGAAAGGACGTACTGGCGCTGGAGGGTGTGCAGAGGAGATTCACTAGGTTAATCCCAGAGCTGAAGGGGTTGGATTATGAGGAGAGGTTGAGTAGACTGGGACTGTACTCGTTGGAATTTAGAAGGATGAGGGGGGATCTTATAGAAACATTTAAAATTATGAAGGGAATAGATAGGATAGATGCGGGCAGGTTGTTTCCACTGGCGGGTGACAGCAGAACTAGGGGGCATAGCCTCAAAATAAGGGGAAGTAGATTTAGGACTGAGTTTAGGAGGAACTTCTTCACCCAAAGGGTTGTGAATCTATGGAATTCCTTGCCCAGTGAAGCAGTTGAGGCTCCTTCATTACATGTTTTTAAGGTAAAGATAGATAGTTTTTTGAAGAATAAAGGGATTAAGGGTTATGGTGTTCGGGCCGGAAAGTGGAGCTGAGTCCACAAAAGATCAGCCATGATCTAATTGAATGGCAGAGCAGGCTCGAGGGGCCAGATGGCCGACTCCTGCTCCTAGTTCTTATGTTCTTATCTCTACCTCGGCTCCGTTGATGCTGACAGGGGTGTGCACAGTACTTTGCTTCCTGAAGTCGATGACCAGCTCTTTAGTTTTGCTGGCATTAAGGGAGAGATTGTTGTCGCTGCACCACTCCACTAGGTTCTCTATCTCCCTCCTGTATTCGGACTCGTCGTTATTCGAGATCCGGCCCACTATGGTCGTATCGTCAGCAAACTTGTAGATGGAGTTTTTTTTTACCTTTTTTACCTTTTTTACCTGCCTTTTCTATCTCCTGATTTATTTTCTGCCCCACATCCTGACTACTGCTAGGGGGCCTTTACATAACTCCCATCAGGATCTTTTTACCTTTGCGATTCCTCAACTCTACCCACAGAGATGCTATGCCTTCTGATCCTATCTCGCTCCTTGCTATCGATTTAACTTTATTCCTTACTAACAATGCAACCCTGCCCCCTTTGCCCATCTGCTTATCCTTTCGATAGGGCACATATCCTTGTCTGTTTAGATCCCAATCCTGATCCCCTTGCAGCCAAGTCGCTGTGATGACCACAACATCGTACCGGCCAATTTCAATGTGCGCAACTAGTTCATTTACCTTGTTCCTTATACTGTGCGTGTTTCGGTACAACACCCTCAATCCTGCATTGGCCACCTTCCTCCTCACACTTGTTACCTTTTTGCTCTGCCTGAGATGGTGATGTTCTTTTATTTTGGTTCTTTATTTCCCCTTCAGTTATCACATCTAAGCTAACGCTCTGGTTCCCACCCCCCTGCCATACTAGTTTAAATCCTTCTGAGTGAATCTAGCAAACCTACCAGCCAGAATATCAATGCCCCTCCAGTTTAGATGCAACTCGTCCTTCTTGTACAGGCCCCACCTGCCCCAGAAGAGATCCCAATTATCCAAAAATCTGAAACCCTCCCTCCTACACCACCTGTTTAGCTGCACTATCCTCCTATTTCTAGCCTCACTGGCACGTGGCACAGGGAGTAATCCTGAGATTACAATCCTAGAGGTCCTGCTTTTTAGTTTACTGCCTAACTCCCTGAATTCCTTCAGCAGGACCTCTTCCTGCCTATGTCATTCGTACCTATGTGACCCTGTGTGGCCTATGTGACCTAACTTGACCCTGGCACCAGGGAGGCAACATACCATCCTGGAGTCTTTTTCTCTTCCACAGAAGCGTCTATCTGTGCCCCTTACTATAGAGTCCCCTATAACTATCACTCTCCTACACCTTTCCCTCCCCTGCTGAGCAACAGAGCCAGTTGTGGTGCCACTGTTCTGGCTGCTGTTGTTTTCTCCTGATAGACTATTCCCCTCAACAATATCCAAAATGGTGTTAGAGAGGGGGACAGCCACAGGGGATTCCTGTGCTGACTGCCTGCCCTTTCTAGCACGCTAGCACAAGTGGCTAGCACTGTGGCTTCACAGTGCCAGGATCCCAGGTTTGATTCTCTGCTGGGTCACTGTCTGTGCAGAGTCTGCACGTTCTCCCCGTGTCTGCGAGGGTTTCCTCCGGGTTCTCCAGTTTCCTCCCACTATCCAAAGACGTGCAGGTTAGGTGGATTGGTCATGCTAAATTGCCGTTGGTGTCCAAAAAGGGTAGGAGGGGTTATTAGGTTATGGGGATAGGGTGGAAGTGGGTCGGTGCAGACTCGATGGGCCGAATGGCTGCCTTATGCACTATGTTCTGGCGGTCACCCATCTGTCTGCCTACACCTTGGGTGTGACCACATCTCTATAACTGCTATCTTTGATGCTTTCTGCCACCTGCTCCTAAGTGTATCCAATTGCTGCTCCAACCGAACCATCCAGTCTGTGAGGAACTGCCATTGGTTACATCTTTGGGATGTGGGGGTGAGACCCATACAGACACTGGGAGAAGGTGCAAACTCCACATGGACAGTGACCTGGGATCGAACCTGGGACCTTGGCACCTTGAGACAGCAGTGCTAACCACTGCGCCACCGTGTTGCCTGAAAATCAGCAAGATTTCTAATTGCTCTGGACACTATCATTTGATTTCTAATTTTCTCTCTGGTATGACACCCAGAGGAAATATTGAAATAATTAAAGCTAGTGTAGCCTTAACTCCGATACGCTCAGCTATCCTGTCCCAGAACATGTTTCTTGCCCAGCCAAACTTGCTTTGTCTGCACTGTTGCCTCATGGAATGGTTACAGTACAAGATGTGGCGATTCGGCCCATCTGTACTGGCTCTAAAGGAGTAATTCGCCTAGTGCCACCCTCCTGCCTTTACCCCATAGTCCTTTTCAGATAATGATCCAATTTCCTTTTGAACGCTTCAATTGATCCTGCCACCACCCCACATTATGGCGCTGCATTCCAAATCCTATCCCCATGTACCGTATGAAAATGTTTCTCTATTTGCCATTGCGTGGTTTGCCAATGACCGTAAATATGTGCCTTTCAGTTCTTGATCTGTGGGAACAGTTTCTTCCTCCTGCTCTATCCCGATCCCTCTTAACGTAACTTATCATGTTTGTTTGATCATGACCTGCTGAAGTGGGAGAAAAAGGAGTGATTGGTGTGTGCTGATTCTGCAGATATCAAGGGAATCTCTGAAGAAACTACCACTGGAGTCCACAATCTCTCTAAGATGCACAAGAAAAAAGAACTTAAAGTTCCTGCCTTTAATGTGAATGACTCTGTCACTAAGGTAATGTGTTCTAATGACATGTCTGACATACTGTGTGGTTAACTAACTCTGAATTTTTGGGGGAGGCTAAGTAATGTCGTTGGACTAATCCAAACGAGAGTTGAAATCCCACCATGGCATAGGGTGAAATTTAAATTCGAGTAAGTAACAAATCTGGAATTTAAAGCTGGTCTTCATAATGGTGTTTATGAAACTCATCAATTGTTGTAAACTATCTATTTGGTTCGCTAATGTCCTTTTGGAAAGGAAGTCTGCCGCCCTTACCCTGACCGACCTACATGTGATTCCAGAATGTGGTTGACTCTGACCTACGTTCTGAGATGGTCTGGCAGGCCACGCAAAGGACAATTGGGATGGGCAATAAATGTTGGTCTTGCCAGTGGCACCCACGTCTCATGAAAGAATTCAAAATTTAAAAAGTTGAATCGTCCCATAGCCTTTGAAATTCTAAGGAATAAAACTGTAGCTTGTAAATCTCCACATAATTTTATTTATTTTTTTCTTTTTTAAAAAATAAATTTAGAGTACCCAATTCATTTTTTCCAATTAAAGGGCAATTTAGCATTGGCAATCCACCTAACCCGTGTTTACGTAGAATTTACAGTGCAGAAGGAGGTCATTCGGCCCATCGAGTCTGCACCGGCTCTTGGAAAGAACACCCTACCCCCTATCCAAGGTCAACACCTCCACCCTATCCCCATTACCCAGTAACCCCACCCAACACTAAGGGCAATTTTGGACACTACGGGCAATTTAGCATGGCCAATCCACCTAACCCGCACATCTTTGGACTGTGGGAGGAAACCGGAGCACCCGGAGGAAACCCACGCGCACACGGGGAGGATGTGCAGACTCCGCACAGACAGTGACCCAAGCCGGAATCGAACCTGGGACCCTGGAGCTGTGAAGCGATTGTGCTATCCACAAGGCTACCGTGCTACCGTGTTCAATCCCGGCCCTGGGTCGCTGTCTGTGTGGTGTTTGCACATTCTCCCCGTGTCTGCGTGGGTCTCACCCTCACAACCCAAAGATGTACAGGCTAGGTGGATTAGCCACGCTAAATTGCCCCTTAATTGTGGGAGCAAAAAAGGAATTGGATACTCCAGAATGTTTTTATAAATGTATGTGGCACTAAGGCCAATATATCCTCTGGTCTATTGCCAGGAACTGCTTCCAGCACTTCAGGTACTGAAGCATGACTTCTACCCCCTGGAATTCAACTCCTCTAGATATAAAGGCCAGCATTCGATTAGTCTTGATTACTTTCTGTACCTATTTGACTTTATAATGATCTCTGTACTTGGACCCTTGAAATTCTGGGAACTTGAGACTTCCGGTTGCGGTGATGCAGAGCTAAGCCGCACGTTCAGAGGCTCCCGCTATTTTTGGACTTTTGGGCTGTTTTGAGGGCCCGTAGGTAGCGGTACTGGTCGGACTTTTCCCGGTGTGGGAAGACATTAGCTGCGCCTCTCTGCCGGTGGATGGACTGGACCAGGAGCGGGGCGGTCAAAAAATCGGTTTTGGAGCAGAGAAAGGTGCGAGGGTGGAAGACCAAGATGGCGGAGGGCGGGGAATTGGCAGCGTGGCAGCAGTGGGCGCAGGAGCAGCAGGAGCTGCTCCATCGCTGCTTCAGGGAGCTGAAATCTCAGCTGCTGGAACCGCTAAAGGCCTCACTCGACAAGCTCACAGCGACTCAGACGGCCCAGGGAGCAGAGATCCGCGAGGTCCGGCAAAAGGCCTCGGAGAGTGAGGACAAAATCCTAGGCCTGGCAGTGAAGGTGAAATTGCATGAGGTGCTCCACAGGAAATGGCAGGCAAGGCTGGAGGAAATGGAGAACCGCTCGTGGCGGAAGAATTTGCGGATCCTGGGCTTCCCGAAGGGGCTGGAGGGATTGGACTTGGGGGCCTACGTGGTCGGGATGCTGAACTCGCTAATGGGAGTTGGGTCCTTCCAAGGGCCCTTGGAGCTGGAGGGGGCCCATCAAGTGTTGGTGAGGAGGCCCAAGCCAAACGAGCCGCCAAGGGCAGTGCTGGTGCGGTTTCACTGCTTCGTCGACCGAGAATGTGTGCTGAGGTGGGCTAAGGAGAGGAGCAGCAGGTGGGAGAATGCAGAGGTCCGAATTTACCAGGACTGGAGTTCAGAGGTGGCGAAAAAGAGGGCTGGTTATAACCGGCTGAAAGCGGTGCTGCACAAGAGAGGGGTGAAGTTTGGCCTGTTACAGCCGGCGTGCCTCTGCGTCACTTATACAGACCGTCAGTACTACTTTGACTCCCCGGAAGAGGCCTGGGCCTTTGTCCAGGCAGAGAAGCTGGACTTGGACTGAGGATTGAGGGGGGGGGTTGAGGACTGATGTATATTGTCCAGAGGCTCTGTTCTCCCTTGCTCTTTTCCGAGTCCGGTAGTGGTGGCTACCCTCAAAATCTGGGGGCAGTAGAGGCAGCATAGGGGGGAGGTGAAGGCTTCAGTTTGGTCCCCGATACGGGGGAACCACCGGTTTGTACCAGGGAGGATGGACGGAGGTTTTTGAGCTGGCACAGGGCAGGTATCAGGCGGATGGGGGACCTCTTCCTCAACGGGAAGTTTGCGACCTTAGAGGAGTTGGAGGGGAGGTGGGGTCTCCCCCCAGGGAATACCTTCAGGTATACGCAGATTAGGGCGTTTGTTAGGCGGCAGGTGGCGGAGTTTCCACTGTTGCCTCCAAGGGGGGTCCAGGACAGGGTGCTCTCGGGGGCGTGTGTCAGTGAGCGGAGGATCTCTGCAATCTACCAAGTGATGCAGGAGGGGGAGGAGGCCTCGGTGGAAGAGCTGAAAGCGAAGTGGGAGGAGGAGCTGGGAGAGGAGATCGATGAGGGGACGTGGGCGGATGCTCTGGGGAGGGTGAATTCCTCCTCTTGCTCGTGGCTTAGTTTAATTCAACTAAAGGTGCTGCATAGGGCGCATATAACTGGGACCAGGCTGAGTTGGTTCTTTGGGGGAGAGGACAGGTGTGGCAGGTGTTCGGGGAGCCCAAAAAATCTCATCCACATATTCTGGGCGTGTCCTGCATTGGAGGACTTCTGGAGGGGTGTTGCTGGGACCTTGTCAAGGGTGGTTGGCTCCAGGGTGGAGCCGGGCTGGGGCCTCGCAATTTTCGGGGTAGCATCGGAGCCGGGAGTGCAGGAGGCGAAAGAGGCCGGTATTCCAGCCCTTGCGTCCCTGGTAGCCCGGCGCAGGATTCTTTTACAGGGGAGGGATGAGAAGCCCCCGAGCGCGGAATCCTGGGTCAACGACCTGGCTGGGTTTATTAAACTGGAGAGGGTTAAGTTTGCCCTACGGGGGTCGGTGCAAGGGTTCCTCCGGCGGTGGCAGCCGTTTCTAGACTTCCTGGAGGAGCATTAGAGGGCATCAACTTATGAACTTATCTCGGTTGTTAATGAAGAATTGAGGCTCAAATAGAGATCAACGTGGGACACCACCAGACATGTCCTGCCAATTGGTACTTGCCTATTATCCCAGCTCTGTCTCTTTCTGCTCATCCAAGTTCCTAATATGGTCAATAATGCACCTTCAATTTAAGACCTGACCGGAAAGATCAGTCAAGTGGAATGTATGTCCTCATATGTGCGAAGGTGTGGTGTTACTGGTGCCCAAGATGGCCATGAGTGCAGGAAGTGCTACACCTGCAGAAGCTTGAGCTCTGGGTGAGACTGTGTCACCAGGATCCAGATTGTGACATTTTGCGAGATCGGGGGAATCCTGGGGAAGCCCTCTACTGGGTGCAATGTGGCCAATAGATCGTATCCTGGATGTTAAATATGTTTAGGAAAGGAGAGTTGTCGCGGTTTTGGTTGTCATGAACCCCTGGGCTAGTGTGTAGTCAATTCCAGCCCCACTGGAACATTAGATTTTAAAGTAGGAGAGGTCCTTGGTTGAGCCTGATTTATAACTTTAACACAGGTAACCTTTTATTTATTATGCACAGTATTATAATTAAACGGGCAGAAAATGTTTATCTAATATCCCTTTCCCAATCCACACTGCCCCACTGGAAGCCTATCAGTGGAAAACAACAGCAGCTAGAACAGTGGAACCACAACTGGCTCTGTTGCTCAGCAGGGGAGGGCAAAGTGCAGGAGAGCGATAGTTATAGGGGACTAAGGGGCACAGATGGGTGCTTCTGTGGAAGTGAAAAAGACTCCAGGGGCAGCACGGTAGCATGGGGCAGCACGGTAGCATGGTGGTTAGCATAAATGCTTCACAGCTCCAGTGTCCCAGGTTCGATTCCCGGCTGGGTCACTGTCTGTGTGGAGTCTGCACGTCCTCCCCGTGTGTGCGTGGGTTTCCTCCGGGTGCTCCGGTTTCCTCCCATAGTCCAAAGATGTGCGGGGTTAGGTGGATTGGCATGATAAATTGCCCGTAGTGTCCTAAAAAGTAAGGTGGGGGGGGGGTTGTTGGGTTACGGGTATAGGGTGGATACGTGGGTTTGAGTAGGGTGATCATTGCTCGGCACAACATCGAGGGCCGAAGGGCCTGTTCTGTGCTGTACTGTTCTATGTTCTATGGTGTGTTGCCTCCCTGGTGCCAGGGTCCGGGATGTCTCTGAACGAACACAGGACATCCTGAAGGGGGAAGGTGAACAGCCAGAGGTTGTAGTCCACATAGGTACTAATGACATAGGCAGGAAGAGTGATGAGGTCCTGCAGAAGGAGTTCAGGGAGTTAGGCAGTAAGCTAAGAAGCAGGACCTCTCGGGCAGTAATCTCAGGATTACCCCCTGTGCCACGTGCCAGTGAAGCTAGAAATAGGAGTAGTGCAGCTAAACACATGGCTAAACCAGAGGGAGGCTTCAGATTTCTGAACCATGGGGATTTCTTCCGGGGCAGGTGCGATCTGTACAAGAAGGACGGTTGCATCTAAACTCGAGGAGCACCAATATCCTGGCTGGGAGGTTTGCTAGTGTCACTTGGGAGGATTTAAACTAATATGGCAGGGGGGGTGGGAACCCCAGAGCGTGAGCTTAAAAGGTGTCCTAACTGAAGGGGAAATAGAGAACAAAAATAATAGAACATCACCCTCAGGCAGAGCAAAAAAGGTGACAAGTGTGAGAAGGGAGGGTGTCAATGTAGAATTGAGGGTGTTGTACCTAAATGCAGGCAGTATATGGAACAAGGTAAATGAGCTTGTTGCGCACATTGAAATTGGCCGGTATGATGTGGGCATGACAGAGGCGTGGCAGGGCTGAGATCTAAACAAATAAGGATATGTGTCCTATTGAAAGGAAAGGCAGATGGGCAGGTCGCCCCTCCACCTCCTTTGTTCTAGTGAGAACAAACCAAGTTTATTCAACCTCTCCTCATAGCTAATGCCCTCCATACCAGGCAACATCCTGGTAAATCTCTTCTGCACCCTCTCTAAAGCCTCCACATCCTTCTGGTAGTGTGGCGACCAGAATTGAACACTATACTCCCCAAGTGTGGCCTAACTAAGGTTCTATACAGCTGCAACATGACTTGCCAATTCTTATACTCAATTCCCCGGCTAATGAAGGCAAGCATGCCGGATGCCTTGACAACCTTCTCCACCTGTTTCCCCTTTCATTGACCTGTGGACCTGTACATCTAGATCTCTTTGACTGTCAATACTCTCGAGGGTTCTACCATTCACTGTTTATTCCCTACCTGCATTAGACCTTCCAAAATGCATTACGTCACATTTGTCCGGATTAAACTCCATCTGCCATCTCTCCATCCAACTCTCCAAACAATCTAAATCCTGCTGTATCCTCTGACAGTCCTCATCGCTATCCGTAATTCCACCAACCTTTGTGTCGTCCGTAAACGTACTAATCAGACCAGTTACATTTTCCTCCAAATCATTTATATATACTACGAACAGCAAAGGTCCCAGCACTGATCCCTGTGGAACACCACTAGTCACAGCCCTCCAATCAGAAAAGCACCCTTCCATTGCTACTCTCTGCCTTCTATGACCTAGCCAGTTCTGTATCCATCTTGCTAGCTCATCTCTGATCCCGAGTGACTTCACCTTTTGTACCAGTCTGCCATGAGCGACCTTGTCAAAGGCCTTACTGAAGTCCATTTAGACAACATCCACTGCCCTAACTGCATCAATCAGCTTTGTGACCTCCTCGAAAAACTCTATCAAGTTAGTGAGACACGACCTCCCCTTCACAAAACCGTGCTGCCTCTCGCTAATACGTCCACTTGCTTCCAAATGGAAGTAGATCCTGTCTCGAAGAATTCTCTTCAGTAATTTCCCTACCACTGACGTAAGGCTCACCGGCCTGTCGTTCCCTGGATTATCCTTGTTACCCTTCTTAAACAAGGGGTCTTTTTCAGGATGGCAGCTGGTGACCAGTGGTGTGCCTCAGGGGTCTGTGCTGGGACCACAACTTTTCACAATGTACGTTAATGATCTGGAAGAAGGAAATGAAGGCACTGTTGCTAAGTTTGCAGATGATACAAAGATCTGTAGAGTGACGGGTCATATTGAGGAAGGAAGGGGGTTGCAGAAGGATTTGGACAGGCTAGGAGAGTGCACAGTGAAGTGGCAAATGAAATACAATGTGGAAAAGTGAGAGGTTATGCACTTTGGAAGGAGGATTTTGGGCATAGACTATTTTCTAAATGGGGAAATGCTTAGGAAATCAGAAGCACAAAGGGACTTGGGAGTCCTTGTTCACGATTCTCTGAATTCAATAAGACTTGTAAGGCAAGACCTAACCCTAACCCTTAAAAATCCGTGCTGACTATCCCTAATCAAGCAGTGTCTTTCCAGATGCTCAGAAATCCTATCCCTCAGTACCCTTTCTATTACTTTGCACCGAAGTAAGACTAACTGGCCTGTAATTCCCAGGGTTATCCCTATTCCCTTTTTTGAACAGGGGCACGACATTCGCCACTCTCCAATCCCCTGGTACCACCTCTGTTGACAGTGAGGACGAAAAGATCATTGCCAACGGCTCTGCAATTTAATTTCTTGCTTCCCATAGAATCCTTGGATATATCCCGTCAGGCCGGGGGACTTGTCTATCCTCAAGTTTTTCAAAACGCCCAACACATCTTCTCCTAACAAGTATCTCCTCGAGCTTACCAGTCTGTTTCACACTGTCCTCTCCAACAATATGGCCCCTCGTTTGTAAATACTGAAGAAAAGTACTCGTTCAAGACCTCTCCTATCTCTTCAGACTCGATACACAATCTCCTGTGACTGTTCTTGATCGGACCTACCCTCGCTCTAGTCATTCTCATATTTCTCACGTGTGTAAAAGGCCTTGGGGTTTTCCTTGATCCTACCCACCAAAGATTTTTCATGCCCTCTCTTAGCTCTCCTAATCCCTTTCTTCAGTTCCCTCCTGGCTATCTTGTATCCCTCCAGCGCCCTGTCTGAACCTTGATTCCTCAGCCTTACATAAGTCTCCTTCTTCCTCTTAACAAGACATTCATCCTCTCTTGTCAACCATGGTTCCCTCACTCGACCATCTCTTCCCTGCCTGACAGGGACATACATATCAAAGACACGTAGTACCTGTTCCCTGAACAAGTTCCACATTTCACTTGTGTCCTTCCCTGACAGCCTATGTTCCCAACTTATGCACTTCAATTCTTGTCTGACAGCATCGTATTTACCCTTCCCCCAATTGTAAATCTTGCCCTGTTGCACGCACCTATCCCTCTCCATAACTAAAGTGAAAGTCACAGAATTGTGGTCACTACCTCCAAAATGCTCCCCCACTAACAAATCTATCACCTGCCCTGGTTCATTACCAAGTACCAAATCCAATATGGCCTCCCCTCTGGTCGGACAATCTACATACTGTGTTAGGGAAGCTTCCTGGACACACTGCACAAACACTACCCCATCCAAATATAAGTACAAGTTCAGCTTAAGCTCCTAGCTCTTGTACTCTATACCCTACTATCTGCTTTATTAACTGCTTTCTCCACCTGTCCTGTCACCTTCCATGATCTATGCACACATATACCCAGGTCCTGCACCTTTTTGAGAATTTTACCCCTTATTTTATATTGTGTCGCCACATTCTTCCTACCAAAATGCTTCACCTCGCACTTCTCCACATTGAACTTTAATTGTTTCCAGAAGCTTGTCTACTACTGAAGTTAAACTGACGGGCCTGTTATTCCTTTTTGGAAAAGTTCTTAACTTCCTTGCTCTTTTATATCCAATCCCTCTGATTTTCTCGCTATGCCTCCATGTTAGCTTTGGTTTGTGTACAAAAAAGCAAATTCCTCTGAATACAAACATTTGCTAATTTGTCACCTTTTTTAAAAAAAAAAATATATATATATTTTTTGTTCTTTCTACCAAGCTGGACAATTTTGCATGTCCTGATATGATCCATCTGTCACCTGTGTGTGTTTTATTGTTACACCTAATTTTGTATCATCATTAAATGCATTACACTCAATACCCTCACCTAATTCATAACACTGATCGTAGCATTACCTCACGAGTGATGACCAGGAAATGGCCTGTTATTCCAACTGTTTCTAGTCCAGTATTTGTAAATGAGGATTTCTTCTCCATTCTTTTAAGCAAAGTTCTGCACTCCCATTACCTTCTGGATGGACAACTTTCTCAACTCCTCGAATCCTCCTTCCGTTGCTTTGTATCATCTGCTATTGACCTCATTACTAACAGCAATAGGCTCTTTGTATCCAAGCCCTTGAACATTTTAACCCTCAATTAAATCTTTGCTCTGCGTCCTCTGTTGCAAAGCAAACATTCCAGCCTATCTGACATCTCCATATGTATTCATGGCAACTCCAACCTGTCCAGAAATCCCATCCACCTTGTGGATATTTTCAATGATTATGTTAAGGGATCGAGATGGGTTAATTGGGGTCATTTCCTCCAGCCGGGGGATTCCAACATTGGCGTTTAAAAATTAGAGCTGGCCCTTTCAGGAGTAAAAGTAGGAAGTGCTTCTTGACGCAAAGAACGAGAAGTTTAGAACTTTCTCTGGAAATTGCAATTGATGCAAGATCAATTGCTGGTTCAGCACACTGGGCTAAATAGCTGGCTTTTAAAACAGACCAAGGCAGGCCAGCAGCACGGTTCAATTCCCATACCAGCCTCCCTGAACAGGTGCCGGAATGTGGCAACTAGGGGCTTTTCACAGTAACTTCATTTGGAGCCTACTTGTGACAATAAGTGATTTTCATTTAATTTCAATTGTTAATTTTAAATTTGAGATGGATTGTTGGGGATATGGGGCAAAGGTGGGTATATAGTTACATCCCAGATCAGCCATAATCTAAATGAAAGATTAAACAGGAGTTTGTGGGTGCCTGATTGTTGAGTATGTTTAAGACTGAAATGGACATTTTTTTTTCGAGAATCAAAGGATATGGGGAGGGAACCTAAAGCGGATAGGTTGAGGCAGATGATCAGCCTTGATTGTATTGAATGAAATGAAAATGAATTGAAATGAAAATCGCTTATTGTCACGAGTAGGCTTCAATTAAGTTGCTGTGAAAAGCTCCTAGTCGCCACATTCCGGCGCCTGTCCGGGGAGGCTGGGACGGGAATCTAACCGTGCTGCTGGCCTGCTTGGTCTGCTTTAAAAGCCAGCGATTTAGCTCACTGAGCTAAACCAGCCCCTGGTGGAAAACCAGCCAAATGGTGGAGCAGGCTCAAGGGGCTGGATGATCGACTCCTGCAATTTATGTTCTTCATTATGTGCAGTTTTCCAACTATCCCCAGACACTGGTCCATAAATGAATATTTTACCATTGCATCTACTCCAGCAAAGAGTTGATGCCTGAGAACCAGAGAATGAAGATTGGGTGAAGTGGTGGGCAGCCAAGGTATTTTGTTGGTTTCTCATTTCTGTTTCAATCTTTTCTTCTAGAGCAAGTTTGATAATCTGTATGGGTGCCGAGAATCTCTTATTGATGGTATTAAGCGTGCCACGGATGTTATGATTGCTGGAAAAGTGGCAGTGGTGGCAGGATACGGTGACGTGGGCAAGGGGTGTGCACAGGCTCTTCGAGGTTTTGGAGCCAGAGTTATTGTAGCAGAAATTGACCCCATCAATGCTCTCCAGGCTGCTATGGAAGGTAAGGATGCTGGAGTCCACTGGACTCTGAAGACTAAAAATGAGAAATATCCAAGCTCTGCTGCCTCACTGTGCCAAGGACCCGGGTTCAATTCCGGCCTCGGATGACTATCTGTGCGGAGTCTGCACGTTCTCCCCGTGTCTGCGTGGGTTTCCTCCGGGTGCTCCGGTTTCCTCCCACAGTTCATAGATGTGCAAGTTAAGTGGGTTGACCATGCTAAATTGGAAAAAGGAATTGACCGGGAAGAGAAAATCAGCCAGCTCATTCAGAAACGTTGGTTGAATTGTCTTCGTGTAAAGGATGGTGGAAGGATGATGCGCGCACACACAAACAGAAATAGATGCTAGCTCAATGAATCATTGAAATCCTGAGGTGGGTAGATTTATTTTGTAAACCAAGTGAGAATGGGGCTGAGCTTGGGCAAAATGTTCACATTGTCCAATAGTCTCGTACTCACTGACTTTCACATGGAGATTGAGAATATGCCAGCAATTAGCAATGGACTATAACTTTTGGCACAAGACAACAACTGGTGCCTTTGCATCTGTGTAAAAGCTGCCTTTCTATAACGCCTTTCATGACCACCAGACGTCCCAAATGTTTTAAAGCCAATTATGTACTTTTGAAGTGCAGTCACTTTTATCTTTTGGAAAATGTGGCAGCTAATTTGAGCACAGCAAGCTCCCATAAACAGGATCATGGTAATGACCAGGTCATTGCTTTTGTGATATTGTTTGAGGAGAAGCTATTAGCCAGACACCGCACTTGGTCCGTAGCCTTGTATGCAATGGTGTTTCAAGTGCTCATCTAAATGCTGTATGTCCCCTGCCTTTTTCAAGCCTAGAGTTCTAGATTCACAGAATCACAGAAAATACAGGCCGGATAGGCCCTTGGGCCCAAAGAATCTGCACTGCCACATGAAAGGCACCTGACCTGCCAATCCTAATCCCATTTGCCAGCACTTGGCCGATAGCCTCAAATGTTAAAACGTCCAAGTGCCCCTCCAGGTACTTTTTCAAGGACGTGAGGCAACCCGCCTCTAACACCCTCCGAGGCAGCGCGTTCCAGACCGTCACCACCCTCTGGGTAAAAAGGTTTGTCCTCAAATCCCCCTGAAACTTCCGACCCCTCACTTTGAACTTGTGACCCCTCGTAAGCACGGTAGCATGGTGGTTAGCATAAATGCTTCACAGCTCCAGGGTCCCAGGTTCAGTTCCCGACTGGGTCACTGTCTGTGCGGAGTCTGCACATCCTCCCCGTGTGTGCATGGGTTTCCTCCGGGTGCTCCGGTTTCCTCCCACAGTCCAAAGATGTGCGGGTTAGGTAGATTGGCCATGCTAAATTGCCCGTAGTGTCCTAAAAAGTAAGGTTAAGGGGGATTGGGTTACGGGTATAGGGTGGATACGTGGGTTTGAGTAGGGTGATCATTGCTCGGCACAACATCGAGGGCCGAAGGGCCTGTTCTGTGCTGTACTGTTCTATGTTCTATGTAACTGACCCTTCAACTAAGGGGAACAGCTGCTCCTTATCCACCCTGTCCATGCCCCTGATAATCTTGTACACCTCGATCATGTCACCCCTCCGTCTTCTCTGCTCAGAGAAAACAACCCAAGCCTATCCAACCTCTCTTCATAACTGAAAGTTCCATCCCAGGCAACATCCTGGTGAATTTCCTCTGCACCCCCTCCAGTGCAATCACATCCTTCCTATAATGTGGCAACCAGAATTGCACACAGTACTCCAGCTGTGGCTTCACCAATGTTCTATCCAACTCCATCATGACTTCCTTTTGTAATCTATGCCACAATTGATGTGGCAACTAGGGGCTTTTCACAGTAACTTCATTACAGTATTAATGTACGCCTACTTGTGACAATAAAGATTATGATCATTATTATAAAGGCAAGCGTTCCATGTGCCTTTTTCATCACCCTATTAACCTGCCCTTCTGCCTTCAGAGATCTATGGTCAAAACACGCCAAGGTCTCTTTGCTCCTCAGGACTTCCCAGTGTGGTGCCATTCATTGAATATTTCTTCATCAAATTGCTTCTTCCGAACACTTTTCAGGATTAGATTCCATCTGCCATTTTCCTCCATTTGACCATCCTGTCTATGTCTTCCTGTGGCCCAAGAGTCTCGGCCTCAATGTTAACCACCTGGCCAATCTGTGTGTCATCTGACACCTCTACTGAGGGGAAATGTTCCTCCTTGTCTACTGTATGTCCCTCATAGTTTAGTGCACCTCAATCAGGACCTCCTCGGCCTTCTCTGCCCTGAGGAAAACGACGCCAGCCTAACCAGTCTGCCTTAGCCATCTTATCTACCTGTCCTGTTGCCTTCAGGGATCTTTGGACATGCACCCTAAGGTCCCTCTGTTCTGTACGTCCTAGTGTCCTACCGTTCATTGTGTGTTCCATAAGACATAGGAACAGAATTAGGCCATTCGGCCCATCGGGTCTGCTCCGCCATTCAATCATGGCTGATATATTTCTTATCCCCATTCTCCTGCCTTCTCCTCATAACCCCTGATCCCCCCCTTAATCAAGAACCTATCTATCTCTGTCTTAAAGACTCAGTGATTTGGCCTTCACAGCCTTCTGCTGCAAAGAGTTCCACAGATTCACCACCCTCTGGCTGAAGAAATTCCTCCTCATCTCTGTTTTAATTGTCCCTTCAGTCTGAGATTTGTGTCCTCTGGTTCTAATCATCCTCTCCACGTCCACTCTATCCAGGCCACGCAATATCCTGTAAGTTTCAATAAGATTCTCCCCCACCCCACCCCCGTATCCATCTAAACTCCAACGAGGGGCCTCACGGTAGCATGGTGGTTAGCATCAATGCTTCACAGCTCCAGGGTCCCAGGTTCGATTCCCGGCTGGGTCACTGTCTGTGCGGAGTCTGCACGTCCTCCCCGTGTGCGCGTGGGTTTCCTCCGGGTGCTCCGGTTTCCTCCCACAGTCCAAAGATGTGCGGGTTAGGTGGATTGGCCAGGCTAAATTGCCCGTAGTGTAAGGTTAATGGGGGGATTGTTGGGTTACGGGTATACCGGTTACGTGGGTTAAGTAGGGTGATCATTTGCTCGGCACAACATCGAGGGCCGAAGGGCCTGTTCTGTGCTGTACTGTTCTATGAGTACAGACCCAGAGTCCTCAACCATTCCTCATATGACGTGCTCTTCATTCGAGGAAACCCACGGGGAGAACGTGCAAACTCCACGCAGACAATGACCCAAGGCCGGAATTGAATCTGGGTCCCTGGTGCTGTGAGGTAGCAGTGCCCGATCTACAGAATCGAACCCTGTCTACATCCGGGATATAGAATCTTCAGGCGACACAGAGGAGGGGGTAAAAGAGGAGGAGGCATTGCATTTAGTTTTTTTTTTAATGTTTTTATTCTCCATTTTCACATTTTCCTCAAATTCACACCCCACCGACAGACAGACAGTAAATGGTAACAAATACAAAATCAATCCCCTTAACAATAACAATGATCCCATCCTCCCACCACCCCAAACCACGGCCCACCTGTCAATAAATGCATCCAATAAAACAAACCCTCCCACGGTGTAAACGAAAAACAAAGGAAAAAAAAGAGTCCGGGACCGCCCATGGTCACCCTAGAGTCCACCCCCCCCCACACACAACGCCGTCCAACCTCTGAAAGAGTACTGTACGTGATACCCAAGAGTTGTAAACCCCCCCCCCCCCCCCCCCCCCCCCCCCCCCCAACCGCACCAACTCCTCCCGCCCACTGCCTTTTGCAAAACTCCTCTCTCCCCCCCCCTCGGTTCCTTCCTCCCAACTTTCCATCCCGGCTAGACCACTCGGACCCTGTTCTGCCAGGCGCCGATGGCCGCAGCCCCTCCCCCCACCTCCCGTTTACTGGCCGGCTTAAACCAGCCAGCGTGGAGGCCCCCGCCTTGGGTCCCTTTCCCCCTTGCCCGGCCCGAGGAAAGCCCAGAAATCCCCTTTTAGCACACAAACCCCGCATATCCACCTACACCCCAAAGAGCCCTCACTTCGTGCACGTCCCTCCCACTTCCCTTGTCCAAATATATACAACATTGGCTCCTTTAGCCCATACACTCGCACGCAGTGAAACATAAAAAGAAGAAAATACAGTCCTGAGGTTACATCGGCACATGGCCATTTCTCAATTTCTCAGTTCTGCCACAGTCCTTCTGTCTTCGCAAACTCCTCCGCTGCTTCCGCCGTTCCAAAATAAAAGTCCTTGAGCTTATAAGTCACCCTCAGCTTCGCTGGATATACAATGCCGCACTGCACCTTGCTAATGTACAGTGCCCTCTTCACCCGGTTGAACGCAGCCCGCTTCCTCGTCAGCTCCACCGTAAAGTTCTGGTATACACGTATGCCAGCTCCCGCCCACTGCACCACCCGCTTCTGCTTGGCCCAGCACAGGACCTTCTCCTTCACACTGTACCTACGGAAGCACAAAGCCACTACTCTCGGCTGCTCACCCGCCTTTGGTAAAGGCCTCCACGACCGATGAGCCTGATCCAGTTCATATCGAGAGGGATCCTCCCCCTCCCCAATAGTTTCGCCAGCATAGCGGCAAAATACTCCGTCGGCCTCGGCCCTTCAACTCCTTCGGGCGGCCACACAACCCTCAAATTCTGTCGCCTGGATCTGCTTTCCAGGTCTTCCATTTTTCCTCGCAGATCCTTGTTAATCACCAAAACCTTCCGCATCTCCTTCCCCATCGAGGTAAGTTGATCACCGTGCTGCAACACCGTCTCCTCCTCTTCCTTCAGCGCCTCCCCTTGCGCCCGCACCTCCGCCACTGCGCTCGCCACCGCCGTCATCACCGGGGAAATCGCCTCCTCCACCAGCACATTCTCAACCTCCCTCATCTCCTTCATTTCATTTCATTTTTTCATTTCCTGATCGCCTCCAAGTGCTTCGTAAACTGCCTTTCGAATTCTGCAGCCATTACCGTGGTTATTTCTTCAGCCTTAAGCAATGCGGCCTCCCCTGGTGCTCCAGCCTACTTTCTCCCTGGTGACCCCGTGGTGACCTCTCCTCTCCCCGACGGGCCCTCAGCTGCTTTTTTAATGGCCGATTTCTTACTGACCCTCGACATCTTCTGAAATGAAATGAAAATCGCTTATTGTCACGAGTAGGCTTCAATGAAGTTACTGTGAAAAGCCCCTAGTCACCACATTCCGGCGCCTGTCCGGGGAGGCTGGTACAGAATTCTGCTGTGCCTCCTCTGCGCCTTCTCTGTGCCTTTGACGCCTCCGTAGACCCTGGGACCGGACTTAAAGCCCCGAAAATGCCATTCCCAACGGGAACACTCCGTTGCGCGGTCGCCTCCCGCCCGCCGTCACCAGAAGTCCCCATTGCATTGTTAGTTAAGGAGTTACTCCAGTAACGGGAGATGAAACCTTGGAGGGGGCATTAAATTAAGCTTTGTGGGTAGAACTTGGGAACACAAAAGGGGACAGCCTCATTGTTAGGTGTTTATTATGGACCCCAGATAGTTGGCAGGAACTTGAGCAAATGTGTGCTCAATTCGCAGAGGTCTGTAAAAATAATAGGGTAAGTGTATTGGGTGATTTCAACTTTCCCAGCATTAATTGGAATATTCATTGTGCCAAGAACTTGGGTGGAGTGGCATTCTTAAAATGTCTACAGGAGAACTTTTTAGCTCAAAATGTAGAGGGCCCAACAAGGGATAGTGCAGCGCTGGACCTAATTCTGGGGAATGAAGCTGGACAGGTGGTTGATGTGTTGGTGGGGGAGCATTTTGGTGATAGTGACCCCAACATGGTTTAATTTAAGTTTGTTATGGATAAAGTTTAAAAAAAAAAAAAAAAAAATGTTTTGGATTGGGGAGGTTAGAAAGGTGTCCTCTGTCTGGCATGGATAAGTTGGGCCAAATAACATCCTGAGCTATGTTTTTTCTGTGATTCTAAGGCAGGATCTGGCCAAGGTCGACTGGAAATAGTTACTTGTGGGGAAATCTACAGAAGAGCAGTGGGGGGGGGGCATCCAAAAAGGGAATGGATAGGGTACAGGCTCACATGTTCCCCCTCGGGTGATGGGAAAGAGTAACGAGCCCAGAGTATCATGGATGACCAGAGAAATTCAGGATAGGATGGGAAGGAAAAGAGAGGCTTTTAGACCATAAGAACATAAGAACTAGGAGCAGGAGTCGGCCATCTGGCCCCTCAAGCCTTCTCCGCCATTCAATAAGGTCATGGCTGATATTTTTGTGGACTCCGCTCCACTTACCCGCCCGCTCACCATAACCTTAATTCCTTTACTGTTCAAAAAGCTATTTATATTTGCCTTAAAAGTATTTAATGATGTAGCCTCAACTGCTTCACTGGGCAAGGAATTCCATAGATTCACAACCCTTTGGGTGAAGAAGTTCCTCCTAAACTCAGTCCTAAATCTACTTCCCCTTATTTTGAGGCTATGCCCGATAGTTCTAGGGCGGGATTCTCCGACCCCCCAACAGGTCGGAGAATTGCCGGGGGGGGGCGGCGTGAATCCCGCCTCCGCCGTCCTCCGAATTCTCCCATCCCCCCAAAGGCCGCCGCAGCGTGAATCTCGTCGCCCGCCTCGGAGAACGGTGGGGACTGGTGCGACGCAGTGGGCCCTGGGGCCACCCAAATTCTCCGGGCCGCGATGTGCCGAGGTCCCGCCGGTGTAAATCAAGGCAGGTCCCTACCGGCGGGGCCCAGCTCCGTGGGCGGGGTCCTCGGGGGTGATCCGCGGGCGGGCCTGTGCCGTGGGGGCACTCTCTTCCTACGTGCCGGCCATGTAGGCCTCCGCAATGACCGGCGCAAAGGTGAACCCCCCCCCCGCACATGCGCGGGGATGACATGTCAGCTGACGCTCCTGCGCATGTGCGGACCCCCGCCTGCCGGCGGAGTCCCTTCGGCCCCGGCTGGCGCAGTGCCAAAGGCCTTCCACGCCGGCTGGCGGGGCGCAAACCACTCCAGCGCCGTCCTAGCCCCTGAAGGTGCAGAGGATTCCGTACCTTTGGGGCGGCCCGACGCCGGAGTGGTTCTCGTCACTCCACTGCACCGTTTCTGCCCGCCCTGCCAGTTCCAGGAGAATCCCACCCCTAGTTTCACCCGCCAGTGGAAACAACCTCCCTGCTCCTATCCTAGCTATTCCCTTCAGAATTGTATGTTTCTATACGATCCCCCCCATCATTCTTCAAATTCAAATAGTCCCAGTCTATTCAGTCTCTCCTCAGAAGTCGATCCTCTCAATTATGGAATCAACCAAGTGAATCTCCTCTGCACCCCCTCCAGCGCCAGTACATCCTTTCACAAGTAAGGAGACCAAAACTGTACACAATACTCCAGGTGTGGCCTCACCAGCACCCTATACAGCTGCAACTTAACCTCCCTGCTTTTAAGCTCCATCCCTCAAGCAATGAAGGACAAAATTCCATTTGCCACCTTAATTACTTGCTGCACCTGCAAACCAACCCAGGTCCCTCTGCACAGCAGCATGCTGCAATTTTTTACCATATAAATAAATAGTCCATTTTGCAGTTAGTTCTACCAAAATAGATGACCTCGCATCAAACAACATTGTAATCCATCTGCCATACCCTTCCCCACTCACTCAAACTATCTATATCCCTCTTTGTGTCCTCTGCACACTTTGCTCCACCACACGTCTTCATGTCATCGGCGAACTTTGACACATTACAATTGGTCTCCAACTCCAGATTATCTAACGAGTGCAAGGGGAGGAAATAAACGGAGGCATTAATGGAGTACAGAAAGTGCAGGTTGGAGCTTAAAGCAATTGAGAGAGCAAAGCGGGGACATGAGAAAATGCTGATAGGTAAAAGTCATGGAAATCCCAAGATACTCTGGGAAGAGGATAACCAAGGAAAGAGGAGGGCTCGATAGGGACCAGTGGAAAAATCTGTGGGTGGAGCCAGAGGACATTGGTAGGGTGTTGAAAGAGCATAGAATTCAGGGAGAGAGACTGAGGTTCTTGAGCAAATTGGCATAGGGAGTGACAAGGAATTGGAGGTGTTGGCAGCTTAAATGTGGACAGATCTCAGGTCCAGATGAATTGTGTGTCAGGTTGCTGTGGAAAGTGAGGGAGGAAATTGCAGGGGCTCTGATCCGAACTTTTAATTCTTCTCTGGCCTCGGGTGGGGGTTGACTATTTTAAGCAAAGTTTGAAGTGGTTTCACACCTAATAAAGCATATTAGGATCAGAAGCTCCCCCCCCCCCCCCCCCACCAGATAATATTTGACTCCCCTCCTGTCAGTCAAGAATCCGGCTTCCTCTGCCTTAAAAATATTCACTGACCCTGTCTCTACGTGGGGCGTCACGACAGCACAGTGGTTAGCACTGTCGCTTCACAGCGCTGGGGACCCGGGTTCGATTCCCGGCCTGGGTCACTGTCTGTGCGGAGTCTGCACGTTCTCCGTGTCTGCGTGGGTTTCCTCCGGGTTCTCTGGTTTCCGCCCACAAGTCCCGAAAGATGTGCTGTTAGGTGGATTGGCCGGGATAAATTGCCCTTCATGTCCAAAAAGATTAGGATAGGGTGGAGGTGTGGGCTTGAGTAGGGTGCCCTTTCCAAGGGCCGGTGCAGACTTGATGGGTCGATTGGCCGCCTGCGCTGTAAATTCTATGATTCTATACTGCTCCCCGGAGAAGAGTATTCCTCAGACTCTCAACCCTCTCCAAACAAATTCTGCTGATCACCATCTTCTTTGGGAGACCCCTTTCCAACTGTTTCTCCTATTCTGGTCTCTCCCACAAGGCAAAACATCCACTCTGCCAAGTCCCCTCAGGATCTTGTGTCACTGGGTAAGCCCAGTCCCAGGAACCAGTCGGTAGGTCTCTCTATACTGCTTCTAACAATTTTATATATATATATATATATATATATATATTTCAAATAAAGAGACCTAGACTGTACACAGTATTCCCGACATGTTCTCACCATTGTCCTGTACAACTGTAACAAAACATCCCTACTTTTTAATCCATACACCTTGCAATAAGTGGCAGCATTCCGTTTGTCGTCTTAACCACTGTTCCTGCATATTCATGTTTTGTGATTTCTGGACCAGGACACCCAGTTCCATCAGCCCCTCAATTTAATTTTTCTCTATTTAAATACTATACTGCTTTTCTATTCCTCCTGCCAAAGTGGACGAGTTTGTATTTTTCCACATTGTACTCCATTTGTCAAATCTCTAGCCAAATTTCAAAATATCGCAAACATTTTACATGCAAGTCACAGACCAAGATTCTAACTGGATTTGAATCCAAAGGATAGAATATTCCCCTTCTCCCCTTCTAACATCCAGACTAACTTAAACTGTGGGTTTAAGCACTTTATTAAATGGAATCAGAGGCTTGGGCGAGATCAGTAGTTGAGCATTGCTAATTTAAAGCTGTTTTGTTGCCTCATTGTTTGTTGTGCAAGTTATCCAACCTCTTTTGTTTTTTAGGTTATGAGGTGACAACCATGGATGAGGCATGTAAAGAGGGAAATATCTTTGTGACAACAACTGGCTGCAAAGATATCATTGTGGGAAGGTAGGAAATTACAGTCAGTCAGTGTTGCTAACTGTTCCGCTGCTCACCAGTGGCTCGATATCCAATTTAATCAAGAGCTTATCCCACTGCCAGGGGACAGTTACAGACTCCCTGGCCGGAGTCAGCGTCACCTTTTACAGTCCGTATATTCCAAAACATCATAACCCCCCCCCCCAAAAAAACCAGGAAAAGTTTCTCCCCACTTCCCCTACTTTTCACCTTACCTCTGTACACGTATCAAATCAAATGTTCCAGTCACTTGGGGACGTGTCTCCGTCACTGAGAAGCATCGGCGAGGCACCATGATGCAGATATTGGGGAGATATCAGGGCTGGCAGAGCCAGATGGCTCAGGCAGCCGGGGCTCCATCCAGCTGCCCCTCCATCCCGAGTTGAACCCCAAGGCCCTGTGTCAACCTCGAGCCACCCTATGGGGTGGTGACAGTGGCCACCAGCCTCACCGACACCCACCCCCTGACAACACTTCTCACAGTCAGTCCGGAACAGTGCAGCAGGGCTGGGCATACAAGTGCACCGCTGCCCTCCGATCTCCGAGCCCCCAGAGGACACCCACCAGAAGCCTCTGCGGCCACGGGGCAGGGTAGGCAGCAGGCTGCCTCCACCTCTGATGTGCATCCTGGGGGAACACAGAGGTAGTGGTGAAGCTTGGGGGCTAAGCAGGTGGGAGATCACTGAGGGGGTAGGGGTAAGGGAGTGTCTGTTTGGCGGGGTGGCTCCAGCGGGAGAGTGGGGCAGTTTGGCCTCTGCTGGGCTCGATTACTTTGTTCAGCAATGCGGGCCGAGCACCAAAGTTGGGAAGGGGAATGATGGACGGGTCATGTCCTATGTGAAGTGGGCGAGGATGAGGGCCACCCTGGCCCTTCAGGTTTGCTGGACCCTCGCCTTTCCCACCAGTCCTCCATCCTCCGGCAGATCCTCCCTGGGCTCGTCCTTCAGCCCTTCCTGGTCTGGGCTTCCTTATCCCTGGAGGTGGCCATATGTTCCTTCACCTCCAGCACATCTCCCCTCTGCGGTGCCAGGTTGTGCAGGACACAACAGACCACCACAAAGTGAGCGACATCTGGGGGTGTACTGCAGGGCACCACCAGAGCTATCGAGGCATCAGAACCATATTTTGAGGCGAGCAATGCAGCGCTCAATGACAGCCCGGGTAGCCACATGGGCCTCGTTGTATCGAGTCACCGCATGGGTCACCGGCCTCCGTACTGGTGTCATTAGCCAGATCCTCATTGTGTACCCCTTATCCCCCAACAGCCAACCGGCCATCCTGGGGTGGTCCTTGAAGAGGCCGGAGCTGTCAGGCTGTCCCAGAATTTAGCTGGCATCCACACTCCCTGGGAAGTGTGCACAAACATGCATGATCTTCATGTGGTCGCACATGAACTGGATGTTCAGGGAGTGGAACCCCTTCCTGTTGATGAAGGGCATTCCCTGACCGCCACCGGGGTGCATGCAAGGTGACATGCGTGCCATCTATTACCCCATGGACCTGGGGCTCCTGGCGATGGTGGAGAATCCTGCTGCCCGGGCATCCTGTCGGGCGTGGTCCATGTCAAAGTTTATATAGTGAGCTGCCTGGGCAAACATGGCATCTGTGACCTGTTGGATGCACTTGTGGGCTGTGGCCTGTGAGTTGCCACACAGTCCCCACTCAAGCCTGGGAATGATCCTGAGTCGTAGAAGTTCAGGGCTGCGGTGACCTTGACGGCCACCAGGAGCGGGTGTCCTCCTCCATGTGGTACCACGTCTGCAAGGGTATGGACAGGTGCCACACCGTCTCCTTGTTGAGGCAGAGCCTCCTGCGGCCCATGCTGTCCGTCATCTAGTTTGAAGGACCAGCGACGTGTACAACCTGGGCTGTCGCCAGCCTCCCTCTCTGGGTCCCTCCCTAGCCGGATAGGCGTCTGGATCCTCTGGGTGTGAGACAGGGGCCACCACCTCGAGCCTCTGTCAATGCTGCCACCCCTGCCTGGCCTGCCAGAAGCACCATGAGGGCAGGTTCCAAGTTATTGTCCATCCCATTTAATATCTGTAAGGAATTGGGAGAGAGTGAGGGCCTGTCAACCAGTAGTGTCTTCCACCCCAAGACCCTCCAGTCCAGTCCCCCATCGCTGCACGCCCGACAGGACCTGCCCAAACACCCCCAGCCACAGCGGACGGCCACTGCTCACCGGACCCCAGACCCGGTACCCAGACACCCGCACGTATTGTTACCTGAACCAGGTGCTAGTCCTCTGCCTGATGTACGCACCACCCTCTGACCGCAGTACTGTTCCCAGTGCAGGGCCCAGCCTTTGGCAGGCCAGATGCTGCCCATTGCATCCGTGGTGCTGCCTCCTGCAGTGTCCAGGCATCACTGTCTGTTTGGGATGCTGGGCATTAACCCCCATATGCTACATGGCACGTCTACCCATGGGAGTCCACTTGGGGGGTAAGTGCTCCTAGGATTGCCAATTCCCAATTGGCAACAGTCTTCAGACCAGAGGCCTCAGCGGTCAGTTGGGGTTATGGGTGGTTTGTGGGGCAGGCGGACAGAGGCTGCGATTGCCCCCACAACATCTAGGGGTTGGTGTGGCGGACCCGCAGGGGCATCCATCTCTTTCCCCCCCCCCCCCCCCCCCCATGGTGGTTTGTCCCGACTGAGGCCCGGCCAGAACCCCTGCCCCCCACCGAGCACCTGGACAGCAGCACCAGTGTCCCTGGGCTCTGTACCTGTGAACGGAGATGGTTGCTCACCACCTCGGGTCCCCGCAGCGGCCCTTCTGCCAGGTTCACGTTTTTAAAGAGTACAAAATGATACCTCTGTGACCACTCGCTGAGGCGGCTCAATAGGGGGTCAGTCTTGTTAATTGTGTGAGGATTGAGCTTAAGTGGTGATATTGGTTTTTCACCATGCTTAGGCGAGATTTCGCCAAAATCATAGAAAAATAGTGGCAGAAAAGGCCCTTCGGCCCATCAAGTCTGCACCGCCGCATGAAAGGCACCTGATCTGCCAATCCTAATCCCATTTGCCAGCACTTGGCCCATAGCCTCGAATGTTAAGCTGTGCCAAGTGCTCATCCAGGTACTTCTTAAAGGATTTGAGGCAGCCCCCCTCTACCACCCTCTGGTTAAAAACGTTTTCCTCAAATCCCCCCCTAAACCTCTCACCCCTCACCTTGAACTCGTCTCCCCTCGTAATTGACCCCTTTAGCTAAAAGGTACAGCTGCTCCCTATCCACCTGCGGTATTGTGTGAAGCAAATAATGGCATGATGGGAAAACTAGTCAAGTCTTCTTGGTACAATTGAATTTAACCTAAGACACAGATACAAAGTACACAGATACAGCCGAGGTCAATATGACCTGAGAACTGGGTGACTCTGAAATTCTAAGATGAGGCTTGTTCGTCATGAACCTAGAAGCAGTCTCAATAAATACCAAGCTGAAAAGCTGTCTCTTCCTGTTCGTAAACAAATTTGTCCCTTTCTTAAAACAAAGACAAGATAATGATATGAAACTCCATTCCCCTAAAGGTCAGCAAGGTTACGCCATTGTGACGATTATTACTTATGTTTTACTTTCGATTAAATTCCTGACCAAGTTGTATTCATGTTATCTTGATCCTATAATGTATAAAAATCGCCTTATTCTTCTGTAATATTGCAGACTTGGGACGGACTCAGCAGTTTGTATTTGACTGCCTTCCGACTTAAAGTCTCAGCCATTACTGCTAGCAGTCAGTTCTAATTCGTAAATAAAGTTCAGTTTTGCTTACCTAATGAATCATGTTTGCATTTCTCTATCACAGTCAAGAAGCGGGAAAAATATTGAATACGACACACCCTGTCCATGCCCCTCATAATCTTGTACACCTCGATCAGGTCGCCCCTCCGTCTTCTCTGCTCCAGCGAAAACAACCCAAGCCTATCCAGCCTCTCTTCATAATTTAAATGTTCCATCCCAGGCAACATCCTGGTGAATCTCCTCTGCACCCCCTCCAGTGTAATCACATCCTTCCTATAATGTGGTGACCAGAATTGCACACAGTACTCCAGCTGTGGCCTCACCAAAGTTCTCCAACTCCAACATGACCTCCCTGCTTTTGGAATCTATATCCTGATGAATAAAGGCAAGTGTCCCATATGCCTTTTTCACCACCTATTAACCTGCCCTTCTGCCTTCCGAGATCTATGGATAAACACGCCAATGCCCCTTTGTTCTTCAGAACTTCCCAGTGTCAGGCCATTCATTGAATGCTTCCTTGTCAAATTACTCCTTCCAAAAGTGTATCACCTCACACTTTTCCGGGTTAAATTCTATCTGGCACTTTTGTGCCCCTCTGACCATCCCGTCTATATCTCCCTGTACCCCGAGACACTCAGTCTCACTGTTAACCACCCGGCCAATCTTTGTGTCATCCGCAAACTTACTGACCCTACCCCCCCCCCCCCCCCCCAAAACAAAGTGTCTCATTTATATAAACGATAAATGGGAGCGGATTGGTTAGATTGCAAACTGATCACCGACCGGCAGGTCTCCCATGGATTTGAATATCCTCCTAATTCTTTACCTTTGTTCAAGGAACCATTCCATCATCAATGAATTGCCTCGATCCTGATTTCCCCCCTCTTTCCTTTATTCAATTTTTGCCTCTGCCCTTTCCCCATTCAGGCACTTCCAAGAAATGAAAGATGATGCAATTGTTTGTAACATTGGCCATTTTGATATTGAGCTGGATGTACAATGGCTGAATAAACATGCCAGCAAGAAAGTGAATATTAAACCTCAGGTAGGTGATACCCCAGAGCTTCGGTGTAGGCGAGGTGGGTTTTGATTAATTGGGGCACCGGCCCCAGGACTGGGCAAAAGGTATGGGTGGTATGGTTGCACAGTGGTTAGCACTGTTGCTTCACAACGCCAAGGACCCAGATTTGATTCCCGGCTTGGGTCACTGTGCGGAGTCTGCATGTTCTCCCCGTGTCTGCTTAGGTTTCCTCTGGGCGCTCCGGTTTCCTCCCACAAGTCCCGAAAGACGTGCTGTTAGGTAATTTGGATATTCTGAATTCTCCCTCTGTACCCGAGCAGGTGCCGGAATGTGCTGACTAGGGGCTTTTCACAGGGACTTCATTGCAGCGTTAATGTAAGCCTACTTGTGACAGTAAAGAAAAGCCACGGCAGTGGTGTAGGTTAGTCATACAGGGAATGGTGATCTGGGTGTAACCGGGAAGGGACAAGGGTTTCAGAATGTACCAGCAAATATGGTCAAGGGAAAAATAGCTTTAAACTAATTGAGGGTGAGCGGCCTCTCCACCCTGTGCCCTGGCGTGGCGAGGGGACCTGTTGGAATACTTGACCCTCGAGAAGGTTAAGTTTGAACTCGGGGGAAGCTCGGAGGGGTTCTACAAGTCATGGGCGCTATTTATTATGCACTTTCAAGAACTGGATAACATTGAACATTAGTTGGGGGTGGGGGGGAAAGGGTGGGTGGGGTGAGGGGGGCTGTGTTTAAAACAGCGAGAGGAGAGCCGGGAGTTTCAGTGTTTAAAACAGCGAGAGGGGAGCCGGGTGTTTCACAGTTTAAAACAGCGAGAGGGGAGCCGGGAGTTTCAGTGTTTAAAACAGCGAGAGGGGAGCCGGGTGTTTCACAGTTTAAAACAGCGAGAGGCGAGCCGGGAGTTTCACAGTTTAAAACAGCGAGAGGAGAGCCGGGAGTTTCACAGTTTAAAACAGCGAGAGGAGAGCCGGGAGTTTGTGTTTAAAACAGCCAGAGGAGAGCCGGGAGTTTCACAGTTTAAAACAGCGAGAGGAGAGCCGGGAGTTTCAGTGTTTAAAACAGCGAGAGGAGAGCCGGGAATTTGTGTTTAAAACAGCGAGGGGAGAGCCGGGAGTTTCAGTGTTTAAAACAGCGAGAGGCGAGCCGGGAGTTTCACAGTTTAAAACAGCGAGAGGGGAGCCGGGAGTTTCAGTGTTGAAAACGGCGAGAGGCGAGCCGGGAGTTTCAGTGTTTAAAACAGCGAGAGGAGAGCCGGGGGTTTCGGTGTTTAAAACAGCGAGAGGGGAGCCGGGGGTTTCAGTGTTTAAAACAGCGAGAGGAGAGCCGGGGGTTTCGGTGTTTAAAACAGCGAGAGGAGAGCCGGGAGTTTGTGTTTAAAACAGCGAGAGGGGAGCCGGGAGTTTCAGTGTTTAAAACAGCGAGAGGGGAGCCGGGAGTTTCAGTGTCTAAAACCGCGAGGGGAGAGCCGGGAGTTTCAGTGTTTAAAACAGCGAGAGGGGAGCCGGGAGTTTCAGTGTTTAAAACAGCGAGAGGGGAGCCGGGAGTTTGTGTCTAAAACAGCGAGAGGAGAGCCGGGAGTTTCAGTGTTTAAAACAGCGAGAGGGGAGCTGGGAGTTTGTGTCTAAAACAGCGAGAGGCGAGCCGGGAGTTTGTGTTTAAAACAGCGAGAGGGGAGCCGGGAGCTTCAGTGTTTAAAACAGCGAGAGGAGAGCCGAGAGTTTGTGTTTAAAACAGCGAGAGGCGAGCCGGGAGTTTCAGTGTTTAAAACAGCGAGAGGAGAGCCGGGGGTTTCAGTGTTTAAAACAGCGAGAGGAGAGCCGGCAGTTTGTGTTTAAAACAGCGAGAGGGGAGCCGGGAGTTTGTGTTTAAAACAGCGAGAGGAGAGCCGGGAGTTTCAGTGTTTAAAACAGTGAGAGGAGAGCCGGGAGTTTGTGTTTAAAACAGCGAGAGGGGAGCCGGGAGTTTCAGTGTTTAAAACAGCGAGAGAGGAGCCGGGAGTTTCAGTGTTTAAAACAGCGAGAGGCGAGCCGGGAGTTTGTGTTTAAAACAGCGAGAGGAGAGCCGGGAGTTTCAGTGTTTAAAACAGGGAGAGGGGAGCCGGGAGTTTGTGTTTAAAACAGCGAGAGGAGAGCCGGCAGTTTGTGTTTAAAACAGCGAGAAGGGAGCCGGGAGTTTGTGTTTAAAACAGCGAGAGGAGAGCCGGGAGTTTGTGTCTAAAACAGCGAGAGGAGAGCCGGGAGTTTCAGTGTTTAAAACAGCGAGAGGCGAGCCGGGAGTTTCAGTGTTTAAAACAGCGAGAGGGGAGCCGGGAGTTTCAGTGTTTAAAACAGCGAGAGGGGAGCCGGGAGTTTCAGTGTTTAAAACAGCGAGAGGAGAGCCGCGAGTTTGTGTTTAAAACAGCGAGAGGGGAGCCGGGAGTTTCAGTGTCTAAAACAGCGAGAGGAGAGCCGGGGGTTTCAGTGTTTAAAACAGCGAGAGGGGAGCCGGGAGTTTCAGTGTTTAAAACAGCGAGAGGGGAGCCGGGAGTTTCAGTGTCTAAAACAGCGAGAGGAGAGACGGGGGTTTCAGTGTTTAAAACAGCGAGAGGGGAGCCGGGAGTTTCAGTGTTTAAAACAGTGAGAGGAGAGCCGGGGGTTTCCGTGTTTAAAACAGCGAGAGGGGAGCCGGGAGTTTGTGTTTAAAACAGCGAGAGGGGAGCCGGGGGTTTCAGTGTTTAAAACAGCGAGAGGAGAGCCGGGAGTTTGTGTTTAAAACAGCGAGAGGGGAGCCGGGAGTTTCAGTGTTTAAAACAGCGAGAGGAGAGCCGGGAGTTTGTGTTTAAAACAGCGAAAGGAGAGCTGGGAGTTTGTGTCTAAAACAGCGAGAGGAGAGCCGGGAGTTTCAGTGTTTAAAACAGCGAGAGGAGAGCCGGGAGTTTCAGTGTTTAAAACAGCGAGAGGGGAGCCGGGAGTTTCAGTGTTTAAAACAGAGAGAGGAGAGCCGGGAGTTTCAGTGTCTAAAACAGCGAGAGGAGAGCCGGGAGTTTGTGTTTAAAACAGCGAGAGGGGAGCCGGGAGTTTGTGTCTAAAACAGCGAGAGGAGAGCCGGGAGTTTCCGTGTTTAAAACAGTGAGAGGAGAGCCGGGAGTTTGTGTTTAAAACAGCGAGAGGAGAGCCGGGAGTTTCAGTGTTTAAAACAGCGAGAGGAGAGCCGGGGGTTTCAGTGTTTAAAACAGCGAGAGGCGAGCCGGGAGTTTCAGTGTTTAAAACAGCGAGAGGAGAGCCGGGAGTTTCAGTGTTTAAAACAGCGAGAGGAGAGCCGGGAGTTTGTGTTTAAAACAGCGAGAGGAGAGCCGGGAGTTTCAGTGTTTAAAACAGCGAGAGGAGAGCCGGGGGTTTCAGTGTTTAAAACAGCGAGAGGCGAGCCGGGAGTTTCAGTGTTTAAAACAGCGAGAGGAGAGCCGGGAGTTTCAGTGTTTAAAACAGCGAGAGGAGAGCCGGGAGTTTCCGTGTTTAAAACAGTGAGAGGAGAGCCGGGAGTTTGTGTTTAAAACAGCGAGAGGAGAGCCGGGAGTTTCAGTGTTTAAAACAGCGAGAGGAGAGCCGGGGGTTTCAGTGTTTAAAACAGCGAGAGGAGAGCCGGGAGTTTCAGTGTTTAAAACAGCGAGAGGAGAGCCGGGAGTTTGTGTTTAAAACAGCGAGAGGAGAGCCGGGAGTTTCAGTGTTTAAAACAGCGAGAGGAGAGCCGGGGGTTTCAGTGTTTAAAACAGCGAGAGGCGAGCCGGGAGTTTCAGTGTTTAAAACAGCGAGAGGAGAGCCGGGAGTTTCAGTGTTTAAAACAGCGAGAGGAGAGCCGGGAGTTTCCGTGTTTAAAACAGTGAGAGGAGAGCCGGGAGTTTGTGTTTAAAACAGCGAGAGGAGAGCCGGGAGTTTCAGTGTTTAAAACAGCGAGAGGAGAGCCGGGGGTTTCAGTGTTTAAAACAGCGAGAGGCGAGCCGGGAGTTTCAGTGTTTAAAACAGCGAGAGGAGAGCCGGGAGTTTCCGTGTTTAAAACAGTGAGATTGGAGCTGGAAGTTTCACAGTTTAAAACCGTGAAAGGGGAGTCTGGAGTTTTCTGAATGGAGGGCTGTGAGTAGTGGCAGGGATCAGTGCTGGGACCGTTGCTGTTCCTGGTGTATATAAATGATTTGCAAGAAAATGTAGCTGGTGTGATAGCAAGTTCGCAGATGACACAAAGATTGGTGGAGTTACGGATAGTGAAGAGATTGTCAGAGGATACAGATCAGTTGGAGACCTGGGCGGAGAGATCTTTTTCCAATTAAGGGGCAATTTAGCGTGGCCAAGCAACCTGCTCTGCACAACTTTGGGTTGTGAGTGTGAAACCCACGCAGACACTGGGAGAATATGCAGAGTCTACACAGATGGTGGCGCGGGATCAAACCTGAGTCATCATCGCCACTGTGCTTCCCGACTTGGGCAGAGAGATGCCAGCTGAAGTTTAATCCAGACAATTGTGAGGTAATGCATTTTGGAAGGTCTAATACAGGTGTGAATTATACAGTAAATGGCAGAACCTTTAGGAGTATTGCCAGGCAGAGGGTTCTGGGTGTACAGCTCCAGAGACCACCTGACAGTGGCAACGCAAGAAGATAAGGCATATGGCATGCTTGCCTTCATTGGGGCATTGCGTATAAAAGTTGGCAACTCCTGCTGCAGAACCTTGCTTAGGCCACATTTGGAAAATTGTGTACAATTCTGGTCACCACACTACGAAAAGGATGCAGATGCTTTGGAGAGGAGATGTTTACCAGGATGTTGCCAGGTCTGGAGGATATAGGCTATGAGGAGAAAAACACAAATGGTTTTCACTGGAATGACGGAGGTTGAGGGGCGACCTGATAGAGGTTTACAAAATTACGAGGGGCATGGACAGAGTTGATATTCAGATGCTTTTTCCCAGGGTGGAAAAGTCGATTACTAGGGGACATAGGTTTAAGGTGTGAGGGAGAAAGTTAAGAGGAGGTGAACGAGGCAGGTTTTTTTATACAGTGGTGGGAGCCTGGAACTTGCTGCCGGCTAGGTGGTGGAAGCAGATACGATAGTTACTTTTTCGAGGTATCTCAATGAATATGTGAATAGAATGGGAGTAGTGGGATACGGATCCTGGACATGCAGAAGGTTTGAGGTAGACAAGCATCCTGATCGGCGCAGGCTTGGAAGGCCGAAGGGTCAGTTCTGTGCTGTACTGTTCTATGAATGGCTACCTGTGTTTGATAGTCGGAGAGAAACCCTTTCCAATGGCTGAAGGGTCAGCAGTGGCAGATCTGAAGTGATTGACAAAGTCAACGGAGAGCAGTTGATGTTTTTAGGTGCTGTGGTGAAAGTTGAATAGGTTAGAGGGGTTGTATGACCTGCTTCAGCAATTATTTCTAAAGTAATGTTCTTGTGTGATCTAGAATGTACTGTATAACCATGTGCTAGAATCAGATTCGGAAGCAAATGATAAGAACTTAAGAAAAGGAGCAGAGTAAACCAGGTGCTTGGTGCCAGAGAATAGGATCATGGCTGCACCTTCCCACTCAATCCTCCAGTCCAGAAGTCTATCTACCTGGATCTTGGTATATTCAACAACAGAGCATGTTGCATTCTATGCCTCTTTTATAAACCCAAGTAACTAATGTGCTTTTTTAACCACTTTATCAACTTGCCCTGCTGTCCTTTTAAGATTCCTTTAGATTGTAAAATTTACAGATGTCACTTCACTATTGAGGAGAGCGGAGAGGGAAACCCAGTTTGTCCAACATCTGTTGGATATATTATCAGACTATATATTTAATGATAGTTACTGTGAAAAGTTGCAGGGAATATCTGCGTGGATTTGTGAAGGGTAAGTCATGCCTGATAAATCTTGAGTTTTTTAAAAAACGTGACTAAAGTAGTCAACAGGGAACGTCATTGGATGTTATTTATATTAACTTCCAGATGTCATAGAATCATAGAATTTCCAGTGCAGAAGGAGGCCATTCGGCTCATCGAGTCTGCACTGGTCCTTGGAAAGATTATCCTACCTAAGCTCACACCTCCACCCTATCCCCGTAACTCAGTAACCCCATCTAATTGTCTTTGATTAAAATCGCTTGAGACACTGCTAACTAAAGATTAAGCCCACGGAATTGGAGAACTTATTGATCCAATTAGAAAATTGGGTGAGGTTTATAGACGGGAGCTTCCTGGGTTTGAGGGAGTTAGAGGAGAAGTTTGTGTTGACGGGTGGGAATGGGTTTAGATGTATGCAGATTCAGGACTTTTTGCGAAGGCAGATTCCAACCTTCCCTCTCCTACCGCCAGGTGGGATACAAGAAAGGGTCATTACTAGAGTATGGGTGGGAGAGGTGAAAAATAAAATGAAAATCGCTTATTGTCACAAGCAGGCTTCAATGAAGTTACTGTGAAAAGCCCCTAGTCACCACATTCCGGCGCCTGTCCGGGAGGCTGGTACGGGAATTGAACCGTGCTGCTGGCCTGCTTGGCCTGCTTTAAAAGCCAGCGATTTAGCCCAGTGAGCTAAACCAGTGGAGGTCTCCGATATCTATAAAGAACTCATGGAGTCATAGGAAACGCAGACTGAGGTGCAAAAGCACAAATGGGAGGAGGAGTTAGGGGGAGAATAGAGGCAGGTCTCTGGGCGGATACGTTAAGCAGGGTCCACGTGTCCACATCATGCGCCAGGCTCGGCCTCATACAATTTAAGCCCTCGAAATCAGAGACCTGGGTCAATGACATAGCTGGATTTCTCAGCCTTGAGAAAATAAAGTTCGCCCCAAGAGGGTCAATGCTAGGGTTGTCTGGAGGTGGCAGCCATTTGTCGGCTTCTTTAGAGAAAATTAACTGTCAGCGGGGGGATTAGTCTAGATTACCATTTTAGGAAGGTGCGACCTGTGAGGATGTAGAGCATATATGTCAAACTCAAGGCCCGCGGGCCAAATCCGGCCCGCGGTGGAATTATCTTTGGCCCGCGAGATAATATCTAATTACTTTTTTTTTAAATTTAGATTAGCCTATTATTTTTTCCAATTAAGGGGCAATTTAGAGTGGCCAATCCACCTACTCTGCACATGTTTGGGTTGTGGGGGCGAAACCCACGCAGACACGGGGAGAATGTGCAAACTCCACACGGACAGTGACCCAGAGCCAGGATCGAACCTGGGACCTCAGCGACGTGAGGCGGTTGTGCTAACCACTAGGCCACCGTGCTGCCCTAATAATATCTAATTACAATTAAAGGTGGCCCCAGCAATTGAAGCGCCTATGGCGTATGATATGGCTGATGCCGAGTTTATTCAGGTATAGTGTGAATCACAAAGTGTTGGCCTGTGGAAAAATGTTTTCATTAGAAATTACTCTGGAAAAGCTCCAGATAAAGCAATAAGAAATAAATGCAACTAATTTTTTTATTTATTTAATATTTAATGTTGTTTTTATAGGCAATAACCTAAGCTTTATTAGTTCCAGGTTCAATAAGTTCATTTCAATAAGTTTTGCAAAAAAACATTGAACCAGTCCGGCCCTCGACTTGTCCCGATTTTTTAATTTTGGCCCACGGTGTATTTGAGTTTGACACCCCTGGTGTAGAGGATCTTTGCACTATGTTTCTAGTTGTTCGTATATAGTTTACTATTGCTGTTATAAAATCACAAATGCCTTAATAAAATATTTTACAAAAAAAAAGAAAATTGGGTGAGTTGCAAGAAGCGTGAAATGAAATGAAAAAAATGAAAATCGCTTGGTCTGCTCAGTGAGCTAAACCAGCCCCTGTAGGGATTAAGGGCTCAAACTCTAATTGGTACGACGTGTCTAGGTCCTAATGGGGATCGTATTGGGGCCTCAATTCATCATAACCCCACCTAACCTTTTTTGGACGCTAAGGGCAATTGATCATGGCTAACTCGCCTAACCTGCACATCTTTGGACTGTGGGGGGAAACCGGAGCACCCGGTGGAAACCCACGCAGACACGGGGAGAACGTGCAAACTCCGCACAGACAGTGACCCAAGCCGGGAATCATGGAGCTGGGTCCTCAATTCATCATATTTATTAACGACATAGAGGATGGCTTCAAGCGTTTCATCGGGCAGGGTTTTGTTTAGGAGGCTTTGTGTTGCCCCTTTGGGCGATGCCACTCCCTCTGGACCAGAAGCTCTGGGTTCAAGTCCAACATCAGGACCTGTGGGCCAAGCAAGAAGTGTTCATAAGACGATTCAATGAGCTAATAATCAGCTCGGGAATCCTTCCCCCACTTGAAAGGGAAAAATATGTGCCAAGATATGCTGGAATTTTGTTTTACAATGACTGGCAGCAGTTTGAGTGATGTCACTGCATTAAACTTCATCTGACATTCCTTTGCCCATTTTTAACATGCAGCCTGTCATCCTTGAGTCCAGAACTTCTCTTCATCACTATCGACGCTGTTGCCAAGTGTATAACTTTTTCCCTAAACCTGAGTCTAATCCATTTTTAAAATTGAAAAGCTGGAGAGCTGGAAAGAAAGGTAGCCCAGTAGTTAGCACAGTTGCTTCACAGATCCAGGGTCCCAAGTTCGATTCCTGGTTTGGGTGACTCTGCGGAATCTGCACGTTCTCCCTGTGTCTGCGTGGGTTTCCTCGGTTTTCTCCCACCGTCCAAAGATATGCAAGTTAGGTGGGTTGGCCATGCTTGTTTAAGGGGCATCTTGACAAATACATGAATAGGATGGGAATAGAGGGATACGGACCCTGGAAGTGCAGAAGTTTTTAGTTTAGTCGGGCAGCATGGTCGGTGCAGGCTTGGAGGGTCGAAGGGCCTGTTCCTGTGCTGTACTTTTTTCTTTGTTCGTTGTTCGTTAATTGCCCTTGGTATCCAAAAAAGGTTAGGTGGGTTTATGGGGATAGGGTGGAGGTGTGGGCTAAAGTAGGATGGTCTTTCAAAGGGCCAGTGCGGGCTTGAAGGGCCAAATGGCCTCCTTCTGCACTGTAAATTCTATGAAAGGAGAAGGTGGTGGCATGGCTGGTGTCATGAAACCTGCTGTAGCTTCTGGCTTTTTATAGCCTGTGTCCCTGAGGTAGAACTTGCAGGAAGTAGTCCTGTGACATACATAGAATATGACAGGCTTGTTTTGTTTACATTGCTTCAAGGGGTAACCACCCCATTATCCACTAACCTTTCAGTCTGTTTCAAGCTGTATATTTTGGGTCTCAGGTGGATCGCTATCAGTTTAAGAACGGTCGCCATATCATTGTTCTGGCTGAGGGCCGTTTGGTGAATCTTGGCTGTGCAATGGGCCATCCCAGCTTTGTAATGAGCAATTCTTTTACCAACCAAGTTCTGGCACAGATCGAGCTGTGGACCAACCCCGGCAAGTACCCAGTGGGCGTACACTTCCTGCCAAAGAAGGTGAGATCTGTCTTTCAGCTGAATCCAGAGACTCACTTTATTTCTAGATTTTAATATGTTAAGTTAGGTTTTCTTATGACGTTTTTAATCTGCTCATAGCTGCTTTAGATATTGGAATATGGAAAATACTTGAATTTTTAAAATATTCCTCAGTATTTATCTCAGTGTTTCATGTAACATTAACATTTGAAATGCAGTATCTGCTAAATGATAGATAAATGGGGCAGTCAGCATGCACATAAACTGCAATGAAATGTATGGCCGCCTAATCTATTTCAATGCCTAACTTTGAGGGAGGTGGTTTGCCTGATTGAATCATTGAATTTACGGTGCAGAAGGAGGCCATTCGGCCCATCGAGTCTGCAACGGCTCTTGGAAAGAGCACCTACTTAAGCCCACATTTCCATTCTTTCCTCGTAACCTAGCAACCCTACCTAACCCAAGGGCAATTTGTGCATGGCGAATCCAACTCACCTGCACATCTTTGAATGAAATGAAAATCGCTTATTGTCACGAGTAGGCTTCAAATGAAGTTACTGTGAAAAGCTCCTAGTCACCACATTCCAGCGCCTGTTCGGGGAGGCTGTTACGGGAATCGAACCGTGCTGTTGGCCTGCGTGGTCTGCTTTCACAGTGAGTGATTTAGCCCTGTGCTAAACAGCCCCTGGACTGAGTAGTGCCATAGGATCCTCAGACTCCTAATCTATTTTGGTAAAGTGGGCAGGGTTGCAAAGCAGCTTGGCTTCTAAATCAGAAAACACATTTGAGTCTCATTCAAAACTGTTGCTCCTATCCTGTTTCACACTGGGGAAGGTTTCCACTAACCTTTGTATAGAAGTACTTCCTACATCACTCCTGAATGGCCCAGCCCTAACTTTAGGTTCTATCCCCTTATTCTGGACTTCCCCAGAAGAGGCAATAGTTTCTCCCCATATGCTCTTATCAGGGCCGGGATTCTCCCCTACCCGGCGGGGCGGGGGGTCCCGGCGTGTTGGAGTGGTGTGAACCACTCTGGCGTCAGGCCGCCTCAAAGGTGCGGAAGTCTCCGCACCTTTAGGGGCCAAGCCTTCACATTGAGGGGCTCGGACCGCGCCGGAGTGGTTCCCGCTCCGCTGGCTGGCGCGAATGGCCTTTGGCGCCACACCAGCCGGGGCCGAAAGAACTTTGCCGTCCGGCGTAAGTCCGCGCATGCACCAGAGCATCAGCGGCTGATGGCGTCATACTGGCGCATGCGCAGGGGAGGGGGTCTCTTCCGCCTCCGCCATGGTGAAGACCATGGCGAAGGCGGAAGAAAAAGAGTGCCCCCATGGCACAGGCCTGCCTGTCGAGCGGTGGGCCCCGATCGCGGGCCAGGCCACAGTGGGGGCACCCCCCCGGTGTCAGATAACCCCCCAGGACCCCGGAGCCCGCCCGCGCCGCCGGTCAGGTAGGTGTTTTGATTCCTGCCGGCGGGAGAGGCTTGACAGCGGTGGGAATTCGGCCCATCGTGTGCTGGAGAATCGCCGCGGGGGGGCCCACCGAACGGCGCAGCGTGATTCCCGCCCTGCCAAATCTCGGGTGGCGGAGAATTCGGGACACGGTGGGGGCGGGATTGACGCCGGCCCCAGGCGATTCTCCGACCCAACGGGGGGGGGTTGGAGAATCCCGCCCCAGATTCTTTAATCAATTTTACACTTTTGTGGAATGTGGGTATCGCTGGTTACGCCAGCATTTGTTGCCTTTTCCTAATTGCCCTTCAGAATGTGATGGTGAGCTGCCTCCTTGAATTGCTGCTAGTCCGTGTGGTGTAGGTACACCGGCAGTGCTGTTAGGGAGGGGTTCCAGGATCTCTTTCTCTCCCTACCCCTCCCCCAGACATGAGAGAAGGTGGTGCATATAAACATACAAACGTTTAGGATCAGGAGGAGGCCACTCGGCCCCTCGAACCTGCTCCACCATTCAATAAAATCATGGCTGATCCGATTGTAACCCCAACTCCACACTCCTGTCGACCTCCAATAACCTTTCACCCCCTTGTTAATCAAGAATCCATCCAGCTCCTCTTTAAAATTATTCAAAGATTCTGCTTCCAGTGCCTATTGCGAGCGAGTTCCAGAGACTCCTCATCTTCATCTTAAATGAGTGACTTTTTTGAATAGTGACCCCTAGTTTTAGATTCTCTGACAAGAGGAAGCAGCCTCTCCATATCAACATTGGGAGGCAGTGGCATAATGGTATTGTTGCTGGGTAATACCCCAGGGACCCAGGTTCAAATCCCACCATGACAGTTGGTGAAACTTGAATTAAATAAAAATGATGACCATGAAACCATTGTCAATTGTCTTTAAAAACCCATCTGGTTCACTAATGTCATTTGAGGCAGGAAATCTGCCGTCCTTACCTGGTCCGGCCTGCATGTTAAACAGGAGCCGGAATCTGGTGACTAGGGAGCTTTTCACAGTAACTTCATTGAAGCCTACTTGTGATAAGCCATTTTCATTTCATTTTCATTTCATAAATGATAGAACAAAAAACAATACAGCACAGAAACAGACTCTACGGCCCGCCAAGCCTGTGCCGACCATGGTACCTGCCTAAACTAAAACCATCTGCACTTAGGAGTCCGTATCCTTCCATTCCCACCCTATTCATATATTTGTCCAGATGCCCTTAAATGCCGCTATCGTACCTGCTCCCACCCCCTCCCCAGGCAGCGCATTCCATACGCACCTTAAACCTATGTCCTCTATACTTAACTCTCCTACTCTAGGAAAGAGGATCTGACTATCCACTCTGTCAATGCCACTCATAATCTTGTAGACCTCTATCAGGTCGCCTCTCAACCTCTGTTGTTCCAGTGAGAACAGGCCGAGTTTATCTAACCTCTCCTCATAGCTAATGACCTCCATACCAGGCAACATCCTAGTAAACCGCTTCTGTACCCTCTCAAAGCATCCACATCCTTCTGGTAGTGTGGCAACCAGAACTGTACACAATATTCCAAATGAGGCCTAACTAAGGTCCTGTACAGCTGCAACATGACTTGCCAATTTTTATATTCAATGCCCCGACCGATGAACGCCAGCATGCCGTCTGCCTTCTTGACCACCTTATCCACAGCGTTGCCACTTTCAGTGACCGGTGGACAGGCCCAGATCTCTCTGCCTGTCAGTACTCGCAAGAGTTCTACAATTTATTGTGTAATTCCTACATGCATTGGACTTTCCAAAATGCATTACCTCACACTTGTCCGGATTAAACTCCATCTGCTATTTCTCCGCCCTAGGCTCCAACCAGTTTATATCCTACTGTATCCTCTGACAATCCTCCTCACTATCCGCACTCCACCAATTTTTGTGTCGTCTGCGAACTTACTGATCAGACCAGCTACATTTTCTTCCAAATCATTTATATACACCACAAACAACAAAGGCCCCAGAACTGATCCCTGTGGAATGCCACTAGTCACAGCCTTCCATTCAGAAAAGCACCTTCTAATGCTACCCTACGTCTTCTATGACCTAGCCAGTTTTGTATCCAACTTGCCAGCTCTCCAATATCCCATGTGACTTCACCTTTTGTACCAGTCTACCATGAGGTACCTTGTCAAAGGCTTTACTGAAGTCCATGTATACAACATCCTCTGCCTTTCTCTCATCTATCACCTTTGTCACTTCCGATGTGTTGGGTAAGCTGGGTCTGCAAGGACTGCGTTTACTGCAGCAGTGAGAGACAGGCTTCCAACACTTGAAGAAATGCAACTCTATTTGATTGAACTCTTAACTGTGAGTTGACACTATGCTGAGTTGACTGGAGACCTAAGGCTGACCTGACCAGACTATCTTACTACCACATGGTGTATGTTCTAGTTGTTGCTCACGGGCTCTGACTGTCTGAGGCTGGATCCCAAGAGAGCGGGAAAACTAGTGCCCTCTGGCTTTATTGTGGTCGTATCCTGTCTGGTGATTGGCTGATGTGTTCTGTGTGTTCATTGGTCATCCTGTGTGTCAATCACTGGCTGTCTGTGCACCATCATATACCTGTGTGTATATTATGACAACTTCCTCGGAAAACTCGATCAAATTAGTGAGGCACAACCTCCCCTTCACAAAACCATGCTGTCTGTCACTAAAAAGTCCATTTGTTTCCAAATGTGAGTAAATCCTATCTCTAAGAATCTTTTCCAATAATTTCCCTACCACTAACGTAAGGCTAACCGGCCTATAATTTCCTGGATTATCCCTGCTGTCCTTCTTAAACAATGGATCAACATTGGCTACTCTCCCGTCCTCTGGAGCTTCACCTGTAGTCAGTGAGGATACAAAGATTACTGTCAAGGTCCCTACAATTTCCTCCCTTACCTCCCGTGTTATTCTGGGGTAGATCCCATCAGGTCCTGGGGATGTATCTGCTTTTTAAGATGCCCAACACCACCTCTTTATTGATATCAACATGACTCAGAATATCTACACACTCTACCCTATACTCCTCATCCACCAAGTCCTTCCCTTTGGTGAATACTGAGGTAAAGTATTCATTTAGTATCTCTCCTATTTCCTCTGGTTCCATACATCGATTCTCTCCAATATCCTTGAATGGACCAACCCTTTTTCTGACGACCCTCTTGCTCTTTACATATGGATAAAATGCCGTAGGATTTTCCTTAATCCTGTTTGCCAGTGATATTTCATGACTCCTTTTTAGCCTTCCTAACTCCTACCTTAAGTTCCTTCCTGCTTGCTTTATATCCTTCATGGATTTCACCTTTCCTAAGCCTTTTAGACCTTACAAATGCTTTCTTTTTCTTTTTGACAAGATTCATAATATCCCTCGTTATCCAGGGTTCCTTATACTTGCAACCCTTATCTTTCATCCTCACAAGTAGGTACATGCCGGTCCTGAATTCTAATCAATTAACTTGTCCACCAGTGCAGAAGGAGGCCAATTGGCCCATCGAGTCTGCACCGGCTCTTGGAAAGAGCACTCTACCTAAGCCCACACCTCCATCCTATCCCCGTAACCCTACCTAACCTTTTTGGGCGCCAAGGACAATTTATTTTGACCAATCTACCTAACCTGCACATCTTTGGACTGTGGGAGGAAACCGGAGCACCCGGAGGAAACCCACGCAGACACGGGGAGAACGTGCAGACTCCGCACAGACAGTGACCCAAGCCGGAATCGAACCTGGGACCATGGAGCTGTGAAGCAACTGTGCTAACCACTGTACTACCATGCTGTCCATAAACTGACATTTGAAAGCCTCCCACATGCCGGATGTTGATTTTTCCCTCAAACAGCCTCGTCCGGTCAACACTCTCCAGACCCTGCCTAATGCTGCTGTAATTAGCCTTCCCCCAGTCTGACACCTTCACCTGAGGACCACTCTTGTCCTTTTCCATAAGCAGCTTAAAACTTACAGAATTATGATCACTGTTCCCGAAATGATCTCCTACTGAAACTTTGATCATCTGGCCAGGCTCATTCCCCAGCACCAGGTCTAATATGGCTCCTTCCAGAATTGGGCAATTTACATATTGTTTCAAGAAACCCTCCTGGGCGCTCTTACAAATTCTGCTCCATCCATGCCTCTAGCAGTAAGTCTGTCCCAGTCAATATCGGGAAAGTTTAAATCACCCACCAGAACAACCCTATTGTTTATGCATCTTTCCAAGATCTGTCTGCATATCTGCTCGTCTATCTCCCGCCCACTCTTCCTATTCCTGAGCACCACCCAGATTGCCTCGCTTCCTGAACCCTCCAAGGTATCCTCCCTTGTCCTCCCTATATTCTCCTTAACCAATAATGTAACTCCCCATTCCTTATGCATGCCCCCCATCCTGCCTGAAGCATCTAAATCCTGGAATGTTTAGTTGCGAATCTGTCCCTCTTTTGACCAAGTTTCTGTAATAGCAACAACATCATAATTCCATGTACTAATCTAAGCTCTAAGGTCATCTGTCTTACCTGAAATACTCCCTGCAGTGGAACTAATGCATTTCAGCCCACCAGCCCCGCTGTGTTGACTAGCCACTCCGTCTGCTTTTCCTCTTAATCTTACTGGCCTTAGTCTGTCGCTCTCCTTCAGTTATATCTTCTGCTGACCTACTGCGCTGGTTCCCACCCCCCTGCCATACTACGCAGTTCAATCTGTTTCTCAGTCTTCCACTTTTATCCTTGCTAGCTTTTGTTTCTGTCTCCTCTTTACTGCCCTCTGACTTCCTGCATTGGTTCCCATCCCCCTGCCACAATAGTTTAAACCCTCCCCAACAGCGTTGTCAGGGATGGGCAATAAATGTTGGTGCAGCAAAGTGATGTCCACATCCCATGAAAATATGTTAAAAACCATGTCAATTTCACTCAGGATCTTAAGTTTCGATCTCGTCCGCTCTAAACACTTGTGACAATAATACGGCTTACATTAACACTGCAGTGAAGTTACTGTGAAAAGTCCCTAGTCGCCACATTTGGCGCCTGTTTGGGTACACTGAGGGAGAATTCAGAATGTCCAATTCACCTAACAGCACATCTTTCGGGACTGTGGGAGGAAGCCGGAGGAAACCCACGCAGACACTGGGAGATCGTACAGACTCTGCACAGACAGTGACCCAAGCTGGGAATTGAACCCGGGACCCTGGCATTGTGAAGCAACAGTGCTAACCACTGTGCTATCCTGCCGTCCCCGGATACAAACCTAACCTTGCCAACCTTTCCTCGGAAGACAACCTGCCCATTCCTGGTAAACCGCCTCTGAACTACTTCCAACGTATTCACATTTTTCCTTAAAAAAGAACAATAGGGCAGCACGGTGGCCTAGTGGTTAGCACAACCGCCTCACGGCGCTGAGGTCCCAGGTTCGATCCCGGCTCTGGGTCACTGTCTGTGTGGAGTTTGCACGTTCTCCCCGTGTCTGCGTGGGTTTCGCCCCCACAACCCAAAAATGTGCAGAGTAGGTGGATTGGCCACGCTAAATTGCCCCTTAATTGGAAAAAATAATTGGCTAATCTAAATTTATAAAAAAAAAAAAAAAAGAACAATAGAGGGCAGCACGGTGGTGCAGTGGTTAACACTGCTGTCTCACGGTACCAAGGTCACAGGTCTGGGTCACTATCCATGTCGAGTTTGCACATTCTCCCTGTGTCTGCATGGGTTTCGCCCCCACAACCCAAAGATGTGCAGGGTAGGTGGATTGGCCATGCTAAATTGCCCCTTATTTGGGGAAAATGAATTGGGTACTCTAAATTTTAAAAAAATGATCACTATGTGATCTCACTAATGCCATGTACTTTTAAATCATAACCTCCCTACTTTTGTATTCCATTCCCCTCACAATAAACAATAACGTTTTTTACTAGCTTTCCTAATTACTTGCTGTGATTCATGCACTTGGACACCCAGATCCCTCTGCATCTCAGATCTCTGCAATCTCGCACCATTGAGACAATGAGATTTTTTATTCTTCCTGTCAAAATGAACAATTTCACATTTCCCACGTTATACTCCATCTGCCAGATTTTTGCCATTCACTGAACCTGTCTGCCTCTTTGTAGCTTCCTTGGGAGCTCCTCACAATCTATGTTCCCACCTATTTTTGTGTTATCAGCGGAGATCCTTCAGTTTGATTTGAACAATTTGAGCAAGTGGGCAAATGAATGGCAGATACAGTATAATTTGGAGAAATGCGAGATTATCCACCTTGGTGACAAAAACGGAAAGTAATTGAGGCCAAAACATTGTGGGTGCGATTCTCCGGCCTCGTTGAGCTCTCGCTCGAGCAAAACGAGACTGGTGAATAGTGGGAGAGGCCGAAAACGAGAACCGTACTGGGCGCCAAACAGTTTGCGATGCAACTGGCCGGCTCCCATCGAGATCTCGCCATAGCTTGCTGAAAAAAAATCAATTATTGCCACTTAAGCCCCATTTCCATACAATTAACGAGAGCCACCCCATATCCAACGGCCTCGCCTCATTCAGCAGCCTTCTCAGCAAGTGGTCACACTGGCACTGATTAGTACTCCTTTGAAAATCGTGAACCTGGCTGAAGGGGGTCTGTGGTGAGGTGAGTAGCCATCTTTGCTCACAGGCAATGAGCCCGGGGAGCGCTGGACTTGCCAATCCAGTGCTCAGTGGGTGTGAGGGCCCCTCCGCAGGTGTGGGCAACCATGGAAGGGTGAAGAGGAGGTCCCGTGGGGGGCAACCATGTGCGGCACCACCATGCCAACCCTTGGATTGTGTGTACCAGGGGCAACCCGTGTCACTGCTGTCTGCCCCATAACCCCCACTGACTGCCAAGGCCTCTGGCCGTGCGACTGAAGACTTTTGCTAATAGGGAATTGGCAATCGTGGTTAAGTGACCACTTAACACCTCCCAAGTGGATCCTCGTGGGTGGTCAGGCCATGTAGCATGTGGGAGTCATTGCCCAACATCCCAATCACACTTGGGGCATGGACACTGTGTCTGAACACTGCGGAAGGGAACACCACACACGCAGCAGTCAACATCCCAACACCCAGGGGATACAGCTTTGGGGTCATGTCCATGGTTGGAAGATAGGTGAGTGCCACAGGGAGGGGACGATGCCTGGAGAGATGGGCCAAGTGTTTGAAGGTCGGCCCGTATTGCAGAAGAAAGTGACACAGGTATCATTCTGGTTGTGCACAAGGGTGTTTATGGTGTCTAACAATTTCCCTCCCCAGTGCCCTCTGATCCTCGATGTGCTCTGTTCTCTACCGTTACGTCTAGGTGTATCCCCAGGATGTCCATCTTGAGGTGGAGGCAACCAGCTGCTTACCATATCCCATGGCCTTCGATGCCCATGGCGGGTATCCTCTGGGGCTAGAGGACCCAGGCTCACTTGCGGAAGATGCACCACCAGGCCGCCCTGTTCTGGGTGGAACTCTGGGGAGCTGGTGGCCACCATCACCATTCCATGGAATGGGTCCGGGTTGGTACCCAGCACCCCCTCCCGGTTGGTGCCCATAGGGCCCTGGAATTTACCTCTGGACAGAGGGGCAGCTGGTTCGAGCCCCGATTGCCCCTGCATCATTTGATTGTGTCAGCTCTGGTGGTTCCCCATGGTCTGCACCATTGTTTTGATGCCCTCGGTGATGCTCCTCCGTGATTGGGCCATGCTCTGCAGTGCCTCAGACTTGCCCACCTGCGACTGGGACAAGCTCCACAGCGTCTCGCCCATTCCATGTGAGAGCCGACATGCCCCGCAGAACCTCATCAAAGTTGGTCTGGTATTGGGTCACGTTCCCCAGCGAGGCAGACATTCTGCAGAGACCCTCAGCCATGGCCGTCACCGATTGTGCGACGCCTTGGACACCTTCACTCGTGGTGCTGACGTCGTGCACCAGGCTCTCCACTGCAGGTGCCACTCTAGCAGTGTTGACCTCAATGCCACTTATTGCCGGCACCATTCCCAGCGCCTGTAGCCTTGGGGACTCAAAGAACAAAGAAAATTACAGCACAGGAACAGGCCCTTCGGCCCACCCAGCCTGTGCCGATCCAGATCCTTTATCTAAACCTGTTGCTTACTTTCCAAGGTCTACTTCTCTCTGTTCCCCACCCATTCATATATCTGACTCCTCTCACAGTCTGCTTAAACTTTTTTTTTGGAAAATATTTTATTACACCATTTATAATTTGAACACCAATTTTCAAGAGGAAAAAGAACAAAATAACTAACACCCACCCAACCAACAACCAAACCCAGCCAATGTGGCTTACATACAATTCCCCAGCCCCCCTTTCCCATCAACTATTTCCCCCCTCAACTGACCCCTCCTGCCTCCCTCTTTCCCTGAACCCCCCCCTCGTTTTGTGTCTACTGACAACTTAGTTTTCCCCAAAGAAGTCGATAAACGGCTGCCACCTCCGGGCGAATCCTAGCATCCATCCTCTTGGGGCGAACTTGATCTTCTCAAGCCTGAGAAACCCGGCCATGTCGCTAACCCACACCCCTGATTTCAGTGATTCCGAGTCCCTCCACGCCAATAAGATCCGTCTCCGGGCTACCAGGGAGAAAAAGGCCAAAACATCGGCCTCTCTCGCCCCTGAGTCTTCTGACACACAAAATCGGCACCTCTGGACTCGGAACCACCGCACCTTTAATACTCTTGACATGATATTGGCAAATCTTTGTCAGAATCCCCTAAGTTACAGATGTGCCCAAAACATGTGGACATGATTTGCGGGCCCTCCCACACATCGCCCACACCTATCCTCCACCCCGTCAAAGAACCTGCTCATCCGGGCCACAGTCAAATGCGCCCTTAAATTGTGTCAGGCTAAGCCTGGCACACGACGAGGACGCATTAACCCTACTCGAGGCATCCTCCCACAATCCCGCCTCTAATTCCTTGCCCAACTCTTCCTCCCACTTTTGCTTTACCTCCCCTATCGGGGTTTCCCCCCATTCCATGAGCTCTTTATAAATTTCCTAGACCTTCCCCTCCCCCACTCCCATTTTCGACACTACCTTATCCTGTCTCCTCCGAGCAAAGTCCCTCACCTGCAGGTAGTGGAATCCATTCCCACCTGGCAGCTCAAACTCCTCCAAGCATGGAAAGCTGCCGTCAATAAACAAGTTCCCTAACCGCTTGATCCCAGCTCACTGCCACCATCCAGGCCCCCCCGGTGCAAACCAATGATTGCCACAAATTGATGCCCATACTGACGTCCCTTCCACTCCCATATGTTTCCGCCACTGTCCCCACACCGTCAAAGCTGCCACTACCACCGGGCTTCTGGAGTACCGGGCAGACGAGAACGGCAGAGATGCCGTTATCAGTGCCCCAAACTTGTGCCCCTACATGATGCCGCCTCCACCCGCTCCCACACCGACTCCTCCCCAACTATCCACTTCCTCATCATTGCTATGTTCGCCACCCAATAGCATTTCCTGAAATTAGATAGTGCCAACCCCCCGACCCCGCTCCAGCAGCACCTTTACCTGCGGGGTTTTCCTGCCCATACGAACCCAAAGATCACCATGTTCACTCTCTTTTTAAAAAGCCTTCGGGATAATAATAGGCAGGCACTAAAATACAAACAAAAACCACAGGAGAACCGTCATCTTTACCATCTGCACCCTCCCCGCCAGTGACAACGGGAGCACATCCCACCCTCCCCTCCCCGCCAGTGACAACGGGAGCACATCCCACCCTCCCCTCCCCGCCAGTGACAACGGGAGCACATCCCACCCTCCCCTCCCCGCCAGTGACAACGGGAGCACATCCCACCTTCTGAAGTCCCCCTTCATCTGCACTAACCGAGCCAGATTAGGCTTGTGTAGCTGCTCCCACTCCCGCGCCACCTGCATACCCAAATTCCGAAAATGCCCTCCCACCTCCTTGAACGGCAGCCCCCCCCCCCCCACCTCCCAAAAATCTCCTCTCCTGCCCCCTCACCTGAATCGCAAAGACCTCGCTTTTGCCCATATTCAATTGGTACCCTGGAAAACGGCTGAATTCCCCCAGGATCCCCATAATCTCTCCAATCCCCCACCCCACCAGTGGATCAGAAATATACAAAAGTAGATAGTCTGCATATAACGAGATCCTGTGCTCCACCACCCCGATACTATCCTTTGTCAGTCCCTCAACGGTCTCCGCGCCATCACCAGTGGCTCTATAGCCAAGGCAGACAACAATGGGGAGAGTGGACATCCCTACCTCGTCTCCTGTACAGCCTAAAATAATCCAAGCTCACTCAGTTCGTCTGCACGCTAGGCCACCGGTGCCTGGTACAGAAACTGGACCCAGTCCACAAAACCTTGCCCAAACCCAAATCGCCCAGGACCTCCCACAGGCACTCCCACTGCACCCTATCTCATTTGTCGCCCCCCGTTTCCTTAGCTGGTGTGCTAGCATCCTACTGGCCTTCTACCCGCCCCTCTCTCTCTCAACTACCACACCACCTTCCCTGTAGATATCAGCCCAAACTCCGTCTGCAGCTCCTTCAATAACCTCGCCCCCGGGGCCTCTGAATACCTCCCGTCTACCTGGAGGATCTCCCTCACTAATCTATCCATCTCCGCCTGCTCCACCTTCTCCCTGTGTCCGTATCAAGATAAACTCCCCTCTCACCACTGCCTTCAACGCCTCTCATACCGTAGCTGCCGAGACCTCCCCCGTATCGTTTATCTCCATATGTCTCCGTATGGCCTCCCTCACCCTCTCACACACCTCCTCCGCTAATAGTCCTACATCTAATCTCCTTGCTTACCCGTAAATCCACCCAGCGGGGGCATGATCCGACACTCCCATTGCCGAGTACTCTGCATCCACCACCCCCGCCAACAACATCCTATTGATGACAAAAAAGTCACTATGTGGAGATGCCGGCGTTGGACTGGGGTGAGCACAGTAAGAAGTCTGACAACACCAGGTTAAAGTCCAACAGGTTTGTTTCAAACACGAGCTTTCGGAGCGCAGCTCCTTCCTCAGGTGAATGAAGAGGTATGTCAATCCGGGATACATTGTGTACATGGGGGGGGGGGAAAAAAGAAAACATCTTCGTTCTCAGCCACCCAAACCTCCACAGATCTACCCCTCCCACCTGCTCCATAAACCCTTTTAGTTCCTTCGCAGCCAGACGCCCTCCCAGTTTTCGAACTCAACCGATCCAGCCTTGGATCCATAACCGTATTAAAGTCCCCTGTCCCGTCCCGTCCCCCATGATCAGTCGATGCGAGTCCAGATCCAGACTCGCCATCACTAAACGCATTCAAATGGTCATTGGATAGGCATATGGACGATAAGGGAATAGTGTAGAGGGACTTTAGAGGGGTTTCACAGGACGGCGCAACATCGTGGGCCGAAGGGCCTGTACTGTGCTGTAATGTTCTATGTTGTATGTTCTAATACCCGTCTCATAAACTCAACGTCGTCCAAGTATAAATGTTCACCTGCACCCCCTCCAACTTCCTGCTCACCATAACGTACCTGCCCCCCCCCCCCCCCCCCCCCCCCGTGTCCGCCACTATACTTCCCACTTCAAATGTCACCCGCTTATTAATCAGAATCGAAACTCCCCTTGTTTTAGAATCTAGTCCTGAAAGGAATACCTACCCTACCCACTCCTTCCTCAGCCTAGTCTGATCCACTACTCTCGGGTGTGTCTCCTGTATCATTGCCACATCCGCCTTTAAGCTTTTCAGATGCACGAACTCTCAGGCCTTCTTGACTGGCCCATTTGACCCTCTCATATTCCATGTGATCTGCCCGGTTGGGGGGTGGGGGCACCTCTACTCCTCCCTTACCACCCACCCCTTTGCCCCCTGCCGATCAACATCTTCCAAGCCAGCCTCCAGGCTGCACCTCTTCAGGCTTGCTGTCGGGCACCCACCGTCGTCAACCCTCACCCTGTCACCTTTCACCAGCCCCCTCCCCTGTCAGCAGACTTCTACCACCCCCCAACCCCATAACAAACTCCCATCAACACACTTACCAACTGTTCACCCCCCACTGCACATCCATGAACTAGCCTGCCCAGCTAGCCTGGTAGCCCCTGCCCATATGCCAAGCACCCTACCCCCCACTGATTCCCCACCCCCAGCTCAGCCATCCTACCAGTGCAAACTTTACAATCACTACCCAACACATAGAAAAGAGCAACCCACCATCTCCCATCAAAAACAAACACACAGACCCAAAGCCCAGAACAGAGCTACATCCCAGAGGACAGAGAAAATGTGGTTCATACAAACCAGAAGAAAACCAAAATGCAAGATAGGAACGTCCCCTCCAGAGTTCAATGTCCTCATTCTCCTGCCAGTCCATTGTCTCTAATAAATTCCATCACCCCCTCTGGCAACCCAAAGTAGAGTTCCTGGCCTTCATACTTTACCCACAGACGTGCTGGGTATAACATGCCGAACTTCAACCCCCTTCTTAAAGAGGGCCGAGTTCACATTATTGAAGCTCGCCCTCCTTTTGGCCAGTTCTGCACCCAGTCCTGATAAACACCAGCTCGCTGCCTTCCCATGTACAGCGCCTCGTCTGTCTGGCCCACCTCAAAATCTGTTCCTTATCCAGGAACCGGCACAGTCGCATCACCTTCGCCCTCAGCAGCTCATTTCTCTACGGCTTCCTCATCAGCCCCTATGTGCCCAGTCCACCTCCAAGGGCCACCTCCAAGGGCCAAGCAAACGCTCCTTCACCCAGCAGCTTCTCAAACATCCGTGCCACATATGCACTGGCGTCCGCTCCCTCACTGCCCTCTGGCAGACCGACGATCCTCAAATTCTGCCTGCGTGATCTATTCTCCAAGCTCTCCACCTTCTCCTGCACCCTCCTCTGTTAATCTCTCATCAACCCCATCTCCGCTGCCATCGAAGCAAGCTGCTCCACGTGCTCCCCCACCGCCTCCTCCCTCTTCCGGATTGCCTGGGCCTCTAACCTCATTTCCATGCGGTTGATCCCCGCCTTTATCGGATCCACCACCCGGGCCAGGTCCTCCAAGTTCTCTTTTCTGCTGGGCAAACCTCTCGTGGAGGAAGCTCAGTAACTACTCCGTTGACCACTGGGCCGGAAGGCTCGGACCCTGACCCTCTGCCATCTACCCCCATGTCACAGGCACTGCACCAACATTCGACAATTGTTCCCTTCTTTTTCGACCACTTCTGGTCCACGAATCCATAAACTGGTCTAGTCCCTTCTTCCACCTCTCCTGCACCTTATACCATCCCTCAGCTCCGCCGTTAGCCGGGGGAAAGGTCCCAAAAGTCCGCCATGAGCGGGAGTCACCAAATGTGCGACTGCACACTCCATGGTCACCACCGGAAGTCCACGGTCTGCTTGAACTTGTCAGCACCTCTGCTCTCACTACAATCCTCGCGGCCCCAGACTCCACAGCCAGTTTATCTGCTAAGGACATCTGATTTTTAAAGGGGTTTTACTTCAATCGGGCAGACAAGCCCAAAATGCCGGAACCTACGCGGGAGCCACCCGAGATGTGGCTGTTACTCCGAGCCACTGCACCAGAAGTCCCAACTGACCAAATTTCAAGTCCTCTACAACTCTCTGCATGGCCTCTGCACAGTGTGCCTCTACCCTATGTATTCCTACAGCCTCTAACTCTGGTTTACAGCCCTCCACTAAACCACCTTGGATTGTAAATCCATCAGCTGCCTTACTCCTATCCCCCCCGCCCAACTTTTACGGTGTATTAAATTACATCTTATGGAAGGAGTAACAGGAATGCAAAGTACTGGGCTAATGGCAAGATTCTTGGTAGTGTAGATGAACAGAGAGATCTTGGCATCCAGGTACATAAATCCCTGAAAGTTGCCACCCAGGTTAATAGGGCTGTTAAGGAGGCATATGGTGTGTTAGCCTTTATCAGTAGGGGGATTGGGTTTCGGAGCCACGAGGTCATGCTGCAGCTGTACAAAACTCTGGTGCGGCCTCACCTGGAGTACTGCGTGCAGTTCTGGTCACCACATTATAGGAAGGATGTGGAAGCTTTGGAAAAGGTTCAGAGGAGATTTACTATGATGTTGCCTGGTATGGAGGGAAGGTCTTACGAGGAAAGGGACTTGAGGTTGTTTTCGTTAGAGAGGAGAAGGCTGAGAGGTAACTTAATAGAGACATATAAGATAGTCAGAGGGTTAGATAGGGTGGACAGTGAGAGTCTTTTTCCTCGGATGGTGATGACCAACACGAGGGGACATAGCTTTAAATTGAGAGGTGGTAGATATAGGACAGATGTCAGAGGCAGTTTCTTTACTCTTGAGTAGTAGGGGTGTGGAACGCCCTGCCTGCAACAGTAGTAGACTCGCCAAATTTAAGGGCATTTAAGTGGTCACTGGATAGACATATGGATGAAAATGGAATAGTGTAGGTCAGATAGGCTTCAGATGGTTTCACGGGTCGGCACAACATCGAGGGCCGAAGGGTCCGTACTGCGCTGTAATGTTCTATGCTCTAAACTTTTGATGACCTCTCCAATTGTTGCCCATGCTTCTTTGTTTCCTCCAGGAACACCGTCCATAAGACACAGGTGCAGAAGTAGTCCATTCGGCCCATTGAGCCTATTCCACGATTCAATGAGATCATGACTGGTCCAATAAAATCCTCAAATCCACTTTCCCGCCTTATCCCCACAACCATTGATAACTCTTCAATTAAAAATCTGTCTATCTCGGCCTTGAACATTTTTACTGTAAATGTCTATGAAAAATTGCTCCAGCTGTGTTTTAACATGCTACATTTCTGACTTTCAGCTGGATGAGGCAGTGGCTGCTGCACATTTGGAGAAGCTGGGAGTGAAATTAACCAAACTAACACCAGACCAGGCGTCTTACCTTGGGATTTCTGCGGATGGGCCCTTTAAACCAGAGCATTACAGATACTGAACACTTTGCTTACTTCCATGAAAACCAAAGTATAGCAACATTCCTCTGAGGGGCTTGTTGGCATTGTGATGGATCTTCATTGGGAATCAAACAGTTACAAAGTCCCAGGAAAATTATTGATCTGTTTATAAGCAGCTGTGAGCATTTAATCACCAAAGCATCTTCATTTTGTACCTGCATCGAGGTTGAAATAAAATCCTGCTGAAACATTTGAGCTTTCTTGATTTTAAACTGGGAGATTTTCTTCTGACACAGCTGTGTATAAATTCATTACTTAATGTCAAACCTCTGTGTTGTTCAGTGGGTGTGGGTTTTATAGACATTTGTTGTCACTTAAATAAATTAACCTTTTATTGTCACAAGTAGGCTTACATTCACACTGCAATGAAGAGGGGCTGATTTAGCTCACTGGGCTAAATCACCGGCTTTTAAAGCAGGCCAGCAGCACGGTTCGATTCCCGTATCAGCCTCCCTGGACAGGTGCCGCAATGTGGCGACTAGGGGATTTTCACAGTAACTTCATTGAAGCCTACTCATGACGATAAGCGATTTTCATTTTTCAGTTACTGTGAAAAGCCCCTAGTCACCACATTCCGGTGCCTATTCGTGTACACGGAGAACTCCGAATTATCAGCTGGTGCAGGAATTGAACCCGTGCTGCTGGCCTTGTTCTGCATCACAAACTAGCAGTCCAGCCCACTGAGCTAAACCAGCCCTCCTGTGACTCACACCTGACCGCCCAGTGACGAGGACGGAGTGTAGCACAGTCAGGGCTGGGGGAGGTGCATTTCTAGGTAGAATAAGCTTGGCTGTAGACATGTAGCAATGTCCCTGTTCACGCACATTGGGTGAGGCTAGAATGTGGTTCATCTGCAACGCCTTCTGTTGTCAGATAGCTTGAAAATGTTCTAGACTAACACCAAGAATAGGCATTTGGATTTTCAGAACATTGGTATCTTTTTCTTGGGAGAGTTTAAACTAACATACCAGTGATGTTGGAAGCTGGCGATAATATCAGAGAGGGATATCAAGGCACACGGAATACTGGGAGAGAAAGCACTAGAATAGGAATCGGAGCAACGGAGAAAGTAATAAAGTCTAAATCAGGGTTACTGTGCATGTGTGAATTCAGTGTGGTAAATAAGGTAGGTGAGTTACAGGTGAAGATTGCTAAATGGAAATATAATTTGTGGCGATAAGCAGCCTGACTCAAAGAAAGGCAGGACTGGGTGTTAAATTGGATCAAAGTTGTTCTGGAAAGGTGGGAAAGGAGGAAACGGGAGAGAGCTAGCAGTATTGATTAAGAAGCGCATTGGAGAGGTGGAGAAAAGAGGATGTCCCAGAGGGGTCAAGGACAAACAATTTAGCTTGAGCTAAGGAGCAAAAATGGTGCAATTACAATGCTTGATGTAGTCTAGACCACCGTGCAGTGGGAATGTTATAGAAGAACAAATATGCAAGGAACTTAGATGAAAACATTATTGAGAACTTACTGGGATAATGGTCATGTCAAAGGCAGAGGGGGGCAAGGACAGAAATCAACAGTCCACGCACCATATGCCAATAAATTTGATGTGAGGGATGCAGTCAGTGTCCCTGCTGATTTCACCTGTGGGAAGTGCACCCATCTCCAGCTCCTCAAAACGTGAGGGAGCTGGATGAACTTCGTATCATTCGGGAGGCGGAGGTGGTCATAGATAGAAGCTTCAGGGATGTAGTTACGCCAAAGAATCAAGATAGAGGGGTTGGGAGGAAGCAGTCAGTGCAGGGATCCTCTGTGTCATTCCCCTCAGTAACAAGTATACTGTTTTGGATACTGTTGAAGGGGATGACCTACCAGGGGTAAGCCATGGTGAACGGATCTCCAGTACTGAGTCCATCCCTGTGGCTCCGAAGGGAAGGAGGGAGAGCAGGAGAGCAATAGTTATTGGGGACTCGATAGTTACACGGTTCTGTGGTAGCGAAAGAGACTCACGGATGGTATGTTGCCTCCCGGGTGCCAGGGTCCGTGACGTCTCGGACCGTGTTTTCAGAATCCTTAAGGGGGAGGGGAATAGTCACAAGCCGTGGTACACATCGGTACCAACGACATAGGTAAGAGAAGGGACGGGGATTTAAAACAGGAATTTAGGAAGCTGAGAGCCAGGACCCCATGTTGTCATCTCTGGTTTGAACATAAGAACATAAGAAATAGGAGCAGGAGTAGGCCATCTGGCCCCACGAGCCTGCTCCGCCATTCAATTAGATCATGGCTGATCTTTTGTGGACTCAGCTCCACTTTCCGGCCCGAACACCATAACCCTTAATCCCTTTATTCTTCAAAAAACTATCTATCTTTACCTTAAAAACATGTAATGAAGGAGCCTCAACTGCTTCACTGGGCAAGGAATTCCATAGATTCACAACCCTTTGGGTGAAGAAGTTCCTCCTAAACTCAGTTCTAAATCTACTTCCCCTTATTTTGAGGCTATGCCCCCTAGTTCTGCTGTCACCCGCCAGTGGAAACAACCTGCCCGCATCTATCCTATCTATTCCCTTCATAATTTTAAATGTTTCTATAAGATCCCCCCTCATCCATTTGTTGCCGGTGCCACGTGCTAGTGAGGTGAGGAACAGGGAGAGAGTGCAGATAAACACGTGGCTGCAGGGATGGTGTAGGAGGGAGGGTTTCAGGTATGTGGATAATTGGAGCACATTCTGGGGAAGGTGGGACCTGTACAGACAGGACGGTTTGCACCTGAACCAGAGGGGCACCAATATCCTGGGAGGGAAATTTGCTACGGCTCTTCGAGGGGTTTAAACTAATTTGTCAGGGGGCTGGGAAAACGAGCTGTAGACCAGAAGCCAGTGTTGAGAGTAGTGAGGTACTGAGGAGGGTATCAAGGTCGCAGAGGTGTACCGGCAGACAGAAAGGTGGGTTGAAGTTTGTCTACTTCAATGCAAGGAGCATCTGGAATAAGGTAGGTGAACTTGGAGCGTGGATTGGTACTTGGGACTACGATATTGTGGCCATCACGGAGACTTGGTTAGAACAGGAACAGGAATGGTTGTTGGAAGTTCCGGGGTATAGATGTTTCAGTAAGAGTAGGGAAGGTGGTAAAAGAGGTGGAGGAGTAGCATTGTTAATCAAGGATAGTTTAACGGCTGCAGAAAGGCAATTCGAAGGGGATCTGCCTACTGAGGTAATATGGGCCGAAGTTAGAAATAGGAAAGGAGCAGTCACATTGTTAGGAGTTTTCTATAGGCCCCCAAATAGTAATAGAGATGTGGAGGAAGAAATTGCAAAACAGATTATGGATAGGTGTGGAGGTCTCAGGGTAGTTGTCATGGGTGACCTTAACTTTCCAAATATTGATTGGAACCTCTATAGGTCGAACAGTTTGGATGGGGCAGTTTTTGTACAGTATGTGCAGGAGGGTTTCCTGACACAATATGTGGATAGGCCGACTAGGGGGGACCACATTGGATTTGGTACTGGGTAATGAACCGGGCCAAGTGTTAGATTTGTTTGTGGGAGAGCACTTTGGAGATAGTGACCACAATTCGGTGTCTTTCACTATTGCAATGGAGAAGGATAGGGTCATATGGCAGGGCAAGGTTTATAATTGGGGGAGGAGTAATTATGATGCAATTAGGCAAGAATTAGGGAGCATAAGATGGGAACAGAAACTGTCAGGGAAAGGCAAAAATGAGATGTGGAGCTTGTTCAAGGAACAAATACTGCGTGTCCTTGATAGGTTTGTCCCTGTCGGGCAGGAAGGAAATGGCCGTGTGAGGGAACCATGGTTCACAGGTTGAATGTCTTGGCAAAAAGGAAGAGTATGTAAGTATGAGAAAACAAGGTTCAGTTGGGTCGCTTGAGGGTTACAAGGTAGCAAAGAATGAGCTTTTAAAAAAAAAAGGGCTTAGGAGAGCTAGGAGGGGGCATGGGAAGTCCTTGGCGGGTCTGATCAAGGAAAACCCCATGGCTTTTTACTCTTATGTGAGAAATAAAAGAATGACCAGGGTGAGGGTAGGGCCGGTCAAGGACAGTAGTGGGAACTTGTGCATGGAGTCAGAAGAAATAGGAGAGGCTTTGAATTAATACTTTTCTTCAGTGTTCACCAAGGAGAGGGGCCATGTTTTTGAGGATGAGTGTGATACAGGTGGGTAGGCTGGAGGAGTTAGATGTTCTGAGGAAGGATGTATGAGCAATTTTGAAAAACCTGAGGGTCGACAAGTCCCCTGGGCCAGATGGGATATATCCAAGGATTCTTTGGGAGGTAAGGGATAAGACTGCAGAGCCTTTGGCTTTGATCTTTGGGTCCTTACTGTACACGGGGATAGTGCCAGAGGACTGGAGAATGGCGAATGTTGTTCCTCTGTTCAAGAAAGGGAATAGGAATGACCCTGGTAATTATAGGCCAGTTAGTCTTACTTTGGTGGTTGGTAAGTTAATGGAAAAGGTCCTGAAGGATAGGATTTAGGACCATTTGGGAAGATGCAGCTTAATCCGGTATAGTCAACACGGATTCATGACGGGTAAGTCTTGCCCCTCAAATTTGATTTAATTTTTTGAGGAGGTAACTAAGTGTGTAGATGAAGGTAGAGCAGTTGATGTCGTGTACATGGATTTTAGTAAGGCGTTTGATGAGCTTCCCCATGGTCGGCTCATGAAGAAAGTAAGGAGGTGTGGGATAGAGGGAAATTTGGCCAATTGGATAAGTAACTGGCTATCACATAGAAGACAGAGGGTGGTGGTGGATGGAAAATTTTCAGACGAGACCATTTACCAGCAGTGTACCACAGGGATCAGTGCTGGGTCCTCTGCTATTTGTGATTTTTATCAATGACTTGGAGGAGGGGGCTGAAGGGTGGGTCAGTAAATTTGCTGATGACACCAAGATTGGTGGAGTAGTGGATGAGGTGGAGGGCTGTTGTAGGCTGCAAAGAGACATTGATAGGATGCAGAGCTGGGCCGATAAATGGCAGATGGAGTTTAACCCTGAATACGGATTACAGGGTCAACGGCAGGGTTCTGAGGAATGTGGAGGAACAGAGAGATCTTGTGGTTCATGTCCACAGATCTCTGAAGGTTGCCACTCAAGTGGATAAAGCAGTGAAGAAGGCTTAGTGTGTTAGCGTTTATTAACAGGGGGCTTGAGTTTAAGAGCCGCGGGGTTATGCTGCAACTATACATGACCCTGGGGTGCTATGTCTTTTCGTCCGACGTCATTTCGTCCAACGACACTTCGTCCACGTCTTTTGGTCCAACGTCTTTTTGTCCGCCCGTCTTTTGGTCCAACGTCACTTCGTCCAATTATCCAATTACAAATAGTTTAATTTAGTTTTTCAATGTTACTGCTCAAGGATCCTCTCCACCTATTTCGCCTCTTGAGGTTGAGTTCTGCATTTGTGCTGCTTGATCTCCAGACATTATTAAGATAAGCTGCAGGATATTCACCCATGTATGCTCCAGCGTGATGAGAGCCATTGTATCTGATGGAATATTTGATCATTTCAGACCTGTAATGTCAGAACCCACTGCCAACCAGAGGTTTTAATCACTCGACGAAAATCGAGTTTAAATCTGCTTCTTTCAGAACTGCACTCATTGTCTAAATCCAATTAGACTCCCACTTATATCTGTGTCTGTCAGAATTGTAGAATATCAAATCATCTTGTCCTCTCCCCATTATTCTCTCTCGGGTACAGTTCTGGAAATCTAACTTTTAGGGAATTTCGGGAATTTACAATTTACATCAATTTTAAGTAATTTCGGGATATTCTACAATATATCCGAAGAGCTTTAAACCTGAAAAAGACTAGGCATCAGATAAACAAAGAATGGAGACATTTCGAGAATGTGGGGCATACATTGCAGGTATTATTAACTTTTAGGGAATTTCGGGAATTTACAATTTACATCAATTTTAAGTAATTTCGGGAATTTTAAGTAATTAGTAAACTTTTAGATTTTTTAACTGCATTTTTAGATTTTTTAACTTTTTAACTGCATTTTTCAACTTGCATTTTACTTGCATTTTATCAATTACTTGCATTTTAGCAATTAAATTCACTTGCTGTATTGTACTTGCATTTTATCAATTAAATGGTTTTATACGGAGTTAATTTGTAATTGGATAATTGGACGAAGTGACGTTGGACCAAAAGACGGGCGGACAAAAAGACGTTGGACCAAAAGACGTGGACGAAGTGTCGTTGGACGAAGTGACGTCGGACGAAAAGACGCGACACGGACCCTGGTGAGACCACATTTGGAGTATTGTGTGCAGTTCTGGTCACCTCATTATAGGAAGGATGTGGAAGTATTAGAAAGGGTGCAAAGGAGATTTACCAGGATGCTGCCTGGTTTGCAGGATGGGTCTTATGAGGAAAGGTTGAGGGACCTAGGGCTTTTCTCTTTGGAGCGGAGGAGGATGAGAGGCGACTTAATAGAGATTTATAAGATGATGAGGGGGATAGAGTGGATGTTCAGAGACTATTTCCTCGGGTGGATGTAGCTGTTACAAGGGGGCATAACTATAAGATTCAGGGTGGGAGATATCGGAGGGATGTCTGAGGTAGGTTCTTTACCCAGAGAGTGGTTAGGGTGTGGAATGGACTGCCTGCTGAGATAGTGGAGTCGGACATTTTAGGAGCTTTTAAGCGGTTATTGGGTAGGCACATGGAGCACACCAGAATGACAGGGAGTGGGATAGCTTGATCTTGGTTTCGGACAATGCTCGGCACAACATTGAGGGCCGAAGGGCCTGTTCTGTGCTGTACTGTTTTATGTTCTAATATATGTTAATGATCTGGAAAAAGGAAATGAAGGCACTGTTGCTAAGTTTGCAGATGATACAAAGATCTGTGGAGGGACAGGTAGTATTGAGGAAGGAAGGGGGTTGCAGAAGGATTTGGACAGGCTAGGAGAGTGGGCAATGAAGTGGCAAATGAAATACAATGTGGAAAAGTGTGAGGTTATGCACTTTGGAAAGGGGAATATGGGCATAGACTATTTTCGAAATGGAGAAATGCTTAGGAAATCAGAAGCACAGAGGGGCTTGGGAGTCCTTGTTCACGATTCTCTTAAGGTTAATGTACAGGTTCAGTTGGCAGTTAGGAAGTCAAGTGCAATGTTAGCATTCATGTCGAGGGCTTGAATACAAGACCAGGGATGTACTTCTGAGGCTGTATAAGGCTCTGGTCAGACCCCATTTGGAGTATTGTGAGCAGTTTTGGGCCCCGGATCTAAGGAAGGATGTGCTGACCTTGGAAAGGATCCAGAGGAGGTTCACAAGAATGATCCCTGGAATGAAGAGTTTGTCGTACGAACAACGGTTGAGGACTCTGGGTCTGTACTGATTGGAGTTTAGAAGGATGAGGGGGGATCTTATTGAAACTTACTGGATACTGCGAGGCCTGGATAGAGTGGACATGGAGAGGATGTTTCACTTGCAGGAAAAACTAGAAGCAGAGGACAAAATCTCAGATGAAAGGGACAATCCTTTAAAACAGAGATGAGGAGGAATTTCTTCAGCCAGAGGGTGGTGAATCTGTGGAACTCTTTGCCACAAAAGGCTGTGGAGGCCAAATTGCTGAGTCTTTAAGACCAATAGATAGGTTTTTGATCAATGTGGGGAGAAGACAGGAGAATGGGGATGAGAAAAATATCAGCCATGATATTAGGGGCAGCAGGGTAGCATGGTGGTTAGCATAAATGCTTCACAGCTCCAGGGTCCCAGGTTCGATTCCCGGCTGGGTCACTGTCTGTGTGGAGTCTGCACGTCCTCCCCCTGTGTGCGTGGGTTTCCTCCGGGTGCTCCGGTTTCCTCCCACAGTCCAAAGATGTGCGGGTTAGGTGGATTGGCCATGCTAAATTGCCCATAGTGTCCTAATAAAAGTAAGGTTAAGGGGGGGTTGTTGGGTTACGGGTATAGGGTGGATACGTGGGTTTGAGTAGGGTGATCATGGCTCGGCACAACATTGAGGGCCGAAGGGCCTGTTCTGTGCTGTACTGTTCTATGTTCTATGTTCTATGATTGAATGGCGGAGCAAACTCGATGGGCCGAGTGACCTAATTCTGCTCCTATGTCTTGTGGTCTTATGATACAATTACAAATGTTCCTTTATATGTGCCTCTAATTTCCTGTTTAATGCCATTCCTGCCATCACCAATGCAGTTTGGGGGGTCTATATAACAACGCCTACTAACTTTTTTGTCCCTTGGTGTTTCATATATTGACCCATATAGATTCCACACTGTCAGAGCTAATATCCTTCCTCGCTATTGCGTTCATTTCAGGACAGCACGGTGGCGCAGTGGGTTAGCACTGCAGCCTCACTGCACCGAGGTCCCAGGTTCGATCCCAGCTCTGGGTCACTGTCCGTGTGGAGTTTGCACATTCTCCCTGTGTGTGCGTGGGTTTCCTCCGGGTACTCCGGTTTCCTCCGGTTTGCCCCCACAACCCAAAAATGTGCAGGATAGGGGGATTGGTCACACTTAATTGGAAAAAAATATTGGGTACTCTAAATTTATTTTAAAAAACTCTTGTGTTAATTTTCTCTTTCTTTTGTAAATTTAGAGTTTCCAATTAAGGGGCAATTTAGAGTGGCCAATCCACCTACCCTGCACATCTTTGGGTTGTGGGGGCAAAACTCATGCATACACATGGAGAATGTGCAAACTCCACACGGACAGTGACCCAGAGCCAGGATCGAACCTGGGACCTCGGCACCGTGAGGCAGCAGTGCTAACCATTGTGCCACCGTGCCGCCCAGTTAATTGCCTCTTTAACCAGCACTGCCACACCACCACCTTTTCCTTTTTGTCTGATCATCCTAAATACTGGATACCCCTGGATATTCAGTTCCCATCCCTGGTCACCTTGCAGCCATGTCTCTGTAATCCTGATTATATCATATCCGTTTATATCAATTTGCGTGATTAGTTCCTCCGCTTTATTGTGATTACTTCCGTGCATTAAGGCACAAAGCCTTGAAGCTTGTCTTGGTAACATTACTAGTCCCGCTCCCAATATTTTTCACTGTTTGAATCTGGCCCTTGATTTCTCTGCCTATCACTTTTCTTATTCCCTCTTCTGTCTTCTGTTATTTTCCTTATTTCCTCACCCTCTGATTTCTTGCTTAGGCTCCCATCCCTCTGCCATTTTAGTTTAAACTCTCCACAACCACTCTAGGACATCAGTCCTGGTCCTGCCTAGATGCCACACTTGGAGTATAGTGTTCAATTCTGGCCCCCACACTACCAGAAGGATGTGGAGGATTTAGAGAGGGTGCAGAAGACTTCCTACGCAGACAGGTCTCAACCTTCCCGCTCCTACCGCCAAGGGGGATACAGGACAGAGTAGTTTCCAGAGTGTGGGTGGGAGAAGGGAGGATTTTGGACATTTATAAGGAACTCATGGAGTCAGAGGAAAGGTGGATGGAGGAGCTGAAACACAAATGAGAAGAGGAGTTGGGAGGAGAGATAGAGGATGGTCTCTGGGTGGACGCGTTGAGTAGAGTCAACGCATCCACAACATGTGCCAGGCTCAGCCTGATACAGTTTAAGGCCATTCACCAGGCTCACATGACAGTGGCTGGTGAGCAGGTTCTTTGGGGTAGAAGACAGGTGCGCAAGGTGTGCGGGAGGACCAGCGAACCATGTCCATATGTTCTGGGCATGCCCGAAGCTTAGGGGATTCTGGCAGGGGTTTGTGGATGTCAGGTCCACGGTGTTAAAAACAAGGGTGGCACCGAGTCCAGAGGTGGCGATTTTCAGAGTGTTGGAGGATTCGGGAATCCAGGAGGAGAAAGAGGCAGACGTTCTGGCCTTTGCCTCTCTGGTAGCCCGGAGACGGATACTATTAGCTCGGAGGGACTCAAAGCCCCCAAGGCCAGAGACCTGGCTCACTGACATGGCTAGTTTTCTCTGTCTGGAGCAAATCAAGTTCGCCTTGAGAGGGTCAATGTTAGGGTTCACCCGAGGTGGGACCAGTTCGTCGACTTCTTTGGAGAAAATTAACCGTCAGCAGAGAAGCGGGGGAGGGGTTAGCTTACGATAATTTGTAAGAAAGGTGGGACCTGGGAGGGAGGATGACGGCCTTTGCGCTATGTTTATATTTGTATGTACACTGTTTCTTCTGTTATTGTTACAAAATCACAAATACCTCAATAAAATGTTTTATTTTAAAAACTATAATTGATTAAAGTTATAAAGACTTACCGACCTTACCCACTACTTGCCAATCAACTCTCTCCCTTGTAGCCTCAGCTGCAGCAGGACAAGATCCCTGAAGATTTTAAAGTTACAAAGCAAGGACTAAAAGCAAAAAGCACCTCTTCCCGCTCTGCACCGAATTCCCGCTCTGCTCCGAATTCCCGCTCTGCTCCGAATCCCCGCTCTGCACCGAATTCCCGCTCTGCTCCGAATCCCCACTCTGCTCCGAATCCCCGCTCTGCACCGAATTCCCGCTCTGCTCCGAATTCCCGCTCTGCTCCGAATCCCCGCTCTGCACCGAATTCCCGCTCTGCTCCGAATCCCCACTCTGCTCCGAATCCCCGCTCTGCTCCGAATCCCCGCTCTGCTCCGAATCCCCGCTCTGCACCGAATCCCCACTCTGCTCCGAATTCCCACTCTGCTTCAAATTCCTGCTCTGCACCTAATCCCCACTTTATACCGAATTCCCACTCTACACCGAATTCCCACTCTGCTCCGAATTCCCACTCTGCTTCAAATTCCTGCTCTGCACCTAATCCCCACTTTATACCGAATTCCCACTCTACACCGAATTCCCACTCTGCTCCAAATCCCCACTCTGCTCCAAATTCCCACTCTGCTCCGAATCCCCACTCTGCTTCGAATCACCGCTCTGCACCGAATTCCCGCTCTGCTCCGAATCCCCGCTCTGCTCCGAAGTCCCGCTCTGCACCGAATTCCCGCTCTGCACCGAATTCCTGCTCTGCTCCGAATCACCGCTCTGCACCGAAGTCCCGCTCTGCTCCGAAGTCCCGCTCTGCTCCGAAGTCCCGCTCTGCACCGAATTCCCGCTCTGCACCGAATTCCTGCTCTGCTCCGAATCCCCGCTCTGCTCCGAATCCCCGCTCTGCTCCGAATCCCCGCTCTGCACCGAATCCCCGCTCTGCACCGAATCCCCACTCTGCACCGAATCCCCACTCTGCACCGAATCCCCACTCTGCTCCGAATCCCCACTCTGCTCCGAATCCCCACTCTGCACCGAATTCCCCCTCTGCTCCGAATCCCCGCTCCGAATCCCTGCTCTGCTCCGAATCCCCGCTCTGCACCGAATCCCCGCTCTGCACCGAATCCCCGCTCTGCTCCGAATCCCCGCTCTGCTCCGAGTCCCCGCTCTGCACCGCGTTCCCACTCTGCACCAAATCCCCACTCTGCTCCGAATCCCCGCTCTGCTCCGAATCCCCGCTCTGCTCCGAATCCCCACTCTGCTCCGAATCCCCGCTCTGCACCGAATCCCCGCTCTGCTCCGAATCCCCGCTCTGCTCCGAATCCCCGCTCTGCTCCGAATCCCCGCTCTGCTCCGAATCCCCGCTCTGCTCCGAATCCCCGCTCTGCTCCGAATCCCCACTCTGCTCCGAATCCCCACTCTGCTCCGAATCCCCGCTCTGCTCCGAGTCCCCGCTCTGCTCCGAATCCCCGCTCTGCTCCGAGTCCCCGCTCTGCTCCGCGTTCCCACTCTGCACCAAATTCCCACTCTGCTTCAAATTCCTGCTCTGCACCTAATCCCCACTTTATACCGAATTCCCACTCTACACCGAATTCCCACTCTGCTCCAAATCCCCACTCTGCTCCAAATTCCCACTCTGCTCCGAATCCCCGCTCTGCTCCGAATCACCGCTCTGCACCGAAGTCCCGCTCTGCTCCGAAGTCCCGCTCTGCTCCGAAGTCCCGCTCTGCACCGAAGTCCCGCTCTGCTCCGAAGTCCCGCTCTGCTCCGAAGTCCCGCTCTGCTCCGAAGTCCCGCTCTGCTCCGAAGTCCCGCTCTGCTCCGAAGTCCCGCTCTGCTCCGAATTCCTGCTCTGCACCGAATTCCCGCTCTGCTCCGAATCCCCGCTCTGCACCGAATCCCCGCTCTGCACCGAATCCCCACTCTGCTCCGAATCCCCACTCTGCTCCGAATCCCCACTCTGCTCCGAATCCCCACTCTGCACCGAATTCCCCCTCTGCTCCGAATCCCCACTCTGCACCGAATTCCCGCTCTGCACCAAATCCCCGCTCTGCACCGAATCCCCGCTCAGCTCTGAATCCTCACTCTGCACCAAATTCTCGCTCTGCACCGAATCCCCACTCTGCACCGAATTCCCCCTCTGCTCCGAATCCCCGCTCTGCACCGAATCCCCACTCTGCTTCAAATTCTCGCTCTGCACCGAATCCCCACTCTGCTCCGAATCCCCACTCTGCTCCGAATCCCCACTCTGCACCGAATTCCCCCTCTGCTCCGAATCCCCGCTCTGCTCCGAATCCCCGCTCTGCACCGAATCCCCGCTCTGCACCGAATCCCCGCTCTGCACCGAATCCCCGCTCTGCTCCGAATCCCCGCTCTGCTCTGAATCCTCACTCTGCACCAAATTCTCGCTCTGCACCAAATTCTCGCTCTGCACCGAATCCCCACTCTACACCGAATTCCCACTCTGCTCCGAATCCCCACTCTACACCAAATTCCCACACTGCTCCGAATCCCCACTCTGCTCCGAATCCCCACTCTGCTCCGAATTCCCACCCTGCTCCGAATCCCCGCTCTGCTCCGAATCCCCGCTCTGCTCCGAATTCCCACTCTGCTTCAATTTCCCGCTCTGCACCAAATCCCCACTCTGCTCCGAATCCCCACTCTGCTCCGAATCCCCACTCTGCTCCGAATCCCCACCCTGCTCCGAATCCCCACCCTGCTCCGAATCCCCACCCTGCTCCGAATCCCCACCCTGCTCCGAATCCCCACCCTGCTCCGAATCCCCACCCTGCTCCGAATCCCCACCCTGCTTCGAATCCCCACTCTGCTCCGAATCCCCACTCTGCTCCGAATCCCCACTCTGCTCCGAATCCCCACTCTGCTCCGAATCCCCACTCTGCTCCGAATCCCCACTCTGCTCCAAATCCCCACTCTGCACCGAATCCCCACTCTGCACCGAATCCCCACTCTGCTCCGAATCCCCACTCTGCTCCGAATCCCCACTCTGCACCGAATCCCCACTCTGCACCGAATCCCCACTCTGCACCGAATTCCCACTCTGCACCAAATTTCCCCTCTGCACCGAATTCCCAGGGCGTGCTTCTCCGCAAATGCAGAGAATCGTAAAGGCTGCCATGGGACAGGCTGTGACCCGCGGCAGCCTCCACGGCCACTTCCGAGGCCGATTCTCCCCCCTGGGCGGGGCTAGGAGCATGGCCTCGTGCGTCACGGCGGCGCGGCCTTGACGTCGGTCGTCAAGGCCGCACGTCAAGCGTCACGGCGGCTGACACGACCGATGACTTCGGCCGCGCATGCGCAGGTTGGACAACGCCAACCCGCGCATGTGCAGTTGGCGTCTTTCTCCTCAGCCTCCCGGCAAGACATGGCGGTTTGATCTTGCCGGGCGGCGGAGGGGAAAGAGTGCGTCTGTTTTGGACGCTGGCTCGACGATCGGTGGGCACTGATTGCGGGCCTGTCCCCTCCTGAGCACAGTCGTGGTGCTCCCGTGCCAATCGGGCCTCTAGATGCCCCAAACGGGCATCTGACGCCCGTTTCACGACAGCACCGAGCAGGTGTTTTTGCTGCCGTGGTGAAATGTGCATGAAGGGCCGGCCGCTCGGCCCATCATCCTCGGAGAATCGCCGCTCGCCGTAAAAAACGGCGAGCGGCGATTCGTGCCGTGGGTTGGGCGTTGGGGGGGGGAAAGAATAGCGGGAGGGCGTGAAAAATGTCGAGAGGCCCTCCCGCTATTCTCCCACCCGGCGTGGGGGGGCGGAGAATCGCGCCCCCTGTCTGCACCAAATTCCCACTCTGCACCAAATCCCCACTCTACACCGAATTCCCGCTCTGCTCCGAATTCCCACTCTGCACCGAATTCCCACTCTACACCGAATTCCCGCTCTGCCACAAATTCACGCTCTGCTCCGAATTCCCACTCTGCACCTCGTCCCACTCTGCACCGAATTCCCTCCCTGCTCCGAATTTCCACTCTGCACCTCGTCCCACTCTGCACCGAATTCCCGCTCTGCTCCGAATTCCAGCTCTGCACCGAGTTCCCACTCTGTTCCGAGTCCCCACTCTGCTTCAAATTCCCAAGTATAAAACTCATTTTGACTGTGCCTCACTCCGCATGTGGCCTCTCCCACTGTTTGTGCGCAAAGCTCACTCTCCTCAGGATGTGGAGCAGGCCCCTGTACATGTGCTACCACCTTGGCTGTCTGCCGACGCTGCTGCCACCGCTTTCCCTCGCATCTGACCGCCTGGAATACCATCGTCAACGTGAGGGCAGCTGCTGTGGGTACACAATATCATCCATACTGTGATATCTGTATGGAAATGGAGATTGTGAGATCAACAATCAGCTATGGCTTCCACACCGTTACCCAAACATCTACCAAGCATCTCCCACCTTTACATTTCCCACCACCTCGCAGGGTGCCAGCTGGGGGACCTCGCCCTGCACACGCAGCCCAGCCACAGCAGGGGGCCCCTTGGGTACCAAAACCCGGACCCCGGTTGGGAATAGAACTGGGTCCCGGCCCCGGTTACGCACCCGCACCGTGATCCACACACCTACCCTCTGGTCGCTGGCGATTCCCCAGTGCTACAGCCCAGCTACAGGCTGTATGGTTGTTCGCTGCTGCCCCTGAGGTTGGTCTGTGTTGAGGCAAACTGATCAGGCTGCAAATTCTGATTTGGATGCCAGGCAATCACAGCCACGGGTGACATGGCACATCTCCCTACGGGTATCCACTTGGGAGCTGTGAAATACTCACATTGCTGACATTGCCAATTCCCTATCAGATATATTCTTCAGCTGTGCGACCAGACGCTAACAGGGTCGATGGGGGTTAAAGTGACCTGCACGATATTACTACGGACAGGGCTCTGCCCTGAGGGTGTTCAGTGGGATGGACAGGCAGAAGCAGAGGTCGCCCCTGATATGAGTATACATGATCTGGGGGCTGGCATGTCAGACCCGTGGACGCTGGGCCTCCTAACACCGCCGCCCCCCCCCAACCCGGGGCTCCCATTACCCCCTCCCCACCACGAGCACTGGGCAGCAGTGCCACCGGGCTGACTGCCTGTTTACCAAGATGGCCACTCATACCCTCCGATCTCCACAGCAGCCATTTCATTAGCTTCAACTTTTTACAAAGGTGTGGTAAACACACCCTCGTGACTGAGTGCTGGGGAACTGGTTAGATTACGGGAGGCAATTAGATAGGGGCCCTGCCTGTTAATGGCGTGGAGATTGGTGCCACGTCGCTGGTGGGATCCTGATCTTGGCAACAGGACTGGGTTGCTTAGATCGGAAACTGATCAGCACCTGGCGTGCTTCCTGATTTTGGAATCTTCCCACGATCTAAAAGGCCTGTTCAGATTTGTGAAGATCACGCCCTCTGTGTCTAAAAAGGGGGCAATTATTCTGTAAAAGTGAGATCGTCATTCATTCCAAACATTTATGTGTTTCAATAATAATTTTGAAAATAACCTTTATTGTTTCAAGTAGGCTCACATTAACACTGTAATGAAGACTATGATTTAGTGGCCATCACTGAAACATGGTTAATTGATGGTCATGACTGGGAGTTAAATATCCGAGGGTATCAAACTCTTTGGAAGGACAGAGTGGATGGTAAGGGAGGTGGTGTTGCTCTGTTATTTAAGGATGACATCGGGGCAATAGTAAGGGATGACATCGGTGCAATGGAGGACAAGGTTGAATCCATTTGGGTGGAAATCAGGAATAGTAAGGCGAAAAAGTCATTGATAGGAGTAGTCTATCGGCCACCAAATAGTAACGTTATGGTGGGGCAGGCAATAAACAAAGAAATGATTGTAATCACTAAGGAGGTAGTGATGGGCAAGCTAATGGGGCTGAAGGTAGACAAGTCTCCTGGGCCTGATGGAATGCATCCCAGAGTGCTAAAAGAGATGGCAAGGGAAGAAATGGTACAGCAGTTATCAAGGGCGATTTTAATCTACATGTCGATTGGTTTAACCAGGTCGGTCAAGGCAGCCTTGAGGAGGAGTTTATAGAATGTATCCGCGATAGTTTCCTAGAACAGTATGTAATGGAACCTACGAGGGAACAAGCGGTCCTAGATCTGGTCCTGTGTAATGAGACAGGATTGATTAATGATCTCGTAGTAAGGGATCCTCTCGGAAGGAGCGATCACAATATGGTGGAATTTAAAATACAGATGGAAGGTGAGAAGGTAAAATCAAACACTAGTGTTTTGTGCTTAAACAAAGGAGACTACAATGGGATGAGAGAAGAACTAGCTAAGGTAGACTGGGAGCAAATACTTTATGGTGGAACAGTTGAGGAACAGTGGAAAACCTTCCAAGCGATTTTTCACAGTGCTCAGCAAAGGTTTATACCAACAAAAAGGAAGGACAGTAGAAAGAGGGAAAATCGACCGTGGATATCTAAGGAAATAAGGGAGAGTATCAAATTGAAGGAAAAAGCATATAAAGTGGCAAAGATTGGTGGGAGACTAGAGGACTGGGAAATCTTTCGGGGGCAACAGAAAGCTACCAAAAAAGCTATAAAGAGTAAGATAGATTATGAGAGTTAACTTGCTCAGAATACAAAAACAGACAGTAAAAGTTTCTACAAAGATATAAAACAAAAAAGAGTGGCTAACGTAAATATTGATCCTATAAAGGATGAGAAGGGAGATTTAATAATGGGAGATGCGGAAATAGCTGAGGAACTGAACAGGTTTTTTGGGTCGGTCTTCACAGTGGAAGACACAAATAACATGCCAGTGACTGATAGAAATGAGGCTATGACAGGTGAGGACCTTGAGATGATTGTTATCACTAAGGAGGTAGTGATGGGCAAGCTTATGGGGCTAAAGGTAGACAAGTCTCCTGGCCCTGATGGAATGCATTCCAGAGTGCTAAAAGAGATGGCTAGGGAAATTGCAAATGCACTAGTGATAATTTACCAAAATTTACTAGACTCTAGGGTGGTCCCGGCGGATTGGAAATTAGCAAACGTGACACCACTGTTTAAAAAAGGAGGTAGGCAGAAAGTGGATAATTATAGGCCAGTGAGCTTAACTTCGGTAGTAGGGAAGATGCTGGAATCTATCATCAAAGAAGAAATAGCGAGGCATCTGGATGGAAATTGTCCCATTGGGCAGACGCAGCATGGGTTCATAAAGGGCAGGTCATGCCTAACTAATTTAGTGGAATTTTCTGGGGACATTACCAGAACATAGAACATAGAACAGTACAGCACAGAACAGGCCCTTCGGCCCTCGATGTTGTGCCGAGCCATGATCACCCTACTCAAACCCACGTATCCATCCTATACCCGTAACCCAACAAGCCCCCCTTTAACCTTACTTTTTAGGACACTACGGGCAATTTTTCATGGCCAATCCACCCAACCCGCACATCTTTGGACTGTGGGAGGAAACCGGAGCACCCGGAGGAAACCCACGCACACACGGGGAGGATGTGCAGACTCCGCACAGACAGTGACCCAGCCGGTAATCGAACCTGGGATCCTGGAGTTGTGAAGTAGATACCAGTGCAGTAGATAACGGGGAGCCAATGGATGTGGTATATCGGGATTTCCAGAAAGCCTTTGACAAGGTGCCACACAAAAGGTTGCTGCATAAGATAAAGATGCATGGCAATAAGGGTAAAGTAGTAGCATGGATAGAGGATTGGTTAATTAATAGAAAGCAGAGTGGGGATTAATGGGTGTTTCTCTGGTTGGCAAGCAGTAGCTAGTGGTGTCCCTCAGGGATCAGTGTTGGGCCCACAATTGTTCACAATTTACATAGATGATTTGGAGTGGGGACCAAGGGCAATGGGTCCAAGTTTGCAGATGACACTAAGATGAGTGGTAAAGCGAAAAGCGCAGAGGATACTGGAAGTCTGCAGAGGGATTTGGATAGGTTAAGTGAATGGGCTCGGGTCTGGCAGATGGAATACAATGTTGACAAATGTGAGGTTATCCATTTTGGTAGGAATAACAGCAAAAGGGATTATTATTTAAATGATACAATATTAAAGCATGCCGCTGTGCAGAGAAACCTGGGTGTGCTAGTGCATGAGTTGCATAAAGTTGGTTTACAGGTGCAACAGGTGATTAAGAAAGCAAATGGAATTTAGTCCTTCATTGCTAGAGGGATGGAGTTTAAGACTAGGGAGGTTATGCTGCAACTGTATAAGGTGTTAGTGAGGCCACACTTGGAATATTGTGTTCAGTTTTGGTCTCCTTACCTGAGAAAGGACGTACTGGCGCTAGAGGGTGTGCAGAAGAGATTCTCTAGGTTAATCCCAGAGCTGAAGGGGTTGGATTATGAGGAGAGGTTGAGTAGACTGTGACTGTACTCGTTGGAATTTAGAAGAATGAGGAGGGATCTTATAGAAACATATAAAATTATGAAGGGACTAGATAGGATAGATGCAGGCAGTTTGTTTCCACTGGCGGGTGAATGCAGAACTAGGGGGCATAGCCTCAAAATAAGGGGAAGTAGATTTAGAACTGAGTTTAGGAGGAACTTCTTCACCCAAAGGGTTGTGAATCTATGGAATTCCTTGCCCAGTGAAGCAGTTGAGGCTCCTTCATTAAATGTTTTTAAGGTAAAGATTGGGTTGGATTGGATTTGTTTATTGTCACGTGTACCGAGGTACAGTGAAAAGTATTTTTCTGCAAGCAGCTCAACAGATCATTCAGTACATGGGAAGAAAAGGGAATTAAACAGAATTCAAGAAAATACATGAGAATACATAATAGGGCAACACAATATATACAATGTACTACATAAGCATTGGCATCAGATGAAGCAGACGTGGGTGTAGTGTTAATGAGGTCAGTCCATAAGAGGGTCATTTAGGAGTCTGGTGACGGTGGGGAAGAAGCTGTTTTTATAGATAGATAGATAGAACAGTACAGCACAGAACAGGCCCTTCAGCCCTCGATGTTGTGCCGAGCAATGATCACCCTACTCAAACCCACGTATCCACCCTATACCCGTAACCCAGCAACCCCCCCTTAACCTTACTTTTTTAGGACACTACGGGCAATTTAGCATGGCCACTCCACCTAACCCGCACATCTTTGCACTGTGGGAGGAAACCGGAGCACCCGGAGGAAACCCACGCACACACGGGGAGGACGTGCAGACTCCACACAGACAGTGACCCATGTCACTGTTCGTCCGTGTTCTCAAGACTTCTGAATCTCCTGCCCGATGGAAGAAGTTGGAAAAGCGAGTAAGCCGGGTGGGAGGGATCCTTGATTATGCTGCCTGCTTTCCCCCGGCAGCGGGAGGTGTAGATGGAATCAATGGATGGGAGGCAGGTTCGTGTGATGGACTCGGCGATATTCACGACTCTCTGAAGTTCCTTGCGGTCCTGGGCCGAACAGTTGCCATACCAGGCTGTGATGCAGCCCGATAGGATGCTCTCTATAGTGTATCTGTAAAAGTTGGTAAGGGTTAATGTGGACATGCCGAATTTCCTTAGTTTCCTGAGGAAGTAAAGGCGCTGTTGTGCTTTCTTGATGATAGCGTCGACATGAGTGGACCAGGATAGATTTTTGGTGATGTGCACCCCTAGGAATTTGAAACTGCTCACCATCTCTACCTCGGCTCCGTTGATGCTGACAGGGGTGTGTACAGTACTTTGCTTCCTGAAGTCGATGACCAGCTCTTTAGTTTTGCTGGCATTAAGGGAGAGATTGTTGTCGCTGCACCACTCCACCAGGTTCTCTATCTCCCTCCTGTATTCGGACTCGTCGTTATTCGAGATCCGGCCCACTATGGTCGTATCGTCAGCAAACTTGTAGATGGAGTTGGAACCAAGTTTTGCCATGCAGTCGTGTGTGTACAGGGAATAGAGTAGGGGGCTAAGTATGCAGCCTTGCGGGGCACCGGTATTGAGGACTATTGTGGAGGAGGTGTTGGTGTTCATTCTTACTGACTGTGGTCTGTTGGTCAGAAAGTCAAGGATCGAGTTGCAGAGTGGGGAGCCAAGTCCTAGGTTTTGGAGCTTTGATATGAGCTTGGCTGGGATTATGGTGTTGAAGGCGGAGCTGTAGCCAATAAATAGGAGTCTGATGTAGGAGTCCTTGTTTTTGAGATGCTCTAGGGATGAGTGTAGGGCCACGGAAATGGCATCTGATGTGGAGCGGTTGCGACGGTATGCAAATTGAAGTGGGTCAAGGCGTTCCGGGAGTATGGAGGTGATGCGCTTCATGATCAGCCTCTCGAAGCACTTCATTACAACTGACGTCAGGGCCACCGGGCGGTAGTCATTGAGGCACGTTGCCTGGTTCTTCTTTGGTACCGGTATGATGGTGGTCTTCTTGAAGCAGGTGGGGACCTCGGAGTGGAGTAGGGATAGGTTAAAGATGTCTGTGAAAACCTCTGCCAGCTGGTTCGCGCAGGCTCTGAGTGCACGACCAGGGATCCCGTCTGGGCCCATCGCCTTCCGTGGGTTCACTTTCAGGAAGGCCGATCTGACTTCGGAAACTGTGATGGTGGGTATGGGTGAATTATGGGTTGCTGGGGCACTCGATAGCGGATTGTTGGTTACCTGCTCAAACCGAGCATAGAATGCATTAAGTTCATCGGGGAGGGGTGCACTGCTGCCAGAGATACTGCTCGGCTTCGCTTTGTAGCCCGTTATGTTGCTTAGTCCTTGCCACAACCGCCGAGAGTCTGTCTGTGACTCTAGCTTAGTTTGATATTCTCTCTTGGCATCTCAGATGGCTTTGCGGAGGTCGTACCTGGATTTCTTGTATAGGACAGGGTCGTCTGCCTTGAACGCCTCAGATCTGTCCTTCAGTAGGGAGTCAATCTTGCGGTTGAGCCATGGTTTCCGGTTGGGGAACATACGTACTGCTTTCTTTGGCACGCAGTCGTCCACACATTTGCTGATGAAGTCTGTGACGGTGGTGACATACTCATTTAAGTTAGTCGCTGAGTTCTTAAATATGGACCAGTCCACTGTCTCCAAGCAGTCACATAAAAGCTCTTCTGTCTCCTCCTAAAGATAGATAGTTTTTTGAAGAATAAAGGGATTAAGGGTTATGGTGTTCGGGCTGGAAAGTGGAGCTGAGTCCACAAAAGATCAGCCATGATCTCATTGAATGGTGGAGCAGGCTCCTAGGATTCTCTGCAAGCTAGGGGGGAGATTGCTGAGCCTTTGGCTTTGATCTTTAAGTCATCTTTGTCTACAGGAATAGTGCCAGAAGACTGGAGGATAGTAAATGTTGTCCCCTTGTTCAAGAAGGGGAGTAGAGACAACCCAGTAACTATGAACCCGTGAGCCTTACTTCTGTTGTGGGCAAAGTATTAGAAAGGTTTATAAGAGACAGGATATATAATCATCTGGAAAGGAATAATTTGATTAGAGATAGTCAACATGGTTTTCTGAAGGGTAGGTCATGTCTCACAAACCTTATTGAGTTCTTTGAGAAGGTGACCAAACAGGTGGATGACGGTAAAGCAGTTGATGTGATTTCAGTAAAGCGTTTGATAAGGTTCCCCATGGTAGGCTATTGCAGAAAATACGGAGGCATGGATTCAGGGTGATTTAGCAGTTTGGATCAGAAATTGGCTCGCTGGAAGAAGACAAAGGGTGGTGGTTGATGGGAAATGTCCAGACTGGAGTCCAGTTACTAGTGGTATACCACAAGGATCAGTTTTAGGGCTACTGCTGTTTGTCAATTTTATAAATGACCTGGAGGATGGCGTACTCCACAACAAAATTAGCAAAAGCCCCATTAGGTAATTTAACTCAGCTCTACCCAGGTGCAACTCATCCAATTTGTACAGATCCCACCTTCCCAGAACTGGACCCAGTGCCTCAAGAATCCGAATCCCTCCTGGCTACACCATCTCTCCAGCCACTCATTTATCTGATCTATCCTCCTATTCCTGCTCTCTCTAGCACATGGAACTGGGTGTAATCCTGAGATTACTACATTTTATATCCTGCATTTTAGTTTATCTCCTAACTTCCTCCAATGCTCTATCTGCAATTAAGAAAAACACAACACAGGTCAAAAGCACTTATAAATAAAGTTAGCAAACACAGGGATACTTGGTCTCCTCTGGATAAAGATTTCTTGAAAAGACTGCTTGGAACAGTATGTAATGGAACCTACGAGGGAACAAACGGTCCTAAATCTGGTCCTGTGTAATGAGACAGTGTAATTCTCTTCACGTCTCATCTTTACATAAGCCTCCTCCTTCCTCTTGACAAGGCAGCACGGTAGCATAGTGGTTAGCATCAATGCTTCACAGCTCCAGGGTCCCAGGTTCGGTTCCCGGCTGGGTCACTGTCTGTGCGGAGTCTGCACGTCCTCCCCCCGTGTCTGCGTGGGTTTCCTCCGGGTGCTCTGGTTTCCTCCCACAGTCCAAAGATGTGCAGGTTAGGTGGATTGGCCATGCTAAATTGCCCGTAGTGTCTAAAAAGTAAGGTTAAGGGGGAGTTGTTGGGTTACGGGTATAGGGTGGATACGTGAGTTTGAGTGGGGTGATCACTGCTCGGCACAACATCGAGGGCCGAAGGGCCTGTTCTGTGCTGTACTGTTCTAAAGTGTTTCAACTGCTTTAGTAAACCATGTTTCCCTCGCTCAACCACTTCCTCCCTGCCTGACAGGTACATACTTATCAAGGACACGCAGTAGCTGCTCCTTGAACATTTTCCATTTCCATTTCCATTGTGCCCATCCCCTGCAGTTTCCCTCCCCATCTGATGCATCCTAAGTCTTGCCTCATTGCATCATAATTGCCTTTCCCCCAGCTATAACTCTTGCCTTGCGGTATATACCTATCCCTTTCCATCACTAAAGTAAATGTAATCAAATTGTGGACACTATCACCAAAGTGCTAACCTACCTTCAAATCTAACACCTAGAACATAGAACATAGAACATTACAGCGCAGTACGGGCCCTTCGGCCCTCAATGTTGCGCCGACCTGTGAAACCATCTGAAGCCTATCTGACCTACACTATTCCATTTTCATCCATATGTCTATCTAGTGACCACTTAAATGCCCTTAAAGTTGGCGAGTCTACTACTGTTGCAGGCAGGGCGTTCCACACCCCTACTACTCTCTGAGTAAAGAAACTGCCTCTGACATCTGTCCTATATCTACCACCCCTCAATTTAAAGCTATGTCCCCTCGTGTTGGTCATCACCATCCGAGGAAAGAGACTCTCACTGTCCACCCTATCTAACCCTCTGACTATCTTATATGTCTCTATTAAGTCACCTCTCAGCCTTCTCCTCTCTAACGAAAACAACCTCAAGTCCCTGAGCCTTTCCTCGTAAGACCTTCCCTCCATACCAGGCAAAATCCTAGTAAATCGCCTCTGAACCCTTTCCAAAGCTTCCACATCCTTCCTATAATGTGGTGACCAGAACTGCACGCAGTACTCCAGGAGCGGCCGCACCAGAGTTATGTACAGCTGAAGCATGACCTTGTGGCTCCGAAACTCAATCCCCCTACTGATAAAGGCTAGCACACCATATGCCTTCTTAACAGCCCTATTAACCTGGGTGGCAACTTTCAGGGATTTATGTACCTGGATGCCGAGATCTCTCTGTTCATCTACACTACCAAGAATCTTGCCATTAGCCCAGTACTCTGCATTCCTGTTACTCCTTCCAAAGTGAACCACCTCACACTTTTCCGCATTAAACTCCATCTGCCACCTTTCAGCCCAGCTCTGCAGCTTATCTATGTCCCTCTGTGTCCTATGACATCCATCAGCACTATCCACAACTCCACCGACATTCATGTCATCTGCAAATTTACTAACCCATCCTTCTACACCCTCTTCCAGGTCATTTATAAAAATGACAAACAGCATTGGCCCCAAAACAGATCCTTGCGGTACACCACTAGTAACTGAACTCCAGGATGAACATTTGCCATCAACCACCACCCTCTGTCTTCTTTCAGCTAGCCAATTCCTGATCCAAACCGCTAAATCAGCAGGGGGATTGAGTTTCGGAGCCACAAGGTCATGCTGCAGCTGTATATAATTCTGGTGTGGCCGCACCTGGAGTACTGCGTGCAGTTCTGGTCACCACATTATAGGAAGGATGTGGAAGCTTTGGAAAAGGTTCAGAGGAGATTTACTAGAATGTTGCCTGGTATGGAGGGAAGGTCTTATGAGGAAAGGCTCAGAGACTTGAAGTTGTTTTCGTTAGAGAGAAGGCTGAGAGGTGACTTAATAGAGACATATAAAATAGTCAGAGGGTTAGATAGGGTGGACAGTGAGAGTCTCTTTCCTCGGATGGTGATGACCAACACGAGGGGACATAGCTTTAAATTGAGGGGTGATAGATATAGGACAGATGTCAGAGGCAGTTTCTTTACTCGGAGAGTAGTCGGGGTGTGGAACGCCCTGCCTGCAACAGTAGTAGACTCGCCAACTTTAAGGGCATTTAAGTGGTCACTGGATAGACATATGGATGAAAATGGAATAGTGTAGGTCAGATAGGCTTCAGATGGTTTCACAGGTCGGCGCAACATCGAGGGCCAAAGGGCCCGTACTGCGCTGTAATGTTCTATGTTCTATGTTCTAAATCACCTTCAATCCCATACTTCCTTATTTTCTGCAATAGCCTACCGTGAGGAACCTTATCAAACGCCTTACTGAAATCCATATACACCACATCAACCGCTTTACCCTCATTCACATGTTTGATCACCTTCTCAAAAAACTCAATAAGGTTTGTGAGGCATGACCTATCCTTCACAAAACCGTGTTGACTATCGCTAATCAACTTGTTCTTTTCAAGATGATTATAAACCCTATCTCTTATAACCTTTTCCAACATTTTACCCACAACCGAAGTAAGGCTCACAGGTCTATAATTACCAGGGTTGTCTCTACTCCCCTTCTTGAACAAGGGGACAACATTTGCTATCCTCCAGTCTTCCGGCACTATTCCTGTCGACAAAGACGACATAAAGATCAAGGACAAAGGCTCTGCAATTTCCTCCCTGGCTTCCCAGAGAATCCTAAGATAAATCCCATCTGGCCCAGGGGACTTATCTATTTTGACATTTTACAAAATTGCTAACACCTCCTCCTTGTGAACCTCAATTCCATCTAGCCTGGTCGACTGAACCTGAGTATTCTCCTCCAGAACATTGTCTTTCTCCAGTGTAAACACTGACGAGAAATATCCATTTAAAGCTTCCCCTATCTCCTCTGATTCCACACACAACTTTCCACTACTATCCTTGATTGGCCCTAATCTTACTCTAGTCATTCTTTTGTTCCTGATATACCTATAGAAAGCCTTAGGGTTTTCCTTGATCCTATCCGCCAACGACTTTTGTCCTCTCCTCGCTCTTCTTAACTCTCCCTTTAGGTCCTTCCTGGCTAACTTGTAACTCTCAAGTGCCCTAACTGAGCCTTCATGTCTCATCCTAACATAAGCCTTCTTCTTCCTCTTGACAAGTGCTTCAACTTCCTTAATAAACCACGGTTCCCTTGCTCAACAACTTCCTCCCTGCCTGACAGGTACATATTTATCAAGGACACGCAGTAGCTGTTCTTTGAAAAAGCTCCACATTTCGATTGTACCCATCCCCTGCAGTTTCCTTCCCCATCCTATACATCCTAAATCTTGCCGAATAGCATCATAATTGCCTTTCCCCCAGCTATAATTCTTGCCTTGCGGTATATACCTATCCCTGCCCATTGCTAAAGTAAACATAACCGAATTGTGATCACTATCATCAAAGTGCTCACCTACATCTAAATCTAACACCTGACCGGGTTCATTACCCAATACCAAATCCAAAGGGGCGAGGCCACATGTTCGCCTGTCTACATACTGTGTCAGAAAACCCTCCTGCACATACTGCACAAAAACTGACCCATCTATAGTACTCGAACTATAGTATTTCCGGTCAATATTTGGAAAGTTAAAGTCCCCCATAACAACTACCCTGTTGCTCTCACTCCTGTCGAGAATCATCTTTGCAATCCTTTCCTCTACATCTCTGGAACTATTCGGAGGTCTATAGACAACTCCCAACAGGGTGACCTCTCCTCTCCTGTTCCTAACCTCGGCCCATACTACCTCAGTAGACGACTCCTCAAACGTCCTTTCTACCGCCGTAATACTTTCCTTGATTAACAATGCCACCCCCCACCCCCTCCCCCTCCTCCCGCCTCTTTTACCACCTTCTCTGTTCTTACAGAAACATCTAAATCCTGGAACCTGCAACAACCATTCCTGTCCCTGCTCTACCCACGTCTCCGAAATCGCCACAACATCAAGATCCCAGGTACCAACCCATGCTGCAAGCTCCTTATTCCGGATGCTCCTGGCGTTGAAGTAGACACACTTCAAACCAGCGTCTTGCTTGCCGGTGCCCTCTTTCGAACTTTTAACCCTATCCCTGACCTCACTACTCTCAACATCCTGTACACTGGGACTACAATTTAGGTTCCCATCCCCCTGCTGAATTAGTTTAAACCCCCCCGAAGAGCACTAGCAAATCTCCCCCCAGGATATTGGTACCCCTCTGGTTCAGGTGAAGACCATCCTGTTTGTAGAGGTCCCACCTACCCCAGAATGAGCCCCAATTATCCAGGAAACCAAAACCCTCCCTCCTGCACCATCTCTGTAGCCACGTGTTCAACTCCTCTCTCTCCTTATTTCTCACTTCGCTAGCACATGGCATGGGTAACAACCCAGAGAAAACAACTCTGTTTGTTCTAGCTCTCAGCTTCCACCCTAGCTCCCTGAATTTCTGTCTCAAATCCCCATCTCTTTTCCTACCTATGTCATTGGTACCTATGTGGACACGACCTGGGGCTGCTCCCACTCCCCCTTAAGGATCCCAAAAACACGATCAGAGACATCACGAACCCTGGCACTTGGGAGGCAACACACCAACCGTGAGTCTCTTTCGTTCCCACAGAACCTCCTGTCTGTTCCTCTAACTATGGAGTCCCCAATGACAAGTGCTCTGTTCCTCTTCTCCCTTCCCTTCTGAGCAACAGGGACAGACTCTGTGCCAGAGACCTGTGCCCCATTGCTTACCCCTGGTATGTCGTCCCCCGCAACAGTATCCAAAACTGTATACTTGTTATAGAGGGGAACGACCACAGGGGATCCCTGCACTGTCTGCCGGTTCCCTCTCGTTCTCCTGACGGTAACCCATCTACCTTCTTCTTTTACCTGAGGTGTGACTACCTCCCTATAACTCCTCTCAATAACCCCCTCCACCTCCCGAATGATCCGAAGTTCATCCAGCTCCAGCTCCAGGTCCCTAACGCGGTTCTCGAGGAGCTGGAGTTGGGTGCACTTCACGCAGGTGTAGTCAGCAGGGACACTCGAGGTGACCCTTTCCTCCCACATTCTGCAGGAGGAACATTCAACTGCCCTAGCCTCCATTCCCACTGAACTAACTTCCCAACTACTGAAAACTAAAAACTAAAAAAAACCTGTCCTGGTTCATTACCTAATACCAAATCCAATACGGCCTCGCCTCTCGTTGGCCTATCTACATACTGCGTCAGGAAACCCTCCTGCACACATTGGACAAAAACGGACACATCTAAAGTACTCGAACTATAGCGTTTCCAGTCAATATTTGGAAAGTTAAAGTCCCCCATAACAACTACCCTGTTACTTTTGCTTCTATCCAGAATCATCTTTGCAATCCTTTCCTCTACATCTCTGGAACTTTTCAGAGGCCTGTAGAAAACTCCCAACAGGGTGACCTCTCCTTTCCTGTTTCTAACCTCAGCCCATACTACCTCAGTAGACGAGTCCTCATCAAACGTCCTTTCTGCCACCGTAATACTGTCCCTTGACTAACAATGTCACCCCTCCCCCTCTCTTACCACCTTCCATGAGCTTACTGAAATATCTAAACCCCGGCACCTGCAACAACCATTCCTGTCCCTGCTCTATCCATGTCTCCGAAATGGCCACAACATCGAAGTCCCAGGTACCAACCCATGCCACAAGCTCACCCACTTATTCCGGATGCTCCTAAGTTTAGAAATCTTAGAAATTATAAAGAAGCACACAACTGGGAGTATATTGTGAAAGGGAGGTAGAAGAGAAAATATGTAGGCAAATCACTGCCTGCAAGAACAAGAGGGCATTGATAGTAGTCGAGATCCGAAAGGTGCAACGTAGATATGTCCCCTCCATGAATAAGAATGGTACTGCCAAATCTAGACATACCTGGTTGTCTCGAGGAATACAGGGGAATATCAAACAGAAAAAGAAAGTGTATGATAGGCACAAAGAACTAAGCACTGCAGATAGTCTAGATGAGTATAGAAAGTACAGGGACTAAGTCAAAAAGGAAATAAGGAAATCAAAGAGAGGGTATGAAAAAAAATTAGCAAGTAAAGTCAAAGAGGGTAGCACGGTGATGCACTGGTTAGCACTGGGACTAGGGCGCTGAGGATCCGGGTTCGAATCCCGGCCTTGGATCACTGTCCGTGTGGAGTTTGCATATTCTCCCCGTGTCTGCGTGGGTTTCACCCCCACAACCTAAAGATGTGCAGGGTAGGTGGATTGGCCACGCTAAATTGCCCCTTAATTGGGGAAAAAAATAATTTGGTACTCTTAATTTAAAAAAAGTAAAGTTAAAGAAAATCCAACAATGTTTTACCAATATATTAATGGTTGAAGAAAAAGTGGGACCTATCAGAAATGAAGATGGGAACTTGTGTGCAGATACAGAGGCTGTGGAAAGGGTTTTAAATGAATATTTTGTCTCTGTGTTTAAAAAAGAAATGGATGATACAGATGTAGTCGTCCAGGAGGAACACTGTGAGATATTGGATGGGATAATCAGAGAGAGGAATTACTCAAAGGATTGGAATCGTTGAAAGTTGATAAGTTGCCAGGGCCAGATGGATTGTTTCTGAGGCCACTGAAGTAGATCAGGGAGGAGATAGCAGATACCCTGAGAATGATTTTCCAATTCTCACTCAACACGGGGGAGATACTAGAGAACTGGAGAAATGCAAACATGGTTCCATTGTTTAAAAAGGAATCAAAGGAAATACCAAACAATTATAGGCCAGTTACTCTTATGTCGGTGGTGGGAAAATTAGTAGAATCGATCCTGTCAGATAGGATTAACGGTCGCATAGAAAGGCATGGACTAGTCAGGGAGAGTAAGCATGGATTTGTTACAGGATGGTCTTGTCGCACAAATTTGATTGAATTATTTGAGTAAGTGACAAGAAGGGGTGATGAAGGTAGTGTGGTGGATGTGGTGTACATGGATTTTAGCAAGGTGTTTGACAAAGTTACACATGGCAGAGTGGTCAAGAAAGTGAAAGGGATTGGATTTGGATTTGTTTATTGAAAATCAAATGAAAATCACTTATTGTCACGAGTAGGCTTCAATAAAGCTACTGTGAAAAGACCCTAGTCGCCACATTCCGGTGCCTGTTCGGGGAGGCTGATACGGGAATTGTCAGATGTACCGAAGTATAGTGAAAAGTATTGTTCTGCATACAGTCCAGACAGATCATTCCATGCATTAAAAAAAACATAGGACATACATAAATACACAATGCAAATACATGCACAGGCATTGCAGTGTAGTACTACTCAGTAGAGAAGATGTGTGAAGAGATCAGTTAAGTCAATAAGAGAGTCATTCAGGAATCTGGTAACAGCGGGGAAGAAGCTGTTTTTAAATCTGTTAGTGCGTGTTCTCAGACTATTGTATCTCCTGCCCAATGGAAGAGGTTGGATTAGAAAATAAACCGGGTGGGAGGGGGTCTTTGATTATGCTGCCCACTTTCCCAAGGCAGCAGGAGGTGTAGATTGAGTCAATGGATGGGAGGTGGGTTTGTGTGATGGAGTGGGCTGTGTCCACAACTCTCTGTAGTTTTTTACCATCTTGGGACGAGCAGTTGCCATACCAGGCTGTGATGCAGCCAGATAGGATGCTTTCTATGCTGCATCTGTAAAAGTTGGTAAGAGTGAAATGCTGAATTTCCTTAGTTTCCTGAGGAAGTATAGGCGCTGTTGTGCTTTTTTGGTTGTAGTGTCGACGTGGGTGGACGAGGACAGATTAGTGATGTGCACTCCTAGGAATTTGAAGCAGTCAACCATCTCTACCTCGGCCCCGTTGATGTTGACAGGGGTATTTACGATACTTTGCTTTCTGAAGTCAATGACCAGCTCTTTAGTTTTGCTAACATAGAGGGAGAAATTGTTGTCATTACGCCACTCCACTAGGTTCTCTTATCCCTCCAGTATTCTGACTCATTGTTGTTCGAGATCCGAAGGTCGTGTCATCAGCAAACTTGTAGATGGAGTTGGAGCCAAATTTTGCCACACAGTCGTGTGTGTACAGGGAGTATAGTACGGGGTTAAGAATGCAGCCTTGCGGGGCCCTTGTATTGAGGACTATCGTGGAGGAGGTGTTGTTGTTTATCCTTATTGATTGTGGTCTGTGGGTCAGGAAGTCGAGGATCTAATTGCAAAGGGAGGAGCCAAGTCCTAGGTTTTTGAGTTTTGATATGAGCTTGGCTGGGATTATGGTGTCGAAGGCGGAGCGGTTAGCTGTAGTCAATGAATAGGAGTCTGACATAGGGAATCCTTGTTGTCGAGATGCATGTAGGGCCAGGGAGATGGTGTCTGCTGTGGACCGGTTGTGGTGGTCTGCGAATTGCAGTGGATCACGGCATGCTGGGAGTATGGAGTTGATGTGTCTCATGACTAACCTCTCAAAGCATTTCATTACAATCGATGTCAAGACCACCGGACAATAGTCATTGAGGCACGTTGCTTGGTTCTTCTTTGGCACCAGTATGATGGTTGCATTCTTGAAGCAGGTGGGCACCTCGGAAGGAGTAGGGAGAGGTTGTAGATGTCCGCGAACACATCTGCCAGTTGGTCTGTGCAGGATCTGAATACACAACTAGAGACCCTGTCCGCACCCGTTGCCTTTCGAGGATTCACTTTCAGGAGGCCGATCTGATTTTGAAAGCTGTGATGATGAGTATGGGTGTTTCCGGGGCTGCTGGGGCAGTTGACAACGGTTTGTTGGTTTCCTGCCCAAAACGAGCATAGAATGCATTGAGTTCATTGGAGAGGGATGCTCTGTTGTCAGATATTCTACTAGGCTTCGCTTTGTAGCCTGTTATGTTGTTTAAGCCTTGCCACAACTGATGAGATTCTGTGTTGTTAGTCTGGGACTCTAGCTTAGTCTGGTGTTGTCTCTTGACACCCCTGATGACTTTGCGGAGGTCATACCTGGAATTCTTGTATGGGTCAGCGTCAGCTGGCTTGAACGCCTCAGACCTGGTCTGCAGTAGGGAGTTAATCTCTCGATTAAACAATGGTCTCCGGTCGGAGAATGTACGTACTACCTTCTTTGGCACGCAGTTTTCTACACACTTACTGATTAAGTCTCTGACGGTGGTGGCATACTTGTCTAGGTTGGCAGCTGAGTTCTTGAATATGAACCAGTCCACTGACTCCGCCTCGGACCAGCATTGTACAGTCGTCTTAACTGGATTCCCCTGCTCAAGTTTCTGCTTGTATGCCGGGAGAAGGAATACCGTTTTGTGGTCTGATTTTCTGAAGCACAGTTGAGCGATGGATCAGTGCAGCAGTGGTCAAGGATGTTGAGGCCTCTGCTGGGACAGGAGAAGTGATGGTAGAATTTTTGCAGTACCCTCTTGAGGTTGGCCTGGTCCCGGTCTCATAAACAAGGCATCCGGGTGTTCAGTTTCATTGTTATTTATAACTGTGTACAATTCATCAAGTGTCTTCTTCACTTCTGCCTGGGGTGGGTTCGGACCTGGGGTAGACCGCTGTGATGATGGCAAAAGTGAACTCCCACAGAAGGTAGTAAGGGTGGCACTGCCCGATGATGCCGTGTGGTCCGTGTGGCGTATTGAGAAGCCGTCAGGTTGTATGGCATAGTCTGGTGAGGCGGGGGTGAGCCATGTCTCCATGAAAGAGCACACAGCAGTCTCTTACTTCCCTTTGAGAGGTAAGTTTTGCATCCATGTTGCTACTGCCCCTTTTATTCCATGAGCTATAACTTTATTCAAAACTCTGTTGTTATGGCACTGTATCGAATGCATTTTGGAAGCCCATGTACAGCACATCAACCACATGGCCCTCATCAAACCTCTCTTTTATTTTAAACACCAGCAAGTCCAAAGATCTGCGGGTTAGGTGGATTGGCCATGATGAATTGTCCTTAGTGTCCAAAATTGCCCTTAGTGTTGGGTGGGGTTACTGAGTTATGGGGATAGGGTGGAGGTGTTGACCTTGGCTAGGGGGTAGGGTGCTCTTTCCAAGAGCCGGTGCAGACTCGATGGGCTGAATGGTCTCCTTCTGCACTATAAATTCTATGTCTATGTCAAGTTAGTTTTTAAAAAAAATTTAGATTACCCAATTATTGTTTCCAATTAAGGGGGAATTTAGTGTGGCCAATCCACCTAACTTGCAAATCTTTGGGTTGTGGGGTGTAAACCCACACAGACACGGGGAGAACGTGCAAACTTCACATGGACAGTAATCCAGAGCCGGGATTCGAACCCGAGTCCTCAGTGCCGTAGGCAGCAATGCTAACCACTGTGCCACCGTGCCGCCCTACCAGCAAGTTAGTTAAACAAAATTTGCTCCTGAGAAATCCATGCTGATGTTGGGAATGATATGTGAATGAACACATATTATTGTGTGTTGGAAGCAGAGTATATAGGCGACAGGAACCAGGTGGCAACATCTGTGATAAGTGGGGGTCAAAGACCATGGTGTTACTTGACTGACGGCGACATTTTTCATCATAAAGAGAAGGCTGACACAGGAGGAGATATGAAATGGGTGTGATTGTACTTTTAAATAATAATCATTATTAGTGTCACAAGTAGGCTTACATTAACACTGCAATGAAGTTACTGTGAAAATCCCCTAGTCGCCACATTCCGGCGCCTGTTCAGGTACATGGAGGGAGAATTCAGAATGTTCAATTCACTTAACAGCACATCTTTCAGGACTTATGGGAGGAAACCGGAGCACTCGGAAGAAACCCACGCAGACACGGAGAGAACGTGCAGACAAAGTTACCGAAGCCAGAAATCGAACCTGGCTCCTTGGCTCTGTGAAGCTACAGTGCTAACCACTGTGCTACCGTGCCACCCTATAGCAAGCATGGTTTACAAGGGAAATTAGAGTTAGTATTAGATTCAAAGAAGAGGGATACAAATTAGCTAGAAAAAGCAATAAACCATGAGAATTTGGAACAGTTTAAAATTAAACAAAAGCAAACTAAGGGATTGATTAAGAAGGGGAAAATGCAATTTGAAAGTAAACATAAAATCTGACTAAAAATTTCTATACGTATGTAAAGAGAAAAAGATTGGTTAAAAACTAATGCAGTCAAACGGGGATATTCATAACAGGGAACAAAGAAATGGCTGAGGAACTAAATTGGTACTTTGCTTCTGTCTTCACAAAGGAAGACATGAATAATGTACCGGAAGTTCTCAGAAACACAAGTTTTAGTGAAGAGCTGAATGAAATTGGTACCGAATGGTAGACCAGTACGGGCTGCGGGCCACGTTTCCGTATCTGGACAATGTTACCATCTGCGGCTATGACCAGCAGGACCACGACGCCAACCTCCACCGTTTTCTCCAAACGGCACAGAAATTAAATCTCACTTATAACAAGGAGAAATGCGTTTTCCACACAAACAGACTGGCCATCCTTGGCTACGTCGTGGAGAACGGAGTCCTGGGCCCAGACCCGGACCGCATGCGCCCCCTCTTAGAACTCCCCCTCCCTCATTGCCCCAAGGCCCTCAAACGGTGCTTGGGGTTCTTCTCATACTACGCTCAGTGGGTCCCTCAATATGCGGACAAAGCCCACCCACTCTTTAAGGCCACACAATTTCCCCTGTCAGCTGAGGTGCGCCAGGCCTTCAGCTGCATCAAGGAGGACATCGCCAAAGCAGCCATGCGGGCGGTGGATGAATCCACTCCCTTTCAGGTTGAGAGCGACGCCTCAGAGGTAGCTCTAGCAGCCACTTTAAATCAGGCAGGGAGGCCCATTGCATTTTTCTCCTGTACCCTATCCGCTTCAGAACTCCGACACTCCTCGGTCGAGAAGGAAGCACAAGCCATCGTGGAGGGTGTTCAACACTGGAGGCACTACCTCGCAGGTAGGAGGTTCACCCTCATCACCGACCAACGATCGGTTGCCTTTATGTTTGACAACTCGCAAAGGGGCAAAATAAAAAATGATAAAATCCTTCGGTGGAGGATCGAACTCTCCACCCATAGTTACGATATTAAATATCGACCGGGGAAGCTCAACGAGCCCTCGGATGCCCTATCCCGCGGGACATGCGCCAGCGCGCAGATCAGCCGTCTGAAAGCCATCCACGTTGACCTCTGCCATCCAGGGGTCACCTGGCTCGCCCACTACATCAGAGCCCGAAACCTGCCTTTTCCAACGAGGAGGTAAAAGCGGTCACCAGGGACTTCCCGATCTGTGCAGAGTGTAAACCGCACTTCTATAGACCAGACAGGGCCCACCTGGTCAACGCTTCTAGGCCCTTTGAACGCCTTGAGATCGATTTCAAAGGGCCACTCCCCTCCACTAACAAGAACATTTATTTCCTCAACATCATCGACGAGTTCTCCCGATTCCCTTTTGCCATTCCATGCCCTGATATGACCTCCCACACAGTCATTAGGGCCCTGCATAGTGTCTTCACCCTGTTCGGTTTCCCAAGCTACGTGCACAGTGACCGGGGTTCGTCCTTTATGAGCGACGAGCTGCGTCAGTACCTGCTCGACAAGGGCATCGCCTCGAGCAGGACTACCAGCTACAACCCCAGGGGGAACGGGCAGGTGGAGAGGGAGAACGCGACGGTCTGGAAGACCGTCCAACTGACCCTCCGGTCTAGAAAACTCCAAGTCTCCCAATGGCAAGAAGTCCTCCCAGACGCGCTCCACGCAATCAGATCCCTCCTCTGTACAGCTACAAATCAAACCCCTCACGAGCGACTCTTCATTTTTTCTAGGGGCACTACCACGGGAGTCTCACTTCCGGCGTGGCTGAGGACACCAGGCCCAGTCCTCTTGAGGAAGCACGTCAGGGGGCACAAAACTGACCCCCTTGTTGAAAAGGTGCGCTTCCTCCATTCCAACCCCCAGTACGCATTCGTGGAGTTCCCGGACGGTCGCCAGGACACAGTATCCCTTCGGGACCTTGCACCCGCTGGATCTAGCCCCCCTACCCCCGCTGAGGAACCCCTTACCCCGTTCCCTATGCTGCAGCCCCCTCGCGCCCCGATTCCGCAAGCTCACCCCACCGGTTCCACGCGCCAGAACCAGCCCGCCCCCAGTGCCTCCAGTCTCCGGTCGAGCCAGAGGTGTATAAAGTTCGGACGAGACCCGCCCCGGAGTCTGCCATCGTACCCCAGCTCTCAACACCCACCTAACCACCACAAGAGGCTGCAACCCCGGTGCTCCGCAGATCGAAAAGAACAATCCATCCACCGGACAGACTAACTCTGTGAGCCACCCCCCCCCCCCCCCCGCTGGACTCGATTTTTTTCACAGGGGGTGAATGTGATTCACACCGGATTCTAATCTGTATATACATGTGTCTATATTGTAAGTGCAGTTGCACTACCTGTCCTCCAGGGGGAGTAGCTCTGGGAATGCTCGAGTTGAACGGGGCTTCTTCCTTGGCTCTGCCCAGGACTCCTCCCCCGGAAGCTGCTGTATAAAGATCAGTGCCACATGGTCAGCTGGCCAGTTCACTGAAAGTTCAATGGCTAATAGGCTGGCTCTGTTGTGAGTATATTAAAACCGCTATTCTAATCCTACAAGCACGTGACCGTAGAATTGTTGGTTCCAACATACTGCAATTAAATAGGGCATTGGTGAGGCCACACCTGGAGTATTGTGTGCAGTTTAGAACATAGAACATAGAACATAGAACACTACAGCGCAGTACTGGCCCTTCGGCCCTCGATGTTGCGCCGACCTGTGAAACCATCTGAAGCCTACACTATTCCATTTTCATCCATATGTCTATCCAGTGACCACTTAAATGCCCTTAAAGTTGGCGAGTCTACTATTGTTGCAGGCAGGGCGTTCCACACCCCGACTACTCTCCGAATAAAGAAACTGCCTCTGACATCTGTCCTATATCTATCACCCCTCAATTTAAAGCTATGTCCCCTCGTGTTGGTCATCACCATCCGAGGAAAAAGACTCTCACTGTCCACCCTATCTAACCCTCTGACTATCTTATATGTCTCTATTAAGTCACCTCTCAGCCTTCTCCTCTCTAACGAAAACAACCTCAAGTCCTTGAGCCTTTCCTCGTAAGACCTTCCCTCCATACCAGGCAACATCCTAGTAAATCTCCTCTGAACCCTTTCCAAAGCTTCCACATCCTTCCTATAATGTGGTGACCAGAACTGCACGCAGTACTCCAGGTGCGGCCGCACCAGAGTTATGTACAGCTGCAGCATGACCTTGTGGCTCCGAAACTCAATCCCCCTACTGATAAAGGCTAGCACACCATATGCCTTCTTAACAGCCCTATTAACCTGGGTGGCAACTTTCAGGGATTTATGTACCTGGATGCCGAGATCTCTCTGTTCATCTACACTACCAAGAATCTTGCCATTAGCCCAGTACTCTGCATTCCTGTTACTCCTTCCAAAGTGAACCACCTCACACTTTTCCGCATTAAACTCCATCTGCCACCTCTCAGCCCAGCTCTGCAGCTTATCTATGTCCCTCTGCATCCTATAACATCCTTCAGCACTATCCACAACTCCACCGACCTTCGTGTCATCTGCAAATTTACTAACCCATCCTTCTAAACCCTCTTCCAGGTCATTTATAAAAATGACAAACAGTAGTGGCCCCAAAACAATTCCTTGCGGTACACCACTAGTAACTGAACTCCAGGATGAACATTTGCCATCAACCACCACCCTCTGTCTTCTTTCAGCTAGCCAATTACTGATCCAAACCGCTAAATCACCTTCAATCCCATACTTCCTTATTTTCTGCAATAGCCTACCGTGGGGAACCTTATCAAACGCCTTACTGAAATCCATATACACCACATCAACCGCTTTACCCTGATCCACCTGTTTGGTCACCTTCTCAAAAAACTCAATAAGGTTTGTGAGGCATGACCTACCCTTCACAAAACCGTGTTGACTATCGCTAATCAACTTGTTCTTTTCAAGATGATTATAAACCCTATCTCTTATAACCTGTTCCAACATTTTACCCACAACCGAAGTGAGGCTCACAGGTCTATAATTACCAGGGTTGTCTCTACTCCCCTTCTTGAACAAGGGGACAACATTTGCTATCCTCCAGTCTTCCGGCACTATTCCTGTTGATAAAGACGACATAAAGATCAAGGACAAAGGGCGAAATTCTCCCAAAACGGGAGAAATCGCGCCCCTTCCCGACGGGGGACCGATTCTGGTCCCCCGTCGGGGCTAGCAGCCCGACGTCGGAGGCTCCGACAAGTCGGGCTTAACGAAAATCGTTAATCCCGCTTGTCGGATTTAGCGCCGGCTGACGCGTCATATGACGTCAGCCGCGCATGCGCAGGTGGGAAGACTCCACCCGCGCATGCGCGGATTACGTCATCGCGTTTTTGCGCGAAACCCGCGCATGCGCGGTCCGGGTTGCCCCTCAGCCGCCCCGCGTATTGATACTGCGGGGCGGCGGAAGGACAAATAGTGCGCGGGCATCGGGCCCGCTGCCCGCGATCGGTGGGCACCGATCGCGGGCCCATGGCACCCTTGGCACGGCCGTGGTACTGCCGTGCCAATCGGTGCCATGGTTATTTTTTTCCAGGTGGTCACGACGTTTTTACGAACGGCAGGACCAGGTGTGTTTGCCGTTCGTAAAAAGGTCGTAAAGGGCTGGGACTTCGGCCCTTCTAACAGCTGTGAATCGCTGCCGGCCGTAAAAAAACGGCGGCAGCGATTCGTGTCGGGATTTCGGCGGGGGGGGCGGAGAATAGCGGGAGGGCGTCAAAAAAGTCGGGAAGGCCCTCCCGCTATTCTCCCACCCGTCGTGGGGGGGGGGGAGAATTTCGCCCAAAGGCTCTGCAATCTCCTCCCTGGCTTCCCAGAGAATCCTAGGATAAATCCCATCTGGCCCAGGGGACTTATCTATTTTGACATTTTACAAAATTGCTAACACCTCCTCCTTTTGAACCTCAATTCCATCTAGCCTGGTCGACTGAACCTGAGTGTTCTCCTCGACAACATTGTCTTTCTCCAGTGTAAACACTGACAAAAAATATCCATTTAACGCTTCCCCTATCTTCTCTGATTCTACACACAACTTTCCACTACTATCCTTGATTGGCCCTAATCTTACTCTAGTCATTCTTTTGTTCCTGATATACCTATAGAAAGCCTTAGGGTTTTCCTTGATCCTATCCGCCAACGACTTTTCGTGTCCTCTCCTCGCTCTTCTTAACTCTCCCTTTAGGTCCTTCCTGGCTAACTTCTAACTCTGAAGTGCCCTAACAGAGCCTTCATGTCTCATCCTAACATAAGCCTTCTTCTTCCTCTTGACAAGTGCTTCAACTTCCTTAGTAAACCACGGTTCCCTTGCTCGACAACTTCCTCCCTGCCTGACATGTACATACTTATCAAGGACACGCAGTAGCTGTTCCTTGAAAAAGCTCCACATTTCGATTGTACCCATCCCCTGAGTTTCCTTCCCCATCCTATACATCCTAAATCTTGCCGAATAGCATCATAATTGCCTTTCCCCCAGCTAAAATTCTTGCCTTGCGGTATATACCTATCCCTGCCCATTGCTAAAGTAAACATAACCGAGTTGTGATCACTATCACCAAAGTGCTCACCTACATCTAAATGTAAATCTAAGACCTGGCCGGGTTCGTTACCCAGTACCAAATCCAATGTGGCCTCGCCCCTTGTTGGCCTGTCTACATACTGTGTCAGAAAACCCTCCTGCACACACTGCACAAAAACTGACCCATCTAAAGTACTCGAACTATAGTATTTCCAGTCAATATTTGGAAAGTTAAAGTCCCCCATAACAACTACCCTGTTACTCTCGCTCCTGTCGAGAATCATCTTTGCTATCCTTTCCTCTACATCTCTGGAACTATTCGGAGGTCTATAGACAACTCCCAACAGGGTGACCTCTCCTCTCCTGCTCCTAACCTCGGCCCATACTACCTCAGTAGACGAGTCCTCAAACGTCCTTTCTACCGCCGTAATACTTTCCTTGATTAACAATGCCACACCCCTCCCTCTTTTACCATCTTCTCTGTTCTTACAGAAACATCTAAATCCTGGAACCTGCAACAACCATTCCTGTCCCTGCTCTACCCATGTCTCCGAAATCGCCACAACATCGAGATCCCAGGTACCAACCCATGCTGCAAGCTCACCCACCTTATTCCGGATGCTCCTGGCGTTGAAGTAGACACACTTCAAACCAGCGTCTTGCTTGCCAGTGCCCTCTTTCGAACTTTTAACCCTATCCCTGACCTCACTACTCTCAACATCCTGTACACTGGGACTACAATTTAGGTTCCCATCCCCCTGCTGAATTAGCTTAAACCCCCCCGAAGAGAACTAGAAAATCTTCCCCCCCAGGATATTGGTACCCCTCTGGTTCAGGTGAAGACCATCCTGTTTGTAGAGGTCCCACCTACCCCAGAATGAACCCCAATTATCCAGGAAACCAAAACCCTCCCTCCTGCACCATCCCTGTAGCCACGTGTTCAACTCCTCTCTCTCCTTATTTCTCACTTTGCTAGCATATGGCACGGGTAACAACCCAGAGATATCAACTCTGTTTATTCTAGCTCTCAGCTTCCAACCTAGCTCCCTGAATTTCTGTCTCAAATCCCCATCTCTCTTCCTACCTATGTCGTTGGTACCTATGTGGACCACGACTTGGGGCTGCTCCCCCTCCCCCTTAAGGATCCCAAAAACACGATCAGAGACATCACGAACCCTGGCACCAGGGAGGCAACACACCTGTTTCGTTCCCACAGAACCTCCTGTCTGTTCCTCTAACTATGGAGTCCCCAATGACAAGTGCTCTGTTCCTCTTCTCCCTTCCCTTCTGAGCAACAGGGACAGACTCTGTGCCAGAGACCTGTGCCCTATTGCTTACCCCTGGTAAGTCGTCCCCCGCAACAGTATCCAAAACGGTATACTTGTTATAGAGGGGAACGACCACAGGGGATCCCTGCACTGCTTGCCGGTTCCCTCTCCCTCCCCTGACGGTAACCCATCTACCTTCTTCTTTTACCTGAGGTGTGACTACCTCCCTATAACTCCTCTCATAAGAACATAAGAACATAAGAACTAGGAGCAGGAGTAGGCCATCTGGCCCCTCGAGCCTGCTCTGCCATTCAATTAGATCATGGCTGATCTTTTGTGGACTCAGCTCCACTTTCTGGCCCGAACACCATAACCCTTAATCCCTTTATTCTTCAAAAAACTATCTATCTTTACCTTAAAAACATGTAATGAAGGAGCCTCAACTGCTTCACTGGGCAAGGAATTCCATAGATTCACAACCCTTTGGGTGAAGAAGTTCCTCCTAAACTCAGTCCTAAATCTACTTCCCCTTATTTTGAGGCTATGCCCCCTAGTTCTGCTGTCACCCGCCAGTGGAAACAACCTGCTCGCATCTATCCTATCTATTCCCTTCATAATTTTAAATGTTTCTATAAGATCCCCCCTCATCCTTCTAAATTCCAACGAGTACAGTCCCAGTCTACTCAACCTCTCCTCATAATCCACCCCCTTCAGCTCTGGGATTAAATAGTGAATCTCCTCTGCACACCCTCCAGCGCCAGTACGTCCTTTCTCAAGTAAGGAGACCAAAACTGAACACAATACTCCAGGTGTGGCCGCACTAACACCTTATACAATTGCAACATAACCTCCCTAGTCTTATACTCCATCCCTCTAGCAATGAAGGACAAAATTCCATTTGCCTTCTTAATCACCTGTTGCACTTGTAAACCAACCTTCTGTGACTCATGCACTAGCACACCCAAGTCTCTCTGAACAGCGGCATGCTTTAATATTTTATCGTTTAAATAATAATCCCGTTTGCTGTTATTCCTACCAAAATGGATAACCTCACATTTGTCAACATTGTATTCCATCTGCCAGACCCGAGCCCATTCACTTAACCTATCCAAATCCCTCTGCAGACTTCCAGTATCCTCTGCACTTTTCGCTTTACCACTCATCTTAGTGTCATCTGCAAACTTGGACACATTGCCCTTGGTCCCCAACTCCAAATCATCAATGTAAATTGTGAACAATTTTGGGCCCAACACGGATCCCTGCGGGACACCACTAGCTACTCATTGCCAACCAGAGAAACACCCATTTATCCCAACTCTTTGCTTTCTATTAATTAACCAATCCTCTATCCATGCTACTACTTTACCCTTAATGCCATGCATCTTTATCTCAATAACCTCCTCCGCCTCCCGAATGATCCGAAGTTCATCCAGCTCCAGCTCCAGGTCCCTAACGCGGCTCTCGAGGAGCTGGAGTTGGGTGCACTTCCCGCAGATGTAGTCAGAAGGGACACTAGAGGTGACCCTTCCCTCCCACATTCTGCAGGAGGAACATTCAACTGCCCTAGCCTCCATTCCCACTGAACTAACTTCCCAACTACTGAAAAATAAAAATAAAAAACTTGTTAGTTTAGCAATCCAACGGACAGAACTTTTTTTTTGGTTAGAGGAGGAGGATGGGTGGGAGACACTACGTAAGTAGTGTTTTGGGTAAAGCTGTCACTCGAGAACAGCCCCTTCACAAACCACCTTCAACTTACGCTGACCGCACTGCACGTATGCAAATCTCCCCGGAACAGCCAATCAGAAGCTCTGCTCTGCTGCCCTCTGCTGGATGCTTGCCTTCCGTCGAACTCCTCGGGTCACTTGTGCAGGTACACCTTCAACTTACGCTGACCGCACTGCACGTATGCAAATCTCCCCGGAACAGCCAATCAGAAGCTCTATCCTGCTGCCCTCTGCTGGATGTTTAGGTGTCCTTATCTGAGGAAGGATGTTCTTGCTATGGAGGGACGCAGCAAAGGTTTACAGGCTGATTGAAAGAACAAAAAACAAAGGACAATACAGCACAGGAACAGGTCCTTCGGCCCTCCAAGCCTGCGCCGACCATGGAACCAACCTTGGCCAAAACCCTCAGCACTTCCTTGTGCCGTATCCCTCTATACCCATCCTATCCATGTGTTTGTCAAGATGCCTTTTGAAAGCTGTTAATGTATCTGCTTCCACAACCTCCCCTGGCAACCACCACCGTCTGTGTAAATAACCTGCCTCGCACGTCTCCTCTAGACTTTGCCCCACAGACCTTAAACCTATGCCCCCTGGTGACTGATCCCTACACCTGGGAAAGAGTGCCTACACATCCACTCTATCCATGCCCCTCATAATCTTGTAGACCTCTATCAGGTCGCCCCTCAACGTTCGTCGTTCTAATGAAAAAAGTCCGAGTCTATTCAGACTCTCCTGGGATGGCAGGACTGCCACGTGAGGATAGGCTAAGTCGGTTAGGATTGTATTCATTGGAGTTTAGAAGAGTGAGAGGGGATCTCATAGAAACTTACAAAATTCTAACAGGATTTTGAATTTTGAATCAGCTTTAAACAAGATTCTACTTGTACTTACTTGCAGCTGGAGCTTGTTAATTAGTTAATTGGATTAGGCCAGTTTTCAAAGGCTAGAGTCACAGTATAAATAGGAGCTAGTTACAGTGCAGACTTTGTTTGCACTGAGTGCTGAGCTTGATGCATTTGAGTGCTACAGTGAGAGTTTGGTGACTGAGGGAGTGCTGAGCTTGTTGCATTTGAGTGCTACAGTGAGAGTTTGGTGACTGAGGGAGTGCTGAGCTTGTTGCATTTGAGTGCTACAGTGAGAGTTTGGTGACTGAGGGAGTGCTGAGCTTGTTGTATTTGAGTGCTACAGTGAGAGTTTAGTGACTGAGGGAGTGCTGAGCTTGTTGCATTTGAGTGCTACAGTGAGAGTTTGGTGACTGAGGGAGTTAGGTGAGGAGGGAATAAGGTGCTCCTTACATTTCATTTCCTATATTTATCAAAGAGCGTGAAGGGAGCCAGGAGTTTAGAGTACAGCTGACTGGGAGCAGGGTCGGAGGGCGGAGGTTCAGTTGGTCCACGGGGCAGCGATTCTGTAAAGTAAGAGGGGATGGAGGCTAGGGCAGTTGCATGCTCCTCCTGTAGGATGTGGGTGGTGAGGGATACCACTGCTGTCCCCGCTGACTATACCTGCGGGAAGTGCACCCAACTCCAGCTCCTCAGAGACCGTGTTAAGGAACTGGAGCTGGAGCTGGATGAACTTCGGATCATCCGGGAGGCAGAGGGGGTTATCGAGAAGAGTTACAGGGAGGTAGCCACACCCAAGGTACTGGACAAGAGTAGCTGGGTTACAGTCAGGGGAAAGAAAACTAACAGGCAGACAGTGCAGGGATCCCTCGTGGCCGTTCCCCTTCAAAACAAGTATACTGTTTTGGATGCTGTGGGGGGCGGGGGGTGACCTACCGGGGGAAGGCCCCAGCGGCCAGGTCTCTGGCACTGAGTCTGGCTCTGGGGCTCAGAAGGGAATGGGGGAGCATAGAAAAGCAATAGTAATAGGAGATTCAATGGTTAGGGGAATAGATAGGAGATTCTGTGGTCGCGAGCGAGACTCCCGAAAGGTATGTTGCCTCCCGGGTGCCAGGGCCAGGGATGTCTCGGATCGTGTCTTCAGGATCCTGAAGGGGGAGGGTGAGCAGCCAGAAGTCGTGGTGCACATTGGTACCAACGACGTAGGTAGGAAAAAGGGTGTGGAGGTAATAAACAAGTTTAGGGAGTTAGGCTGGAAGTCAAAGGCCAGGACAGACAGAGTTGTCATCTCTGGTTTGTTGCCGGTGCCACGTGATAGCGAGGCTAGGAATAGGGAGAGAGTGCAGTTGAACACGTGGCTGCAGGAATGGTGTAGGAGGGAGGGCTTCAGGTATTTGGATAATTGGAGCGCATTCTAGGGAAGGTGGGACCTGTACAAGCAGGACGGGTTGCATCTGAACCAGAGGGGCACCAATATCCTGGAGGGGAGGTTTTCTAGTACTCTTCGGGAGGGTTTAAACTAATTTGGCAGGGGAATGGGAACCGGATTTGTAGTCCAGCAACTAAGGAAGCCGATATTCAGGACGCCAAAGCACGTAGTGATGCAGTGGGGAAGGTAACACTGACAAAGGAGAGTACTTGCAGGCAAGGAGATGGGTTGAAGTGTGTATACTTTAATGCAAGAAGCATCAGGAATAAGATGGGTGAACTTAAGGCATGGATCGGTACTTGGGACTACGATGTGGTGGCCATCACGGAAACTTGGATAGAAGAGGGACAGAAATGGTTGTTGGAGGTCCCTGGTTATAGATGTTTCAACAAGATTAGGGAGGATGGTAAAAGAGGTTGGGGGGGGGGGGGGGGGGGGGGGTGGCATTGTTAATTAGAGATAGTATAACAGCTGCAGAAAGGCAGTTCGAGGGGGATCTGCCTACTGAGGTAATATGGATTGAAGTCAGAAATAGGAAAGGAGCAGTCACCTTGTTGGGAGTTTTCTATAGGCCCCCCAATAGCAGCAGAGATGTGGAGGAACAGATTGGGAAACAGATTTTGGAAAGGTGCAGAAGTCACAGGGTAGTAGTCATGGGTGACTTCAACTTCCCAAACATTGAGTGGAAACTCTTTAGATAAAATAGTTTGGATGGGGTAGTGTTTGTGCAGTGTGTCCAGGGAGCTTTTCTAACACAGTATGTAGATTGTCCGACTAGAGGGGAGGCCATATTGGATTTAGTACTTGGTAATGAACCAGGGCAGGTGATAGATTTGTTAGTGGGGGAGCATTTTGGAGGTAGTGACCACAATTCTGTGACTTTCACTTTAGTTATGGAGAGGGATAGGTGCGTGCAACAGGGCAAGGTTTACAATTGGGGGAAGGGTAAATACAATGCTGTCAGACAAGAATTGAAGTGCAGAAGTTGGGAACATAGGCGGTCAGGGAAGGACACAAGTGAAATGTGGAACTTGTTCAAGGAACAGGTACTGCGTGTCTTTGATATGTATGTCCCTGTCAGGCAGGGAAGAGATGGCCGAGTGAGGGAACCATGGTTGACAAGAGAGGTTGAATGTCTTGTTAAGAGGAAGAAGGAGACTTATGTAAGGCTGAAGAAACAAGGTTCAGACAGGGCGCTGGAGGGATACAAGATAGCCAGGAGGGAACTGAAGAAAGGGATTAGGAGAGCTAAGAGAGGGCATGAAAAATCTTTGGCAGGTAGGATCAAGGAAAACCCCAAGGCCTTTTACACATATGTGAGAAATATGAGAATGACTAGAGCGAGGGTAGATCCGATCAAGGACAGTAGCGGGAGATTGTGTATTGAGTCTGAAGAGATAGGAGAGGTCTTGAACAAGTATTTTTCTTCAGTATTTACAAACGAGAGGGGCCATATTGTTGGAGAGGAAAGTGTGAAACAGACTGATAAGCTCGAGGAGATACTTGTCAGGAAGGAAGATGTGTTGCGCGTTTTGAAAAACTTGAGGATAGACAAGTCCCCCGGGCCTGACGGGATATATCCAAGGATTCTATGGGAAGCAAGAAATGAAATTGCAGAGCCGTTGGCGATGATCTTTTCGTCCTCGCTGTCAACAGAGGTGGTACCAGAGGATTGGAGAGTGGCGAATGTTGTGCCCCTGTTCAAAAAAGGGAATAGGGATAACCCTGGGAATTACAGGCCAGTTAGTCTTACTTCGGTGGTAGGCTAAGTAATGGAAAGGGTACTGAGGGATAGGATTTCTGAGCATCTGGAAAGACACTGCTTGATTAGGGATAGTCAGCACGGATTTGTGAGGGGTAGGTCTTGCCTTACAAGTCTTATTGACTTCTTTGAGGAGGTGACCAAGCATGTGGATGAAGGTGAAGCAGTGGATGTAGTGTACATGGATTTTCGTAAGGCATTTGATAAGGTTCCCCATTGTACGCTTGTGCAGAAAGTAAGGAGGCATGGGATAGTGGGAAATTTGGCCAGTTGGATAACAAACTGGCTAACCGATAGAAGACAGAGAGTGGTGGTGGATGGCAAATATTCAGCCTGGAGCCCAGTTATCAGTGGCGTACCACAGGGATCAGTTCTGGGTCCTCTGCTGTTTGTGATTTTCATTAACGACTTGGATGAGGGAGTTGAAGGGTGGGTCAGTAAATTTGCAGATGATACGAAGCTTGGTAGAGTTGTGGATAGTGAGGAGGGCTGTTGTCGGCTTCAAAGAGACATAGATAGGATGCAGAGCTGGGCTGAGAAGTGGCAGATGGAGTTTAACCCTGACAAGTGTGAGGTTGTCCATTTTGGAAGGACAAATATGAATGCGGAATACAGGGTTAACGTTAGGGTTCTTGGCAATGTGGAGGAGCAGAGAGATCTTGGGGTCTATGTTCATAGATCTTTGAAAGTTGCCACTCACGTGGATAGAGCTGTGAAGAAGGCCTATGGTGTGCTAGCGTTCATTAGCAGAGGGATTGAATTTAAGAGCCGTGAGGTGATGATGCAGCTGTACAAAACCTTGGTCAGGCCACATTTGGAGTACTGTGTGCAGTTCTGGTCGCCTCATTTTAGGAAGGATGTGGAAGCTTTGGAAAAGGTGCAAAGGAGATTTACCAGGATGTTGCCTGGAATGGAGAGTAGGTCATACGAGGAAAGGTTGAGGGTGCTAGGCCTTTTCTCATTAGAACGGAGAAGGATGAGGGGCGACTTGATAGAGATTTATAAGATGATTAGGGGAATAGATAGAGTAGACAGTCAGAGACTTTTCCCCCGGGTGGAACACACCATTACAAGGGGACATAAATTTAAGATAAATGGTGGAAGATATAGAGGGGATGTCAGAGGTAGGTTCTTTACCCAGGGAGTAGTGGGGGCATGGAATGCACTGCCTGTGGAAGTAGTTGAGTCGGAAACGTTAGGGACCTTCAAGCGGCTATTGGATAGGTACATGGATTAGGGTAGAATAATGGAGTGTAGGTTAACTTCTTAAGGGCAGCACGGTAGCATTGTGGATAGCACAATTGCTTCACAGCTCCAGGGTCCCAAGTTCGATTTCGACTTGGGTCACTGTCTGTGTGGAGTCTGCACATCCTCCCCGTGTGTGCGTGGGTTTCCTCCGGGTACTCCGGTTTCCTCCCACAGTCCAAAGATGTGCAGGTTGGGTGAATTGGCCATGAAAAATTGTCCAAAATTCTATGATTAACCTAGGACAAAAGTTTGGCGCAAAATCGTGGGCCGAAGGGCCTGTTCTGTGCTGTATTTCTCTAAAAAGCTACTGACTGTTGGTCTGTGAGGAGGGTAAACCTCCTGCCGGCCAGATAGTGCCTCCAATATTGCACAGCTTCGACTATGGCCTGTGCCTCCTTTTCCATTGAGGAGTGGCGGATTTCGGAAGTGTGGAGGGTTCGTGAGAAGAAGGCCACGAGTCTGCCCGCTACGTTCAGGGTGGCCGCCAGAGCTACGTCAGACGCGTCGCTCTCGACCTGGAATGGGAGGGACTCGTCGATAGCGCGCATCGTGGCCTTTGCGATATCTGCTTTGATGCGGCTAAAGGCCTGGCGGGCCTCCATCGACAGGGGAAAAGAGGTGGACTGGATGAGGGGGCGGGCTTTGTCGGCGTAATTGGGGACCCACTGGGCGTAATAGGAGAAGAAGCCCAGGCAGCGTTTGAGGGATTTGAGGGAGTTGGTGAGAGGGAGTTCCATCAGGGGGCGCATGCGTCCGGGGTCGGGGCCTATCACTCCGTTGTGCACTATGTAGCTGAGGATGGCTAGACGGTCGGTGATAAACACGCACTTATCCTTATTGTAAGTTAAATTAAGGAGTTTTGCGGTTCGGAGGAATTTTTGAAGGTTGATGTCGTGGTCCTGCTGGTCGTGGCCGCAGATGGTGATGTTAACGAGGTACGGGAAGGTAGCCCGTAACCCATGCTTGTCGACCATTCAGTCCATCTCCCATTGGAAGACCGAGACCTCATTTGTGACACCGAATGGAACCCTGAGGAAGTGGTAGAGGCGCCCATCTGCCTCAAACACGGTGTACTTGCGGTCACTCACGCGAATGGGGAGCTGGTGGTAGGCGGACTTAAGGTCCACTGTAGAAAAGACTTTGTATTTCGCGATCCTGTTAACCAGGTCGGAAATACGGGGGAGAGGGTACGCGTCCAGCTGCGTAAACCTGTTGATGGTCTGACTGTAATCAATGACCATCCGGTTTTTCTCCCCAGTCCGAACTACCAGCACTTGGGCTCGCCAGGGACTGTTGCTGGCCTCGATAACTCCTTCCTTAAGGAGCCTCTGGACCTCGGACCTGACGAAGGTCCAGTCCTGGGCACTGTATCGTCTGCTCCGAGTGGCGACAGGTTTACAATCTGGGGTGAGATTAGCAAACAAGGAAGGTGGGTCCACTTTGAGGGATGTGAGACTGCAGACAGTAAGGGGGGGAATAGGACCGCCGAATTGGAAGGTTAAGCTCTGCAGGTTGCACTGGAAATCCAGGCCCAAGAGTGCTGGAGCGCATAGACGGGGAGAATGAGGAGTTTGAAGTTTTTGAAAACCCTCCCCTAGACTGTGAGGTCCGCTATGCAGCACCCGGTGATTTGGATGGAGTGCGAACCCGAGGCCAATTCGATTTTATGCTTAACTGGGTGGATGGGGAGCGCGCAGCGTCTTACCGTGTCGGGGTGGACGAAACTTTCCGTGCTCCCAGAGCCCAGTAGGCATTTCGTCTGGAGTCCGTTGAGCTGGATCGTTGTCGTAGTCTTGGCGAGCAAGCGTGGTCGCGACTGGTCGAGAGTGATGGAAACAAGTCGTGGCGAGAGTTCCAGGTCATCCTCAGTGACAGAGTAATTGCTGGCAGGGCCTTCCGTGTTGGCCCAAGATGGCGGCGCCCAGGACCCGCACGTGGAGTCGGGGTCCCAAGATGGCGGCGCCCAGGACCCGCACGTGGAGCAGGGGCCCCAAGATGGTGGCGCCCATGACCCGCACGTGGCATCCGTGGCCCAAGATGGCGGCGCCCGTGGGGACCTCGTGGCAGCTGGGGGCAGTGTCAGTGGTGTCTGCGGGCCGGTCGGGGCAGCCGGGAGCGGGGGTCGGGAGAACCGTGGGCCTGTTGCGGGAGCCGGGAGGCGGGCCGGAGAGGTCGCGGCGCGGGGCCCGGGGGGGCGGGGGGTGATCCGCGGTCGCTGCGCGGAACAGCAGCGACCGACTTGGTCTGGCAGACCACTGCGTAGTGGCCCTTCTTCCCGCAGCTCTTACACAGATCGGAGCGGGCTGGGCTCAGCGGAGGACGGGGGTGGCGCGTGCCACGATGTCTGGGGGTTGCTGCGCGGCTGGGGGCGTATGCGCGGGCTTTCAGGTCAGCGACCTCCAGGGAGGGCGTTCTTCTCCAGCAATCGTTGGCGGATAGAGGAGGATTGCATGCCGGCAACATAAGCGTCTCTAATTAAAAGTTCCATGTGCTCGGTCGCCGAAACTTGGGGACAGGCGCACATTCTCCCTAGAGCTGTGAGGGCCTGGTAGAATTCGTCGAGTGACTCACCAGGGAACTGCTGTCTTGTCTTCAGGAGATGCCGTGCGTATACTTTGTTGACCGGCCGGAGAAAGTGACCTTTCAGGATATCCATGGCCGCATCATAATTGCTTTCATCCTCAATCATTGAATATACCGCCGTGCCCACACACGAGTGGAGGATGTGGAGTTTCTGCTCCTTGGTGGGTTTGCTGGCTGCAGTTGTCAGGTAACTGTTGAAGCACGCCTGCCAATGTTTGAAGATTGCAGACGCATTTGCAGCATGCGGGCTGATGCGGAGGCAGTCAGGCTTGATGCGTTGCTCCATTCCAAAATTCTAGCTGAATAAATTGATGTACCATCAATTGGATGTGAGACACGATGAAGATCCAAACTGTGGCTTTAATCAGCTAGTTGTTAGCCCGGTGGTCGACTACAGAGAAAGGCCGACTGCCGGGAAACCTGAGTACTTATACCCCGCCTCGGAGGCTGGGTCTACTTGCCTCTCGACCAATTGGTGAGCAGTCACATGACTAGTCCCAACCAATCAGACGAGAGGCACATGATCAGCCAGAGCCAATGGGAAACCAATGCTCTGAATCAATGGCAGTGCTCCCACTCATATCATCACACAGAATACACTTTGTTATTATCACATCTGGCAGAAAGAGTACATAGGATCTCAATGCACAAGCTGCAATTCTGTCAGGAATTCAGTATTTGGGATTTCAGCTGCAGCAAGGACAGCGGAGGCTTGGGTCTGAAAGCGTACAGGCTGTAGCAAGGGTTCCAACTCCATGCACGAAAAAGGAAACCTTTACCTTCCTTGGCATGGTGGGCTATTGAAGGCAGTGGATACCGGGCTATAGAGAGATGGACCCAGTACTGCGCGAAGCTACCCTCTAGGATGCCCCTTCAGTTGTTACCTGGATCCCAGAAAGGGAGCAAGCATTTCATCATTTGAAACAAGCCATGATTAGCGCCCCTGCCTTGGGACTTCCTAAATTTCAGCAAGCCCTTTACTCTTTATGTGAATGAAGCAGGGGGATTTGCAACAGGGGTCCTGGTGCAAGAGCACTGAGGAGGGAAAAGGCCCCTTGCCTATTACTCGGTGCTGTGATAAAGGGTATGCTAAATTGCTTAAAAGCAGTAGTAGCCACAGCGGCCATAGTAGAAAAAAATCAGTTTTGCTGCTGCTTAATTCATCCGCAACATAGCATTTTACTGCAGCTCGACGTACTGGGTACGGAGTAATCCTCTCTAAAACCAACTTTACCTACAAGCGAGTGCCAGCTGTCAACCCTGCTACACTCTTACCCACGCCCTCGGAAACAGAACGTATGTATGATCATGACTGTTTATAATTGGTTGAAGCCACCACAACCCCTCGACCTGATTTATCGAGTCACCCACTAGAAAATCCAGACATCATCTTTCTCACCAATGGGTCAGCAAACCGACCAAATGATATGACCCTCCTGGCTGGCTAAGCAATAATAACTACATTCGAGATAGTGGAAGCTTTTGCTCTGCCTTCGGGAACGTCTGCTTAAGCGGCCGAATAGTTTGCCCTTACTAAAGCATGTATTCTAGCTAAAAATAAACAGTCAATATTTATACTGATTCCCGATCCGCTTTTAGGGTTGTACATGATTTTGGCCAATTATGGAAAAACAGGGGATTCATAACTTCCTCCGTCAACCTATTAAACATGCTAAATTGGTTTTAAATATACTAGATGCTGTTCAGCTGCCCAGCAAGATAGCCATTTTAAAGTGTGAAGCACGGTAGCATTGTGGTTAGCACAATTGCTTCACAGCTCCAGGGTCCCAGGTTCGATTCCGGCTTGGGTCACTGTCTGTGTGGAGTCTGCACATCCTCCCCGTGTGTGCGTGGGTTTCCTCCGGGTGCTCCGGTTTCCTCCCACAGTCCAAAGATGTGCAGGTTGGGTGGATTGGCCATGATAAATTGCCCTTAGTGTCCAAAATTCTATGATCTATGATTAACCTAGGACAAAAGTTCGGCACAACATCGTGGGCTGAAGGGCCTGTTCTGTGCTGTATTTCTCTATATCTATATCTATACTACCGCAGATGATGAAGTCTCATGTGACAATAGATTTGCTGATAAAATAGCGAAGGAATTGGCTCTCAAACAGCAGCCACAACTGCAAGCGACTGCTGTTCAACTTCCATCCACCAGAACAGAACCAAAGATAAAACAGGCACAGGAGCAAGCCTCCCTACAGGAGCATCGCTCTTGGCTAAAAGCAGGAAGCTATCCAGGCACAGGAGCAAGCCTCCCCACAGGAGCATCGCTCTTGGCTAAAAGCAGGAAGCTATCAAGACAATATTGATAGGTGGATAAGGGCTTTCAAGATAGACCAAACGTATGAAGCTCTCAGAGAAATTATACTTTTGGAGTTTAAAAATTAAATTCCTGATGTAGTGAGAATTCATGTGGAAGAACAGAGGGTTAAAACTGCGAGATTAGCAGCAGAAATGGCAGATGATTATGAATTAGTTCATAAATCAAAGATTGGTTTCCGACATCAGTTTCAACCTGTGAGGGATAGAAACTGGGGACATGAGAAATATTCAAGTGGTAAAGGTAAAGGTGATCTGATGGGAGATAATAAGGAGAGTGTACCTCAGATTTAAAAAAGAAATCCAGGAGGGTGGAAAAGAAATGAAAAGTTTCAAATGTTTTCACTGTAATAAACTAGGCCATGTAAAGTCACAGTGTTGGTGGTTGAAGAAAAGCACTGGGAGGGCTGATGTGGTAAAACAGGATAAGACAGTGGGGTTTGTTAAAATGGTAAAGGAAAACCCAAGTGAAGCGAAGGAGGTGCAAAAGATTGTACAGCCTGATCAAGAGTTGATTGATAAGAAGGTGCCAGATCTCTTTAAAGAATGTACTTGTGTGAGTAAAGTTTACTCATGTGTATCAGGAGGAGCAGGTAAAGGAGTCACAATTTTAAGATATATGGGAGCTAGTCAATCTTTGATTAGAATTAGAATTAGAACAGTACAGCACAGAACAGGCCCTTCGGCCCTCGATGTTGTGCCGAGCAATGATCACCCTACTCAAGCCCACGTATCCACCCTATACCAGTAACCCAACAACCCCCATTAACCTTATTTTTTAGGATACTAAGGGCAATTTAGCCTGGCCAATCCACCTAACCCGCACATCTTTGGACTGTGGGAGGAAACCGGAGCACCCGGAGAAAACCCACGCACACACGGGGAGGACGTGCAGACTCTGCACAGACAGTGACCCAGCCGGGAATCGAACCTGGGACCCTGGAGCTGTGAAGCATTGATGCTAACCACCATGCTACCGTGCTGCCCGTTGATGGTAAGAGATGAGGAGTTATGTAGTCTGGGAAGAATGTTGCCAGAAAAGGTGGTAATATGTGGAATTCCAGGTGAGAGGAGTAGTGTTCCATTATATAAGGTAAGGTTGGAAAGTCCAGTGAAGAGTGGTAAAGTGGTAGTAGGAGTAATAGAGAAACTATCTTGTCCAGGAATAAAATTGGTGGAGTTACAACAGAAAGATGTAGAAATAAAACAGTTATCAGGAAGCATACACGGAAGAGGAATCTGAGTATATACCTGAGTGTTATTACCGTAAAAGTAAAATCTTGATGAGAAAATGGAGACCTTTACATATGCAGGCAGGCTCATGTGGGCAAAGGAGAAATGACACATGCCATATGTCAACAATGGGATGCTCAAGATAGTACGGTAACAATTGAATAAGTATAATTTGTCAAAGGAATAATCGGTGATAGTGGACATGTTTCCCCGGTGGGTAGAGGCTTTTCCAACCAAAAGAGATGATGCTAGAACTGTGGTAAATATTCTGTTAAAGGAAATAATACCTCGGTTTGGGATACCAATGGGTATTAACAGTGACAGGGGAACTCATTTCACTAGCAAATTGACCAAAGCCCTAACAGAAGCCATGAGATTTGATTGGAAATTGCATATACATATCAGCCACAATCCTCAGGAATGGTGGAAAGGGCGGATGGAATAATTAAAACTGCAGTTACAAAAATATGTCAACAAAATGGGCTTATATGGCCAGATGCCATACCCATAGTAATGTATGCCCTACAAAATCAGAGAAATCGTAATCCGGGTTTAACCCCGTATGAGATATTAATAGAACGTCCCATGACAACTGGAACTAAACCCCCAGTGACTCCAGCGGCAATAGCCTTAATATGGGCAGATGAGGCATCACTAAAATATGCCCGGGCCATGTGTGAAACCGCTGAGAAAAAAACATGAAAAGGTGCGACAGGCTCAGATACATCCAAAAGAGTAAAATACACACCCTTTAAACCTGGAGATCAAGTATGTGTGCAAGCACTAAACAATGATTATTTTTCTCCAAGGTGGAATGGACCCTACGAAGTGCCGCTAACAACCCGAACAGCCATTAAAGTAAAAGCAAAGCCAGACGGGATCCACGTAACTCGGTGTAAACTACATCATCCGGAACTTTGAGAGTACTAGCGAAACGCTGACCTGAACAGAATGATGGTGCTACTGTTCTTATGTATTATCATATTAATCCAACATCATGTAGAGGGTAAACTGCATACTAACACCTGAATATACATGTCTCACTCATACTCATAGACGGTAAATAAATTCAGTTGTTGGGTTTGTACACAAATTCCCAGATGCTTGGGGGAGGCCTTCCTGTGCGACCTATCCCATTCACCAGCAAAGAGATGGCAGAATGGGCTCTAAGACAAAATAGTACATGACGTGGTGAAGATACACAGAATATGTTCGATTGGAGATTAGCTGGATACGATATGAATAGGTTTGAGGAATAGTGGGGGCCTAGGTTTAATGTAACACATCAACCGCCCTGGTTGATCCTACCCAATTATACTGGAGTCCCAAAAGGAAGTATATGCTTTAAGAATCATAAAACATATGGGACCCACTCAGTGGGCACGAGGCAGTGTGATCAGACCTTGAATTGGCAACCCCCTATATTCCACCTTACAGCTGAAGGACTATTCATCTTTGATTGGTCAGGAGTTGAAAATCAAACTAGTGGAGGCTCCTGGGAAGGGGATCAATTAGACTAATGATGACTGATAGTAAAGGAAACCGGACTGCATATAACGGCACGTATTTTATATGTGGCCATACCAGAAAATTGGGAAGGCTCCTGCTATTTGGGATACGTAGTCCCTTATGTGCATCACATTCAGCAATTGCAGGACCATCACCATCACAGAACGACACAAAGTATTATGACATGGGCACAAATGCTGGGAATAATGATACCACCGTTAGGAATAGCAACTAATGCATACAAACTACGCGAACTGCGAGACATCCTTGAGCAGGTAGCTAATGACACTGCAGAAGCTGTTAACCAGATAGAAACTGAGATTATTGCTATAAGAGCGGTTGCCCTGCAGAATAGAATGGCTCTTGATTTCTTGTTAGCTGAAAAGGGAGGTACTTGTGCCCTGATTGGAAGTGACTGTTGCACATACATCGCTGATAACTCAGAGGAAATTGATAATCTGGTGGATCACACTCGTAGAGAGGTTACAAGATTGCATGAAAATGAGGGATGGGACTTTAGCTTTGGATGGTAGGATCGTTAGGACAGAGGATTGTGTTCTGGATTATAATCGCCATTGTAAACCACCCTTCTCTACAGAGGACATGATAATTTACTAAAAGGTGTTGATCAAAAGATCAACAAGGAGGGAATTGTGGAAGGGAAATTAATGAGTTGTCAATTTAGAAGCATGCTGCGAAATGCTTGACAATAATTCAAGCATGCTTTTGGACTAAAATAAGTAGGTCCGGTAACATAAACAAAATACTGCTTAATATTCTGCTCTCAGCCTTATTATGAAAGCATATTGTCCTCCGAAATTTAACAAAGCCAAGGGCAAGAACATACCTACTACGTATTTCATCGTACGTACTTTCCAAGGTCTATTTAATATAAACATGCCTGTTTACTTCAGATTATAAAAACATGCTGTCTTCAATCAAATCTCAGAGTGCAGTGCCTTGGCTTTGCAGCTGAAACACTCTCCGCAAATACATTTGTGTAAATAAATTTCCTTAAATCGAACCTCGAGGAATTTGTCTTTATTATGATTTACACGACACGTTCCAACCTTGGCTTTGAACATTTAGAGAATTAACACATGGTTTATCTGTGAGTTTTATTGCATCATTTTGCACATTTTTAATGTATTTTTGAGAGCAATACGGCTTTGAAATGCAAATAAAACCTTTATAATCTTAAAAGCAAACTAGCACAATATGTGTGTCATGGGGCAGATTACAATAGGGATGGAACAAGATATTCCAATTTACAATTAAAATTGAGTAAAACAAAAACAAAATTACATAATTCAATATCATTAATAACAAAAATACTTTTTGAAAATTTAAAAATGCAGATCAAAGTTTACAAAATTCTATTGAAATAAAGAATTCCTATTAATCTTCTGTATAGGAAAATGCATAAAAATGAATTGAGTCAGGGAGTGTTTCTAGTGCCTTTGCACAACTTTCTTTTTGGGTTGTATTGCCACTTGTCATTGTGTTGGATAGTTTACGGTCACAATTACATGTTGCTCCCTAACAGACTTTTTGCTGCAGTCAGCAAGACTAGTCTTAAATTGTCTGTTTGTGAAAGTGTGCTGCTGCTTACATCACATCGAATTGCCTCCAATGAATCATTTCAGGAGTACACAGAAATCTCCAATAACTTTATCCATTGCCAACAGATAAGTGAGCATTTTTCAAACTCATTCTGATACCATTTTGAAGTTTTATTTTACAGGCTGGAGGTTGCATGTGGGCAAAGGAGGAATGACACATGCCATATGTCAACAATGGGATGCTCGAGGTATTGCGGTAACAATTGAAAAAGTAGCCAGCACATGTATGATTTGTCAAAGGAATAATCAGTGATAGTGGACATGTTTCCCCGGTGGGTAGAGGCTTTTCCAACCAAAAGAGATGATGCTGGAACTGTGGTAAATATTCTGTTAAAGGGAATAATACCTCGGTTTGGGATACCAATGGGTATTAACAGTGACAGGGGAACTCATTTCACTAGCAAATTGGCCAAAGCCCTTACAGAAGCCATGGGATTTGATTGGAAATTGCATATACCATATCAGCCACAATCCTCAGGAATGGTGGAAAGGGCGGATGGAATAATTAAAACTGCAGTTACAAAAGTATGTCAACAAAATGGGCTGGTATGGCCAGATGCCATACCCATAGTAATGTATTCCCTACAAAATCAGAGGAATCGTAATCCGGGTTTAACCCCGTATGAGATATTAATAGAACGTCCCATGACAACTGGAACTAAACCCCCAGTGACTCCAGCGGCAATAGCCTTAATATGGGCAGATGAGGCATCACTAAAATATGTCACGGCCATGTGTGAAACCGCTGAGAAAAAAACATGAAAAGGTGCGACAGGCTCAGATACATCCAAAAGAGTAAAATACACACCCTTTAAACCTGGAGATCAAGTATATGTGAAAGCACTAAACAAAGATTATTTTTCTCCGAGGTGGAACGGACCCTACCAAGCGCCACTAACAACCCGAAAAGCCGTTAAAGTAAAAGAAAAGCCAGACGGGATTCACGTAACTCGGTGTAAACTACATCATCCGGAACAATGTCGGAGATGTCACCGTGTCGGAGATGTCAGCATGTCGGAGATGTCGCCGTGTCGGGGATGTCGCCGTGTCGGAGATGTCGCCGTGTCGGAGATGTCGCCGTGTCGGGGATGTCGCCGTGTCGGAGATGTCGCCGTGTCAGAGATGTCAGCGTGTCGGGGATGTCGCCGTGTCGGAGATGTCGCCGTGTCGGAGATGTCACCGTGTCGGAGATGTCGCCGTGTCCGGGATGTCGCCGTGTCGGAGATGTCGCCGTGTCGGAGATGTCGCCGTGTCGGAGATGTCGCCGTGTCGGAGATGTCGCCGTGTCGGAGATGTCGCCGTGTCGGAGATGTCGCCGTGTCCGGGATGTCGCCGTGTCGGAGATGTCGCCGTGTCGGAGATGTCGCCGTGTCGGAGATGTCGCCGTGTCGGAGATGTCGCCGTGTCGGAGATGTCGCCGTGTCGGAGATGTCGCCGTGTCGGAGATGTCGCCGTGTCGGAGATGTCGCCGTGTCGGAGATGTCGCCGTGTCCGGGATGTCGCCGTGTCGGAGATGTCGCCGTGTCGGAGATGTCGCCATGTCGGAGATGTCGCCGTGTCAGGGATGTCGTGTCGGGGATGTCGTCGTGTCGGGGATGTCGCCGTGTCCGGGATGTCGCCGTGTCGGAGATGTCGCCGTGTCGGAGATGTCGCCGTGTCGGAGATGTCGCCGTGTCGGGGATGTCGCCGTGTCCGGGATGTCGCCGTGTCGGAGATGTCGCCGTGTTGGGGATGTCGCCGTGTCGGAGATGTCGCCGTGTCGGAGATGTCGCCGTGTCGGAGATGTCGCCGTGTCGGGGATGTCGCCGTGTCGGAGATGTCGCCGTGTCGGAGATGTCGCCGTGTCGGAGATGTCGCCGTGTCGGAGATGTCGCCGTGTCGGAGATGTCGCCGTGTCGGAGATGTCGCCGTGTCAGAGATGTCAGCGTGTCGGGGATGTCGCCGTGTCGGAGATGTTGCCGTGTCGGAGATGTCGCCGTGTCGGAGATGTCGCCGTGTCGGGGATGTCGCCGTGTCGGGGATGTCGCCGTGTCGGAGATGTCGCCGTGTCGGAGATGTCGCCGTGTCGGAGATGTCGCCGTGTCGGAGATGTCGCCGTGTCGGAGATGTCGCCGTGTCGGAGATGTCGCCGTGTCGGAGATGTCGCCGTGTCGGAGATGTCGCCGTGTTGGGGATGTCGCCGTGTCGGGGATGCCGCCGTGTCGGAGAAGTCAGCGTGTCGGAGATGTCGCCGTGTCGGAGATGTCGCCGTGTCGGAGATGTCGCCGTGTCGGAGATGTCGCCGTGTCGGAGATGTCGCCGTGTCGGAGATGTCGCCGTGTCGGGGATGTCGCCGTGTCGGAGAAGTCAGCGTGTCGGAGATGTCGCCGTGTCGGAGATGTCGCCGTGTCCGGGATGTCGCCGTGTCGGGGATGTCGCCGTGTCGGAGATGTCGCCGTGTCGGAGATGTCGCCGTGTCGGAGATGTCGCCGTGTCGGAGATGTCGCCGTGTCGGGGATGTCGCCGTGTCGGGGATGTCGCCGTGTCCGGGATGTCGCCGTGTCGGAGATGTCGCCGTGTCGGAGATGTCGCCGTGTCGGGGATGTCGTGTCGGGGATGTCGTCGTGTCGGAGATGTCGCCGTGTCGGAGATGTCGCCGTGTCGGAGATGTCGCCGTGTTGGGGATGTCGCCGTGTCGGAGATGTCGCCGTGTCGGAGATGTCGCCGTGTCGGAGATGTCGCCGTGTCGGAGATGTCGCCGTGTCGGAGATGTCGCCGTGTCGGGGATGTCGCCGTGTCGGAGATGTCGCCGTGTCGGAGATGTCGCCGTGTCGGGGATGTCGCCGTGTCGGAGATGTCGCCGTGTCGGAGATGTCGCCGTGTCGGAGATGTCGCCGTGTCGGAGATGTCGCCGTGTCGGGGATGTCGCCGTGTCGGGGATGTCACCGTGTCGGAGATGTCGCCGTGTCGGGGATGTCGCCGTGTCGGAGATGTCGCCGTGTCGGAGAAGTCAGCGTGTCAGAGATGTCGCCGTGTCGGAGATGTCGCCGTGTCGGAGATGTCGCCGTGTCGGAGATGTCGCCGTGTCGGGGATGTCGTGTCGGGGATGTCGTCGTGTCGGAGATGTCGCCGTGTTGGGGATGTCGCCGTGTCGGAGATGTCGCCGTGTCGGAGAAGTCAGCGTGTCGGGGATGTCGCCGTGTCGGAGATGTCGCCGTGTCGGAGATGTCGCCGTGTTGGGGATGTCGCCGTGTCGGAGATGTCGCCGTGTCGGAGATGTCGCCGTGTCGGAGATGTCGCCGTGTCGGAGATGTCGCCGTGTCGGAGATGTCGCCGTGTCGGGGATGTCGCCGTGTCGGAGATGTCGCCGTGTCGGAGATGTCGCCGTGTCGGGGATGTCGCCGTGTCGGAGATGTCGCCGTGTCGGAGATGTCGCCGTGTCGGAGATGTCGCCGTGTCGGAGATGTCGCCGTGTCGGGGATGTCGCCGTGTCGGAGATGTCGCCGTGTCGGAGATGTCGCCGTGTCGGAGATGTCGCCGTGTCGGGGATGTCGCCGTGTCGGGGATGTCACCGTGTCGGAGATGTCGCCGTGTCGGGGATGTCGCCGTGTCGGAGATGTCGCCGTGTCGGAGAAGTCAGCGTGTCAGAGATGTCGCCGTGTCGGAGATGTCGCCGTGTCGGAGATGTCGCCGTGTCGGAGATGTCGCCGTGTCGGAGATGTCGCCGTGTCGGAGATGTCGCCGTGTCGGAGATGTCGCCGTGTCGGAGATGTCGCCGTGTTGGAGAAGTCAGCGTGTCGGGGATGTCGCCGTGTCGGAGATGTCGCCGTGTCGGAGATGTCGCCGTGTCGGAGAAGTCAGCGTGTCGGGGATGTCGCCGTGTCGGAGATGTCGCCGTGTCGGAGATGTCGCCGTGTCGGGGATGTCGCCGTGTCGGAGATGTCGCCGTGTCGGAGATGTCGCCGTGTCGGAGATGTTGTCGTGTCGGGGATGTCGCCGTGTCGGAGATGTCGCCGTGTCGGAGAAGTCAGCGTGTCAGAGATGTCGCCGTGTCGGAGATGTCGCCGTGTCGGAGATGTCGCCGTGTCGGAGATGTCGCCGTGTCGGGGATGTCGCCGTGTCAGGGATGTCGCCGTGTCGGAGATGTCGCCGTGTCGGAGATGTCGCCGTGTCGGAGATGTCGCCGTGTCGGAGATGTCGCCGTGTCGGGGATGTCACCGTGTCGGAGATGTCGCCGTGTCGGAGATGTCGCCGTGTCGGAGAAGTCAGCGTGTCGGGGATGTCGCCGTGTCGGAGATGTTGCCGTGTCGGAGATGTCGCCGTGTCGGAGAAGTCAGCGTGTCAGAGATGTCGCCGTGTCGGAGATGTCGCCGTGTCGGAGATGTCGCCGTGTCAGAGATGTCAGCGTGTCGGGGATGTCGCCGTGTCGGAGATGTTGCCGTGTCGGAGATGTCGCCGTGTCGGAGATGTCGCCGTGTCGGGGATGTCGCCGTGTCGGAGATGTCGCCGTGTTGGGGATGTCGCCGTGTCGGAGATGTCGCCGTGTCGGAGATGTCGCCGTGTCGGAGATGTCGCCGTGTCAGAGATGTCGCCGTGTCGGAGATGTGCGTGTGGTGGTGTGATGCTAGTGCGAGATATTAGCCATTGATAATCTTCTCACTGATAAACTGTGGCATTGTGTAAAGGATGAGGAATATAAAGAGAGCGAGGATGACTATGACGAGCAGACCAATGATATACCACTTGTAGTTCCTCCAGATAAAGTAGACAAAGGATTTCAAAGGATTCATGAACCAGTTGAAGGATGTATTGGGCCGACTGGAGATGGAGGAAAATACACAAATTAATCGATCGGCTAATATGAAGAATATTAAGCAAGCAGTAATGACATATTTCTTATATCGAGGTCTGTTGTCTGAAGACATTTACAAAACTGGAGTGTCAATCAAGCTGTGTTACATAATTTCCCATTCACCCCTCCTATGACAATACCTCAATTACAAATGCTCTTTCTGGGACGTACTCTCTACAATGTTCCCCTTTCTCCACAGCCAAAGTATCTTGTGGCAATAGCCTTACTGAAGGTATTACACATTCCTCACCTTTACCTCACTCATTGCCCTATGGCAGAATTGGAATAAAATCCACATTGCAGACAATTCAATGTAGAAGCCACGAGAGTGCTTTTGGAGGTGGGTGAAAAGAGAGAGATCAAGGTGTAAGTTGTAACGGGTAAGTAGCAATTAACTTAATTTCAGGGCTAATTTCAAATTAAATTAGTCCTTTAATCTAGTTACTAAAAGCTGGTTTGGGGGTTGGGAGGAGAGAGCCACTGCCTCGGCAGCTGGTGGCGTTGTTCCTTTATTGTTTTCAATGCTCTGTGCTTGGTTTAGTTTATAATGGGCTGGAGCTATTCGGGGCTGAACTGTGCCCTCTTGGGAGGGGTGAAATGTTTTTCTCTTTCTCCTCCGCCGTGCTCCGCGTTGGAGCAGCTTTTCCCAGTGGGCTAGGCTGGTGAGCCTTTCTGCCAGGAGTCAGCTGAGTCACTCTCAGCTGCAGCTGGTTAACTGTTCAACAGGTTTAATCCAGTTTCCAAGGCATTGTTTTTGAGGCCTATCAAAGGGAGGCTTCTCATGCTTCACAGTGAGTGGCTGCTTGGCTAAACAAGAGTGTGTTTGGGGTCAGGTGAATCTGGGAGAAGGTGAAGCTAAAATGACTGAGTGTGGAGCGCCCGGAGGAAACCCATACAGACACGGGGAGAACGTGCAGACTCCGCACAGACAGTGAACCAAGCCAGGAATCGAACCTGGGACCCTGGCATTGTGAAGCCACAATGCTACCCACTCTGCTACCGTGCTGCCCAGTTCTTCTGTTCCCCATATCCCTTTAATCCAGCACAGCGGCAGCACAAGTAAATCAGAAATTTATCTATCTCCTCTTGAAACCATTTAATGACTCAGATTCCACCGCACTATGGGGCAGTGAGTTTCACAAATTCACCACCCTCTGCGAGAAGTAGTTCCTCCTCATCTCAGTTCTAAATCTACCGCCTCTCAACCTATATCTGTGACCTCTGGTTCTCGACTGCCCCACAAAGGGGAACATTTGGTCTACGTTTACTTTATCAATCCCCTTGAGTATTTCATACACCTCAATCAGATCCCCTCTCATCCTTCTAAACTCCAGCGAGTATAAGCCCAAACTGTTTAATTTCTCCTCATACGTCAACCCTTTCATCTCTGGAATCAATCTGGTGAACGTCCTCTGAACTGGCGACAATACTGCCCCACATTCTTCCCCAAATACGGAGGCCAAAACTGGACACAATACTCCAGATGTATTCTCGCCAACACCCTATACAATTGCAACAACACTTCTCTACTTTAATACTCCAGTCCTTCTGCAATAAAATATATAATAATTTGGGTAAGCTGGTACGGGAATTGAACCCGGGCTGCTGGCTTTGTTCTGCATTACAAACCATCTGTCTAGCCCACTGATAAACACTAACATTCCATTTGCCTTTTTAATTACATGCTGTACCTCCATTGCAATTTTCTGTGAGTCATGAACAAAGACACCCAGATCACTCTGCCCAGACACATTTTGAATTAACTTCCATTTAGATAATAATTTGCCTTTCTATTTTTTCAGCCAGTGTGGATAATGTCACACTTATCTACATTAAACTCCGTTTACCAAATTTTGCCCCAATCTCATAGACTATCTATAATCCATCTGTATAATCTGTATCTCCTCTTCACTGCCTGCTTTCCCACCTATTTTAGTATCATCCGCAAATCTTGCTATGTTACACTCTGTCCCGGTTTGCAGATCATTGATATAGATTGTAAACAGTTGAGGTCCGAGGACTGACCCCTGCAGCACCCCCGCTAGTTACAGTTCGCCACCCAGAGAAGGACCCATTTATCCCAACCCTCTGCTTTCTGTCAGTCACCCAATCCTCAATTCAATCTAGTACTCTCCCCTCAATCCCCTGCAATTTCACCATCTTTTATGCGGCACCTGGTCAAACAGGGGCTGTTTAGCACAGGGCTAATCATTGGCTTTGAAAGCAGACCAAGGCAAGCCAGCAGCACGGTTCGATTCCCGTAACAGCCTCCCTGAACAGGCGCCGGAATGTGGCGACTAGGGGCTTTTCACAGTAACTTCATTTGAAGCCTACTCGTGACAATAAGCGATTTTCATTTCATTTCATTTCAACACCTTCTGAAAGTTTAGAGAAAGTCCACACCCACAGGTTCCCCATTATCCACCTTGCTGGCTATGTCCTCAAAGAATTCAAGCAAGTTTGTCAATCATGACTTACCCTTCATAAAACCATGCTGACAATGGTGGATTGAGCTTTATCTTTTCAAATGTTTAGTCATCGCCTCCTTAATGATTGATTTCATCAACTTCCCCACCACAGTGGTCAAGCGAACTAGTCTATAGTTCCTACTTTTTGCCTCTTTCCCTTTTTGAATAGGGGTGTCACATTAGCATGTTTCCAATCCACTGGGACATTTCCAAAATCCAGGGAATTCTGAAATATCATAACCAATGCGTCCACCTCCCTTAATACCCTAGGATGCAGACCATCAGGTCCCGGAGGCTTATCTGCCTTTAGCCCCATCAGTTTATTCAATACTGTCTCCCTAGTAATGGTGATTGCACCAAGTTCCCCTGCATTAACTGTAGTTTTTGGAAATTATTTATGATCTTCTACCGTGAAGACAGAGGCAAAATATTGTTTCAGTGCCTCTGCCATCTCTATGTTTCACATTATTACCTCACCAATAACGTCTTCTACAGGGTCAACATTTAATTTAGATATTCTCTTCCTCTTTATATACTTATAGAAGCTTTTGGTATCAGTGTTTATGTTTTTTGCTAGCTTCCTTTCATAGTTCATCTTAGTTCTTTTGATTTTATTTTTCGTAGCCTTTTGCTGAACCTTAAAGTTCTCCCAATCCTCCAATTTATCACCAGCTTTTGCAGTCTGGTATACTCTAGTTTCTGCCTTTATGTCTTCCATGACTTCCTTGTTTAGTCATGGAATGTTTTTCTCCTTTTTACAATTCCCCTTCCTCTCAGGAATATACTTTAATTAAGAGGTATTTAATATCTCCCTGAACATCCACCATTGTTCCTCAACTGTCCTACCCTTAATTATTTGTGCCTAGTCTACTTGGGCCAACTCTTTCATCTGGCCTGTATAATTACCGCTGCCCAAGGCTAAAACTCTAGTATGGAACTCTGTCCTCTCTCGCTCAATCTGAATTTTAAATTCTAGCATGCTGTGATCACTCCTTCCAAGAGGATCCTGAACAACTGGCTCTTGGTTTCTCTGCCTATCACTTTTCTTATTCCCCTTTGCCTTTTGTTTTTGTCCTTGTTTCCTCCTCCGACGCCTCGCATAAGTTCCCAAATCCTTGTGCTTTTAGTTTAAACTCTTTGGCAAATACTCTTTGGACAACTAATTTGGCCTTTATTGGTAGAGGGATTGAGTTCCGGAGCCATGAGGTCATGTTGCAGTTGTACAAAATTCTACTACGGCCGCATTTGGAATATTGCGTACAGTTCTGGTCGCCTCATTATAGGAAGGACGTGGAAGCTTTGGAACGAGTGCAGAGGAGATTTACCAGGATGTTGCCTGGTATGGAGGGAAAATCTTATGAGGAAAGGCTGATGGACTTGAGGTTGTTTTCGTTAGAGAGAAGAAGGTTAAGAGGTGACTTAATAGAGGCATACAAAATGATCAGAGGGCTAGATAGGGTGGACAGCGAGAGCCTTCTCCCGCGGATGGAGATGGCTAGCACGAGGGGACATAGCCTTAAATTGAGGGGTAATAGATATAGGACAGAGGTCAGAGGTGGGTTTTTTACGCAAAGAGTGGTGAGGCCGTGGAATGCCCTACCTGCAACAGTAGTGAACTCACCAACATTGAGGGCATTTAAAAGTTTATTGGATAAGCATATGGATGATAAGGGCATAGTGTAGGTTAGATGGCCTTTAGTTTTTTTCCATGTCGGTGCAACATCGTGGGCCGAAGGGCCTGAACTGCGCTGTATAGTTCTATGTTCTATGTTCTATGTTCTATATATATCATATTTCAGTTCTGATAATGATGTTAGCTCCCCACTGTCTCCACGGACATGGACATGGGCACGGACACGGGCACGGACATGGGCACGGACACGGGCACGGACAGACTGATTGAGCATTTCCAATGTTTTTTTCTGTCAGATTTGCAGCATTTATAATTTTTATTGACTTACTTGGGCTTTTCCAGTGGTTCTGGTTCCTTCCGACCGAGGCCAACAGGACTTTTTTCTGCTTCCTCTGCAGTCAGCAAGTGTATCTCTGCCTCTATTTTCCCCTGTCATAAACAAGAATTAATAGTAACTAAGCTTCTTATCTTCTCACTAAAACTGTCTCACCTGACCTTCCCCCGATATCATCCACGTTTAGCTGTCACTGTTTGAGGGGAAAATCTTACACACGATACGAGGAAGATTCCCTGTTCTACCTTGCGTATAGTGCCATGGCATCTGATCCGGACAATTAGGATCCAAGCTGAACATCTCCTGAAAAGCAGCAAACTCTCAGCCTTGCTCTAGACAGGAGTCGGGTTTGATCCCACAACTCAGAACCAAGAGGTGTTCCCCACAGAGACAACAAACATAAAACAGCATTAAAAACCTGGAGTGTGAAAGTCTGTCCCTCAAAGAAATTACATCACTGTTGCAAAACCTTTGCTGTATTAACAAAGATATCAACATGACGGAAAAGAGGTGACACTGCGTAAAGAGAAAACACGTTGAGTTTTTGGCCAGAATTTAATGGGTGCCTGGGGGTGGGAAGGCAAATGGGGCTGCCATAAAATAGGGCACCATGTAAGTGTCTCAGTGCCTACTGCCTTGCCCCAGATGCCTCCACTGTGATTTCACCCTTGGTGGGTGAGGTATTGGGCAGTTCACCTGCCTGTGGGCCAAATTAAGCTCTTATGTCGTCAATAATGGGGAGGCCTCTGCCAAGTTGCCTTCACACTATTGTGAAATCTGGTGGGCTGCCAGCCAGACGAGGAGGGTTTCTCCATTTTGGGCCTGTTGTGCCAATTCAAGACCCCCTAAAGATTATACCCACTGCATTTCCACTCTTCCTGTCTACCCTGCCACCCCCCCCCCCCCCCCCCCAACCCCTATCATCAGGCCTACCAGTGTGACTCAGGCTAAACCCCAGACTTGCTTTTGTCCTGACTCCATCATAGTTCACTTTGTTTTGGAATTTGCAGCAGTCCCAGGAGTGACCACTGCCCCCAGTGATGCTCCTGGGTCATGAGAGCCGCCGCCTATTTGATTGGTTGGCATCAATCTGAGGCAGGACATTCTCTGTGGTGAGGAAGGAGGGTCCGTCTCGAGCCAATTAACTGCCCAGTGTCCATTCAATGGGATAAGTGGGACTCCCACTTTCAGCATCAAATTCAGTCCTCAGAGACACAATGGCACAGGAGGCTGTTCAGTTGAGAACAACATTTGTATAATGATCACAAAACAGGAGAACCCAGCCAGCTATAAGTTTTAATTTTTTTTTAGAGTACCCAATTCATTTTTTCCAATTCAGGGCAATTTAGCGTGGCCAATCCACCTACCCTGCACATCTTTGGGTTGTGGGGGCGAAACCGGAGCTGACACGGGGAGAATGTGCAAACTCCACACGGACAGTGACCCGGAGCCAGGATCGAACCTGAGATCTCGGCGCCGTGAGGCCGCAGTGCTAACCACTGCGCCACCGTGCTGCCCTTAGCCAACTATAAATTGACAGTCAGGTCATCCAATGATTTTATTTAGAACTGGGTCAGAGTGATGTTGCTCTTTTACAAATTATTCTGACATTTCAATAGAGTCTAACTGAAAATTAAGGTTTATTGTTTTCATCCCCAATTCTCTTCTCTCCTGAATGAACTAATCCAGACAGGATTACAATTCTCAGGAACATATTCACATTAGTGTGCCTTTCTCTGCGAACTGAATAAGGAGTATTGTTGAAAAAATACATTTTATCAAAGCCTTTCATCAGGATAAATGCACAAGTACCAATGTCGGGGTAATGACAACTTTAAGTAGACAAGGTTATTAAGAAAGCAAATTGAATTTTCTCCTTGACTGGCAGAGATATAGAATATAAGAGTAAGGATATAATGTTGGAATTGTATAAAACACTGGTGAGGCCACAACTGGAATATTGTGTGCAGTTCTGGTCACCACATTACAGGAAGAAGAACAAAGAACAAAGAAAATTACAGCACAGGAACAGGCCTTTCGGCCCTCCCAGCCTGCACCGATCCAGATCCTTTATCTAAACCTGTCGCCTATTTTCCACGGTCTACTTCCCTCTGTTTCCGCCCATTCATATACCTGTCTAGATGCTTCTTAAATGATGCTATCGTGCCCGCCTCTACCACCTCCGCTGGTAAAGCGTTCCAGGCACCCACCACCCTCTGCGTAAAAAACTTCCCACGCACATCTCCCTTAAACTTTCCCCCTCTCAATTTGAAATCGTGACCCCTTGTAACTGACACCCCCACTCTTGGGAAAAGCTTGTTGCTATCCACCCTGTCCATACCTCTCATAATTTTGTAGACCTCAATCAGGTCCCCCCTCAACCTGCGTCTTTCCAACGAAAACAATCCTAATCTACTCAACCTTTCTTCATAGCTAGCACCCTCCATAGCAGGCAACATCCTGGTGAACCTCCTCTGCACCCTCTCTAAAGCATCCACATCCTTCTGGTAATGTGGCGACCAGAACTGCATGCAGTATTCCAAATGTGGCCGAACCAAAGTCCTATACAACTGTAACATGACCTGCCAACTCTTGTACTCAATACCCCGTCTGATGAAGCCAAGCATGCTGTATGCCTTCTTGACCACTCTATAAACCTGCGTTGCCACCTTCAGGGTACAATGGACCTGAACTCCCAGATCTCTCTGCACATCAATTTTCCCCAAGACACTTCCATTGACCATATAATCTGCTCTTGAATTGGATCTTCCAAAATGCATCACCTCGCATTTGCCTGGGTTGAACTCCATCTGCCATTTCTCTGCCCAACTCTCCAATCTATCTATATTTTGTTGTATTCTCTGACAGTCCTCCTCGCTATCTGCAACTCCACCAATCTTAGTATCATCTGCAAACTTGCTAACCAGACCACCTATACCTTCCTCCAGGTCATTTATGTAGATCACAAACAACAGTGGTCCGAGCACGGATCCCTGTGGAACACCACTAGTCACCCTTCTCCATTTTGAGACACTCCCTTCCACCACTACTCTCTGTCTCCTGTTGCCCAGCCAGTTCTTTATCCATCTAGCTAGTACACCCTGAACCCCATACGACTTCACTTTTTCCATCAACCTGCCATGGGAAACCTTATCAAACACCTTACTAAAGTCCATGTATGACATCTACAGCCCTTCCCTCATCAATTAACTTTGTCACTTCCTCAAAGAATTCTATTAGGTTTGTAAGACATGACCTTCCCTGCACAAAACCATGCTGCCTATCACTGATAAGTCTATTTTCTTCCAGATGTGAATAGATCCTATCCCTCAGTATCTTCTCCAACAGTTTGCCGACCACTGACGTCAAGCTCGCAGGTCTATAATTGCCTGGATTATCCCTGCTACCCTTCTTAAACAAAGGGACAACATTAGCAATTCTCCAGTGCTCCGGGACCTCACCCGTGCTCAAGGATGCTGCAAAGATATCTGTTAAGGCCCCAGCTATTTCGACCCTCGCTTCCCTCAGTAACCTGGGATAGATCCCATCCGGTCCTGGGGACTTGTCCATCTTAATGCCTTTTAGAATACCCAAAACTTCCCCCTTCCGTATGAAACTTGACCGAGAGTATTTAAACATCCACCCCTAGCCTCAACATCCGTCTTGTCCCTCTCCTTTGTGAATACCGATGCAAAGTAGTCATTAAGAATCTCACCCATTTCCTCTGAGTCCACGCATAAATTCCCTCTTTTGTCTTTGAGTGGGCCAATCCTTTCTCTAGTTACCCTCTTGCTCCTTACATACGAATAAAATGCTTTGGGATTTTCCTTAACCCTGTTAGCCAAAGATATTTCATGACCCCTTTTAGCCCTCTTTATTGCGCGTTTGAGATTCGTCCTACTTTCCCGATATTCCTCCAAAGCTTCATCAGTTTTGAGTTGCCTCGATCCTATGTATGCTTCCTTTTTCATCTTAGCTAGTTTCACAATTTCACCCGTCATCCATGGTTCCCTAATCTTGCCATTTCTATCTTTCATTTTCACAGGAACATGTCTGTCCTGCACTCTAATCAACCTTTCCTTAAAAGGCTCACACATTTCAAAAGGATGTTATTGCTCTGGAGAGAGGGCGGAGGAGGTTTACAAGAATGTTGCCAGGGCTGGAAAAGTGTAGCTACGAGGAGAGATTGGATAGGTTGAGGTTAATTACCTTGAAACAAAAAAGGATGAGGGGTGACTTGATTGAGGTGTAAAAAATTATGAGAGGAAGTGATAGAGCGGACAGGATAAAATTGTTTCCCTTTGTGTAGAATTCTAGAACCAGGAGACACAGATTCAAGATAAGAGGCAGAAGGTGTGGAGGGGATGTGAGGAAGGACCTTTTTTTATGCAGAGGGTAGTGGGAGTCTGGAATTCGCTGCTCGAGTTGGTGGTGCAGGCAGAGATCCTAAACTCTTTTAAAAAGTACCTGGATCTGCTTAAGTGCTCGAAGATACAGGGTTATGGACTGGGTACAGGAAGGTGAGATTAGTAAGTGAACCTGGATGTCCTCGGGCTGGCATGGACAAGATGGGCTGAATGGAACATAGAACATACAGTGCAGAAGGAGGCCATTCGGCCCATTGAGTCTGCACCGACCCACTTATGCCCTCACTTCCACCCTATCCCTGTAACTCAATAACCCCTCCTAACCTTTTTGGTCACTAAGGGCAATTTAGTACAGTTAATCCACCTAACCTGCACATCTCTGGACTGTGAGAGGAAACCGGAGCACCCGGAGAAAACCCACGCAGCCACGGGGAGGATATGCAGACTCCGCACAGACAGTGACCCAGCAGGGAATCAAACCTGGGACCCTGGCGCTGTGAAGCCACAGTGCTATCCACTTGTGCTACCGTGCTGCCCACAAATGGCCTCCTTTTGTGCTGTAACTTTTCTATGATTCCATGATTCTGTGAGAAGAAAGTGCTGACTGGTTGGCAAGTAGACTCTGATTGGTAGAGCCATTGTCATGGAGAATACACCGGTTAATGGTGACTGACAGTTAATTGCCAAGCATTGTTTCAAAATTTAAACCAGGTTGTTTGACTCTGATTAGTCATAGCATTGCCCTGAGAAATGAAACAGCTAATGGCTATCACTCATTTTGTTTAGCTGAAACAGGCGCAATGTGTGTACATGTTCTTTCTGTCTGCAAAGAGCAGGGCCCTGTGTATTAATATATTTAGGGGCTGGTTTAGCACACTGGGTTAAATCACTGGCTTTGAAAGCAGACCAAGGCAGGCCAGCAGCACGGTTCAATTCCCGTACCAGCTTCCCCGAACAGGCGCCAAAATGTGGCAACTAGGGGCTTTTCACAGTAACTTCATTTGAAGCCTACTTGTGACAATAAGCGGTTTTCATTTCATTTTAGTACATGATAATGCACCACACTGCGAGTCCAGTTGACAATCTTAAATGGGTTGTCAGCATAATTTGTAAATGGTACATTGTCCATGGCAATGTCTCACAGTCCACTTACCAACCAATCAACACTCACTTTACATATAGTATAAAGTTGTTCTTTCCCCTGACACTGTTCTGATGAGTACAAGATGAAAAGCTTCCACAAAATTTATTTTTTCAGCAAAACTCAATGTCTGTCTACCAAACGACTATTTGAACTGAATAATGTTGGGACTTTTTCTACTTTGGACCTTAGCAGCAGAAGGAAAATTTACTAACTCAGGTTGCCCTCAGTTTCTGGTATCTATCATTCAGCTGAAGATATCAGTGAGAATCAGCATCTTACCCTGAGTATATAAGTATTATTTGAGCTGTCAGTAAACTCGACATCCTCTATTTTCACTTTCTTCTTTTTCTTCTTTTTCTTCTTTTTCTTGTTTTCTCCATCTTCTTCCTCATCTTCAATTTCTTTAACTTTGATCAATGGCCACCATCCTTTGATCCGCTTGCTTCTTATGATGGAGGTGCGCGGACCTGCTTTCTCTTTTGCCATCTTGATGGTACATTGTTCAGTAGTCTTTGTTCCTCGGATCATATCATATAGCTTCAATTCGATAGAACCTGTAGCAACAGAAGTAATTCACTAGCAATAATCACCTGTGACCACAATTACACAAATGATTATTGATCCTGCTACGATCACACTTGGGTGCTTAACGTTAGCAAAATAGTCCGAGACCCTGGTTTCACCTTTAGATTTTTGCATTAATTAGGATTTTCAAAAAAATATTAAACTTTGGGAAATGAATATTTACTGCATGATTTATGTGCTTGTTGTTCCAGCATCATTCCCAGTAATCACTTCAAGCATCTTTTCAGGATCAGAGACAATGGGCAGGTTTATAACTACAAATTGGATTTATGTCATATTTTGTAATTACAAATATAATCCAATATGAACATACAAATGAGGGCTATTCGGCCCCTCGAGCCTGCACCACCATTCAATAAGATCATGGCTGGACTGATTGTGGCCTCAACTACACGATCTATCTACCCCCCCCCCCCCCCCCCCCCCAATAAACTTTGGCCTCCTCGTTAGTCAAGAATCTATCTAACTCTGCTTTAAAATATTCAATGACCTGGCCTCAAGTTATCTCTGGGGAAGAGAGTTCCAAAGATCCATCACATTGACAGAAAACAATTCTTATCTGTCTTAAATGGGAAAATGCTTATTTTTAAACTGTGTTTTCCTGCCTCCTTTGATGGACAAAGAAAATCTCTGTATAATTTTTTACTCAATGCATTTAGACTGTTTGTGCTTCTATTTTCAATTTAATTTGTTTGTTTGGGTTTTATTATGATCCCAGACCAGACCCCATACCGTACACTGGACTGAAACCTCAATATATATTTTTATAAAACTGTGGAAAGATCGATTCGCTCCAGAAGTGATTGCATGAAGAAATAGCGCTTGGTTATTTTAAAACAAAACTTTAATATAACTACAATATTAAATATTTTAACTTCAAACCCGAAAAGTACCACTTACATGTATACACCTTAAACTACTATTCAATTTCCCATTAAACAACAAGAAAATACAATACAGCTCTCAGTCCAGCTCAAATAATAAAGGCCTAAAGTGGTACATGCATTACAAAGCAGATTCTGACTCTTGTGCGAACCCCTTCAGACTCTATCTGAATGTCTTCAAATGGCTGCTTCACTTGAGTTGTTTCAGTCTTTCCCGTGTCTCCCGACAAGACTGCTCTGTTTTTAAATATTATCACTTTTAAAGCTATCTCATTGGGAAAGAAATCTACCTCTCTTGTAGTCACAAAAGGCTTGCAAAATAAGAGTTTTTCTTTCAGTGCTCCCCAACACATTAAAACTTCTAATGCTATTCAAAATAGCTCTGTGTCTATCTGAGCTCCACCCAGCACTGACCTCATCTCCTTGAGATAAAAAAAAGTGGGCTGGAAACTCTGTTTCTAAGACAAAGTGTTGGCGCCAAAGTGTCGGCGCCAACGGAGAATCCGTGAAACATCAGCGCTGCACCTGAACCGATTCTGCTACCACTGAGGGGCTAGCACCGGTGCTTCATGGAACACAATCGATTCCAATGAGAAACGGTGCTGGATTCGCCGGGTCCATGATTGACACTCGGGAGGCTGACAAGCTACATACACATTACACCCCCCACACACACCATCCCAGCCCACAAGATGGCACTGGTTGTCCTGGACTGTGTCCATACAGCTGATGGGCTGGCTGGGGCCAGCTGGCACCCAGGGGAGTGCCCAGGGGGGACACCTATACGACCGGTTGCCCTAAGTTCACAGTGGGCTGTTAGCGGTGTGCGCAGCTGCATGGCTGCCTTGCCGGCTGAGGCAATGGTGTTCCATGCCCGTCCACCCCGACCCCACAGCCCACCTCCTGGTCACCCCCACTACTCCCCCCCGGCCCTGGCAGAAGCCCCCCAGCCAGCGGCACAATTGTCAACAAACTATGGCAATGTTGGAAACTTTCTTGCTGAGACCTTTGCTGTTCGTAGTATATATAAATGATTTGGAGGAAAATGTAACTGGTCTGATTAGTACATTTGCAGACGACACAAAGGTTGGTGGAATTGCGGATAGCGATGAGGACTGTCAGAGGATACAGCAGGATATAGATTGTTTGGAGACTTGGGCAGAGAGATGGGAGATGGAGTTTAATCCGGACAAATGTGAGGTATTGAATTTTTGGAAGGCCTAATACAGGTAGGGAATATACAGTGAATGTTAGAACCCTCAAGAGTCTTGACAATCAGAGAGATCTAGGTGTACAGGTCCACAGGTCACTGAAAGGGGCAACACAGGTGGAGAAGGTAGTCAAGAAGGCATACGGCATGCTTGCCTTCATTGGCCGGGGCATTGAGTATAAGAATTGGCAAGTCATGTTGCAGCTGTATAGAACCTTAGTTAGGCCACACTTGGAGTATAGTGTTCAATTCTGGTCACCACACTACCAGAAGGATGTGGAGGCTTTAGAGAGGGTGCAGAAGAGATTTACCAGGATATTGCCTGGTATGGAGGGCATTAGCTATGAGGAGCAGTTGAATAAACTCGGTTTGTTCTCACTGGAACGACGGAGGTTGAGGGGCAACTTGATAGAGGTCTACAAAATTATGAGGGTCACAAACAGAGTGGATAGTCAGAGTCTTTTCCTCAGGGTAGAGGGGTTAATTACTAGGGGGCATAGGTTTAAGGTGCGAGGGGCAAGGTTTAGAGGAGATGTACGAGGCAAGTCATTTATAAAAACCACAAAGAGCAGAGGTCCCAGAACAGATCCTTGCGGTACACCACTGGTCACCAACTTCCAGGTGGAATACTTTCCATCCAATACCATTCACTGTCTTTTTTCGGCCAGCCAATTCTGTATCCAGACAGACACATTTCCCTGTATCCCATGCACCCTAACTTTCTGAATGAGCCTACCATGGGGAACCTTATCAAATGCCTTACTGAAATCCATACACACCACATCTACTGCCCAACCTTCATCAATGTGTCTCGTCACATCCTCAAAGAATTCAATGAGGCTTGTAAGGCATGACCTGCCCCTCACAAAGCCATGCTGACTATCTTTAACCAAACTATGTTTTTCTAAATAATCATAAATCCTAACTCTCAGAATCCTTTCCAATACTCACCACAGACGTAAGACTGATGGGTCTGTAATTCCCAGTGATTTCCCGATTCCCTTTCTTGAACAGGGGAACAACATTCGCTTCCCTCCAATCATCCGGTACTACTCCAGTGGAGAGTGAGGATGCAAAGATCATCGCCAATAGCGCAGCAATCTCCTCCCTCGCTTCCTGTAGTAGCCTTGGGTATATCCCATCTGGCCCAGGGAACTTATCTACCCTGAGGCTTCTCAAAATTTCCAGCACATCCTCCTTCTTAATAACAACCTGTTCGAATCTATTAACTTAATTCACACTGTTCTCATGAGCAACAAGGTCCCTCTCTCTAGTGAATACTGAAGCAAAATATTCATTTAGGGCCTCCCCTATCTCCTCAGACTCTAGGCACAAGTTCCCTCCACTATCCCTGATCGGCCCTACTCTCACTCTGATCATCCTCTTACTTCTCATATAAGTGTAGAACGCCTTGGGATTTTCCATAATCCTTCCTGCCAGGGCTTTTTCGTGGCCCCTTCTAGCTCTCCTCAGTCCATTTTTGAGTTCCTTCCTGGCTACCTTGTAACTCTCTAGAGCCGAGTCAGATTCTTGCATCCTCAACCTTACGTAAGCTTCCTTCTTCCTCTTGACTAGAAGCTCCACTTCTCTTGTCATCCAAGGCTCCTTCATTCCTTTCTCGTCTCAGTGGGACAAAACTATCCAGCACTTGCAGCATGTGCTCCTTAAACAACCCCCACATTACTGTTGTGCATTTCCCCAAGAACAATTGTTCCCACTTCATGCTCCTTAGCTTCTGTCTAATAGGTGTATAATTTCCCCTCCCCCAATTAAATACCTTCCCATACTGTGTGTTCCTATCCCTCTCCATGACTATGGTAAAGGTCAAGGAGTTGTGGTCACTGTCACCGAAATGCTCTCCCACCGAGACGTCTGACACCTGGCCTGGTTCGTTGCCAAGCACCAAGTCCAATATGGCCTCCCCCCCCCAGTCGGCTTATCTACATATTGAGTCAGGAATCCTTCCTGTACACACCTGACAAAATCTGCTCCATCCAAACCATTTGCACTAAGGAGGTTCCAGTCAATATTAGGGAAATTGAAGTCACCCATGACAACAACTTTGTTACTTCTGCACTTTTCCAAGATCTGCCGCCCAATCTGTTCCTCTATCGCTCTGCTGCTATTGGGGGGTCTATAGAAAACTCCCAATAAAGTGACTGCTCCTTTCTTGTTTCTAACTTCCACCCATACTGACTCAGTCGACAAACCCTCCTCAACTACCTCCTTTTCTGCAGCTGTGGTGCACTCCCTAATTAACAGTGCCACTCCCCCTCCTCTTTTACTTCCCTTCCTATTCTTCTTAAAACATCTAAACCCCGGAACATCTAACAACCATTCCTGCCCCTGCAAAATCCATGTCTCCATCATGGTCACAACATTGTAGTTCCATGTACCAATCCATGCTCTAAGTTCATCTCCCTTATTCCTGACACTCCTTGCATTGAAACAGACCCATTAACCCATTCTACTGAGTGCAACTTTGCCCTATCAACAGTATATCCTTCCTCGCAGACTTGCTGCATACTATTTCTGCCTGTTCAACAGCTGCCCTATCCTCTGATCCATAGCTCTGGTTCCTATCCCCCTGCCAAACTAGTTTAAACCCTCCCGAAGGGCTCTAGCAAACCTCCCACCCAGGATATTGGTGCCCCTCCAGTTTAGGTGCAATCCGACCTTCATGAACAGGTCCCACCTTCCCCAGAAGATATCCCAATGATCCACATATCTGAAGCCTTCCCTCCTGTACTAGCTCTGTTCAGCTGCACTCGCTCTCTGTTCCTTGCCTCACTTGCACGTGGCACCTGTAGCAATCCTGGGATCACAACTCTGCTGGTCCTGCTCTTTAGCTTCAAAAAGAGACGGTGCTGTAGTGGTATTGTCACTGGACTGGTAAACCAGAGATACAAGGTAATGCTCTGGGGACCAGGTTCAAATCCCGCCACTGCAGGTGGTGACATTTTAATTCAATAAAAATCTGGACTTGAAAGTCTGATGATGACCATGAAGCCATTGCCAATTGTCATAACAAACCATCTGGTTCACTAATGTCCTTTAGGGAAGGAAATCTGTCATCCTTACCTGGTCTGGCCTACATGTGACTCCAGGCCCACAGCAAATGCCCCCTCAAGGGTAATTAGGGATGGGCAATAAAATGCTGACCCAGTCTGTGATGTCCACATCCAATCAATGAATAAAAAAGGGTTCTCTCTCTGTTTCTGTTTTCACTGTTCGCGTCTCTGTCTGTCTCTGTCTATCTCTGTCTCTGTCTATCTCTGTCTCTGTCTATCTCTGTCTATCTCTGTCTGTCTCTGTCTGTCTCTGTCTGTCTCTGTCGGCCTCACGGTAGCATGGTGGTTAGCATCAATGCTTCACAGCTCCAGGGTCCCAGGTTCGATTCCCGGCTGGGTCACTGTCTGTGTGGAGTCTGCACGTCCTCCCCGTGTGCGCGTGGGTTTCCTCCGGGTGCTCCGGTTTCCTCCCACAGTCCAAAGATGTGCGGGATTAGGTGGATTGGCCATGCTAAATTGCCCGTAGTGTAAGGTTAATGGGGGGATTGTTGGGTTACGTGGGTTTAAGTGGGGTGATCATTGTTCGGCACAACATCGAGGGCCGAAGGGCCTGTTCTGTGCTGTACTGTTCTATGTCTCTGTCTATCTCTGTCTGTCTATAGCATAAATGCTTCACAGCTCCAGGGTTCCAGGTTCGATTCCCGGCTGGGTCACTGTCTGTGTGGAGTCTGCACGTCCTCCCCGTGTGTGCGTGGGTTTCCTCCGGGTTCCGGTTTCCTCCCACAGTCCAAAGATGTGCGGGTTAGGTGGATTGGCCATGCTAAATTGCCCGTAGTGTCCTAATAGTAAGGTTAAGGGGGGGAGTTGTTGGGTTACGGGTATAGGGTGGATACGTGGGTTTGAGTAGGGTGATCATTGCTCGGCACAACATCGAGGGCCGAAGGGCCTGTTCTGTGCTGTACTGTTCTATCTCTGTCTCTGTCTATGTCTATCTCCGTCTATGTCTGTCTCTGTCTGTCTCTGTCTGTCTCTGTCTGTCTCTGTCTGTCTCTGTCTGTCTCTGTCTGTCTCTGTCTATCTTTGTCTGTCTCTGTCTGTCTCTGTCTATCTCTGTCTATCTCTGTCTATCTCTGTTTCTGTCTATCTCTGTCTGTCTATCTCTGTCTCTGTCTATCTCTGTCTGTGTCTCTGTCTTTGTCTGTGTCTGTCTCTGACCCTTTTCGCAAATAACAATTCTGGGCCCAAACAGAGTTCAAATTCTTACCAAGAAAATCATTTGCAGAAATCAAATCGAAATCCCAGACTTGGAGCAGGAGAACAGCAGGCTGTCGAAACTCTGATTCCTCCAAGGAGAAAATGGACTCTTTCTTCTTATAAACAATCGCCTTCTCCGTCGGCAAATAGTCAAAGCGGAAGACAAACCGCCAGTTGAAATTCCCTTCTCCAGTCAAAGAATTAAAGTGGACGTCAGTCTCTTGCTTATCATTTTCTAAACCCTTTAACCAACTGTGAAATTAAACAGAAACATTTACTTATTGAAAGTTGTGTGTTTTTTTTTGGAAAATTCAACTTTTCTGTTTACACGGGTAAAGTGGGGGTAACATTTTGGACAATTTTCAGGCTGGCAGAAGGTTTATAGTCGTGTCCACTGGGGACTCGTATTGGGACCCTTGTTTTTCCTGATATAAGTTAATGATCGGAATCTTGATGTGCAGGGGACAATTTCAAAGTTTGTGGGTGACATAAAACTCGGACGTGTTGTAAATAGAGAAGGACAGTGTGCAACCTCAAAAGGACAGAGACAGGTTGTGGAGTGGGCAGACAGATGGAGTGGGCAGATAGGTGGAGTGCGCAGACAAGTGGAATGGGCAGGTAGGTGGACAAATGATTTGTGGGCAGCACGGTAGCATAAGTGTATAGCACAGCGCCAGGGTCCCAGGTTCGATTCCCCGCTGGGTCACTGTCTGTGCGGAGTCTGCATATCCTCCCCGTGGCTGCGTGGGTTTTCTCCGGGTGCTCCGGTTTCCTCTCACAGTCCAGAGATGTGCAGGTTAGGTGGATTGGCCGTGATAAATTGCCCTTAGTGACCATAAAGGTTAGGAGGGGTTATTGGGTTACGGGGATAGGGTGGAAGTGAGGGCTTAAGTGGGTCGGTGCAGACTCGATGGGCTGAATGGCCTCCTTCTGCACTGTATGTTCTATGATGTATTATGATATACTACGGAGTGGGCAGGGAGATGGTAGATGGGAGAATGTGAAGTTATTAATTTTGGAAGGAAAAACATGGAGAGACAATATAAAATAAGGAGTACAAGCCTAAAGAGTGTGCAGAGAGACCTGGGTATATCTGTGCAGAGATCTATGAAGGCAGCAGGACAGGTGGCGAGAGCAGTTAACAAAGCAGAGACTATTCTGAGCTTTATGATAAAAATGAAAATCGCTTATTGTCACGAGTAGGCTTCAATGAAGTTACTGTGAAAAGCCCCTAGTCGCCACATTCCGGCGCCTGTCCGGGGAGGCTGGTACGGGAATCGAACCGTACTGCTGGCCTGCTTGGTCTGCTTTAAAAGCCAGCGATTTAGCCTTGTGAGCTAAACCAGCCCCTATATTAATAGGGACTGAGAGTGCAGGAGCAAGGATATTATGCTAACGTATACCAGACACTAGTTAGACCTCAGCTGGAATATTGTGAACAGTTCTGGGGGCCACGCTATAGGAAGGATGTGAACACATTGGAGAGAGTGGGGAAGAGGTTTACAAGAATGGTTCCAGGGATGAGAAACTTCAGTTCTGAGGACAGATTGGAGAGATTGGGACTGTTCACCTTGGAGAGAAGGCGGCTGAGAGGCGATTTGATAAAGATGTTCAAAATCATGAGGAAACTGTACAGAGTAGATGGGAGAAACTGTTCCTACTCAAAGAGATCAAGAACGAGAGGTTACAGATTTAAAGTGATTTGCAAAAGAAGCAGATGTGATGTAAGAAAAAACCTTTTCACACAGCGAGTGGTTGGAGTCCAGAATGCGCGCCTGGAAGTGTGGTAGAGGCAGGTTCAATTGAGGCGTTCAAGAGGGCATTAGATGATTATTTGAATGGACCCTCTGTCTCCGATCTCTAAACAATTTTGGATCCAATTTACCAAGTTACCCTGGATCCCATGTGTTTTTATCTCCTTTATTGGTCTCCTGTGTGTGACCTTGTCAAAGGCTTTGCTGAAATCCATATAAACGACATCAACTGCACTACCCTGACCTATACAGTGACTATGCAGTGACTTCAATGCAGTGTTAATGTGAGCCTAACTGTGATACTAATAAAGATTATTAAAGGCTATTATTATTATAATACACCTGGTCAATTCCTCAAAACAATTTAATCAAATTTGTTAGGCAGGACCTCCATCTGACAAAGCCATGCTGAATATTCCTGATCAAATCTTGTCCCTCCAAGTGGAGATTGATTCTGTTCTTCAGAATTTTCTCCAATAGTTTCCCACCATTGGCGTGAGACTCACTGGCCTGTAGTTCCCTCACTTATCTCTACTATCCTTCTAGAAAAATGGAACCACATTAGCTGTCCTCCAGTCCTCTGGTACCTCCCCTGTGGCCAGAGAGGAATTAAAGATTGCCTTCCTCGCCTCCCAGCGGCCAGGAAACAGTCCACTAAACCTGCCGTTCAGTGTACTCAAGCCTGCTGAATCACGGCCCATGTTTATTTAGGATGGAAAGAAGAAGCAATTTCTTCATTCTAACGGTTGTGAATCTTTGAAATTCTTATCCCCAGAATTTTGGATACCGAGGGAATTGAGAGATTTGCCAATAGTGCAGGAAGGTACAGCTGAAGTGGGAGACTTGGTTTGACCTGGTTGAGCAGGCTTGACATAACTAATGACCTACTCCAATTCTTATGTAATAATTTTTAATAATTTGGCCAAATGCCTATTTTTCATGTGTGAATCTAGACAGTGTCCAGGAACAGTGATTCGCACTTGGGACATTAGTCTAGTCAGTAACACCATCCTGTAAATTTGGCTTCAGACTGTTTAGCTCAACACAATATAATTTCAGTGAATACCCTTTGATGTAGATGTCACTGGACCGGTCTCCTGTCAGTGGATTCACGTCATCAAGCGCCACATCATCTGTGTTCCAGATAATGACTCTCAGTTCATAACTAATAAAACATACAAGTGTAAATATTGTCAGTCATTAAGAATAAAATATTGCTGTAACTTATCAAAAATTGATATCAATTGATTAATACTCCTCATTTTTAAAGCTGGATTAAAATATATTAGGAATTCCAATGTGTACATTTCAGCAGGTTCCTGTGCAAACTGATGTACATGAGGCTAGAGAATGAGAGCTTTCCCCAAGCAGAGATGATACAACAGAAGCTTAGCTCATGGAGGATCTGACCGCTTCAATATTTAGCCTTTCCTATTCACACAGTACAGCAAACATAGTACTGAATGTCTAGATAGAGTAATGTGAGAAAGATGTTGGGCGGGATTGAGTGGTTATGCGGCGGAGCACCGTTCGCTAGCGGTGGGAATCTATCTTCCCATCCCTTGTCAATGGGATTTCCCATCAAAGCCACCCCATGCCGCCGGGAAACATGTGGGCATGGAAAAGAGAATTCCAACGGCCACAGAATTCCAACCGTAACTTTAAATTGCATCTGGTCCTTGTGGGATCACAGTTGGGGGAAGATATTCTGTTATTGAAAGGGATACAGAGATGGTAACAGAGTTATTTGAGGAGGAGCAGGGGAGGATATTCAGTTTTGGGGGTGTAGCAAATGGCGACACAATTGATTCGAGTAGATATGAGAATTACATTATTGGGAGAGTTTGGCCAATCCAAGGGACAGGATTTTATGTTCCCCAATAGTTGAGGTGGGGGGGTTAAAATTCCTCAGATCTCTTTCCTTCCGGCCTCCCACCCACACCGACCACTCCATAATTTTATAGTGGAACAGGTGAGGCCTAGCCTGGCTCTCCTGCCTTTGTCCCAATTGAGGCCCCTTAAAAGGCCAATTAATTATGTCTTAAGGACCCTTTCCCTTCCATCCTTAGTTTTCAGGCTGGTGAGAGGGATTCAGCAGCAATGGGAAGCCCAGAAAGTGACCCTGCTCAGGCCGGGGCGCATGTCCATTCTCAAAATCCTTGCTTGGTCTTTTCCCTCTTGATAACAGAAGACTGATGGACAAAATGATAGAAAGGTTTGAAATGATGAATGGTTTGGATGAATTGGATGTCAATCATGCTTCCTTTGCACACAAAATGATATTTTCAATTCATGAAGTAGAAAATAGAACATAGAACATAGAACAGTACAGCACAGAACAGGCCCTTCGGCCCTCGACGTTGTGCCGAGCAACGATCACCCTACTCAAACCCACGTATCCACCATATTCCCGTTACCCAACAACCCCCCCCCCCCTAACCTTACTTTTTTTTTAGGACACTACGGGCAATTTAGCATGGCCAATCCACCTAACCCGCACATCTTTGAAATGCTGGAGAAATATATTGAATACTTGTGATTAAAACATTTGAACAGATTATTAGCATGGAGTGGTCAGGGTGGGGCGAGGGTTGGCATGGAACAAGAAACATTGATGGATTTAAAGATGGAATTGGCTATTTCCTAACAAACTGTATTCCAGGTTATTTGAAATACAGAACTAAGATGTGGACTGGTAACAATGCAGCAGACTGTGGATTTCTAAGACATGAATCCTTATCCATGATGAAATGTGTAATCCAGCTCGGCAGTGCTAGGCAGGGACATTGTAAAGTCTCAGGCAAGCGATCACTCGGAAATTATGTCTGTGGAAAAGTTTGGTTTTATTCTGGTTACCATCATCCTACTCTGCCAAGGGTCAACTGCCCCAGTCCACACCTGAGCTGGGGTGTTTATATCCCAGCAGCCCGCAGGAAAGGGGGTTAGCCACGCCCCCTTATCTGGGTAGTTTGTATTCCCGTGATGCCACAGGGATTCTGATGTTGCAGATCCCTGGGCTTCATGTCAGGTTATAACACCCCCTCCGCCAAGTCCGATACGCCGTTCATTTCAACAAGACGGGGGAAATCCTTTGCCCTCTTTGCCAAAGGCTGATTATCTGGCACCTGCTCTGGGCCCGGAGAGGTGTAACTGACCGGGGAACATCGTTTCCTGGTTGAACGTCTGGGAGGTTCCACAGTCTTTCATTCGGCGGTCACCGCTGGACCTGCGGCGATGTCCGTGGACAAAAACTCGCTGTCCGACTCCTGGTCGGACTGATCAAACCCCCGCATTTCCGTGTCACCGAGGCCAGCTGCCTCACTGGGTACCTGAGGGAGGGGCCCCACCAGGTTGGGGATCCGCGATCAGTCCTCGCGTACCTGTTCCACTCGGTTCCGGAGATGGTTCAACTGCTGATTCGAGTCCTTCCCTTTCACCCACACCGTATACGAGACCAGCCCAGTGCGTTGTCTGACCATTCCCTGAATCCATAACACCACATCAGTGAAATTCCAGAGGTAAACAGAGTCGCCAGTGGTGAATACTCTCACGGGTTGGGCTTGCTGCCTTCTGGTCCATTCCTGCTAGTCACGGGTCTTAACCCCGGTGTCCGGCGAAACGAGGCTCAACCGCGTGCGCAAGTGACAACCCATCAAATGCTCCTCGGGCGTCACCCTGGCGGTAGCGTGGTCTTATAGTTGTGCCGCTAACAATTGTACGCAAAGACTCGAGAGAAGTACAGGAGAGGCTTTAATTACAGTGAGATGCTATTCCTCCGGCGGCAGCTGTAGAATGGCATCTCAATGAAACTTACGAATATTTATACAGCTCCCTGTGGGCGGAGCTAGCTGGCAGGGGCTTACCGGAGACACCTGTAATACAGGTACGGCCATACATCTCCCTACTGCAAGCACACATATATACAGTGGTTGGATCACCACATTCACCCCCTGTAAAAATGAGTCCAGCAGGGTGATGTGGAACTATATTACATAAAGTGATCTATGTAAAAAAGGGCAAAACAAAAGAAAACCAAGAGTCCATCAGGCAATCCGGTCACAGGTTGAGTCGGATCGGCGGTCGAACGTTCCATTGCGAGCGACGTAGCTGTGGTGGCGACATCGGCACAGGCGGCGTTGGTGATGACGGTGCAGGTGCTGGCGGTGTTGGTGCTGGCCAGTGGCAGGATGACTCCGGGAGCGAGCCAAAATCTTCCATGTCCTCCAGCGTGGGCAGGGGAACAAGGGATGGACCTGGTGGGGACAAATACGGGGGCGCCGGGAAAAAGGAGGGTGGCGTGGGGGGGAAGGGGCGTGGGCATGGGATCGGCACCCGAGGGAGCCAGGTCCCGGAGCGAGACTGTGTCCTGGCGGCCGTCGGGGAACTCCATGTAGGCATACTGGGGGTTTGCGTGGAGCAGGCGTACTTTGTCCACCAGGGGTTCCGCCTTGTGGTGCCTGACATGCCTACGAAGAAGGACTGGGCTGGAGTCGTGAGCCAAGTTGGGAGCGACACCCCGGATGTAGACTTCCTAGGGAAGGCAAAAACACGTTCATGGGGTGTGTGGTTAGTCACGGTTCACAGTAGCGACCGAATGGAATGGGGCGCGTCAGGGAGGACCTGCTGCCAGCGAGTGGCTGGGAGGTTCCTGGACCATAGGGCCAACTGGACGGCCCTCCATACCGTCCCGTTCTCCCTCTCTACCTGCCCGTTTCCCCGGGGGTTGTAGCTGGTCGTCCTGCTGGAGGCGATACCCCTGCTGAGCAGGAAATGACGCAGCTCATCACTCATGAATGAGGATCCCCTGTCACTGTGGATGTAGTCGGGGAAACCGAACAGAGCGAATATGGAATCGAGGGCCTTGATGACGGTGGCAGACATCATATCCGGGCATAAGATGGCGAAGGGGAACATAGAGAATTAATCGACCACACTAAGGATGTAGGTGTTGCGGTCGGTGGAGGGGAGGGGCCCTTTGAAATCTACGCTGAGGCGTTCAAAGGGGCGTGACGCTTTCACCAGGTGCGCACGGTCTGACCGGTAGAAGTGCGGCTTGCACTCGGCACCGACCTGGCAGTCTCTGGTGACTGTCCGTACTTCCTCGACGGAGTAGGGCAGATTGCGGGCTTTGATTAGGTGGTAGAAATGAGTGACCCCCGGATGGCAAAGGCTCTCGTGCAAGGCACGGAGCTGGTTCACTTGTGCGCTGGCACATGTGCCTCGGGAGAGGGCGTCTGGGGGCTCGTTGAGCTTGCCGGGGCGATACAAGATCTCGTAGTTAAAGGTGGAGAGCTCGATTCTCCACCGCAAGATTTTGTCATTCTTGATCTTGCCCCACTGCGTGTTGTTGAACATGAAGGCTACCGACCGTTGGTCAGTGAGGAGAGTGACTCTCCTGCCGGCCAGGTAATGCCTCCAGTGCCGCACCGCTTTAACGATTGCCTGGGCCTCTTTTTCAACAGACGAATGTCAAATTTCGGAGGCATGGAGGGTGCGTGAAAAGAATGCCACGGGTCTGCCTGCCTGATTCAGCGTGGCGGCAAGGGCGACATCTGAAGCGTCGCTCTCTACTTGGAAGGGCAGTGTCTTGTCTACTGCGTGCATCCCGGCCTTGGCTATGTCAGAGCGAATACGAGCGAAGGCCTGTTGTGCCTCGGCCGTGAGGGGAAATTGTGTGGACTGGATTAGCGGGCGGGCCTTGTCCGCGTATTGTGGGATCCACTGGGCGTAGTAAGAAAAGAACCCAGGCATCGTTTGAGAGCCTTGGGGCAGTGGGGGAGGGGAAGCTCCATGAGGGGGCGCATGCGGTCGGGATCGGGCCCCAGTAGTCCGTTTTGGACAACGTAGCCGAGGATGGCCAAACGATCTGTGCGGAACACGCACTTCTCCTTGTTATACGTGAGGTTAAGGAGAGATGCGGTGTGGAGAAATTTAGCAAGGTTGGTGTCATGGTCCTGCTGGTCCTGGCGGCAGATGGCGACATTGTCTAAGTATGGAAACGTGGCCCGCAGTTCATACCGGTCAACCATTCGGTCCATTTCTCGTTGAAATACCGAGACCCCCGTTAGTGACGCCGAAGGGAACCCTAAGAAATTGATACAGGCAACCGTCCACCTCGAAGGCAGTGTAGGGACGGTCAGATTTACGAATGGGGAGCTGGTGGTAAGCGGTAACCCGGTACTGTACAATCTGATTCACCATATCAGAAATGCGAGGGACAGGGTACGCGTCGAGCTGCGTGTACCGATTGATGGTCTGGCTGTAGTCCACGACCATCCTGTGTTTCTCCCCAGTTTTAACCACCACCACTTGGGCTCTCCAGGGACTGTTGCTGGCCTCGATAATACCCTCCCGAAGCAGCCGCTGGACTTCGGACCTGATGAAGGTCTTGTCCTGGGTGCTGTACCATCTGCTCCTGGTGCCGACGGGCTTGCAATCTGTGGTCAGATTGGCAAAGAGGGAGGGGGGGTCGACCTTGAGGGTCGCGAGGCCGCAAACGGTGAGGGGAGGTAGGGGTCCGCCGAATTTGAGGGTGAGACTCTGGAGGTTGCATTGAAAATTCAGGTCTAGTAAGAGTGACGCGCAGAGGTTGGGGAGAATGTACAGACGGAAACGGTCGAATTCCACGCCATGTACAGTGAGTTTAACCAGGCAGAAACCCCGGATCGGGACAGAGTGGGAGCCGGAGTCTAGGGAGATCTGCCGGTTGGCGGGATGGACCGCAAGGGAATAGCGCCTTACCGTGTCCGGGTGAATGAAGCTCTCGGTGCTCCCGGAGTCGATGAGGCAGGAGGTCACGTGGCCGTTGACGAGCACCGTCGTGGAAGAGGGTGGCAGGTTGTGAGGACGGGACTGGTCGAGCGTCACGGAGGCGAGTAGCGGGCGATCGGCCGACGAGTCTGACGAATCCGCGAGTAGCGGCAGCGACCCGGGTCCCGTGGTCCCGACCCGAGGGGAGGACAAAATGGCGGCGTCTGGAGTACCTGTGAGGAAGAAGATGGCGACGGACAGGATGGCGGAGCCCATGGAACGCACATGGAGGCGGAGGGTGAAGATGGCAGCGCCCATGGTGCGCACATGGTGGGGGCGGCGAAAGATGGTGGCACCCACTGATCGCACGTGGGATCGGGGGCAGCGGACGGCAGGGCCTATTGTGCAATCGGCTGAGGTGAGGGGGGATTCGGGCGCGATAGCGGCAACCATCCGGGACTGGCACATCGCTGCAAAGTGGCCTTTCTTGCCACAAGCTTTGCAGGTCGCGGTGCGGGCCGGGCAGCGCTGGCGTGGATGCTTCTGCTGACCACAGAAGTAGCAGCATGGACCCCCAGGGTGCGCGGTGCGGCGAGCAGCGCAGGTGTAGTGCGCGGGGGCGGCTGCTGGTGGGGCTGTTTGCGGGTTTCACGAGGGGTAGGATGGGTGGGCCGAGTGGCTAGTGGGGTAGGATCGCGCATTACGGGAGGCGGCCGTCATTGGTAGCGCCAGAGTCTTTGTAGCCGCGAGATCGAGAGCGGCCCCTTCCAGCAGTTGTTGCCGGATGGGGTCCGATGCAATACCCGTAACAAAGGCATCGCGCATGAGTAAGTCGGAATGTTCTGTGGCCGTGAGGGCCCGGCAGTCGCAGTCTCGTAGTAGAGGTATGAGGGCCCTCCAAAAGTCCTCAATCGACTCACCCGGCTGTTGGACGCGAGTAGAGAGTAGATGTCTCGCAAAAAAGTGGCAGCACGGTAGCATTGTGGATAGCACAATCGCTTCACAGCTCCAGGGTCCCAGGTTCGATTCCGGCTTGGGTCACTGTCTGTGCGGAGTCTGCACATCCTCCCCGTGTGTACGTGGGTTTCCTCCGGGTGCTCCGGTTTCCTCCCACAGTCCAAAGATGTGCGGGTTAGGTGGATTGGACATGATAAATTGCCCTTAGTGTCCAAAATTGCCCTTAGTGTTGGGTGGGGTTACTGGGTTATGGGGATAGGGTGGAGGTGTTGACCTTGGGTAGGGGGTAGGGTGCTCTTTCCAAGAGCCGGTGCAGACTCGATGGGCCGAATGGCCTCCTTCTGCACTGTAAATTCTATGTAAAAAAAAAAAACGGGGTGTCCGTCGACTGTGCGTAGTTCTCTTTGAGCAGTTCCATGGCCCGGGTGTAGTCAGGCGCATCTCGAATTAGCGGAAACACGCTGGAGCTGAGTCTTGAGTAAAGAAGCTGTTGTTTTTGAGCCTCCACGGGTGGAGGGTCCGCTGAAGAGATGTAGGCCTCGAAAACTGCAAGCCAGTGAACAAAGTCTTTCCTGGCGTGGGGTGACTGCGGATCCAGCTGCAGGCGGTCAGGATTGATCCTGATGTCCATGGTGTAAGGGAAATCTCACTGTAATAAATTGTGGAGCTAACAATTGTACACAAAGACTCGAGAGAAGTACAAGAGAGGCTTTATTACAGTGAGATGCTATTCCTCCGGCGGCAGCTATAGAATGGCATCTCAGTGAAACTTACGAATAATTATACAGCTCCCTGTGGGCGGAGCTAGCCGGTAGGGGCTTTCGGAGAAACCTGTAATACAGGTACGGCCATACATCCCCCTATTGCAAGCACACATATATACAGTGGTTGGATCACCACAATAGTAGACCAAGAAACGGGCAAGGCCGGTTTCTGGTGAGCCTGAGGTCTGTTTTCGCATCCCCAGTTTGAATAACTGTATTGCACATTCTGCCAACCTATTCGAGGATGGGTAAGAAGGAGTGGTGCGAACATGATGACCACAATTGGCTGTAAAAAATTTGCAAACGCTGAACTAGTGAACACGGTGCCATTGTCCGACATGAGGACATCTGGGAGTCCGTGAATGCTAAAGGTCTGCCAGAGTCGTTCGATGGTGGCATGCAACATGGTTTTCATCATTCTGTATACACCCAACCATTTAAAGTGCGCATCCACTATCAGTCGGTACATTGTGCCCTGGAAAATCCCCGGAAAATCCACATGGCTGGCCCGGCCATTCCCATGGGAGAAGTGGAGCTGCCGGGGGGTGGGGTTGGGGGGGGGGGGGGGAAGCTTCTGGTGCTCCTTGAACTGGATACACTGTTTCGCTAACTTCTCGATCTCCGCATTGATACTGGGCCACCACACGTAGCTCCGGGCCAACATCTTCATTTTGGAGACTATTGGGTGTCCGCTGTGGAAGTCCTGCATAATCACCCCCTGGCTGTGTTCGGGAATGATCACCCGGCAACCCCACAGGAGGCTGCCGTCCACCACGCTGAGTTTCAAACTTATGTCCTCTGGGAGGGCACGGTGCTGGGCCCTGTACAGCACGATGTGACGGACCTTGGCCAGTAGCGGGTCCCTCTGTGTCCCATCATCACCGGTAATGAGTCCATAAAATGTAAGATGGCGACTACCTCGTCTGTTGCTGCCGGCGTTTGCATGGTGGACAGCGGGAGGCAGCTGAGAGCATCCGTGTGGGGAATTTTCATCCCTGCAAGATGTTCCAAAAACTCATCCGCTGCCAGAAGGAGCGCCCGACGCTGAATGTGGGCAGATGCCACCGGGGGAATTGTTTTGAATAACCCCAAAAGCAGTTTATGGTCGGTATAAGCCTTGAACGGATAGCGGTAGACATATTGATGGAATCGAGGAATGGCGAACACCAATGCCAACCCAGCTTTTCTATTTGGGAGTAATTTCGATCCGCTGCCAACAAAGTGCGTGAAGCGAACACAATGGGCCGTTTGGTACCATCACCCATCCTGGGTGCCAGGATGTCCCCGATCCCGTAGGGCGAGGCTTCACATGTAAGCAACAAGGGCTTTGACAGGTCAAAAATGCGTCACCAGTGGGAAGACGACAGTTGCCGCTTTACCTCGGCAAACACCTCCTGCTGCGGCAGGCTCCAAATCCACTGCTGGCCCTTCTTCACCAACAGGTGAGCGGGACCAAAATATTGGCAAATTCGCGATGAACTTCCTGTAATAGTTGATCAGGTCCAAAAACGAATGAAGCTCCGTGGGATCCTGTGGTACGGGCGCCTGCTGGATGGTCCAAACTTTATCATCTTCTGGGTGTAGTCTGTGCCTGTCAACCCTGTAGCCCAAAGAGACCACTTCCATTGTGTGGAACATGCGCTTTGCACGCCGAAGGCAGACCCCAACCACCTCGAACCTACGCAGCAAGTCCTCGAGGTATTTCAGATGCTCCTGGTCAGAAGGACCGGTGATCCGAACATCGTCCAAGTAAACTGTCACCTGTAGCAACCTGCGGAGGATATTTTCTATCACCCTCTGGAATATGGCACATGCTGAAGAGACGCCGAACAGCAGCCTGGTGAACTCATACAACCCACTTTGCTTATCAATGGTCACGTATTGGCGTGAAGACATTCTAAAACCAACTGGAGATAGGCATGGCTCATGTTGAGTTTAGTAAAAGTCCTTCCTCCGCTGCGCATTATGTGTTGCTCCTCATTCTTTGGCACTGGGTAACGATCCAGATAGGACACTCGGTTGATTTTCATTTTGTAATCCCCGCAAAGGCGGACGGACCTGTCAGGCTTCATAACCGGCACGACTGCCGTGGCCCAATCTGATTGGACCTCATGGCTGAAACCCCCCTGGATGGTACTGAGGCCCTCTTGAAACATCCCTGGGAAATGTGCCAACACCGCGTCTGGTTCATCGGGGTACATTCGGCATACCAGTGGCCAGTCCCGCCAGTCGCACCTCAGCAAATTTGGCCCGAGCATTTCACCACCACCAGTGGTAGATTACCGACTGAGCCCCTTATTCCACAGGAAAGTCTGAGATGCCGGTCCAACGGTTCCCCTGTGTACGTTGTCAGCCAAGCACGGCATCTTTCAGCACTAAGGCGCGAACCCCATACGTGTAGCAGCTGATCACAAACACCGCAGCTCCGGTATCAAGTTCCATCCGCATCAGGAACCCATTGATCTGGACCGTAACCTGGACAGGTGGGACCCGTGATGCCGAAATGCAGTAAAGGCGGTGGGCCTCCTCCAGCTCATTGTTGACGGAATGCGTCATGCTCTGGGGCGGTCATCGATGGGGTAGTAGCGGGTGGGTAAGGTTTCCTGCTGGTGTCCGCCCCATCGCCTCCCTCATTCCGCTTATCAGGTATCTCCGGTGTACGGCATCCGTCAGTGGGAAATTGGTTGCCCACCAGCATACCGAGCTCCACGAACTGGTGGTTATTGGGTAAGTCAGTAAAAGTTAAACATTTGATAATACTGTAAATCTCCACACTGCAAAGCACGAGGAGGGTCACTGTCTCTCTGTCGTCCCTGATTATGTTGTTCAGACAAAAAGAATATTTGATTTTTTTAATGTACTGGGTCAATCCCCAGTCTCGACCTCGAACGCCTCAAGCTTACCGATGAGTGGAATATCTGCCGCCTAAGTGGAGTCCTCCTGAGGCCTACTCGAGGTGGGCCCAGTCCGGAGGGAATGACGCCTCCTGCAGCTCCACCTGACCCTCGTCGCCAGTGTAAAGTCTCAGGAAAGCGACCGCTCAGAAGTGATGTTTGTAGAAAAGTTTAGTTTTATTCTCCTAACTGTGCCCTCTTTCTACTCCCTGAAGGGTCTCCCACACCAGGTCCACACCCGAGCCAGGGTATTTATATCCCAGCAGCGGGTATATCCGCGCCCCCTCATCTGAGTAGATCGTATTCAGCTGGGGCCACAGGGACTCTAATACTGCAGATCCCTGGGCCTCCTGTAGGGTTATAAGAACATAAGAACATAAGAACATAAGAACTAGGAGCAGGAGTAGGCCATCTGGCCCCTCGAGCCTGCTCCGCCATTCAATTAGATCATGGCTGATCTTTTGTGGACTCAGCTCCACTTTCCGGCCCGAACACCATAACCCTTAATCCCTTTATTCTTCAAAAAACTATCTATCTTTACCTTAAAAACATGTAATGAAGGAGCCTCAACTGCTTCACTGGGCAAGGAATTCCATAGATTCACAACCCTTTGGGTGAAGAAGTTCCTCCTAAACTCAGTCCTAAATCTACTTCCCCTTATTTTGAGGCTATGCCCCCTAGTTCTGCTGTCACCCGCCAGTGGAAACAACCTGCCCGCATCTATCCTATCTATTCCCTTCATAATTTTAAATGTTTCTATAAGATCCCCCCTCATCCTTCTAAATTCCAACGAGTACAGTCCCAGTCTACTCAACCTCTCCTCATAATCCAACCCCTTCAGCTCTGGGATTAACCTAGTGAATCTCCTCTGCACACCGTCCAGCGCCAGTACGTCCTTTCTCAAGTAAGGAGACCAAAACTGAACACAATACTCCAGGTGTGGCCGCACTAACACCTTATACAATTGCAACATAACCTCCCTAGTCTTAAACTCCATCCCTCTAGCAATGAAGGACAAAATTCCATTTGCCTTCTTAATCACCTGTTGCACTTGTAAACCAACCTTCTGTGACTCATGCACTAGCACACCCAAGTCTCTCTGAACAGCGGCATGCTTTAATATTTTATCGTTTAAATAATAATCCCGTTTGCTGTTATTCCTACCAAAATGGATAACCTCACATTTGTCAACATTGTATTCCATCTGCCAGACCCGAGCCCATTCACTTAACCTATCCAAATCCCTCTGCAGACTTCCAGTATCCTCTGCACTTTTCGCTTTACCACTCATCTTAGTGTCATCTGCAAACTTGGACACATTGCCCTTGGTCCCCAACTCCAAATCATCAATGTAAATTGTGAACAATTGTGGGCCCAACACGGATCCCTGAGGGACACCACTAGCTACTGATTGCCAACCAGAGAAACACCCATTTATCCCAACTCTTTGCTTTCTATTAATTAACCAATCCTCTATCCATGCTACTACTTTACCCTTAATGCCATGCATCTTTATCTTATGCAGCAACCTTTTGTGTGGCACCCTGTCAAAGGCTTTCTGGAAATCCAGATATACCACATCCATCGGCTCCCCGTTATCTACTGCACTGGTAATGTCCTCAAAAAATTCCACTAAATTAGTTAGGCATGACCTGCCTTTTACGAACCCATGCTGCGTCTGCCCAATGGGACAATTTCTATCCAGATGCCTCGCAATTTCTTCCTTGATGATAGATTCCAGCATCTTCCCTATTACCGAAGTTAAACTCACTGGCCTATAATTTCCTGCTTTCTGCCTACCTCCTTTTTTAAACAGTGGCGTCACGTTTGCTAATTTCCAATCCACCGGGACCATCCCAGAGTCTAGTGAATTTCGGTAAATTATCACTAGTGCATCTGCAATTTCCCTAGCCATCTCTTTTAGCACTCTGGGATGCATTCCATCAGGGCCAGGAGACTTGTCTACCTTTAGCCCCATTAGCTTGCCCATCACTCCCTCCTTAGTGATAACAATCCTCTCAAGGTCCTCACCTGTCATAGCCTCATTTCTATCAGTCGCTGGCATGTTATTTGTGTCTTCCACTGTGAAGACCGACCCAAAAAACCTGTTCAGTTCCTCAGCCATTTCCTCATTTCCCATTATTAAAACTCCCTTCTCATCCTCTAAAGGACCAATATTTACCTTAGCCACTCTTTTTTGTCTTATATATTTGTAAAAACTTTTACTGTCTGTTTTTATATTCTGAGCAAGTTTACTCTCATACTCTATCTTACTCTTCTTTATAGCTTTTTTAGTAGCTTTCTGTTGCCCCCTAAAGATTTCCCAGTCCTCTAATCTCCCAGCAATCTTTGCCACTTTATATGCTTTTTCCTTCAATTTGATACTCTCCCTTATTTCCTTAGATATCCACGGTTGATTTTCCCTCTTTCTACCGTCCTTCCTTTTTGTTGGTATCAGGTAACAGGCATCAATTGGCAGAGATTGTGAAGGGTCAATCACTTACTCATTGTATAAATGTGCATGGGTACAAACTAAGATCATGGCACAGAACAAAGGAGAGGGAGAAGTGCGATTGGGTTCATGGGGACAATACAAAGTTATTTCTGAAATAATTATCTTATTTCTGTTTACATTTTAGTAATCTCTTACCTGATTGGTTGGCGCGGTTTAATATTGACTGGCGGAGGTGCAGGTAGGTCAACAGGGAACATGTCCACCCACATGTAAACGTGTCCCTTGGGAAATAAAGACAATGGTGATTGTTAATCTGGGTGTGTTCCTTTAGTTATGGGCCAGGGTTTAGAGAACCCCAAAGTGTATCATGAAGTTCACCTGACCCACAAGTTTTAATAGATTATGGCATGGGGAGCACACGGCCCACTCTACAGGTGTGGTGCAGCAAAAATCTAACAGTATTTTTTTAAAGCAAAACAATGTTTACTCAAATTACACCTTCTGTGGCTGACTGTAGCTCCAACACTGAAACAAAACCAAAAAAACAGACACACTCAAGTTTTTTCTCATAGTGAAATTAAAAGCTGACAGACATCACTGCAGTAATAAACACCCATTTCTTAAAGGTACACCCACTAGTTATTCGATAAAAACACCCATTTCTTAAAGGTACTCTCACATGACACCTCCCCCCAAGAAACAAAACCCCATCAACTTCAAGATGGTTTCATTTTTCACCTTTTCACTATTCTTTAAGAAATGCACACAGTAAATATACTTTTTCGTTTCAAAAAACAACACGCGCAAAAAGGTATAATAATAGTCCATTTTTTTTGTTCTTCTTCCTCCAACTGGAATTCCTCTTGATTCACCGTCTCTTTGAACAAGAAGGTCTCTGCATGATCCATCCATTTCTCTACATATCGGCATGTCTCTTTAAAGTCAGGTACTTTAGTTCAATCTGATCACAGAGCCCCTTGTAATTCTCCAACACAGGAGCATTGGTTATCACAGCTTTCAGGCAGTCAAATGCCTGTTAAAACTTCGCTGCCCAGTGAAATTTTCGACGTTTCTTCAGCCAGTCGATCAGTGGAGCAACCGCACTACAAAAATTTTGCACAAATGTTCGATCAAATCCACTCATGCCAGGAAATCGCATTATTTCCCGTCATGTTGAGGGTATTGGAAACTCCCCAATAACTTTTGGTTTTGCATGGTGGTGACACTGCAGATCTGGGGACAGTGGAGGAGGTACAAGAAGGTGGAGGGAGCGTCGGTCTGGACCCTGATATGCAACAATCACAGGTTTGTCCTGGGTGGGATAGATGGTGGGTTCCAGAGCTGGCAGAGGGCAGGCATCAGAAGGATGGGAGATCTGTTCATAGACTGAAGCTTTCCCAGTTTGAAGGCGCTAGAGGACAAATTTAATCTGCCACCAGGAAACGCCTTTAAATATCTGCAAGTACAAGCCTTCCTGAAAAAACAGGTAGTGGCCTTTCCGACGCTGCTACCACTGAGGATACAGGACAGAGTGGTCTCCGGCACCTGGGTAGGGGAGGGGAAGGTGTCGGATATCTACCAGGAACTACAGGAAGCGGAGGAAACCCCGGTGGAGGAGCTCAAGGACAAGTGGGAGGAGGAGCTAGGTGAGGAGTTGGAAGCGGGTCTGTGGGCAGAGGCCCTGGTTAATTCCTCCTCATCATGTGCCAGGCTCAGTCTAATTCAATTTAAGGTGGTCCACCGGGCACACATGACGGCAGCGAGAATCAGCCTTTTTTTGGGGTAGAAGACAGGTGCATGAGGTGCAAGGGCAGCCCTGCAAACCATGTCCACATGTTTTGGGCATGCCCGGAGCTTAGAGAGTTCTGGCAAAGGTTCGCGAGGGTAATGTTCAAGGTGCTTAACGCACGGGTGGTGCCAAGTCCAGAGATAGCGATCTTTGGAGTGTCAGAAGACCCGGGAGTTCAGGAGGCGAAAGAGGCCGACGTCTTGGCCTTTGCCTCCCTAGTAGCCCGGAGACGGATTTTATTAATGTGGAGGGACTCGAAGCCCCCAAGTGTAGAGACCTGGGTTAACAACATGGTTGGGTTTCTCAGCCTCGAGAAAATAAAGTTTGCCTTAAGAGGGTCTACGGTAGGGTTCTCTCGGAGGTGGCAGCCGTTCGTCGACTTTCTCGGGGAAAATTAAAATGTCAGCAGTAGCAGCAATCCGTAGGTGGGGGGGGGGGGGGGGGGTGAGTGCTTCATTGGGATGGTGTGGGAAGACTGGGTCGCGTGGGATAATGTCTATTTGATTGTTATTGTATATTCTCTTTTGGCACTCTGTTAAGGTTCACTCTAGTTTGTTTTGTTATTATTGTTACTACTGTTTTATAATGAAAAATTCTGCAAAACCTGAAAAAAGTGCTTTTTTAAAAAAAACTTTTGGTTTCACATCCCGTAGGACCATTCAACCCTGTCCAATTGTATGGCTTAGGAAAGTGACTTGGGCTTTTCCAAATTCACTTTTGCCTAGATTTATCACTAAACCCCCCTCCTGAAGTTGATCGAATAACTCCATCTGATGTTTTAAATGCTCTGTCCATGTCTGGCTGAAAATTACCAGATCGTCGATGTATACAGCACAATTGGGTAATCCTGAAACAACTTTGTTAGTTAACCGTTGAAATGTGGCTGGGGCGTTTTTCGTGCCAAATGGCATAACTTTGTATTGGTATATACCATCTGGAGTCACAAAAGCTGAAATCTCCTTCGCCCTATCGGATAAAGGTACCTGCCAGTAACCTTTAAGTAAATCCAGTTTGGAAATAAAAGCTGATTGTCCCACTTTCTCAATGCAATCCTCCAAACGTGGGATAGGATAAGAGTCCGTTCTTGTGACTGCATTAACCTTTCTATAGTCCACACATAACCGTTGGGTACCGTGCGGTTTAGGTACCATCACTATGGGTGAGCTCCATTGGCTACAACCCACTTCAATTATGCCATTTTTAAGCATACTCTCAATCTCTTTGTTTACCTGTGCCAATTTTAAAGGGTTACGTCTAGATGGATGTTGTGTAATTGGAACAGCATTTCCCACATCTACATCACGTATAGCCATTTTAGTACTCCCCAATTTATCTCTACAAAATTTGCCCATGTGATATCAACAACTCTTTCAGGTCAGTTTGTTTTTCCTCTGGAAGGTAACTCAGTAATTTATTCCAATTTTTAAGAACATTCTCATTTTCCAATTTAATTTGAGATATGTCAAATTCACAGTCATCTGGATTTGGTTCTTCACTTTGAGTTAGAATCATTAAAACCTCCTCCTCTTTCTCTCCTCTTTTAAAGTACCTTTTAAGCATATTCACATGACACACTCGGTGAGTCTTCCTCCTATCTGGTGTTTGTACCACATAATTCACCTCACTTAATTTCCTTTCAATCTGATAAGGTCCACAAAACCTAGTTTTGGAAGGTTCACCTACCACTGGTAACAATACGAAAACTTTATCTCTACTGTCAAAATTACAAACTTTGGATTTCTTGTCCACTTCCTGTTTCATCACATTTTGTGCAACTTTTAAATGTTGTCTAGCCAATTCACCTGCTCTATTTAATCATTCCCTAAAATTTGACACGTAATCCAATAATGTAATTTCCGATTTCTCACTCACCAATTTTCCCTTTATCAATTTAAGTGGTCCTCTTACCTCATGATCAAAAATTAGTTCAAAAGGACTGAATTTGGTTGACTCATTAGGTGCATCCCTAATTGCAAACAGTACGAATGAAATTCCTTTATCCCAATCTTCTGGATCATCATGACAATAAGCCTTGTCTTTAATGTCTGATGCCACGTTTCTAATGCTCCCTGTGATTCTGAATGGTATGCAGTTGATTTAAATCGTTTTATTCCTAAGCTGTCCATAACTTCTTTGAATAACCTTGAGGTAAAATTCGATCCTTGATCCGATTGTATTTCTGTGAGTAGTCCATATCTGGTAAAGAATTTGAGTAACTCCTCCACAATCTTTTTAGCTGTAATATTACATACTGGAATGGCCTGGAAACCTAGTAGACATATCCATTATCGTCAAAAGATATTGATTCCACTTTTCGTTTTCGGAAGCGGTCCTACACAATCAATTAGGACCCTTGTAAAAGGTTCCTCAAATGCTGGGATGGGTATTAAGGGCGCTGGTTTTATCACTGCTTGTGGTTTTCCTATCACTTGACATGTGTGACATGATTGACAAAATTTAACTACATCTTTCTGTTGTCCATGCCAATAAAAATGTTTTTGTATTTTAGCTTGAGTTTTCCTTATTCCCAAATGACCTCCCACTGGTACCTCATGTGCAACTCGCAACACCTCCTTTCTATACCCTACCAGCAATACTACTTGATGAACTTCTGCACACTTTTCATCCGCCTGCATATGTAAAGGTCTCCATTTTTTCATTAAGCCATCATTTTTACGGTAATAACACTCTGGTATACACTCAGATTCCTCTTCCGTATATGCTTTCTGATACATCTGTTTTATTTCTACATCTTTCTGTTGTAACTCCGCCAATTTTCCTAAACTAAAAATATCCACCTCATCCTCCACCTGTTCTTGTTCTTTTTCAACCATCTGATCAAAAATCGTTTCTGATAATTGCACTTCAACTTCTCTTTATCTTCATCACTATCCTCAAACTGTACATTTCCCTTTAAATCCGCCAATTTTAACTGACTGTAATGTTTCCTGGCCATTTTCCGAAGTTCAAACTCTCTCTCTCTTTCTTTTTCCTCTCTCTCTTTTTCTTTTTCCTCTCTATCTCTTTTGTATTCAAGCTGCTTTAATTCTTTCTCATGTTCCATCTGTTTAATTTGTAACTGAATTTTTGCCATTTCCAATGAGTCAAACTGTATCTCAGGCCACTTTAAATGCTTAGCCATCACCATAATTACCTCACCTTCTCGCATTTTGTCAGGTAATGTTAACTGCAATGTTTTTGCCAAATCTAACAGTCTGCTTTTAGTCTCTGTCCGTAAGGTACTGCGTGTGACCGTCTCCAAACACTTCAGAGCCTCTGAAAGAGCCATTGTCCACAACACACTCCCCACTTAAACTGGAATACCACACCTGAAAAGCACCCACAATATGCTCACCCCTCATTGTCTTTAAGTCCACTAAGCCAATCCAATAGATAGACTTTTAAATCCCTCGAGCCCCCAATTTGTTATGGGCCAGGATTTAGAGAACCCCAAAGTGTATCATGGAGTTCACCTGACCCACAACTTTTAATAGATTGTGGTATGGGGAGCACACGGCCCACTCTACAGGTGTGGTACAGCAGAAATGGAAAAGTATTTTTTAAAGCAAAACAATGTTTATTTTATGAACTCAAATTAACTTTTTTAAAAACATACAGTGAACATCTTAGCAACCATCAATTCAAATACAACCCTTAAATAAGCAATCCTTAAACTTTCCTTTTAACATCCAGAAGACATTAAAAAAAACCTTTTAACAGAAGCACGAGGTTTAAATTCACTACTGAGAACAGTTATCACTCTGAATTCACCAAGTGATCAAGAGATAGTCTTTACATGGCAGAAAGAACAACATTACACATTCTATGGCTGACTGCAGCTCCAACACTGAAACAAAACCAAAAAGACAGACACACCTAAGCTTTTTCTCAAAGTGAAACTAAAAGCTGACAGACAGTCCAGCTCCACTCACACTCTGACATCACTGCAGTAATAAACACCCATTTCTTAAAGGTACACCCACTACAGTTATGCTATAAAAACACCAATTTCTTAAAGGTACTCTCATGACACTTTGTTAATTTGGGTCTGTTCCTTTGTTAATCTTGGTCTGTTCCTTTGTTAATTTGGGTCTGTTACTCTGTTAATCTTGGTCTGTTCCTTTGTTAATCTGCGTCTGTTCCTTTTTTGCTTTGTTTCTTCTTCCTAAACTCAAATAATTCCTCAACAGCTCCCTCCATGCATCTCCACTCTTCAAAGCAGACTTACATATCATTTTCAATTCCGTGACACACCTTATATCTTTTAGTCTTTCCTTCTGCTGACAATCAACAATCAATACTGGGGCCCACAAGGCTGCGTACTTAGTCCCCTACTATTATCCCTGTACACATGCGACTGCGTGGCAAAATTTGGTTCCAACTCCATCTACAAGTTTGTTGATGACACGACCATAATGGGTTGGATCTCGAACAACTGCGAGTCAGAATACAGGATTGTGGATAGTGCTGAAGGATGTTATAGGATACAGAGGGACATAGATAAGCTGCAGAGCTGGGCTGAGAGGTGGCAGATGGAGTTTAATGCGGAAAAGTGTGAGGTGGTTCACTTTGGAAGGAGTAACAGGAATGCTGAGTACTGGGCTAATGGCAAGATTCTTGGTAGTGTAGATGAACAGAGAGATCTCGGCATCCAGGTACATAAATCCCTGAAAGTTGCCACCCAGGTTAATAGGGCTGTTAAGAAGGCATATGGTGTGCTAGCCTTTATCAGCAGGGGGATTGAGTTTCGGAACCACAAGGTCATGCTGCAGCTGTACATAACTCTGGTGCGGCCGCACCTGGAGTACTGTGTGCAGTTCTGGTCACCACATTATAGGAAGGATGTGGAAGCTGTGGAAAGGGTTCAGAGGAGATTTACTAGGATGTTGCCTGGTATGGAGGGAAGGTCTTACAAGGAAAGGCTCAGGGAATTGAGGTTGTTTTCGTTAGAGAGGAGAAGGCTGAGAGGTGACTTAATAGAGACATATAAGATAGTCAGAGGGTTAGATAGGGTGGACAGTGAGAGTCTTTTTCCTCGGATGGTGATGACCAACACGAGGGGACATAGCTTTAAATTGAGGGGTGATAGATATAGGACAGATGTCAGAGGCAGTTTCTTTACTCAGAGAGTAGTAGGGGTGTGGAACGCCCTGCCTGCAACAGTAGTAGACTCGGCAACTTTAAGGGCATTTAAGTGGTCACTGGATAGACATATGGATGAAAATGGAATAGTGTAGGTCAGATAGGCTTCAGATGGTTTCACAGGTCGGCGCAACATCGAGGGCCGAAGGGCCCGTACTGCGCTGTAGTGTTCTATGTTCTATGTTCTATAGGAGGGAAATAGAGAACCAAGTGGAGTGGTGCAGAGACAACAATCTCTCCCTCAATGCCAGCAAAACTAAAGAGCTGGTCATTGACTTCAGGAAGCAAAGTACTGTACACACCCGTCAGCATCAACGGGGCCGAAGTGGAGATGGTTAGAAGCTTCAAATTCCGAGGTGTGCACACCACCAAAAACTTGTCCTGGTCCACCTACATCGCGCTACCACCAAGAAAGCACAACAGCGCCTAAACTTCCTCAGGAAACTAAGGATATTCGGCATGCTCACACTGACTCTTATCAACTTTTACAGATGCACCATAGAAAGCATCCTATCTGACTGCACCACAGCCTGGTACGACAACTGCTTGAACCAAGACCGTAAGAAACTACAGAGAGTCGTGAACACAGCCCAGTCCATCACACAACGCCTCCTCCCATCCATTGACTCTATCTATATCTCCCACTGCCTGGGGAAAGCGGGCAGCATAATCAAAGACCCCTCCCATCTTGCTTACTCTCTCTTCCAACTTCTTCCATCGGGTAGGAGATATAAAAGTCTGAGAGCACGCACAAACAGATTCAAAAACAGCTTCTTCCCCGCTGTTACCAGACTCCTTTAAGACCCTCTTATGGACTGACCTTATTAATACTACACCCCTGTATGCTTCACCCGATGCCGGTGTCTAGGTATTTACATTGTGTACCTTGTGTTGCCCTTTTATGTATTTTCTTTTCTTCTCATGTACTAAATGATCTGTTTGAGCTGTACGCAGAAAAATACTTTTCACTGCACCACGGTACACGTGACAATAAACAAATCCAATCCAATCCACATCATGTGGGTACATGGCAGTCAAGACTGGAATTCAACTCTGTTCTCCACTACTGGGAGTTACTGTAACACTATCTGTCTGAGATTAGCAAATAACATTAATAATGTAATAGTGATCCATTAGTACAATATTAATATAATGGCATGGGAGTATTTTTGTCTCTATTTTCTCAATTTTGTCAAATGACCAGTTTGAAATAGCATCTGCTTCTTACCAGATTAACATTATTTAACAGTTGACTCCAAGAAGAGTAAAAACTGGTCATTGCAGAGTGTGAAGACACTGTTACATCCTCTGGGAATAAATTCAAAATTATTTTTAATTCATTTACAGGATATGGGCATTGCTGACCAGGCCAATATTTATTGCCCATCCCGAATTGCCGTTCAAATGCAGCCCTTACCCTTGCTGCCTGTTAGGATCTGAAGATAATTGAATCTGGAATAGTCTCAACCCAGTTTACCTTTGACATCCCTGGATCGTCAGGTTCCTGAAGAGTCCGCATCTCTATATGTTCAGGTACCAATTTGACACCATACTCTGGCATATCCTCCCAGTTATTTAACACATACAGAGCTTTCTCTTCATCAGTCATCATTTGACTTTCTTCTTTCTTCTTATCTCCTAGATTTAAGCACAACTATTAGATTGAGGATATGCAGTAATTCTCAACCTTCTGTAAACCAACAACTCCAAAAGATTTGCAGTGTCCCAGAGTCTGAGGAGGTTAATTCAGTACCTCTTGCAGTCAACACTTTAGATGCAGGAAAATGCAGGAAAGATGTTCCGATAGTGGGGGGTGTCCAGAAACAGGGATCACAGTCTGAAGGTATGGGGTAAACCTTTTAGGTCCGAGATGAGGTGAAATTTCTTCACCCAGAGAGTGGTCGGCCAGTGAAATTCGCTGCCAATGAAAGCAGTTGATGCCAAAACATGTATGTTTTCAAGAAGCAGTTAGATATTGCTCTCGGGGCAAAAGGGATCAAAGGATATGGGGGGAAATGGGATCAGGCTTTTAAATTGGATGATCAGCCATGATCATAATGAATGGCAGAGCAGGCTTGAAGGGTCAAATGGGTCCTCCTGCTCCTATTTTTTATGTTTCTCTCCTGACACTAAATAATTCTCTCCAGTTTCCAGCCCCCTCCTAGCACAAACATTCTTGTCTCTCTGAGAATTATGATCAGTAACCCCTGGCCTGTCTTACCCTCTTATTCCTTAATTCTAATGTATTCTGCTAACCACCAAATCTCTTTCATACTGTATTAAAGACTCTCATGTACTAATTGGGTTTTTAACTGAGGATTTTTACTGAGGGGTTTATGTGGCCAGTTCTGCCAATATTCGTCTAGAAAGCTGAGGTGTGAGGAATCAATCCATTGCCTGTAGCTATGAAAATATCAAGTAGTCTGGTTCACTTTGTACAAGCTTAACCAACATGATTCCTAACACAAACTTTGCACCTCTTGTGGTTTAGGGAGTGGGGGTGTATCTGTGTGTGTGTGTGGGGGGGGGGGGGGGGGGGGTAGTGGTGGTGGTGTTGAGGATGGGGTGAGTGGGGCAGAGGATGTAGTTAACTCTAAGGGGAAAATTTAAAGTACGTCCCATCCTTCTCCAGACACAAGACAAGAGCTCTAATTTAATGGCTGCTCCAGAACAATACACAATGGTAATCCTGCACTTAACCAAGCAGCCACCAACATAGCACGATGGTCCTGAAGTGTGAAGCAGCATCATTATCTATGTCAACATGTTAGGACATTAGACAAAGGAAATATACAGCACTTCGGAACAGGAGGGGGATTGCAGTCATTTGAACCTGTTTGGTTATTCAATTAGATTTTGGATGGTTGATACTTTGGGCGGGGTTCTCCTGCAACTGACCAGATGGCCCGATACCGGTGCCAAGAGCGGTGTGAACCACTCCGGCGTCGGGCCGACCGAAAGGTGCGGAATCCTCCGCATTTCCGGGGGCTAGGCTGGCACCGGAGGGGTTGGCTCTGCGCCAACCTGCACCAAAGGTCTGGCGCAAGTTGGTGAATGCGCAGAACTGCCGCCATGGTTCCGTGCATGCGCAGACAGACCGGCATGTTTCCTGCGCGTGCGCAAGAGGCTTCTACTCCACGCCGGGCATGGCGGAGCCCTACAGAGGCCGGCATGGAAGGAAGGAGTGCCCCCATGGTACAGGCCCTCCCGCAGATCGGCGGGCCCCGATCGCGGGCCAGGCCACCGTGGGGGCCCCCCTGGGGCTGGATTAGAACATAGAATATAACAGCGCAGTACAGGCCCTTCGGCCCACGATGTTGCACCGACCTGTGAAACCCCTCTAAAGCCCACCTACACTATTCCCTTTTCGTCCATATGCCTATCCAATGACCATTTGAATGCGTTTAGTGTTGGCAACTCCACTACTGTTGCAGGCAGGGCATTCCACGCCCTTACTCCTCTCTGAGTAAAGAACCTACCTCTGACATCTGTCCTATATCTATCTCCCCTCAATTTAATCCCGTCCCCCGCCCCCCGAGGACTCACCTCGCCGGCCTACAAGCCAGGTCCCGCCGTGATGGACCATGCCCATTTCGCGTCGGCGGGTCCGGCCATGAAACGACGGCCATCGGCCCATCAGGGCCTGGAGAATTGCCAGGGGGCCGCTGCCAGCGGTCCCCGACCGGTGCGGCGTAAACCCCGCCTGAAAACAGACGGCGGAGAATACAGCAGCCGACGTCGGAGCGGCTGGGCGGGATTCGCGCCGCCCCCCGGGGATTCTCCGACCCGGTGGGGTGTCGGAGAATCCCGCCCCCAAACTCCATTTATCCACCTTAGCTTCTCACCTCTGATACCCTTACAACAAAAATCCATTTTTTTCTCTTGCTATAGCACTATTTTCACTCGCCTTCGTGGTCCATCATTACAAAACTTAAGCATTTTATAGACTCCAGAAGAGTTCCAATGGATTGGACGGTAGCTATTGTAACCCCGCTTTTGAAAAAAGGAGGGAGAGAGAAAACAGGGAATTATAGACCGGTTAGCGGGATACCGGAAGTGAGGAAAATGCTGGAGTCAATTATAAAGAATTAAATAACTAAGCATTTTGAAAGTGGGGACAGGATTGGTCCAAGTCAACATGGATTCACTAAAGGGAAATCATGCTTGACAAATCTTCTGGAATTTTTGAGGATGTGACCAGTAGAGTGGACAAGGGTGAACCAGTGGATGTTGTGTCTCTGAACTTTCAAAAGGCTTTTGACAAGGTCCCACAAAAGAGATTAGTGAGCAACATTAAAGCTCATGGTATTGGGAGTAATTTATTGACGTGGATGGAGAACTGGTTGGCAGACAGGAAGCAGAGAGTGAGAATAAACAAGTCCTTTTCAGAGTGACTAGTGGGGTACCACAGGGTTCAGTCCTGGGAACCCAGCTGTTCACAATATAATTAAAGATTTGGACGAAGGGATTGCAATATCTCCAAATTTGCAGACGGCACTAAGCTGGGTGGCAGAGTGCTGTGAGGAGGATGCAAAGAGGCTGCAGGGTGACTTGGACAGGTTGGCTGAGTGGGCAAATATTTGCCAAATTCAATATAATGTGGGTAAATGTGAGGTTATCCACTTTGGTAGCAAAAACAGGAAGGCAGATTAGTATCTGAATGGTGGCAGTTTAGGAAAAGGGGAAGTGCAATGGGACCTGGGTGTCACGGTGGAACAGTCACTGAAGGTTGGCATTCAGGTACAGCAGGCGGTGAGGAAAGCTAATGGCAAGCTGGCTCTCACAGCGAGAGGATTTGAGAATAGGAGTAGGGATGCCTTGCTGCAGTTAAACAGGGCCTTGGTGAGGTCACACCTTGAGTATTGTGGGCAGTTTTGGTCTCCTAGTTTGAGGAAGGACATTCTTGCTATTGAGGGTGTCCAGCGAAGATTCACCAGACTAATTCCCGGGATGGAAGGACTGACATATGAAGACAGACTGGATGGACTGGGCTTGTACTCACTGGAGTTTAGAAGAATGAGAGGGGATCACATAGAAACATATAAAATCCTGATGGGACTGGACAGGCTAGATGCGGGAAGAATGTTCCCGATGTTGGGGATGTCCAGAACTAGGGGTCACAGCCTAAGAATAATGGGTAAGCCATTCTGGACCGAGATGAGAAAGAACTTCTCTCAGAGAGTTGTGACTTGTGGGATTCTCTACCACAGAAAGCTGTTGGGGCCAGTTTGTTGGATATAGTCAAGAGGGAGCTTTGCAGCTAAAGGAATCAAAGGGTATGGAGAGAAAGCGGGAGTGGGATACTGAATTTGCATGATCAGCCTCGATCATACTGAATGGTGGTGCAGGCTCAAAGGGCCGAATGGCCTACACCTGCACCTATTTTCTATGTTTCTATATCTGGGAGTATAGAGTCTCACATCCTCTACCCTAAAAATACACCCCAGTCCTCTGCCCAACACACAGACTGGACATTCCTAAATTTAAGAAGCACTGTGGGTTTTTTTTGCTAATAATCTTTCATATGGAATCTTTTCAAATATGCTCTGCAAGTCCATATTTGTGTTTATCCATAGAGAGTATGTGGGTAGAGGAAGAGAATTAGAATAGACAATGTGTTATTCGTCATGTTAGCAAACGCGTCAAAAAACCAAACGATGACCTACTCATTCACAATACCTACTAACTCTCTGATTGGCTGATACCTGTCCACCTGATTCATCACTCTGTCCTGACAAAAGATTTCATTAACTTCACAACCTTTGATATGAACTGACAGATCTGTAGTTTCTTGGTTTCTTTCTCCTTCTCAATTCATGGAGTGACCTTTGAAATTTTCAATTAAAGGTACAATTCTTGACTCAGGAGAGCTTTCTTTGGAAAATTATGACTAGCACATCAATAATTTCCCTACCCATTTCTTTGAATACTCAGGGGTGAATATGATCATGTTTTGGAGATTTTCCCATCTTAAGTCCCATTATTTGGCACTCAGCAGAGGGCAGCAGAGCAGAGCTACTGATCAGCTGTTCTGGGGAAATTTGTATACGTGCAGTGCGGTCAGCCTAAGTTGAAGGTGGTTTGTGGAGGGGCTGTTGTCAAGTGACAGTTAAATCCGAAACACTTCGTGAGTGTTTCCCACCCTACCTCCTCCTCTAACCAACCCCCCCACCCCACGGTGGTTGGGAAGCGGGAGCAGGGGCCTGTCGTGAAGGTGAGTGAGTGCCTTTAAATTTGCTTACCTTTCAGCGGGAGCAGGGTTTGAGGGAATATCAGGTAAGCTCTTCCTTTCTTTTTCTTTTTCCTGTTTTTTTTTTAAATCTAGAGGTGATGTCAGGGAAGGCAGTACAATGCTCCTCCTGCAGAATGTTTGAGGTGAGGGACGCCGTCAGTGTCCCTGCTGATTTCATCTGTGGGAAGTGCACCCAACTCCAGCTCCTCAAAAACCGTGTTAGGGACCTGGAGCTTGAGCTGGATGAACTTCGGATCATTCGGGAGGCAGAGGGGGTCATAGATAGGAGCTTCAGGGAAGTAGTTACACCAAAGACTGGAGATAGATGGGTAACTGTAAGAGGGACTGGGAAGAAGCAGTCAGTGCAGGGACCCCCTGCGGTCGTTCCCCTGAGTAACAAGTATACCGTTTTGGATACTTGTGGGGGGGACGACTTACCAGAGGTAAGCCATGGGGTACGGGCCTCTGGCACGGAGTCTGTCCCTGTTGCTCAGAAGGGAAGGGGGGAAAGGAGTAGAACATTAGTAATTGGGGACTCAATAGTCAGGGGCACAGATAGGAGATTTTGTGGGAGCGAGAGAGACTCACATTTGGTATGTTGCCTTCCAGGTGCAAGGGTACGTGATGTCTCGGATCGTGTTTTCCGGGTCCTTAAGGGGGAGGGGGAGCAGCCCCAAGTCGTAGTCCACATTGGCACTAACGACATAGGTAGGAAAGGGGACAAGGATGTCAGGCAGGCCTTTAGGGAGCTAGGATGGAAGCTCAGAGCGAGAACAAACAGAGTTGTTATCTCTGGGTTGTTGCCCGTGCCACGTGATAGTGAGATGAGGACTAGAGAGAGAGAGCAATTAAACACGTGGCTACAGGGATGGTGCAGGCGGGAGGGATTCAGATTTCTGGATAACTGGGGCTCTTTCTGGGGAAGGTGGGACCTCTATAGACAGGATGGTCTACATCTGAACCTGAGGGGCACCAATATCCTGGGGGGGAGATTTGTTAGTGCTCTTTGGGGGGGTTTAAACTAATTCAGCAGGGGCATGGGAACCTGGATTGTAGTTTTGGGGTACGGGAGATTGAGAGTATAGAGGTCAGGAGCACAGATTTGACTTCGCAGGAGGGTGCCAGTGTTCAGGTAGGTGGTTTGAAGTGTGTCTACTTCAATGCCAGGAGTATACGAAATAAGGTAGGGGAACTGGCAGCATGGGTTGGTACCTGGGATTTCGATGTTGTGGCCATTTCAGAGACATGGATAGAGCAGGGACAGGAATGGTTGTTGCAGGTTCCGGGGTTTAGGTGTTTTAGTAAGCTCAGAGAAGGGGGAAAAAGAGGGGGAGGTGTGGCGCTGCTAGTCAAGGACAGTATTACGGTGGCGGAAAGGATGCTAGATGGGGACTCTTCTTCCGAGGTAGTATGGGCTGAGGTTAGAAACAGGAAAGGAGAGGTCACCCTGTTGGGAGTTTTCTATAGGCCACCTAATAGTTCTAGGGATGTAGAGGAAAGGATGGCGAAGATGATTCTGGAAAAGAGCGAAAGTAACAGGGTAGTTGTTATGGGAGACATTAACTTTCCAAATATTGACAGGAAAAGATATAGTTCGAGTACATTAGATGGGTCGTTCTTTGTACAATGTGTGCAGGAGGGTTTCCTGACACAATATGTTGACAGGCCAACAAGAGGCGAGGCCACATTGGATTTGGTTTTGGGTAATGAACCAGGCCAGGTGTTAGATCTGGAGGTAGGTGAGCACTTTGGAAATAGTGACCACAATTCGGTGACCTTTACGTTAGTGATGGAAAGGGATAAGTATACCCCGCAGGGCAAGAGTTATAGCTGGGGGAAGGGCAATTATGATGCCATTAGACATGACTTAGGATGTGTAGGTTGGAGAAGTAGGCTGCAAGGGTTGGGCACACTGGATATGTGGAGCTTGTTCAAGGAACAGCTATTGCATGTTCTTGATAAGTACGTACCAGTCAGGCAGGGAGGAAGGGGTCGAGCGAGGGAACCGTGGTTTACCAAAGAAGTGGAATCTCTTGTTAAGAGGAAGAAGGAGGCCTATGTGAAGATGAGGCGTGAAGTTTCAGTTGGGGCGCTTGATAGTTACAAGGAAGCGAGGAAGGATCTAAAGAGAGAGCTGAGACGAGCAAGGAGGGGACATGAGAAGTCTTTGGCAGGTGGGATCAAGGAAAACCCAGAAGCTTTCTATAGGTATGTCAGGAATAAAAGAATGACTAGGGTAAGAGTAGGGCCAGTCAAGGACAGTGGTGGGAAGTTGTGTGTGGAGGCTGAGGAGATAAGCGAGATACTAAATGAATACTTTTCGTCAGTATTCACTCAAGAAAAAGATAATATTGTGGAGGAGAATGCTGAGACCCAGGCTATTAGAATAGATGGCATTGAGGTGCGTAGGGAAGAAGTGTTGGCAATTCTGGACAAGGTGAAAATAGATAAGTCCCCGGGGCCTGATGGGATTTATCCTAGGATTCTCTGGGAAGCCAGGGAAGAGATTGCTGAGCCTTTGGCTTTGATTTTTAGGTCATCATTGGCTACAGGAATAGTGCCAGAGGACTGGAGGATAGCAAATGTGGTCCCTTTGTTCAAGAAGGGGAGTAGAGATAACCCCGGTAACTATAGGCCGGTGAGCCTAACGTCTGTGGTGGGTAAAGTCTTGGAGAGGATTATAAAAGATACGATTTATAATCATCTAGATAGGAATAATATGATTAGGGATAGTCAGCATGGTTTTGTGAAGGGTAGGTCATGCCTCACAAACCTTATCGAGTTCTTTGAGAAGGTGACTGAACAGGTAGACGAGGGTAGAGCAGTTGATGTGGTGTATATGGATTTCAGTAAAGCGTTTGATAAGGTTCCCCACGGTCGGCTATTGCAGAAAATACGGAGGCTGGGGATTGAGGGTGATTTAGAGATGTGGATCAGAAATTGGTTAGTTGAAAGAAGACAGAGAGTGGTAGTTGATGGGAAATGTTCAGAATGGAGTTCAGTTACGAGTGGCGTACCACAAGGATCTGTTCTGGGGCCGTTGCTGTTTGTCAATTTTATAAATGACCTAGAGGAGGGCGCAGAAGGATGGGTGAGTAAATTTGCAGACGACACTAAAGTCGGTGGAGTTGTAGACAGTGCGGAAGGATGTTGCAGGTTACAGAGGGACATAGATAAGCTGCAGAGCTGGGCTGAGAGGTGGCAAATGGAGTTTAATGTGGAGAAGAATTTGGAAAGAATAACAGGAATGCGGAATATTTGGCTAATGGTAAAATTCTTGGTAGTGTGGATGAGCAGAGGGATCTCGGTGTCCATGTACATAGATCCCTGAAAGTTGCCACCCAGGTTGATAGGGTTGTGAAGAAGGCCTATGGTGTGTTGGCCTTTATTGGTAGAGCGATTGAGTTCCGGAGCCATGAGGTCATGTTGCAGTTGTACAAAACTCTAGTACGGCCGCATTTGGAGTATTGCGTACAGTTCTGGTCGCCTCATTATAGGAAGGACGTGGAAGCTTTGGAACGGGTGCGGAGGAGATTTACCAGGATGTTGCCTGGTATGGAGGGAAAATCTTATGAGGAAAGGCTGATGGACGGGAGGATGTTTTCGTTAGAGAGAAGAAGGTTAAGAGGTGACTTAATAGAGGCATACAAAATGATCAGAGGGTTAGATAGGGTGGACAGCGAGAGCCTTCTCCCGCGGATGGAGGTGGCTAGCACGAGGGGGCATAGCCTTAAATTGAGGGGTAATAGATATAGGACAGAGGTCAGAGGTGGGTTTTTACGCAAAGAGTGGTGAGGCCGTGGAATGCCCTACCTGCAACAGTAGTGAACTCGCCAACATTGAGGGCATTTAAAAGTTTATTGGATAAGCATATGGATGATAAGGGCATAGTGTAGGTTAGATGGCCTTTAGTTTTTTTTTCCATGTCGGTGCAACATCGAGGGCCGAAGGGCCTGTACTGCGCTGTATCGTTCTATGTTCTATGTTCTATTTTCTCCATTACCGTTTTTTACTGGTGTTAAATTCAATACGTTTTTCCTCTTTACTTAATTATAATTTTCCTCATCTTGCATGTATTTTGTCCACTTTCCCTACTGTGATACAAAACATTCATTTAACCAGTCTGCTATTTCCTCAATATCCATTCTAGTCTTGCTTGCATATTTTTTAATGGTTCCACATCCCCCTTTATCACTGCATTTCCCTTACTCTATTCATAACAATTATTTATTTTTATCCTTTGCAAGTTTTGGTTATTCACATTTTTTTCATCTTTGTACTCTCCCTTGTTTTTTATAACTCTCCAAACAAATATAGAAAACAGCGAAGAATGATGTTTAGTACGGAGATAAAAATTAAGAGTATAAGAGAATACTGGCTAGAAATATAAAAACAGATGGTAAGAGTTTCCATAGATATTTTAAGACTTAAAATGTGCCACATAGAAAGTGAGGCTGGGGAATTAATAATGGAAAAAATAGGATGGCAAATTAATTGACAGGTAATTTTCAGAGGTCTTTGTGATAAGAGAGTACAAGTAACATTCCAGAAATAACTGTAAATCAGGAAATGGGAGGGAGGGAGGAACTCTAAGAAAATTCTAATCACAAGGGAAGTGGTATTAAGAAAAGTATTGGTCCCTATGCTCTGATGGACTTCACCCTAAGGTCTTAAAATCAGTAACTAGGGAGATAGTTGTTGCATTTGGGCAGCACGGTAGCACAAGTGGATAGCACAGTGGCTTCACAGTGCCAGGGTCCCAGGTTCGATTCCCCGCTGGATCACTGTCTGTGCGGAGTCTGCGCGTTCTCCCCGTGTGTGCGTGGGTTTCCTCCGGGTGCTCCAGTTTCCTCCCACAGTCCAAAGATGTGCAGGGTTAGGTGGATTGATGATGATAAATTGCCCTTAGTGACCAAAAAGGTTAGGAGGGGTTATTGGGTGACGGGGATAGGGTGGAAGTGAGGGCTTAAGTGGGTCAGTGCAGACTCAATGGGCTGAATGGCCTCCTCTGCACTGTATGTTCTTGTTCTATTGGTTTTAATTTTCCAAAATTCCCGAGATTCGAGGAATGTTTCACTAGATTGGAAAGTAGCAAATGCAACTTCTTTATTCAAAAAAGGAGGGTGCCAGAACGTAGGAACTAGCTTAACATCTGTCTCGGGGAAAATGTGTTAGAAACAATTATTGCAGCTGTTCTAACAGGACACTTGGATAAGTTCAAGGTAATACGGCAGAGTCAGCGTGGTTTTGAGGGAAATCATGTTTAACCAATTTATTGGAGTTCTTTTGAAGAAGTAATATGTGCTGTGGATAAAGGGGAACTGGCGGATGTACTGTACTGAGATTTCTAGAAAGCATTTGATAAGGTGTCACACCAAAGGTTATTGCGGAAAATGAAAGTTCATGTTTTAGTGGTTACATTGGCATGGATTGGCAAGCTAACGGGAAACAGTTTGTATAAATGGGTCACCATGAATTCAAACCCATTCCTCCCACACTAATCTTTAAGCCACACATTGACCTCTTTAATCTTATTGAACCTGTTCCAATTAGCTCGTGGTTCAGGTAGTAATCCAGAGATTATTCCCTTTTGGTTCTGCTTTTTAATTTAGCCCTTCGCGTCTCATATTCCTTCAGCAGAACCTCTACTCCTGTTCTACCTATGTCGTTGGTAGCTACATGGACCACGACAACTGAATCTTTACCTTCCGACCAAGTTCCTCTGCAGCCCAGATGAGGTATCCTGATTCCGAGCACCAGGCAGGCAACACAACCTTCGGGAGTCTCACTCCTGGTCACAGAGTACAGTGTCAATGCCCCTAACTATACTATCCCCAATTACAACTATATTTCTTTTCTCTCCCTCCACTTGAACGTCTCCCTGAACCACGGTGCTGTGGTCAGTTTGCTCATCCTCCCTGCAGTCCCTGCTCTCGTCCACACAAGGAGCAAGAATCTCAAACCTGTTGGGACAAGGTCAAGGGCTGATGTGCCTGCAACCCTACCTCCCGGATCCCTCCACCACATCCACTGGTTCTCCTTTATCTATGCTAGTGGCAAAAGCCTCAACAAACCCCAACTAATTCGTCAAACACAATTTTTCTTTCATAAATCCATGTTGCTTCTTCCCAATCACATGCTATGGAATAGATAAAAGCAAATTACTGCGGATGCTGGAATTTGAAATCAAAAAGAAAATGCTGGAAAATCTCAGCAGGTCTGGCAGCATCTGTAGGGAGAGAAAAGAGCTAATGTTTCGAGTCCAATGACTCTTTGTCAAAGCTCCTTTTCCTTTAGAATAGATGCTGATAGCTTCCCAGCACGGTGCCACAAATGGATAGCACTGTGATTTCACAGCGCCAGGGTCCCAGGTCTGCACATTTTCCCCGTGTCTGCGTGGGTTTCCTCCGGGTGCTCCGGTTTCCTCCCACAGTCCAAAGACGTTCAGGTTAGGTGGATTGGCCATGATAAATTGCCCCTCATGGTTAGGAGTGATTATTGGGTTATGGGGATAGGGTGGAAGTGAGGGCTTAAGTGGGTTGGTGCAGACTCGATGGGCCGAATGACCTCCTTCTACACTGTATGTTCTATGTCTATGTCCCTACTGCTGAGATCAAACTTATCAAAAGATTTTCCATTTTCTCGCTCTCTCCTTTCTTAAATAATGGGGTTAAATTATATGGGGTGGGGGTGGTGGTGGTGGGGTTGTGGTGGTGGTGGTGGTGGTGGGGTGGTGGTGGTGGTGGTGGGGTGGGGAGGGGGAGGGGGATGGGGGATGGGGGGGTTGGGGGGTTGGGGGGTTGGAGGTGGGGTGGTGGTGGGGTGGTGGTGGGTGATGTGGTGGGGGGGTGGTGGGGGGGTGGTGGGGGGGTGGTGGGGGGGTGGTGGGGGGGGGTGGTGGGGGGGGTGGTGGTGGGGTGATGTGGTGGGGGGGGTGGTGGGGGGGTGGTGGGGGGGTAGTGGGGGGGTGGTGGGGGGGTGGTGGGGGGGTGGTGGGTGGGGGTGTGGTGGGTGGGGTGGGGGTGTGGTGGGTGGGGGTGGGGTGGTGGGTGGTGTTTGCTGGTTAAAAATACTTTTAAGGAACTTGTGAGACTTCCCCTTGCTTTACTAAAGTTCATAAGTTCAAGGAGCAGAATTAGGCCATTTGGCCCATCGAGTCTGCTCTGCTATTCGATCATGGCTGATCCCATCCTGGCCTTAACTCCATCATCCTGCCCGATCTCCATAAGCTTTCAACCCATTACCAATTAAAAATCTGTCTAGCTCCTCCTTAAATGTACTCACTGTCCCAGCATCCACCGCACTCTGGGGTAGTGAATTCCACAGATTCACAACCCTTTGGGAGAAGTAGTTTCTCCTCAACTCTGTTTTCCATTTGCCACCTCAGCAGGACATAGATTGATTGGAGGTTTGGCCAGAGAAATAGCAAATGGTGTTTAAAGTGAACCCCCACTGAACTGCCTCCAATGCCACTACATCTTTCCTCAAATACGGGGACCCAAACTGTGCACAATACTCAAGGTACGGTCTTACCAATGCCTTATATAGTTGCAACACTTTGTTACTGTTATACTCTATTCCTTTAGCTATAAATGCCAATATTCCATTCATTTTCTCTTTATTATCTGTTGTACCTGCATTCTAGTTTTCTGTGAATCAGGAAAGAGGACCCCCACCCAGATCCCTCTGCAATGGAGCACCCTGAGGTCTCTCTCCATTTAGATCATTTACCCTCTCATTTTACCTCACAAGCCAAGGATCTGGGTGAACACTGCTGCCTCACAGCTCCAGGGTCCTGGGTTCCACTCTGGCCTTGGGTGACTGTCTGTGCGGAGTCTGCACATTCTCCCCATGCTTGCGTGGATTTCCTCCGGGTGCTCCGGTTTCCTTCCACAGTCCAAAGCTGTGCTGTTAGGTGGATTGGTCATGATAAATTACCCCTTAGTGTCCAGGGGTGAACAGGTGAGGTTATGGGTATAAGGTGGGGGAGTGGGCTGAGGGGGGTGCTCGGTCAGAGGATTGGTGCAGACTCGATGGGCCGAATGGCTTCCTTCTGCATTGTAGCAATTCCATGATGTGATTCTATTCTATGAGTCATGTGAAATTAACTTAAAATTCATGAAAGTGAAAACAAATCCAAACAGGAACACTTCTTACCCATTGGTTGTCGGTCACTGGGCATCTTGAATATTTTGTTGTTGACTTTCACTTCCCCCTCCCTGTACTCGGGCTCTGATAATTGTAAATCTTTACAAAGTTTTGATAAGATCTGGGTGGGCTTCAGAGAGTCGCGCCATGCATTGTAACCTTGACTACAAATCAAACAGCAAAAGACACAATTAAACCATTTGGCAGAAAAATATATTTCACAATTGGTCACATTTGGTACTTGGCCTGAAACCATAATAATAATAATTTTTATTGTCACAAGTATGCTTACATACACAGCAATGAAGTCACTGTGAAAATCCCCTAGTCGCCACATTCCGACTCCTGTTCGGGTACACGGAGGGAGAATTCAAAATGTTCATATGGGCTGTTTAGCACAGGGCTAAATCGCTGGCTTTAAAAGCAGACCAAGGCAGGCCAGCAGCACGGTTCGATTCCTGTATCAGCCTCCCCGAACAGGTGCCGGAATGTGGCGACTAGGGGCTTTTCATAGTAACTTTATTTGAAGCCTATTTGTGACAATAAGCCATTTTCATTTCATTTCACCAAACAAGCATGTCTTTCGCTCAAACTGACAAGATGAGGATCCCTGTTAATTGTCTAAATTAAATACTCTTGGTCGGCCCTGAGTAGTCAATTTTTTAAGAAAAATCAATCACTTTTATTCTGACATGGAAGATATTTTAAACTCCAATAACCAGTTCATATTCTCTAACTTTTCTTCATTAGCTGTATATTGATGCTGTATTAAAAGGCAGTCATAAACCAGGTGATTGTTTTGTATCTGGGTTAAATTATAAATTGTAAATTGATAGAATGGATTATTATTGAAAAGATTGGGGGATTCTGGTGGTGAAATGTAGATGGAGGTCACACATTGGGTGGCTCCTGCTGAACTTTTTGTTTTTGACCTTTTGCACCCAGTTTTTGGGGAGAATTTTGCTGATTATTTAATGGAAAGTCTGAGGCAACCGAAAGAGGTGGAAAACCCGGAAAAAGGGGCCGAGCGACGTCTGTGTGCAAGTTTGCTGGGGAGTTCAGCGGAAGGTAATATGGCAGGAACAGGCGCACCGAGTGGGACCGCGCCCATTACGGTGGGCAGGGCCGGCCCAAGGTACCGGCAACTCGGGCAGCCGCCCGGGGCGCCATGTGCAAGGGGGCGCCAGAGACTCGGGTCCCGCGCATGCGCAGTTGGGCCGGTGCCAACCAGGGCGGCCCCCCCCTCCAGCCGTCCCCACCCTCCGGCCGCCCCCCCCGGCCGCCCGCCCCCCTCCGGCCGCCCCCAACCAGGGCGGCCCCCCCCCCCCTCCGGCCGCCCCCCCCTTCCGTCCGCCCCCCCTCCATCCGTCCCTCCCCCTCCGTCCGTCCCCCCCCTCCGTCCGTCCCCCCCCTCCGTCCGTCCCCCCCTTCGGCCCCGCCTCCCCCCCTCGTCCCCCCCTCGGCCCCGCCCCCCCTCGCCCCCTCCTCGGCCCCGCCCCCCCTCGGCCCCGAACCCCCCCTCGGCCCCGCCCCACTCGGCCCCGCCCCCCCTCACCCCCCCCTCGGCCCCGCCCCCCCTCGCCCCCCCCTTGGCCCCGCACCCCCCCTCGGCCCCACCCACCCCCCTCTGGCCGCCCCCCCCCTCCGTCTGTCCCCCCCCTCCGTCCGTCCCCCCCCTCGGCCCCCCCCCCCCAAAGGGCGCCGAAGTTCAGCTTGCCCGGGGCGCCAGCAACCCTAGGGCCGGCGCTGACGGTGGATACGCTGGCCTAGGTGATGGCCGGGAGCTTGAGCTGCTCTTTCCAAGCACAGAGACCGGCATCACAAGGGGATGATGATCTCGCTCAAGGAGTGGGGGGAGGAAGCCCTTGCCCCGATGAAGGCTCTGGCAAAGACGTCGATGGCAGTGTGGGATCAAGGAGAGGCGTTGAAGGGGGTGGGGGAGGTATTGTTGCAACTCAGCTCGATGGGTAAGGAGCTGTGGAGGGTGATGCAGAGTAATAAAAGGCTGCAAGCCAAAGTGTAGGAGCTGGAGGACAGGTCTCGAACACAGGTCTCTTCTTCGGTTGTGTTTGGGAAGGGGTGGTTTAGGGCTGTGTGGTGATTGGTTGGGATTTGGTGCTTTTGGGTTTGAGAGATTACTGTGTTGGAGTTTGGAAGGTTTGGGTGTGGGGTGTTAATAATAATCTTTATTATTGTCACAAGTAGACTTACATGAACACTGCAATGAAGTTACTGCGAAAATCCCCTAGTCGCCACATTCCGGCGCCTGTTCAGGTACATGGAGGGAGAATTCTCTGGCAGCACGGTAACACGGTGGTTAGCACTGTTGCTTCACAGCGCCAGGGTCCCAGGTTCGATTTCCGGCTTGGGTCACTGGCTGTGCGGAGTCTGCACGTTCTCCCAGTAACTTCATTGCAGTGTTAATGTAAGCCTACTTGTGACAATAAAGATTATTATTATTCAGAATACCCAAATTACCTAATAGCACATCTTTTGGAACTTGTGCGAGGAAATCGGAGCATGTTGGTTTGGTTTTTGCCTGGGAGAGGGGCTCTGGCAGGGGCTACCTTGCTAGCCAACGTAAACTGGCTAGTGAACAGGAGCCATATGGGGGGGGAGGGGCTGTCGCCATTGTAATCTGTATGGACAGGTTTCGATGGACCTGGGAGGTGTGAATGGTCGGGAGATGAGACGATACTGGGAGAGGGGGTTTGAGACAAAGTGGTTGGGAGACTTCCAGGAAGGGAAGGAGGGGCTGACGGTGACTGAGGGTTGGGCTGGGTCCCACCTGTTGGGTGGGGCCAGGAGTAGTGGCTATGACAGATAGGAAGGGGTGGGAGTGGGTGGAGTGAGACCTCCCCCCCCCCAGACAAAGTTGCAACATTGACCGTGTGAGGGCTGGATGGGGTGGGATGGGGTTGCCGATGAAGCAAGTCAGACTCTTCTCATATTTGAAGAGCCTGAAAGCTGACATGGTGCTGTTGCAAGAGACCCATCTGAGGGTGAAGGAGACTTCGGAAGGGCTGGGTGGGTCAGGTATTCCACTTGGGCTTTGGTAGCCGGGCACTGGAGTAGCTTTTCTAGTGGGTAAGAGGGTGGCTGATCAGGGGGAAGGTACGTTATAGTACCAGGCGCTTTGGGGGGGAAGGGGTTGGTGATGTTGATTTGCATATACGCCCCGAATTGGGATGACGTAGGGTTTATGAAAAAGATGTTGGTTGCCATATCAAATTTGGATACGCACCAGTTAATACTGGGGCTGGGGTGAGGAAGGCAGAATAGGACTGAGTCAGCACAGCTTCGTCAAGGGGAGGTCATGTCTGACAAATCTATTAGAGTTCTTTGAGGAAGTAACAAGGAAGTTAGACGAAGGAGAACCAGTGGACGTGATTTATTTATATTTCCAGAAGGCCGCATAGGAGACTGTTAAATAAGTTAAGAGCCCATGTTGTTAAGGGTAAGATCCTGGCATGGTTAGAGGGTTGGCTGACTGGCAGAAGGCAGAGAGTGGGGATAAAGAGGTCTTTTTCAGGATGGCAGCCAGTAACCAATGGTGTGCCTTGAGGATCTGTGCGGTGACCACAACGTTTTACAATATACATTAATGATCTGGAGGAAATAACCGAAGGCACTGTTGCTAAGTTTGAAGATGATACAAAGATCTGTAGAGGGACAGGTAGTATTGAGGAAGCAGGGGGGCTGCAGAAGGATTTGGACAAGCAAGGAGAGAGGGAAAAGAAGTGGCAGATGGAATACAATGTGGAAAAGTGTGAGGTTATGCACTTTCGCAGGAGAAATGGAGGCAAAGACTATTTTCTAAATGGGAACATGCTTAGGAAATCAGAAGCACAAAGGGACTTCAGATTCCTTGTTCATGATTCTCTTAAGGTTAACGTGCAGGTTGAGTTGGCAGTTAGGAAGGAAAATGCAATGTTGGCATTCATGTCGAGAGGGCTAGAATACAAGACCAGAGATGTACTTCTGAGGCTGTATAAGGCTCCGGTGAGACCCCATTCGGAGTATTGTGAGCAGTTTTGGGCCCCGTAACTAAGGAAGGATGTTCTGGCCTTGGAAAGGGTCCAGAGGAGGTTCACAAGAATGATCCCTGGAATGAAGAGCTTGTCTTTTGAGGAATGGTTGAGGACTCTGGAGTTTAGAAGGATGAGGGGGGATCTTATTGAAACTTACAGGATACTGCGAGGCCTGGATAGAGTGGACGTGGAGAGAATGTTTCCACTTGTAGGAAAAACTAGAAGCAGAGGACACAATCTGAGATGAAAGGGATGAACCTTTAAAGCAGAGATGAGGAGGAATTTCTTCAGCCAGAGGGTGGTGAATCTGTGGAACTCTTTGCCGCAGAAGGCTGTTGAGACCAAATCACTGAGTGTCTTTAAGTCAGAGATAGATAGGTTTTTGATCAATAAGGGGATTAGGGGTTATGGGGAGAAGGCAGGGGAATGGGGATGAGAAAAATATCAGCCATGATCGAATGGCGAAGCAGACTCGATGGACCGAGTGGCCTAATTCTGCTCCTATGTCTAATGATCTTATGTGCTGCCTCCATTGCCCCCACATTCTCAGGGCTGCCACTACCACTGGACTTGTGGAGTAATGAGCTGGCGAGAACGGCAGAGGTACTGTTAACAGAGCCTTTAGACTCGTGCCCTTGCAAGATGCCACCTCCACTCACTCCCACACCGACCCTTCCCCACTACCCATTTCCTAACCATCAAAATATTGGCCGCCCAGTAATAGTTGAAAGGGTTCGGAAGGGCCAAGCCCCTCTCCCTTGTCACCGCTCAAGAAGGACCTTCTTCACCCTCGGGGCTTTCCCGGCCCATATAAATCCCGAGATCGCCGCGTTCATCTTCCTAAAACATGCCTTGGGATGAAGATTGGGAGACATTGAAACACAAACAGCAATCTCGGGAGGACTGTTATTTTCACAGTCTGTACCCTCCCCGCCAATGACAGCCGTACGGAAGTCCCCTTTATTTGCTCAATCACCCTGTCCAAATTTAGTGTATGCAGCTGACCCCAGTCCCTTGTCACCTGAATCCCCAGGTATGTAAAACCCCTTACCACCACTTTGAACGGCATCTCCCTCAGTCTCCTCTCCTGCCCCTTTGCCTGGATCGCAAAGACCTTGCTCTTGCCCATATTCAGTTTGCAACCTGAGAACCGGCCATAATTCCTGCGATTTCCCCCCAACAGGTCTGTTGTATAAAAAAGTAAATCTTCCGCGTAGAGCAAGACTCTATGTTCCACCCCCCCTTCTCACTGTCCCCCGCCAAATGTTCAATGCCCTCAGCACCATTGCCAAAGGCTCTATGGCCAGGGCAAACAATAGTGGGGAGAGTGGGCACCCCTGACTTGTCCCCCTGCACAGACTAAAATACTCCAATTGAACCCGGTTGGTCCTTACGTTCGCCATCGATACCTGACATAGCTATGGCCACCACCACCTTGATCTCGCGCCCCTCCGCAGGCATCATTATTACATTTAGGAGCTGCCTAATGTCGGACGTCAGGTGTCATCTCTTCACAAATCCCGTCTGGTCCTCCCCTATTACCCCCGGAACACAATCCTTTATGCGCGTGGCCAAGATCTTTGCCAGCAATTTTGCACCTACATTTAACAGAGAGATTGGCCTGTACGACCCACAACTCCCCGGATCCTTATCCCTCTTCAAAATAAGGGAACTCGATGCCTGCAGTATACTCGATGCACTCCCAGCTCCTTGGACTCGTTAAAAGACTTTACCAGGAACTGCCCTGGCAACCCGGAAAACTTTTTATAAACCTCAACCTGGTATCCGTCTGGCCCTGGGGCCTTACCAGATTGCATCCAACCTGTCTATAAACTCCCCGAGCCCAATTGGGGCTCCCAAACCCTCCACCAACTCCTCATCTATCCTCAGAAACTCCAGCCCTCCCAGAAATCGCTTCATACCCTCCTCCTCGACTGGGGTCCAGGGTCCCAGGTTCGATTCCCTGCTGGGTCACTGTCTGTGTGGAGGATGCCCATTCTCCCCGTGTCTACAAGGGTTTCCTCCGGCTGCTCCGGTTTCCTCCCACAGTCCAAAGTTAGGGTTAGGTGGATTGGCCATGATAAATTGCCCATAGTGACCAAAAAGGTTAGGAGAGGTTATTGGGTTACGGGGATAGGGTGGAAGTGAGGGCTCAAGTGGGTCAGTGCAAACTCGATGGGCCAAATGGCCTCCATCGGCACTGTATGTTCTATGCTCTAGCAGTCCCTCCGCCTTACCAGTGGACAGGAGCTCAAATTCCAGCTGCAGTCTCTGACGCTTGTCATGTGATAGTACCTTTAAGAAATGGGTGTTTATCAGTGATGTAAGAGTGTGGGTAGAGCTGGGCTATCTGTCAGCTTTTTACTTTCATTTTAGGATGTTTGCTGCAGGGTGTGTTTTAGTTTCGTTTTCAGTGTTGGAGCTGAAGCCAGACAGAGCAGGTGTACTGTTGATCTCTCTGTCATGAAAAGACTATCTCTTGATCATTTGGTGAATTCAGAATTATAAATGTTTTCAGTAGTGAATGTAAACCTGATGTGCTTCTGTTAAAATGTGTTTCTTCTGTCTTCTGGATGTCTTATGGATGTTATTAAGGATTACTTAGTGTTGTATTCTTTGTGGGTTGTAATTGAATTGATGGTTGCTAAGATGTTCACTGTATGTTTTAAAAAGGTTAACTTGAGTTCATAGAATAAATACTGTTTTGCTTTAAAAATTACTTTTCCATTTCTGCTGTACCACACCTGTGGAGTGGGCCGTGTGCTCCCCATACCGCAATCTATTAAAAGTTGTGGATCAGGTGAACTCTATGATACACTTTGGGGTTCTCTAAACCCTGGCCTATAACACGCTCCTTCAGGAGCCTGTCATCCGGAAACTCCGCATACCTCCTGTCCACCTGTAACATTTTGCCTACCAGTCAGTCTAACTCCACCACTCAGCTTCTCCTTATGGGCCCGAATTGAGATGAGTTCCCCTCTGATAACCACCTTCTGTGCCTTCCACACCACCCCAGCCAAAACCAAATCCGTGTCATTGATCTTTATATATCCCCGAATGGCCTCCCTCACCCTCTCACACACCTCCCCGTCCGCTAACAGTCCCACACCTAACCTCCACTGCGGGCGCTGGGCCTTTCCTTTGTTAACTTGACACCACAATTGCTAAATATTCAGTATCCACCACCTCAGCCAGCAGCGTTTTATCCATAACGAAACAGTATATCCGGAAATACACCTTGTGTACATGGGAGTAGAATGAAAACTCCTTACTCCTTGGCCTCCCAAATCCCCACGGATCCACCCCCCCCCCCCCCCCCCCGCCCCCCCCTCCCCCATGTGCTCCATAAACCCCGCAGCTCCTTTGCCATAGCTGATACCTTCCCAGACCTGGAACTCGGCCTATCCAGCCTTGGATCCAGGACTGTGTTGAAATCTCCCCCATAATCAATCGATGTGAATCCAGGTCCGGAATCTTCCTCAGCACCCGTCTAACAAAAACCCAACATCATCCCAGTTTGGGGTATATATTTACCAATATCACTGCTATTCCCTCCAATTTTCCACTAACTATAACCTATCTAACCCCCCCCCCCGGTCCACCTCTAACTTCCATCTTCCCCACCTCGAACGCCAGCCGTTTATTGACAAGGATAGCTGCCTCCCTCATTTTAAAGTCTAATCCCGAATGGAACACCTGCCCAACCCATCCTTTCCTTAACCTAATCTGGTCCCCCACCTTCAAATGTGTCTCCTGTAACATAGCCACGTCCGCCTTCAGTCGCCTCAAGTGCGCGAACACACGGGCCCATTTGACTGGCCTACTCAGTCTCCGAACGTTCTACATGACCAGCCTGGTCGGGGGGCATCCAGATGGTGAGGGCACAGCAGACCGCCACAAAGCGGGTGACCCTCTGGGGTCTGTACTGTACAACCCCGATGATGTACCGTCAATTACCACAAGATGAAAAAGGTGAAACAACCGAGGCTCATTGCACAAGATGTTGTGCCTCCTGCAGCTGGAACCAGAGTGGCTGCAGCAGGCAGGGATTTACCGTAGTACTTGTAATACACGGGCAGTGCCCTAATACATACAATATATGTTCTGTTGGGTTTACCACACCCGACAGAACATCCAGGCATCGAAGCTGCATTTTCAGCAGGCAATACAATATTCAATGATAGCACGGTTGTCAGCGTGGGCCTCATTATAAAGGGTATCCGCACCAGTGTCATCAGCCATGACCTCAGTGGGTACCCCTTGACCCCCATTAGACAACCCGTAATCCTGGGGTGGTCCTCGAAGATACTGGGGATCTCAGTGCCCCAGGATGTAGCTGTCATGCATGGTCCCGTGTAGCAGGCACACATGTGCATGATTTGGAGGTAGTGTTGAGCACAATCTAAACATTCAGGGAGTGGAACCCCTCCCTGTTAATATATGGCACAGGGCAAGCTCTAATGCCCCGGTGCGTGCATGGTGACATGCAGCTATACATTACTCCCTGGACCTGGGGCATCCCGGCAATAGTGGCAAATCCGGCAGCCCGGGCATCTTGCTGGGCCTGATCCAGGTGGAAGGTGATACAGTCAGAATCCGGGCATACAGAGCACCTTCAGGATGCACCTATGAAAATGAAAAATGAAAATCGCTTATTGTCACGAGTAGGCTTCAATGAAGTTACTGTGAAAAACCCCTAGTCACCACATTCCGGCGCCTGTCCGGGGAGGCTGGTACGGGAATTGAACCGTGCTGCTGGCCTGCTTGGTCTGCTTTCAAAGCCAGCGATTTAGCCTTGTGAGCTAAACCAGCCCCTTGAGCTGATGACTTTACAATACAACACAGGTCCTCACTTGAGCCCTGGAATTACCTGGTGACATTGAAATGTAGGACTGCCGTGACCTTCACAGCCTCGGGAATAGGTGTCCTCCGCCTCCACGGGGTGCACTGTCCTATAGGATGTGGCACAAGTGCCACCCTATCTCTCTGCTAATCCCTCATTTGAAATATCATTATCATAGAATTTACAGTGCAGAAGGAGGCCATTCGGCCCATCGAGTCTGCACCGGCTCTTGGAAAGAGCACCCTACCCAAGGTCAACACCTCCACCACATCCCCATAACCCAGTAACCCCACCCAACACTAAGGGCAATTTAGCATGGCCAATCCACCTAACCTGCACATCTTTGGACTGTGGGAGGAAACCGGAGCACCCGGAGGAAACCCACGCACACACAGGGAGGATGTGCAGACTCCGCACAGACAGTGACCCAAGCCGGAATCGAACCTGGGACCCTGGAGCTGTGAAGCAATTGTGCTATCCACAATGCTACCATGCTGCCCCAATATCCTTCAGCTGTGAAGCTGGAGGCTGCTCACAGTCAATGGGAGTGAAATTGATTTTCAGGAGAGAAGCTGCAGCGGGGCTCTGTCCTGGGGGGGGGGGGGGGGGGGGTTTGGTGGGATTGACAGGCTGCAGCGGGGCTTTGATCTGGAGGGGGGGGGGGGTTGGTGGGACAGACAGGCTGCAGAATGGCTCTGTCCTGGGGGGGGTTTGGTGGGACAGACAGGCTGCAGAATGGCTCTGTCCTGGGGGGGTTGGTGGGACAGACAGGCAGCAGTGGGGCTCTGTCCCTGCGGGGGGGGGGGGGGGGACAGACAGGCAGCAGAATGGCTCTGTCCTGGGGGGTTTGGTGGGACAGACAGGCAGCAGAATGGCTCTGTCCTGGGGGGTTTGGTGGGACAGACAGGCTGCAGAATGGCTCTGTCCTGGGGGGGTTGGTGGGACAGACAGGCAGCAGTGGGGCTCTGTCCTGGGGGGGGGGGGGGGGTTGGTGGGACAGACAGGCTGCAGAATGGCTCTGTCCTGGGGGAGTTTGGTGGGACAGGCAGCAGAATGGCTCTGTCCTGGGGGGTGGGGGGACAGGCAGGCTGCAGCGGGGCTCTGTCCTGGGGGGGTTTGGTGGGACAGACAGGCTGCAGAATGGCTCTGTCCTGGGGGAGTTTGGTGGGACAGGCAGCAGAATGGCTCTGTCCTGGGGGAGTTTGGTGGGACAGGCAGCAGAATGGCTCTGTCCTGGGGGGGTGGGGGGACAGACAGGCAGCAGAATGGCTCCGTCCTGGGGGGGTTTCGTGGGACAGACAGGCAGCAGAATGGCTCCGTCCTGGGGGGGGGGTTTGGTGGGACAGACAGGCTGCAGCGGGGCTCTGTCCCTGCGAGGGGGGGGGACAGACAGGCTGCAGCGGGGCTCTGTCCCTGCGGAGGGGGGGGGACAGACAGGCTGCAGAATGGCTCTGTCCCTGCGGAGGGGGGGGGACAGACAGGCTGCAGCGGGGCTCTGTCCCTGTGGGGGGGGGGGGGGACAGACAGGCTGCAGCGGGGCTCTGTCCCTGTGGGGGGGGGGGGACAGACAGGCTGCAGCGGGGCTCTGTCCCTGCGGGGGGGGGGGGGGACAGACAGGCTGCAGAATGGCTCTGTCCCTGCGGGGGGGGGGGGGGACAGACAGGCTGCAGCGGGGCTCTGTCCCTGCGGGGGGGGGGGGGGGGGGGACAGACAGGCTGCAGTGGGGTTCTGTCCCTGCGAGGGGGGGGGACAGACAGGCTGCAGCGGGGCTCTGTCCCTGTGGGGGGTGGGGGGACAGACAGGCTGCAGCGGGGCTCTGTCCCTGCGGGGGGGGGGGGGGACAGACAGGCTGCAGCGGGGCTCTGTCCCTGCGAGGGGGGGGGACAGACAGGCTGCAGCGGGGCTCTGTCCCTGTGGGGGGTGGGGGGACAGACAGGCTGCAGCGGGGCTCTGTCCCTGCGGGGGGGGGGGGGACAGACAGGCTGCAGCGGGGCTCTGTCCCTGCGGGGGGGGGGGGGGACAGACAGGCTGCAGCGGGGCTCTGTCCCTGCGGGGGGGGGGGGGGACAGACAGGCTGCAGTGGGGTTCTGTCCCTGCGGGGGGGGGGGGGGGACAGACAGGCAGCAGTGGGGTTCTGTCCCTGCGGGGGTGGGGGGACAGACAGGCTGCAGCGGGGCTCTGTCCCTGCGGGGGGGGGGGGGACAGACAGGCTGCAGTGGGGTTCTGTCCCTGCGGGGGGGGGGGGGGGGGGGGGACAGACAGGCTGCAGTGGGGTTCTGTCCCTGCGGGGGGTGGGGGGACAGACAGGCTGCAGCGGGGCTCTGTCCCTGCGGGGGGGGGGGGGGGGACAGACAGGCTGCAGAATGGCTCTGTCCTGGGGGGGGTTTGGTGGGACAGACAGGCTGCAGAATGGCTCTGTCCTGGGGGGTTTGGTGGGACAGACAGGCAGCAGTGGGGCTCTGTCCTGGGGGGGGGGGGTTGGTGGGACAGACAGGCTGCAGTGGGGCTCTGTCCTGGGGGGGGGGGGGTTGGTGGGACAGACAGGCTGCAGAATGGCTCTGTCCTGGGGGGGTTTGGTGGGACAGACAGGCAGCAGAATGGCTCTGTCCTGGGGGGTTTGGTGGGACAGACAGGCAGCAGTGGGGCTCTGTCCTGGGGGGTTTGGTGGGACAGACAGGCAGCAGTGGGGCTCTGTCCCTGCGGAGGGGGGGGGGGGGGGGGGGGGGACAGACAGGCTGCAGCTGTGGTTGCCGCTGTTATGGGCCTCCACAATATTTAAAGATGGCTTGATGGCACCAGATGCAAAGTGTGGTGAATCACAATAGCGTAATTCACACTGTTATTACATATGATGTACTATGTCTATGTAAGCTCAGCACGTGAGCAGTTGCGCGGCTCTGCCCCTAGGGGGAGATGTACTGGGAGTATGTGGGAGTTTGTACTGGGCTCCACCCTTGGCTCCGCCCATAGCTCCTCCCACCAACTGGTTGTATAAAGCTTGGCAGTCTGAGCCTGCCTGCCAGTTCATCTCGCCGCAGGCAGGCTCCGTTGTGAGATTATTAAAACCACTGTTCACTTCCAACCATGCGTCTTGTGAATTGATGGTCACATCAAGGAAACAAGAAGAAATCAATAAGAAGAAATCGAAGAAACAACTCAAAGAAACAACTATGGAATCAGCCCTCAAACCTGACCGACTAGAACTCGACCCGCAGGCTGCAGAGGCAAGAGAAATCTTTCTACACTGGCTCAGATGTTTCAAGGCCTACCTGGCTGAATCAAGTACTGCTGAAACTACCGAGGAGCAGAAACTCAACCTACTGTACGCAGGGGTGAGCCACCATATATCTTCTTAACTAAATGGTACCAACTCGTATACGGGGGCCCTAGCCATGCTAGATCGAATGTACGTGAGGCCCATCAACGAGGTCTACGCGCGCCATATTTTTACGATCCACCGCCAGCGCTCCGCGGAGTCGTTAGAAGAATTCCTGCGGGAGTTAAAGATTTTAGCTCGGGACTGTAATTACCAGGCTGTATCAGCCGAACAGCACATGGAACTTGCCGTTAGAGACGTGTACGTGGCAGGCCTCAGATCGAACTATGTGCGCCAGCGGTTGTTAGAAAAAGGGGCCCAGAACTTAGAGGACACGGTAGAACTAGCTACCACTATGGAGGTCTCATTCCGCAGCCTCACCTCGTTCCCCGCGGACCAAGCGACCCCATCCTGGGCCCCCGACCAGCGACTGCCCCAGGCCTGCGCCACGTGGCCACCCAGCCATCACGCAGCCCCAGCACCCACGGCAGTACTGCCCGGCCCATAACGCGACCTGCAGCAGCTGCGGTCGCAAGGGACACTATGCCCGAGTCTGCCTGGCAAAGCAGGCCTCCTCTACTAACTGCCCCGCAGCCCAGAGCATTCGTTTCCAGAATCCACAGGTCCGCAGGCCCCGAAATGCTGCAGCCTGTATGCCGACTCCGCCCCCGCCCGACATGTACGACTCATGGGGGCGGCCATCTTGGCAATCCTCCTCCATGCGGCCGGCCATGTGCGACCCATGGGGGCGGCCATCTTGGCAATCCTCCTCCATGCGGCCGGCCATGTGTGACCCCTGGGGGCCGCCATCTTGGCAATCCTCCTCCATGCGGCCGGCCATGTGCGACTCATGGGAGCGGCCATCTTGGGCTCCATCCTCTTCCAACTCAGAAATTCGACTAGAAGATTCCGAACTCAGAGGGCAGTCATCACGGGGCCACTCCAGCACAGCTGATCGAGCCGCCGACTACCTGCAACTAAGCGCAGTGACACTGGACCAGTCGCGTCCAAAGCACCTCCGAAATTCTATGATGACCGTTCAGATCAACGGCTACAGTACACCGTGCCTCTTCGACTCCGGAGAGCTTCGTACACCCAGAACTGGTAAGACGCTGTTCGCTCCCTATTTTCCCTGCATGGCAAACTATCTCCCTCGCTTCGGGCTCCCACTCTGTTCACCTCCAAGGGCGCACCGTCGCGACCCTAACGATCCAGGGCACCAGCTACTCAAACTTCCAGCTGTACGTGCTCCCTGAACTCTGTGCCCCAATCCTACTGGGACTCGATTTCCAATGCAACCTGAAAAGCCTCACACTCAGCTTCGGCGGGCCCTTGCCCCCACTCACTATTTGCAGCCTCGCCACTCTAAACATCAACCCCCCTCCTCTCTTTGCCAATCTCACGCCGGACTGCAAACCCGTAGCCACTCGCAGCAGGCGATACAGCCTGCAGGACAGGGTATTTATCAGAACTGAGGTCCATAGGCTCCTACGTGAGGGAATCATAGAGGCCAGTAACAGTCCCTGGAGAGCTCAGGTGGTGGTCGTCAAGACCGGGGTAAAATTCCGAATGGTAGTGGACTATAGCCAGACCATTAATCGGTTCACGCTCCTCGATGCGTATCCCCTCCCCAGAATTGCAGACATGGTGAATCAGATCGGCCATTATAAAGTCTTTTCCACGGTGGATCTGAAGTCTGCATACCATCAGCTCCCAATCCGCCCGGAGGACCGCCACTACACGGCGTTTGAGGGCGACGGCCGCCTCTTCCATTTCCTCTGGGTCCCTTTCGGCGTCACTAACGGGGTTTCGGTGTTCCAGCGAGCAATGGACCGAATGGTGGGCCAGTACGGGCTGCGGGCCACGTTTCCGTACCTGCATAACGTCACCATCTGCGGCCATGACCAGCAGGACCACGACGCTAACCTCGATCGATTTCTCCGGATTGCCCAGAAACTCAACCTTATCTATAACACGGAGAAATGCGTTTTCCGCACGACCAGGCTAGCCACCCTCGGCTATGTCGTGGAGAACGGAGTCCTGGGCCCCGACCTGGACCGTATGCGTCCCCTCTTAGAACTCCCTCTCCCTCATTGCCCCAGGGCCCTCAAAAGGTGCCTGGGATTCTTCTCGTATTACGCCCAGTGGGTCCCTCAATATGCGGACAAAGCCCGCCCACTATTTAAGGCCACACTCTTCCCCCTATCGGATGAGGCTCGCCAGGCCTTCACTCGGATCAAGGAGGACATCGCCAAAGCGGCCATGCGGGCGGTGGATGAATCCGTCCCCTTTCAGGTGGAGAGCGATGCCTCAGAGCCACACTAAATCAGGCAGGGAGACCAGTCGCCTTTTTCTCCCGAACCCTCTCCGCTTTGAAACTTCGACACTCCTCGGTCGAGAAGGAAGCACAAGCCATCATGGAAGCGATACGTCACTGGAGGCACTACCTCACAGGTAGGAGGTTCACCCTCATCACCGACCAAAGATCGGTAGCCTTTATGTTCGACAACTCCCAAAGGGGCAAAATCAAAAATGATAAGATCCTACGGTGGAGGATCGAACTCTCCACCTACAATTACGATATTATGTACCGACCGGGGAAGTTCAACGAGCCCCCAGATGCCCTGACCCACGGCACGTGCGCCAGCGCGCAAGACGACTGCCTGAAAGCTATCCACGATGACCTCTGCCACCCGGGGGTCACCCGGCTCGCCCACTACATCAAAGCCCGAAATCTGCCTTTCTCCACCGAGGAGGTAAAGGCCATCACCAGGGACTGCCCGATCTGCGCGGAGTGCAAACCGCACTTCTATAGACCAGACAGGGCCCACCTGGTCAAGGCCTCCCGGCCCTTTGAACGCCTCGCTATCGATTTCAAAGGGCCACTCCCCTCGACCAATAGGAATGTGTACTTCCTGAATGTCATCGACGAGTTTTCGCGCTTCCCCTTTGCTATCCCGTGCCCCGACATGACCTCCCACACAGTCATTAGGGCCCTGCATAGCATCTTCACTCTGTTCGGGTTCCCCAGCTACGTGCACAGTGACAGGGGTTCGTCCTTTATGAGCGACGAGCTGCATCAGTACCTGCTCGACAAGGGCATCGCTTCGAGCAGGACTACCAACTACAACCCCAGGGGGAACGGGCAGATGGAGAGGGAGAACGCGACAGTCAGGAAGACCGTCCTACTGACCCTCCGGTCCAGGAAGCTCCCGACCTCCCATTGGCAGGAAGTCCTCCCTGACGCGCTCCATGCTATTAGGTCCCTCCTATGTACGGCCACCAACCAGACCCCTCACGAGCGGCTATTCATTTTCTCCAGGGGCACTACCACGGAGATTTTGCTCCCAGCATGGTTAAAGACACCGGGCCCGGTTCTCCTCCGGAAGCATGTCCGGACTCACAAGACTGATCCACTCGTAGAGAGAGTGCTCCTGCTCCATTCAAACCCACACTACGCATTTATAGAGTACCCTGACGGCCGTCAGGACACTGTTTCCCTCCGGGACCTGGCACCTGCAGGATCCTACTCCGACACTACCTCCACTGAGATACCCCACACACTATACCCCTCCCAACCCCCCGCGCCCGGCACCCCCACGCCTGCAGTTCCGCTGCCCGTGCTCCGTGCCCCCGCGCCCTTGGGTTTCTGGCGCTCCCCGTCACCAGCCAAACCAGTCGGATACGAAGCTCTGGACGAATCACCCCCGGAGTCCGCCATGGTTCCCTCACCGATCACCACCGCCCAGCCACCAGAAGAGGCTGCAACCCCGGTGCTTCGTCGATCCCAGAGGACAACTCGGCCTCCGGATCGACTTAACCTGTAAATTGTAACTTGTAACTGTAACCCGCAATCGGGAAAATTGTAGACACATCACCCCCGCTGGACTCAATTTTTTACAGGGGGTGAATGTGGTGAATCACAGTAGCGTAATTCACACTGTTATTACATATGATGTACTATGTCTATGTAAGCTCGGCACACGAGCAGTTGCACGGCTCTGCCCCTAGGGGGAGATGTACTGGGAGTGTACGGGAGTTTGTACTGGGCTCCACTCTTGGCTCCGCCCATGGCTCTCCCACCAACTGGTTGTATAAAGCTTGGCAGTCTGAGCCTGCCTGCCAGTTCATCTCGTCGCAGGCAGGCTCTGTTGTGAGATTATTAAAACCACTGTTCACTTCCAACCATGTGTCTTGTGAATTGATGGTCACATCACAAAGGTCCCTCCAGGCCCCCCAAACAACCCTAACCCCCCGAAGGGCCCCCACACCTCCTGAGCACTGGAGCAGAAGCACCACATTGAAAGAAGAAGCGTGACAGACATAAAGATTAAACATGTGGTGGGAAACCTGCAGTTTGAGGGTCACATGCAGCCTATCTGGGTTCTGAGTGAGATCTGTGGGATATTTTGCTGCCCAATGGCCAGTTGTAGGGTTAGAACATTCCACTGATTCCATCTGTGCAGCTTTTTCCCTATCAGTATAACTGAAGCGATTCGCACACATTCATGACAGACACATGAATGGGCAGGGAGCAGAAGGATACAGATCCTTAGAAAATAGGTGACAGTTTTAGATAGAGGATCTGGATTGGCATAGTCTTGGAGGGCCAAAGGGCCTGTTCCTATGCTGTAATTTTTCTTTGTTCTTTCTTTGTTCAAAGCGAGGGGAGTGAAGTGAGGTGTGTGCTGATTACTCACAACACTGACTGAGAGAGCTGTGCGCTCCCCGTGTCTAATCAAAAGTAAATATTTATTTTGGTTTCACTTAAAGTTGATATTTCTATTAATATATAAATGATTAAGCATTTTCTATTACTTGTTATGAAATATTCAATGTATCTTAAATATATTCAATCTTATTCATGCATCATAGTTGGTGAACAAGCCTGATGAAGATGAGCCATTCAAGCTACCAATTCACTGACCGAGGTCTCCCATCAGTCTGCCCAGGCCAGGGACCCAGGCCAGAGCCCAGGCAAGGGGCCAAGGCCAGAAGCCAGGCCAGAGCCCAGGCAAGGGGCCCAGGCCAGAGGCCCAGGCTAGGGGCCCAGGCCAGGGGCCCAGGTCAGGTGCCCAGGCCAGAGCCCAGGTCAGGGGCCCAGGCCAGAGCCCAGGTCAGAGGTCAGGGCCCAGGCCAGAGCCCAGGCCAAGGGCTCAGGCCAAAGCCCAGGCCAGAGCCCAGGCCAGGGGCCCAGGCAAGGGGCCCAGGCCAGAGGCCCAGGTCAGAGGCCCAGGCCAGAGGCCCAGGCAAGGGGCCAAGGCCAGAAGCCAGGCCAGAGCCCAGGCAAGGGGCACAGGCCAGAGGCCCAGGCTAGGGGCCCAGGCCAGAGCCCAGGTCAGGGGCCCAGGCCAGAGCCCAGGCCAAAGCCGAGGCCAGGGGCCCAGGCCAAAGCCCAGGCCAGGGGCCCAGGCCAGGGACCCAGGTCAGGTGCCCAGGCCAGAGCCCAGGTCAGGGGCCCAGGCCAGAGCCCAGGTCAGGGGCCCGGGCCAGAGCCCAGGTCAGGGGCCCAGGCCAGAGCCCAGATCAGAGGTCAGGGCCCAGGCCAGAGCCCAGGCCAAGGGCTCAGGCCAAAGCCCAGGCCAGAGCCCAGGCCAGGGGCCCAGGCAAGGGGCCCAGGCCAGAGCCCAGGCCAGGGCCCCAGGCCAGAGGCCCAGGCCAGAGGCCCAGGCAAGGGGCCCAGGCCAGAGGCCCAGGCCAGAGGCCCAGGCAAGGGGCCCAGGCCAGAGGCGCAGGCAAGGGCCCAGGCAAGGGGCCCAGGTCAGAGGCCAGGCAAGGGGCCCAGGTCAGGGGCCCAGGCCAGAGCCCAGGTCAAACATCAGGGGCCCAGGCCAGAGCCCAGGCCAGGGCCCAAGGCCAGAGCCCAGGCAAGGGGCCCAGGCCAGAGGCCCAGGCAATGGGCCCAGGCCAGAGCCCAGGCCAAGGTGAATGGAAAACTGTGGCCTCTGAATGAAAGATTGTGCAATATTATCAGGGGCTCGCTTAAATGAAATGTTAAAATTTAATGAAACATTTTTTTTCTGAGCCTAATCTTCCCACGTCAGACATCGATACAGCGCTCTGATTTATCTAACTGGTTTATCTGATTATCTAACTGGTTTATCGGATTTATCTAACTGGTTTATGTTGGAAGGTTGGTGTGTTAGTTCTATAAACATACTTACGCGTCATATTGTGTTGGAAGTCCACACTGAGCTCGGTGTTTACTATAGTATCGATTCTCCAGGTCAAGTTTGGTTTCTCCAATCAGATCATCCTTTCCAACCATATCATGATCAAATATTGAAACAGTGAGCTCCGTCTCCGTTGGAAACGCAACAGTCATTTCAAACACTCTGAGAATATTTAAGAGAAATATATTTATGAATTAAAGATTTCATACACATTGTAATTCAGGAATTCCAGGTTACATAATTTGGAATTACTTGGATCAAATTGACTGTGTACGTTCGAGTGGAAATAATGAGCCCTTTAAAGATTTTAAAATATGATCTGTTTTATTTTCAATCAGTAATTTACTTTCTGGCAGGTTTACAGTTTGAGCTTCATGAAATTGATCTCAAATTTGTCAGGTGGCGTTTTCTTGAACAATTTCATCTTTTGGTTAATCCTCAGATAAACAACCCACTTTACCACAATCAGACGTGTGTTTATCTGTGGAACTGCTTCTGAGACTTCAAAACTCAAACATTAAACTCATAACAAATCTTTGAAATATATTTCTTTCTTTAAGAATCCAAAGCACACAACATATTGCAGACTTGGTGATATTTTAATGGCTGACTGTGTACGGTAAGAATTATTCTGAAGAGATTTATGATGCCAGTCAATAACCATATTCATTATTCCACTGAACTGATTCTTTCCCCCAGATGAATGTTTCAATAGTTTTGTTTTATACCCTGTGTGTATTTTACCATTTCCATGTGGTCAGTGCCCAAAGCCAATCTGAGGCCCTTTCCTTAGCTGAACTATTATTAAAGATAACACTGAAAACTCAAAATTATGAACAAAAATATTTCATTTGATTCAGCCTTTTACTGAATCAGATTACAAACCAGTATTAAATACTCACTCTCCAAAGACAGGATTCAGTTGTTTGGGGATATAACGATCCTTACTGTCCTGGACTTGTTCACCTATTTTAACCACAATGTAGGGGTCGGACTTTCCATTGGGGTCACTGGGAGCAAGGTTAGCTGCCTTGGAGGAAAAGAGTATTTAGTTTGGAAATTCATAGAAAATTGACAAAAATACTGAGTGGTCAATTTGTGCCCAAGAACGAAGCCTTTCTAGGCTTGGGTGCTCAGTGAGCACTGTGTTCGAGGAAGGCAGCTGAGAGGGATTCTACCTGTCTTTGTCATTTCATCTTCAGACTCTGCCCCATAGAAAGTTCCAGATACCCTGACCTCAGGCTCCTGTTAAACCACCTCCACCTCAGTCAGGGGAATGGGTTGGTTAAATGGGGAAGCCCAAGTTGAGTGCGGTGATGGCATTATGCGGGTTTGGGGGGGGTGGGGGGGGGGGCAACAGCAGAAAAGGCAGCTCTCAGCATTACCCCCCCCCCCCCCCCCCCCCCCCCCCCCCCGACCATGAGTGTGTTTGGATAAGGGACCCCTCCCCCCATGGTGATGTCAATCAACCCTGACAAGGTTTACTTATTGTGCAAGAGCCCCCCCCCCCCCCCCTCCCCCCCGTCGCTAGGTTAATACTAGCAATGGTGGGACAAGACTTTTTTTATAGATTAAGATTTTTATTGAGATTAAATCAATATTTAGATTAAATCGATGCAGAAATAGATGAAAAAGGCCTCATTCCACTCCAGCCCAACATTGTGGGAGGGAATATTTGTATACTTTTGAGAAGTCTACTCACTGTCACCACATAAACTCTGACAAGAACTTTGATTGGTCTGTTGTTTGGGATTCCCTGTAAGATCTTAAAATCAGCCTCTGCTTCATCATTCGGGTAGATTCGGAAAGAACCCTGTCGGAAGAATAGAAGCAATAATGTTCAAGGCAGAATGGGAGCAGTCTGATTATTACACAGTATCACTTCACACAGCACAAAGTTCAAATTTGGACAATTATTTACCTTCTCTCCTGGTATCCAAAATAAAGCAGTCTTTAACCATGCTTCTTTCAGTAACCTCAGAACGATTGATTATTAGAAACAGAACTTCTTTTAACAAGTTACAAGTATTGATTAACGCACATTGCTATGGTCTTCGCTCCGCAACACCAGAAATGTGAATGGCGATTGGACAGAGAATTGTGGGTAGTTTGTGCCTGACACCGATTCAAACGCCATGCTGGTCCCGCGTTGGTATCCTCCACCAGTCGAACCATGCAAAACTGTCATTTGCATTGATTTCAATATCATTAGCGGCTTGGACACTTCATGCTCCGCCCTCCACGACGATGCTCCGCCCCTCTCAGGTGGGACTCGGGCACAAATTAGTGCATATACTGATGAGTGGGGCCTGGGAGCCACGGTTGGGCGGGGGGGGGGGGGGGGGGGGGGGGGGGGGGGGAGAGGGAGGCTAAAAGCTCAGAAAAACCCTCTATAATTGTTGGGTTTTCTGGGGGGTGACTGCCCAGGCAGTAATGGGGAATGACTTGGGGTCACGTCCGTGGACTTGGGGTCAGGTCCGTGGATTTGGGGTCAGGTCGGTGGATTTGGGGTCAGATCCGTGGATTTGGGGTCAGGTCGGTGGATTTGGGGTCAGATCCGTGGATTTGGGATGTCCCCCTCAGGATCGGGGAGCCCTGGCCATTGCTGCAGTCTGTGTTTTAAATGCACCCCCTTTGGTGCTGCTTATAGGCTCCTGGCTGCTCACACTGCTGAGTCCTGCCTGTGTCCTTCAAATGCTCAGAGAGACTCTGGTCATCTAGGTGCCCACTCAGACCCCTCTGGACACCATCATACCCCAGCTGTATCATTAAAGGGATGGGCGTGGCCAAGCTCAGTCAGGGGCCCACGAGGTGTTGGCACTCCTCAGGGAATTAGCAAAGTTCACCCAAACCAAAGGGCATTTACAATGTGACCTTTGAAGCCCTCCCTGGTTCTCTGCCCCTCTCAGGGCAGAGGCCTCAGTAGTGACCTCCACCCTCCGGATCACAAGCTGACAAGCTGTCGCCTCCTAGTGAAGCTGCAGTGCTGACTGCCTCCGGCACCTCTTCCCAGGCAGTGTTCAGGAGGCCGGTTTGCCACCCACCCTGGGAAAGAGGGTGTCCCTCCTCTCCTCACTGACATGGGCAGTGGATGCACCTCGGACACCTCGGGGAGGGGGGGGGGGGGGGGGGGCAGGCCTTCTCTGAGCCATCTTCAATTGTGGTAAGTGGGGCGATTAAAAGCATGTCCAGCTGTCAGGTTCTTCAGCGCTAACTCCAGCCCCAGCCGTTAGAATGTCCGCTGGCTAGGAATCGCCCTCAATCCGCGTCAGCAGAATGTTGGCCCATTTACAAGTTGTTACTTGCTGACCGAATAACGTCTCCCTCGTATCAAAGATCTATACGCCACCCTGGCAGGTAATAATAATCTAATAATCTTTATTGTCACAAGTAGGCCTACATTAACACTGCAATGAAGTTACTGTGAAAATCCCCTAGTCGCCACACTCCGGCACCTGTTCGGGTACACGGAGGGAGAATTCAGAATGTCCAATTCACCTAACAGCACGTCTTTCGGGACTGTGGGAGGAAACCGGAGCACCCGGAGGAAACCCACGCAAACATGGGGAGAACGTGCAGACTCCGCACAGACAGTGACCCAAGCCAGGAATCGAACCCAAGTCCCGGGTGCTGTAAAGCAACGGTGCTAACCACTGTGCTACCTTGCCGCCCACAGGTGGCTCCACATTCACAAAATTGGATATGAGCAATGCTTATTTGCAGCTCAAACTGCATGAGGCCTCGAGGCCTCTTTCTGGAATTGTGGGAGGAAACCGGAGCACCCGGAGGAAAGCCACGCAGACACGCTAACTTGCTGTAGGACTCCGCACTGATAGTGACCCAAGCTGGGAATCGATCCCGGGTTCCTGGTGCAAACTCTACGTGGATAAGATTACAAACCCTCCACGGGTAGGAGTACAACATTGTGTGATTTACTGTTGATCAGAAACTGAACTGGACTAGTCATATTAATACTGTGGCTACCAGAGCAGGCCAAAGGCTAGGAATCCTGCAGCAAGTTACTCACCTCCAGGCCCCCAAAGCCTGTCCACCATCTACAAGACACAAGTCAGGAGTGTAATGGAATACTCTCCACTTGCCTGGATGAGTACAGCTCCAACAACACTCAAGAAGCTCGACATCATCCAGGACAAAGCAGTCCCGCATAATTGACTCCTCATTCACCACCCTCACCATCCACTTCCTCCACCACCGACGCACTATAGCAGCCATGTGTACCATCTACATAATTCAGTGCAACAACTCACCAAGACCCATCATTAGCACTTTGCAAACCCGTGATCCCTACCACCAGAGGTGAGGTGGTGGTATTGTCATTCATTGATCTAGCAATCTAGTGACCCAGGGTGATGCACTGGGGTCCTAGGTTCAAATCCCATCACAGCTGATGGTGGAATTCAAACTCAATAAAACATCTGGCATTAAAAGTCTAATGATGACTATGAGACCATTGTCAATTGTTGTAAAAACCCATTGGGTTCACTTAATGTCCTTTAGGGAGGAAATCTGCCGTCCTTACTCGGTCTGGTCTACATGTGACTCCAGACCCACAGCAATGGGGATGACTCATAACTGAAATGGCCGAGTGAGACACTCAGGTTGATGGGTAATAAATGTTGGCCTTGCTGACCACACCCTATGAATGAATAGAAAAAGGTCAAGAGCAGCAGATACCTGGGAACCTTGCCACCTGGAGGTTCCCCTCCCAGTCACTCACCACCCAGACTCGGAAATATATCGCCGTTCCTTCACTGTCGCTGAAACTCGCTCCCTAACAGCACAGTGGATGTACCTACACATCAGGGACTGCAGCGGTTCAAGAAGGCAGCTTACAACCACCTTCAGGAAAGCAACTAGGGTTGGGTAACAGCTAAAAATACCACATCCCATGAAAAAAAAATGGGGATTAGGAGGGAGAATGGAATTGAGCTCAAGGATCTTCATTGTGGAGGCTGCTTCATCACAGCTCCTGTTCTTATATTCTTAAGGAAGCTGTCACTTAAAGCTTGTTCTATTCTTGAAATGCAAGTGGTGAAGTTTATAACTGAATTTTAATCTTTTCACATTGAATATGATTAAATATAATAACGTGCCTGTGTTCACGAGGTAACGTTCCTGTGAAACTTTGCAAATGGCAATATCACAAACAATCGACCTCTTTTTCAAAGGGTTCGGCAAATTGTTGTGCAGTACCTGTATAAGCCAGAGGAGGGAGCCTCTGAACAGTACAGTACATTGGTGAAGGTTTCAAACTTGTTGGGGCCACATTTCAGCTCACAGAATAATAATTTGACCAAATGTCTCCTTTTGTGAGGGCCACGAAGAATCCAGCACGAGTTTGTAGAATGCAAGAAATAACTTTATTTACAATTACATACATATATATATATACACACAGCAGCAATACTCCACCACTGCTCTCTCCTCTCTAGCTGGTTCCAAACTGGCCAGCTCTATTTATGCCGGGAATCTGCTAATGATTTCTCCGCCCCCCTCATTGGGGAAGCTCATACTCCCTAAGGATTGTGGGATTGCCATTAGTCCCCAGCCAGTAGTAATCAGGCAGGTTATAATATCCCTGCCCTCCCCAAAGTCCAAGGAATCCACCGAAGACCCTGGCAAAGGAGGGCGTCGGACTCGTTTTACCGCAGGCCGAACACCATTTGCACGAGGCGCTGGATCGGGTGGCGTGTAACGAGATGGAGAATGGTGCTTCCGCAATGAACGGTGTAACAGTTGTACATCCACGGCCCGTGGGACTGAGGATTCCCCCTCTGAGGCGTCCTGTGTTTCCATCTCAGAGACGGAGTCCGCTGCCTCCGTCATCTCGGCGTCTCTATCTCCACGCGGTTCTGTCACGACCTGCGCAGGCTTTGAGTGAGGCACCAGAGGAAGATTGTGAGGAATACTTTCCATTGTGTCCGGTCTCTGTGGCTGTAGAAGTGAGCTCCGGGGGCGGGGAATCTTTGGAAGAAGTGGCCTTCTGGACCGAACGTGGTCTACATGCTTGCGCTGGAGACGACCCTGGGCTTCCATCTGGTAAGAGATAGGGCGCGTTTGGCGAAAGATTACGGGTGCGAAGTCTCCGGCCCATTAATAGTTCTGCGGGAGCTACCCCAGTCACCGCATGGGGGGTGGTCCTATATAAAAACAAAAAACGAGCCAGTCTCGTGTCCATCGACCCGGAAGACTGCTTCTTTCAGCCCCGTTTGAATGTCTGCACTGCGCGCTCCGCCAACCCATTTGAAGCCGGGTGGTAAGGGCAGTGCGGATATGGCGTATGCCGTTCATCTTCATGAACCTCGCAAACTCCTCACTTGTGAAAGGAGTGCCATTGTCCGTGACCAGCACCTCGGGGAGGCCATGCGTACTGAAAGACAAACGCATCTTCTCGATTGTTGCGCAGGACGTTGTGCCTACCATCTTATGTACCTCTAGCCATTTAGACTGAGCATCGATTAATAAAAGGAACATGGATCCTTGAAAAGGGCCGGCGAAATCCGCATGCAAGCGTGCCCAAGGCCACCCTGGCCATTCCCAGTGATGTAGGGGCGCGGCCGGCGGAAGCTTCTGATGCTCCTGGCAAATCGAGCAGCTTTTGGGCCCCCTTCTCAATGTCGGTGTCGAGGCCTGGCCACCAGACATAACTCCGGGCCAACATTTTCATTTTGGTCACACCTGGATGCCCATTGTGCAAGTCTCTCAGTATCAGCTCCTGTCCTTTTTCCGGGACAATCACACGCGTCCCCCACAAAAGGATGCCGTCTTCCACGCTGAATTCGGACAGCTTGGAGGAAAATGCCCGCAACTCGCCTGGGAGCTGTCTATGCTGCCCACCATACAGGACTATGTGCCCAACCTTTGACAGGACTGGCTCCGTCTGGGTCCACTCACGGATCTGTGATGCCGTGACAGGAAAGGTGTCCATAAAATTTAGGGTTGCAACCACCTCACCAGTCGTGGGGGTCAACATGGGGCCGGTCGACAAAGCCAATGGGCTCAGTGCGTCGGCATTCGCTATCTGGGTCCTTGGTTTATGCCCTCGAGAATACTTGTATGCAGCGAGCAACAAAGCCCAGCGCTGGATCCATGGAGAATCAATGGGCGGAATTGGCTTATCCTCTCAGAAAAGGCCAAGCAGAGGCTTACGATCGGTCACGCCAGTGAAATGGCGGCTGTCTTGTTATGCTCTAAGCGTAGCATAAGCGGCTTCCTTGTGGTGCACTTGACAAAGAAAGGTTCAGACGTGGAGATAACTTCAACACGTTTATTAAAACTATTTACATTTCTATTACTCGGGTTCAACACTACTGTTAATCCTATTATAGCTACTCAGACTGACTAACCAGTCTGCTACAATCCACGTGGTGGGAATGATATTGAATCAACCCTGTGTCTCTACTCACTGACTGTCTCCACTGGAAAGAGGCAGATCTTGTGTGTGGTGTCCTTTATATATGGGTTGGTGTAATGCCCTCCTGTGGTCATGTCACCTCCGTGTGTATCGTGAATGCCCATTGGTCGTGTCCTATCTACCTGTTCTATTGGTTGAGTGTCTGTGTGTCATGTCTCTGGTGCTCCCTCTAGTGTCTAACTAGTCTACATGTATTCACATTAACCCCTTGTGTATTTACAGTGATGCACATCACCACAGCGGCCATACACATACTGCTGGAAGCGTTTCACCATCAGGCCCTCCTTCTCGATCTGTGCGTACTTCTTTTCCGCTGCAGTCAGTGTGCGGGAGGCGAAAGCTATCGGCCGCTCGGCCCCGTTCTCCATCTTGTGGGACAGGACGGCCCCAATACCATACAGGGATGCATCACACGTGATGAACAAAGGCTTTCCAGGATCATAGTGGGTTAGTAACACAGATGACAACAATTGCTGTTTTATCCGCCGGAAAGCGGTTTCTTGCGGCTGACCCCAAACCCAGGTGTGATTCTTCTTTAACAGAAGGTGTAATAGGGTGGGCGTAGTTGCCAGATTGGGGAGGAACTTCCCGTAATAGTTTACGAGGCTGAGAAGAGAACGAAGATGCAAAGTGTCAGTCGAGGCAGGGGCCTGTTGAATCGCGAGCACCTTCTCTGCGATGGGGTGCAAACCTTCGCGGTCCACCCGATAACCCAGGTAGACTACTCCCTTCGCCTGAAAGACACTTTGTGCGACGTAAATGGACTCCGGCCTTTGAGAAGTGTCTAAGGACAGCCTGCAAATTTTCCAAATGTTCCTGCTCTGCGTCCCTGTAATCAAAGAGTCATCTAAGTAAACAGAGACACGCGGTAAACATCTCAAGATGCCCTCCATGAAAGATAGAGCAGACAGAGGATACTCCAAAAGGCAACCGTGTATATTCATACAGGCTCCGGTGTGTATTAATCGTTACATATGGCCGGGAGGCAGGGTCCAGCTCCAACTGTAGGTGGGCGTGACTCATATCTAATTTCATGAATGAGAGTCCGCCTGCAAGTTTCACGTAGAGATCCTCTATGCGAGGCATTGGGTATCGGTCGAGCCAGGAAGCCGTATTCACTGCAAGTTTATAGTCGCCGCACAAGCGAACTGTGGCATCTGGCTTCATTACAGGTACAATTGGTGCTGCCCAGTCAGCGAAACGGACAGGTCTGATAATACCCAAAGTCTCCAAACGAGTGAGCTCCCCTTCTACCTTCTCAAGCAAGGCGTAAGGCACCGGGCGCGCCTGGAAAGAGCGCGGCGTGGCTCCTGGATACGGCTGGGGCCCCTTTTATATTCCCCAAACCAGGCTGGACTACATCTGGGTACCGTCCTAGCACCTCCGCCAACCCTCCAGAACCATAAGTGGTGCAACCAGACCTGACCCAACAGGCTGGGTCCATGGCCGTGCACCACGATAAGTGGGAAACGCCCCTCCTGGCATCCATAAACAACAGGGGTCATTGTAGTTCCTGAAATGTCCAATGGTTCCCCCGTGTAGGTGGGCAACCTGGCCTGTGTGTCGGTTACGGTAAGGGTCTGTATGCCCAGCTTGATGCGGTTGAATGTCCTCTGGGCAATCACGGAGACCGCTGCGCCAGTGTCCAACTCCATCTCAAGCGGGTGACCATTGACCCGTACTGTCATCTTAATGGGGGCCACACGGGGAGCTGCCACACAATGCAGCTGCAGGCAGTCGTCCTCCGTCTCCACGTCCTCGGGAGTAGTCGCCGCAGGTTCATCCAAATGGAAGGTACGGCCCCTGGGCTGGCCCCAGTTTCGGTCGGAATGACGGCGCCTCTGGCGCCCCCAGGACAGGCGTCCGCGACGGGGTCGGCGCCCACAAGTCTGACACTGACATGGCTCCTCATCCATCGGTTCTGAAGAAAGCTCCCTTTGGGGACGAACGTCTGGCAGCCACTGGTTTCGATACGAACGCCGCACGGCCCAAGGTACGGCAGGGGTGCGGGGATACGCTTTTGGACGGAAGGGGTTGCGCCCCAAGGCATGCACCTCCATTCCCTGTAGCTCCTGCACTCCCCATTCTGCGCTCTCTTGGGACAATACTATTTGAATGGCCTGTTGAAAAGTCAAGGCCGGCTCAGCTGACAGCTTTCTCTGGGTGGCCGCATTGTTAATACCGCAAACCAAACGGTCGTGTAACATTTCTGACAAGGTCTCACCATAGTCACAGTACTTCGCAATCCTGCGTAGCCTGGATAGAAACTCAGCAAGGGATTCTCCTGGGGCCCTCTCAGTGGTATTAAACCGGTAACGCTGGACTATCGTGGATGGGGTTGGGTTAAAATGTTGCCCCACTAAAGTCACAAGTTCATCAAACGTCTTGGTGTCCGGCGCAGCTGGGTACTAAGGCTCCTAATCACCCCAAACGTATGCGGGCCGCAGGCGGTGAGCAAAATGACCACCTGGCGCTCGTGTTCGGTGATTTTGTTTTCCTGGAAATAATAACGCATCCGTTGTGCGTACAGGTTCCAACTTTCCTGCGCAGCGTTAAAGACATCCAAATGTCCATACAGAGGCATGGTGTAACAGAAAAAAAACTTCCAACCTGTATCCAACTAAAATCTAGGGAGGTGGCTTCAGCAGCGTAGACAGTTATCCACTTTAACCCTTGTCGCCAGTTTTTTGAGGGCCACGAAGAATCCAGCACAAGTTTGTAGAATACATGTACACATATATATAACAGCAGCAGTACTCCACCACTGCTCACTCCTCTCTCTAGCTGGTTCCACACTGGCCAGCTCTATTTATGCAGGTGACTGCTCATGATTTCTCTGCTCTCCTCATTGGGGCAGCTCATACTCACTAAGGATTGTGCGATTGCCATTTGTCCCCAGCCAGTAGTAAAGAGGCAGGTTATAACACCTCCATTGCCACATTCTTTTACAAGAATAGACCATAGGCAAGAAGATGAACCACTGTTGTGAAGCTTCTTTCCGCCTGGATCACTCATAATGAGCACTGGCCAAGAGCCCCAGGGAAAAGGAGATTAAACACAGATAAACAAACATCGCTCAGTGATGGACAATGCAGTGCACAATGTGTAAAGCGCGGAGAAGTGAAAACTAAAACAAGGAAGCCACTAAAGGCGGGACTTAGCTGTACTCAATACTGTCCAATACATAAAGCTGACCTTGTATTTGCCCATAGTTCGATCATCAACTTTATCTCCAAGTTCACCTTCATTGGCTTTACCTCGGAACAGCGGGAAGATATAGAGCCAGTCTTCAAAGTTATCGTATTGCTTTTCTAGCTCAGATTTGTAAATCTGCAGCAAAATAGAAGGAATTATTTACAGCTGTGAATGTTGTAATGAAGGAAATGAAGGAGAAATATCGGGAAAGTAGGACAAATCTCAAACGCGCAATAAAGAGGGCTAAAAGGGGTCATGAAATATCTTTGGCTAACAGGGTTAAGGAAAATTACAAAGCCTTTTATTCATATATAAGGAGCAAGAGGGTAACTAGAGAAAGGATTGGCCCACTCAAAGACAAAAGAGGGAATTTATGCGTGGAGTCAGAGGAAATGGGTGAGATTCTTAATGAGTACTTTACATCGGTATTCACCAAGGAGAGGGACATGATGGATGTTGAGGCTGGGATGGATGTTTAAATACTCTCGGTCAAGTCGTCATATGGAAGGGGGAAGGTTTGGGTATTCTAAAAGGCATTAAGTTGGACAGGTCCCCAGGACCGGATGGGATCTATCCCAGGTTACTGATGGAAGCGAGGGACAAAATAGCTGGGGCCTTAACAGACATCTTTGCAGCATCCTTGAGCACAGGTGAGGTCCTGGAGGACTGGAGAATTGCTAATGTTGTCCCTTTGTTTAAGAAGGGTAGCAGGGATAATCCAGGGAATTATAGACCTGTGAGCTTGACGTCAGTGGTAGGCAAACTGTTGGAGAAGATACTGAGGGATACGATCTATTCACATTTGGAAGAAAATAGACTTATCAGTGATAGGCAGCATGGTTTTATGCAGGGAAAGTCATGTCTTACAAACCTAATAGAATTCTTTGAGGAAGTGACAAAGTTAATTGATGAGGGAAGGGCAGTAGATGTCATATATATGGACTTCAGTAAGGCATTTGATAATGTTTTCTATGGCAGGCTGATGGAAAAAGTGAAGTCGTATGGGGTTCAGGGGGTACTAGCTAGATGGATAAAGAACTGGCTGGGCAACAGGAGACAGAGAGTAGTGGTGGAAGGGAGTGTCTCAAAATTGAGAAAGGTGACTAGTGATGTTCCACAGGGATCCGTGTTCGGACCACTGTTGTTTGTGATATACATTGTCATGTGAGAGTACCTTTAAGAAATGCATGTTTAAGCAATGTACCTTTAAGAAATTGAGCAGCTCATATTACTGAAGTGATGTCAGAGGGTGGGGGTAGTTGAGCTGAGCTCACGTACAAAAACTCTGCTTTGGGAGTTTTAGTTTCAGTTTGGAGGAAAAGAGTTTGGGTGTGTCTGTGTTTTGCAGTGAGCTGGATCTGCTGTGATCTCTGCCAAGAAAGACTATCTCTGAATCATTTGGGTGATTTAAACTCATAATAGTAATGTCTTTAACCTGATGTGTTTCTGTTTAAAGGTGTTAAGTCGTTTGGAGGTTTGAAGGAACATTTTGTGGGATTATTTAGTGTTGTATTATTTTCGGGGTTGTCTTTGGAGTAAGGGGTGGTAAATGACCCAATGTTTATTTAAAAAGGTTAAGTTGAATTCATGGATAAACATTGTTTTGTGTTTAAAACCCCATGTGTCCTTAATTGTAATACCACACCTGGAGACCAAGCCGTGTGCTTCAATACATAAGAACATTAGAACTAAGAGCAGGAGTAGGCCATCTGGCCCCTCGAGCCTGCTCCGCCATTCAATGAGATCATGGCTGATCTTTTGTGGACTCAGCTCCACTTTCCGGCCCGAACACCATAACCCTTAATCCCTTTATTCTACAAAAAATCATCTATCTTTATCTTAAAATCATTTAATGAAGGAGCTTCTACTGCTTCACATTAAAGGGAGAGGTTGGTTGAACTCCATGATACATTTTGGGGTTCTGAAAACGCCGCTCCCATAACAATATAAATGATCTGGACGAAGGTATAGGTTGTCTGATTAGCAAGTTTGCAGATGATACTAAGATTGGTGGAGTTGCAGATAGCGAGGAGGACTGTCAGAGAATACAGCAAAATATAGATAGATTGGAGAGTTGGGCAGAGAAATGGCAGATGGAGTTCAATCCAGGCAAATGCAAGGTGATGCATTTTGGAAGATCTAATTCAAGAGCGGACTATACGGTCAATGGAAGAGTCCTGGGGAAATTTGATGTACAGAGAGATCTGGGAGTTCAGGTCCATTGTACCCTGAAGGTGGCAATGCAGGTCGATAGAGTGGTCAAGAAGGCATACAGCATGCTTTCCTTCATCGGAAGGGGTATTGAGTACAAGAGTCGGCAGGTCATGTTACAGTTGTATAGGACTTTGGTTCGGCCACATTTGGAATACTGCGTGCAGTTCTGGTCGCCACATTACCAGAAGGATGTGGATGCTTTAGAGAGGGTGCAGAGGAGGTTCACCAGGATGTTGCCTGGTATGGAGGGTGCTGGCTATGAAGAAAGGTGGAGTAGATTAGGATTGTTTTTGTTGGAATGATGGAGGTTCGGGGGGACCTGATTAAGGTCTACAAAATTATGAGAGGTATGGATAGGGTGGATAGCAACAATCTTTTTCCAAGAGTGGGGGTGTCAATTACAAGGGGTCGCAATTTCAAAGTGAGAGGGGGAAAGTTTAAGGGAGATGTGCGTGGAAAGGTTTTTACGCAGAGGGTGGTGGGTACCTGGAACGCTTTGCCAGTGGAGGTGGTAGAGGTGGGCACGATAGCATCATTTAAGATGCATCTAGACAGATATATGAACGGGCAGGGAACAGGCGGAAGTAGATCCTTGGAAAATAGGCGACAGGTTTAGATAAAGGATCTGGATCGACGCAGGCTGGGAGGGCCGAAGGGCCTGTTCCTGTGCTGTAATTTTCTTTGTTCTTCTTTGAAAGCGGAGTTAAATCCTCAATGGGAAGGTGAAAACTCCAAGGTTGTGGTACATGTTGGTACCAAGGATATAGGAACAATGCAAGATGAAATCTTGCATCAAGAATTCAGGGAAGTAGGGAGTAGATTAAAAAGCAGGATCTCTAAGGTTGTAATCTCTGGATTACTCCTGGTGCCACATGCTCGCGAGGACAGAAATAGGAAAATAGGGGAGGTGAATGCGTGGCTCAAGAGTTGGTGTAGGAAGAAGGGTTTTAGATTCCTGGGTCATTGGGACCGTTTCTGCGGAAGGTGGGACCTGTGCAAGAGGCGCGGTCTGCACCTAAACCACATTGGGGCCAACACCCTTGCAGGTAGGTTAGCTAGTTCTGTTGGGAGGAGTTTAAACTAGTTTGGCAGGGGGAGGGGACACAGAGTATTCATAAAATAGAGATATATCATGTTATAGCAAAGGAAGCAAGTCAAAGTGAGTTCAGCTATGTGTAAATGTCAAGAGACTAAGAGGAGGCTGGATGGTCTTTAATGCCAGGAGTTTAATCGGTAAAACTGATGAGTTAAGGGCGTGGATTGACACATGGAATTGTGACTTTGCTGCCATCACAGAGACATGGTTAAGGGAAGGGCAGGACTGGAAACTCAAACATTCTGGGATATAGGATCTTTAGGCGAGACAGATCTTTCTGTCTCGCCTAAAGATCCTATATCCCAGAATGTTTGAGTTAAAAATGGAGGGGGTGTTGCACTATTAATTAAGGAATTAATTACTGCAATGAGGAGAGACAATATGTTGGAAAGGTCTTCAAACAAGGCTTTATGGGTAGAATTTAGGAATACAAAGGGGCAGCCACATGGGAATGTATTATAGGCCCCCAAAGAGTCAGTGGGAAATAGAGGAGCAGATATGTAGACAATTTACTGAGGTGTATAAGAATAATAATTGGGTAAATATACTCGGGATTTCAACTTCCCCAACATAAATTGGGATAGTCATAGTGTAAAGGGTTTAGAGGAGGAAAGGTACCCAGGGGAGTTTTTTGTATCAATATGTAGAAGGATCACAAGAGATGGAGCAGTGCTGGATCTGGGGAACGAAGCCAGACATGTGTTTAATGTGGCAGCGGGGGAGCATTTTAGTGATAGTGATCACAACACGGTACAGTTCAGGTTTGTTGTGGATGAGCAAAAAGATGACCTGCAAAAGATGGGTTTAGATTGGAGGAAGGCAAATTTTACCAAAATATGGCAGATCTGGCCAAAGTTGAGTGGGAACAGCTTCTTGCAGGAAAATCTACATCGGATCAGTGGAAGGCATTCAAAAAGGAAATGGGGAGATTACAGGTCCAACATGTTCCCTGTGGGGGGAAATGTAGGAGCAATAAGTTCAGGGAACCCTGGATGTCTTGGACAATCCAGGACTGGATAAGGAGGAAGGAAAGGCTTTGAGCAAGTCCAAAGGGAGAAATTCAACTGCGGCCCTAGAGGAATTTAGGAAGTGCGAGAGGAAACTTAAGGAAGCAATTAGAAGAGCAAAAAGGGGCATGAAAAAGGACTTGCAAATAAGGGGCGGGATTCTCCCCTACCCGGCGTGACGGGGGGTCCCGGCGTAGGGGAGTGGTGCCAACCACTCCGGGGTCGGGCCTCCCCAAAGGTGGGGAATTCTCCCCACCTTTGGGGAGGCCCGAGCCGGAGCGGTTGGCACCAGAAGACTGGCGCAAAAAACCGGCGCCCCGGCAGCGGGGCTGGCCGAAAGGCTTTCGCTGGTCGGCGCATGCGCGATATGGGTTTCTCTTCCGCTTCCGCCATGGCAGAGGCCGTGGTGGCCGCGGAGAGAAAGAGTGCACCCAGGGCACTGGCCCGGAGTCTGAGCGGGGGGCCCCGATCGCGGGCCTGGCCACCGTGGGGGCACCCCCCGGGGTCCGATCGCCCCCCGCCCCCCCCAGGACTCCGGAGACCCGGTCACGCCGCCGATCCCGTCGCCACCAGAGGTGGTTCAAACCTCGGCGGCGGGAGAGGCCTCCCAGCGGCGGGACTTCGGCCCATCACGGGCCGGAGAATCGCCGCATGGGCCTCGCCGATCGGAGTGGCGTGATTCCCGCCGCTGCCACCTCGCGGGTGGCGGAGAATCTCTGCCACGGCGGGGGCCGGGTTTTCGGCAGCCCCAGGCGATTCTTCGACCCTGCTGGGGGTCGGAGAATTTCGCCCAATAAGATTAGGGAGCATTCCAATATATCCTATAAATACATTAAGGGGAATAGGTTAACCAGGGAAAGAGTAGGGCCCATTAGGGACCAAGGGGGCAATCTGTGTGAAGCCATAGGACATTGCTAGGGTGTTAAATGAATACTTCTCATTGGTCTTCACTCAGGAGAAGGACAATTTAGGTACAGAATTCAGGAAATGGGACTGTGAGGACCTTTAGCTTTAGTTTGACATAGGAAGTGAGGAGGTATTGAAGACTTTGATGGGCTTAAAAACAGACAAATCCCGAGGACCAGATGAATTACATCCCAGGCTGCTGTGGGAGGTGAGGCAGGAAATAGCCGGGTCTCTAATGCAAGTTTTTAATTCCTCTCTGGCCATGGAGGAAGTGCCAGAGGCCCGGAGAACAGCTAATGTTGCCCCACTTTTCAAGAAGGGTGATAGAGATAAACCTGGGAATAGTCTCACATCAGTGGCAGGGAAACTATTGGAGGAAATTCTGAAGGAGAAAATGTATTTCCCCTTGGAAAGGCGAGGGTTGATTAGGGATAGTCAGCATGGCTTTGTCAGAGGGAGGTCATGCTTCACACATTTGATAGAATGTTTTGATAAAGTGACCAAGTGTGGATGAAGGAAGTACAGTTGATGCAGATTATATGGATTTTAACAAAACCTTTGACAAGATCCCACATGGAAGACTGATTGAGACGGTTGAAACACCTGGAATTCAAGTAAACTTGTCGAGGTGGATCCAAAACTGGCTCAGTAACAGGACACAAAGGGTGGTGATAGAAGCTGTTTGAGTAAAGGGAGGCCGGTGTACCACAGAGTTCAGGGCTGGGTCTCTTATTAGTTGTCTAAATGATATAGACGGGAATGTGGGGGGAATGTTAAGTAAGTTTGCACATGACACCAAGATTGGTAGGGTGGTTAACAGTGAAGAATAGGGTTGTAGGTTACAGGAAGGTATAGATGGGTTGGTCAGATGGGCAGAGCAATGAAAGATGATATATAAGCCTGATCAGAGTGAGGTGATGCACTTTAGAAGAAGAAACAGGACAAAGGAGTATGTAATGAACGGCAGAACACTAGGAAGCTCAGAGGAACAGATAGATCTTGGGGTACTTGCTCACAGATCCCTGAAGGCAGCAGAGTAGGTGAATAGGGTCGTTAAGAAGGACACTTGCCTTTATTAGTCATAGCATTGAATATAAGCGCAATGAGTTTATGTTGGAGCTGTACAGAACGTTGGTTAGACCACAGCTGGTGTACTATGTCCAGTTCTGGTCACCTCACTATATGAAAGGTGATTGCACTGGACGGGGTGCAGAGGAGATTCACCAGGACGTTGTTTGGGATGGAGTATCTGAGCTATAAGGAGAGACTGGATCGGCTGGGATTGTTTTCTTTGGAGCAGAGAAGGCTGAGGGGGGTATGATTGAGGTGCATAAGATTATGAGGCATTTAGACAGGGTAAATAGGAAGCAGCTGTTCCTCTTGGTGGTAGGGATGGTAGCACAGTGGTTAGCACTGGGAGATAGAGCAGATATGCAGCCAGATCTTGGAAATATGCATAAACAATAGGGTTGTTGTGGTGGGAGATTTTAACTTTCCCCATATTAGTAATAATAATAATCTTTATCGTCACAAGAAGGCTTACATTAACACTGCAATAAAGTTACTGTGAAAAGCCCCTAGTCAGCACATTCCGGCGCCTGTTCGGGTACACTGAAGGGAGAATTCAGAATGTCCAAATTACCTAACAGCACGTCTTTCGGGACTTGTGGGAGGAAACCGGAGCACCCAGAGGAAACCTACGCAGACACGGGGCCTTGACAGTAATCTTTGTATTCTCATTGGCTACAGGTGTAGCTCCAGAGGACTGGAGAGTAGCCAATGTTGTTCCATTGTTTAAGAAGGGCAGCAGGGATAATCCAGGAAATTATAGGCCGGTGAGCCTTACGTCAGTGGTAGGGAAATTATTGAAAAAGATTCTTAGAGATTGAATTTACTCACATCTGGAAACAAATGGACTTATTAGTGATGGACAGCATAGTTTTGTGAAGGGGAGGTCGTGCCTCACTAATTTGATCGAGTTTTCGAGTAAATGACAAACATGATAATAATAATCATCATAATAATAATAATCTTTATTAATATCACAAGTAAACTTATATTAACACTGCAATGAAGTTACTGTGAAAAGCCCCTAGTCGCCACATTCCGGCGCCTGTTCGGGTACACTGAGGGAGAATTCAGAATGTCGAAATTACCTAACAGCACATCTTTCGGAACTTGTGGGAGGAAACCGGAGCACCCGGTGGAAACCCACGCAGACACGGGGGAACATGCAGACTCCACACAGTGACCCAGCCGGGAATCGAACCTGGGACCCTGATATTAATGAAGATGATTATTATTGATTATTAAGGGTAAATCACAAGGAAGCATAGATTTAGGGTGAGGGGCAGAGGATTCCGAGGGGATTAGAGAATTTATTTTCACTCAGATGGTGGTGGGAATCGGAAATGCGCAGCCTGGGAAGGTTGTGGAGGCTGGAAAACTCACAACCTTTTAAAAGCACTTGGATGGGCACTTGAAACACCATCACATTCAAGGATAGGGGGCACGTTCTGGTAAATAGGATTAGTGCGAGATTAGGGGTAGTTACTATTGGTACAGACTTGATGGTCCGAAGGGCCTTTTCTGTGCGATATGAAACTATGACTCTAAATACAAAATGTCTTGGTCTTGGTTTTGATTAAACTGAGTTGATTAATAATCAAAAGATTATAGTCAGTGAAAAATATTGGGATCGAGACAAAAAATGTTAAAAAGACAAGTTTAAAAACTTTGTGCCTTAACGCGAAGAGCATTCGTAATAAAGCCGATGAACTAATCATTCAAATAGGCATAAACGGGTATGATATAATCGGGATTAAGCAGACATGGCTGCAGGGTGACCAGCGAAGGGAACTGAATGTCCAGGGGTATCCAGTATTTGGGAAGGACAGATAAAAAGGAAAAGGTGATGAAGTGGCATTTCTCGTTAAAGAGGAAATTAACACACTAGTGAGAAAGGATATTAGCTCCGACAATGCGGAATCTGTAGGGATGGAGCTGAGAAACAGCAAGGGGCAAAAATCATTAGTGGGCATCGTATATAGACCCCCAAACTGCAGTGGTGATGTTGGGAATGGCAATAAACAGGAAATAAGAGATAAGTTCATAAAATATAGGAGCAGAATTAGGCCATTTAACCAATCGAGTCTGCCATTCGATCATGGCTGATCTCATCTTGGTCTCAATTCCACCATCCTGCCTCTTCTCCATAACCCTTTAACCCATTACCAATTAAAATCTGTCTGGTGGGGCGGCATGTGGCGCAGTAGTTAGTATTGGGATTGTGGCGCTGAGGACCCGGATTCGAATCCCGGCCCTGGGTAACTGTCCGTGTGGAGATTGCACATTCTCCCCATGTCTGCGTGGGTTTCACCCCCACAACCCAAAGATGTGCTGGCTGGGTGGATTGGCCACGCTAAATTGCCCCTTAATTGGAAAAAGGAAAAATAATTGGCCACTTTAAATTTAAAAAAAAAAATCTGTCTAACTCCACCTTACATTTACTCACTGTCCCAGCATCCACCACACTCTGGGGTAGCGAATTCCACAGAATCACAAACCTTTGGGAGAAGTAATTTCTCCTCAACTCTGTTTTAAATTTCTACCCCTTATCCTAAGACTATGATCTCTCGTTCTAGAATACCCCACAAGAGGAAGCATCAGCTCCACGTCTACTTTATCCATGCCTTTTATCATCTTGTATACCTCAATTAGATCGCCCCTCATTTTGTATAGGTGTAAAAGTAACAGGGTTGTTGTGGTAGGGGATTTTAACTTCCCCTATATTGACTGGGACTCACTTCGTGCTCAGAGTTTGGACGGGGCAGAGTTTGTAAGGTGTATCCAGGAAGACTTCTTGATGCATTATGTAGATAGTCCAACTCGGGAAGGGGCAGTACTGGAGCTGGTATTGGGGAATGAGCCTGGACAGGTGGTTGAGGTTTCAGTCGGGGAACATTTCGGGAGTAGTGACCACAATTCTGTACGTTTTAGGGCAAGGATGAGGGTACCCCTCGCATTAAGGGGCTAAACTGGGGAAAGACAAATTACGATAACATTAGACAGGAATTAAGAATTTGGATTGGGTAAATCAACATCAGATACATGGGAGTCTTTCAAGCGACAGTTGATTAGGATTCAGGAAAGTCATGTTCCTGAGGGAATGAAGGATAAGTATGGGAAGTTTAGGGAGCCTTGGATAACAAGAGATATTGTAACCTCGTCAAAAGCACGGAGGGATTATTGGGTTACAGGGATAGGGTGGAAGTGAGGGCTTAAGTGGGTTGGTGCAGACTCGATGGGCCGAATGGCCTCCCTCTGCACTGTATGTTCTATGACCCCTCCTACCCCTCCTAATTTTCCGCTTCAGTACCTTCCTACTTTCTTCATATTCCTCAAGGTTTTCCACTGTCCCCACCCTTCTGGATCGTACAAAAACCTTATTTTTCTTTTTGACGTGCAGCATGGTAGCATAGTAGTTAGCACAATTGCTTCACAGCTCCAGGGTCCCAAGTTTGATTCTAGGCTTGGGTCACTGTCTGTGCGGAGTCTGCACATTCTCTCCGTGTCTGCGTGGGTTACCTCCGGGTGCTCCGTTTCCTCCCACAGTCCAAAGATGTGCGGGTTAGGTGGATTGGCCACGCTAAATTGCCCTTAGTGTTGGGTGGGGTTACTGGGTTATGGGGATAGGGTGGAGGTGTGGGCTTGGGTAGGGTGCTCTTTCCAAGAGCCGGTGCAGACTCAATGGGCCGAATGGCCTCTTTATGCACTATAAATTCTATGAATCTATTAAATGACCACATTGCATCAGTATTCACCAAAGAAAGGGACTTTGTGCAAGGTGATTCTTGGGTAGGATGTGTGGACAGTCTGGGTCATGTTGATATTGAAAAAGAGGGGGTATTGGGTCTTTTAAAAGATATTAAGGTAGATAAATCTCCTGGGCTGGATGGGATTTACCCCAGAAGCAAGGGAGGAAATTTCTGGGGCCTTGACTGACATATTTGTATCCTTATTGGCTACAGGTGAGATCCCAGAGGACTGGAGAATAGCTAATGTGGTACCGCTGTTTAAGAAAGGTAGCAGGGATAATCCTGGAAACTATAGGCCAGTAAGCCTCATGTCGATACTGGGTAAATTATTGGAGAGAATTCTCACACAGGATTGATACCCATTTTGAAACAAATGGATGCATTAGCGATAGAAAGCATAGTTTTGTGAAGGGGAGGTCGTGCCTCACTAACTTGATCGAGTTTTTTGAGGAGATGACAAAGATGATTGATGAGGGGAGGGTGGTGGATGTTGTTTACATGGATTTCAGTAAAGCCTTTGACAAGGTGCCCCATGGCAGAATGGTGCAGAGGTGAATCACACGGGATCAGAGGTGAGGTGGGAAGATGGATACAGAACTGGCTCAGTCACAGAGGCAAAGGGTAGCAGTAGAAGGGTGTTTTTCTGAATGGAAGGTTGTGACAAGAGGTATTCCACAGGGATCTGTGCTTGAGCCTCTGTTATTTGTTGTATACATAAGCAATTTGGAGGAAAATGCAGCTGATCTGATTAGTAAGTTTGCAGGTGACACCAAGGTTGGTGGATTGGCAGATAGTGTTAAGGATTGTCAGAGGATACAGCAGGACTTAGATAATAACAATAATAATAACCTTTTATTGTCAGGTTGGAGACTTGGGCAGAGAAATGGCAAATGGAGTTTAATCCGGACAAATGTGAGGTAATGCATTTTGGTAGGTCTAACATAGAGGGGAAATATACTGTAAATGGTAAAACTCTTGGGAATATAGAAAGTCAGAGAGATCTGGAAGTGCATGTCCACAGATCTTTGAAGATGGCAACACAAGTGGAGAAGGTAGTCAAGAAAGCATACGGAATGCTTGCCTTGATTGGACGGGGCATCGAGTATAAAAACTGGCAAGTCATGCTACAGTTGTCTAGAACCTTGGTAAGGCAGCACGTGGAATATTGCGCACAATTCTGGTCGCCACACTACCAGAAGGGTGTGGAGGTGTTGGAGAGGGTGCAGAGGAGGTTTACCAGGATGTTGCTTGGCCTGGAGGGTGTTAGCTATGCGGAGGGGCTGAACAGACTCGGACTGTTTTCATTGGAAAGACGGAGGTTGAGCGGTGACCTGATAGAGGTCTTCAGGATTATGAGGGGCATGGATAGAGTGGATGGGTAGGCACTCTTTCCCAGGGTGGAGGTGTCAGTCACCAGGGGGCATAGGTTTAAGATCCGTGGGGCAAAGTTTAGAGGAACTGTGCGAGGCAGGTTTTTTATGCAGAGGGTGGTGAGTGCCTGGAATGCGTTGCCAGGGGAGGTTGTGGAAGCAGATACATTAACGGCGTTCAAAAGGCATCTTGACAAACACATGGATAGGATGGGTATATAGGGATACGGCACAAGGAAGTGCTGAGGGTTAGAACAAAGAACAAAGAAAAGTACGGAACAGGAACGGGCCCTTCGGCCCTCCAAGCCTGTGCCGACCATACTGCCCGCCTAAACTAAAATCTTCTACATTTCCTGGGTCCGCATCCCTCTATTCCCATCCTATTCATGTATTTGTCAAGATTCCGCTTAAATGTCACTATCGTCCCTGCTTCCACCACCTCCTCCGGCAGCGAGTTCCAGGCACCCACCACCCTCTGTGTAAAAAACTTGCCTCGTACATCTACTCTAAAACTTGCCCCTCGCACCTTAAACCTATGCCCCCTAGTAATTGACCCCTCTACCCTGGGGAAAAGCCTCTGACTATCCACTCTGTCTATGCCCCTCATAATTTTGTAGACCTCTATCAGGTCGCCCCTCAACCTCCGTCGTTTCAGTGAGAACAAACCGAGTTTATTCAACCGCTCCTCATAACTAAAGCCCTCTATATCAGGCAACATCCTGGTAAATCTCTTCTGCACCCTCTCTAAAGCCTCCACATCCTTCTGGTAGTGTGGCGACCAGAATTGAACACTATACTCAAGTGTGGCTTAACTAAGATTCTATACAGCTGCAACATGACTTGCCAATTCTTATACTCAATGCCCCAGCCAATGAAGGCAAGCATGCTGTATGCCTTCTTGACTACCTTCTCCACCTGTGTTGCCCCTTTCAGTGACCTGGGGACCTGTACACCTAGATCTCTCTGACTGTCAATACTCTTGAGGGTTCTACCATTCACTGTTTATTCCCTACCTGTATTAGACCTTCCAAAATACATTACCTCACATTTGTCTGGATTAAACTCCATCTGCCATCTCTCTGCCCAAGTCTCCAAATGATCTAAATCCTGCTGTATCCTCTGAAAGACCTCATCGCTATCCGCAATTCCACCAACCTTTGTGTCATCTGCAAACTTACTAATCAGACCAGTTACATTTTCCTCCAAATCATTTATATATACTATGAACAGCAAAGGTCCCAGCACTGATCCCTGCAGAACACCACTAGTCACAGCCCTCCAATTAGAAAAGCACCCTTCCATTGCTACTCTCTGCCTTCTATGACCTAGCCAGTTCTGTATCCACCTTGCCAGCTCACCCCTGATCCCGTGTGACTTCACCTTTTGTACCAGTCTACCATGAGGAACCTTTTCAAAGGCCTTACTGAAGTCCATATTGACAACATCCACTGCCCTACCTGCATCAATCATCTTTGTGACCTCTTCGAAAAGCTCTATCAAGTTAGTGAGACACGACCTCCCCTTCACAAAACCATGCTGCCTCCAACTAATACGTCCATTTGCTTCCAAATGGGAGTAGATCCTATCTCGAAGAATTCTGTCCAGTAATTTCCCTACCACTGACGTAAGGCTCAGCTGCCGGTAGTCCCCTGGATTATCCTTGCTACCCTTCTTAAACAAAAGAACAACATTGGCTATTCTTCAGTCCTCCGGGACATCACCTGAAGACAGTGAGGATCCAAAGATTTCTGTCAAGGCCTCAGCAATTTCCTCTCTCGCCTCCTTCAGTATTCTGGGGTAAATCCCACCAGGCCCTGGGGACTTATCTACCTTAATATTTTTCAAGACGTCCAACACCTTGTCTTTTTGGATCTCAATGTGACCCAGGCTATCTACACACCCTTCTCCAGACTCAACATCCACCAATTCCTTCTCTTTGGTGAATACTGATGCAAAGTATTCATTTAGTACCTCGCCCATTTCCTCTGGCTCCACACATAGATTCCCTCCCCTGTCCTTCAGTGGGCCCACCCTTTCCCTGGCTACCCTCCTGCTTTTCATGTACGTGTAAAAAGCCTTGGGATTTTCCTTTGGCAAAGGTTGGTATCACGACCGGTACAGGGTTGGAGGGCTGAAGGGCCTGTCCCTGTGCTGTATTGTTCTTTGTTCTTTGTTTGTAATACAGCTGCAAGGGACTCAGGAGAAACAATCTCCACCTTCATTACAAAACTTCGCTTGGGAGTTCGACATGGTGCTCAGCGATATGCTGCAGGACTGTTTAGTATGCGGTAACAAAAAGTTTGCAAACGAAGCTTCTAACTGAAATGAAGATTATCTTAGACAAGGCGATCAAAATAGCTCAGTCAACCAAATGTGCCGAGAGCGGGGAATCAGAGTGAATGAGAGCTGCAAAGCCTGCAATGGGGCAAGGTGAGCTAGCTGGGGGAGGGCGGGGGGGGGGGGGGGGGGGGGGGGGATATAGCAGCAAGACAAGTTATGACTCCAGTGAACAAAGTAGAGAGGAATTCAGATGAAGAACCTGAAGCATACAGGTTAAACGTGGTGAATGTGAATAAAACAGCCCCAGTTCAGGTAGTCCTCACGGTAAGGGGAGACCCCTAATGAAGGATGACACTGGGGTGCTGACCATGGTTGTGGGGGAACAAACATTCAAATATATTTGAGAAATAGTGCAGCCTTTGAACCTAAGTAGTACAACGGGCAAGTTGGAGACGTATACATGGGAAATCCTGAAAACCCTGAGGTTAACCATGACGCCAGCAAAAGGATTCCCAGCTACCTTGGTCGCTGCTAAGGGACATCAGCCAAAGCTAATAGGATGAGATTGGCTAAGCCAGACTTCTGGTGGTGTTATGCAAGGGGCATGTTGTGCACCAGGTGACTCCCGCTGGGATACTGCACTTTTCCTGTCGGTTCCAGGGGGGATTTGCCTTTAAAAAAACACCGAATGAATGGGATGAGGATCCTATATCGGTCGAATGCCCAGAACAGTTAGGGGGAAAAATGCAAACAGCAGAGGTTCGTTGACGAAGTCAGAGGCCTCTCCGAGCTTGTCAGCAGAAAGATTGGAGGAGGCAGCCTCTGGAACTCCGCCCGCTCCATTAACGGCCGAGATGCTTTCGAGCTCTTTGGCAAAAGGATTCGATAAGCACTAACTGGTTTTGTTGGAGGACCTCCACAAATCAATGAAGGAGGCCTTGGCCCCCATCCGAGTGGCTCCGGAGATGACCAACAAAACTCTGAAGGCCCATGGAGTCACAATAAAGGACACGGAAAAGGCCCTTTCAAGCCACAGTGATCGGATTGGCAGACTGGAAGCGGAGATATCTCTCGTGATGGATGCGCCAAGGTGATTTCGAGAATCAGTCTAGGAAGCAAAATGTTTGAATTGTGGGGCTGCCAGAGGGGATGGAATAATAATCTTTAGTATTGTCACAAGTAGGTCCCTGGTGCTGTGGAGCAACAGTGCTAACCACTGTGTTACTGTGCTGCCCATACAACACTCTGGACTTGTGCACGGTCAATTCCAGCCTCGCTTGACCCGGAGTTGCAACACAAGTGAAATTAGAACAGAAAATACTGGACAATCTCAGCATCTGTGGCGAGAGAAGGAGGTAACGTTTCCAGTCTAGATGACTCTTTGTCAAAGCTGAAGAGTTTCAGCTATTAAGAGAGGCTGGCTAGGCTGGGATTGTTTTCCTTCGAGCAGAGAAGGCTGAATGGGGAGCCTCATCAAGGTGCTCAGAATTATGAGGGATATAGGGAGGGTGGATAGGAAGAAACTTCTCCCCTTAGTTGAGGGGTCATAGATTTAAAGTAAGGAGCAGGAGATTTAGAGGGGATTTATGGAAAAACTTTTTCATCCAGAGGGTGATGAGAATCTGGAACTCACTACCTGAAAGGGTGGTAGTGGCGGGAAATCTTACAACATTTGAAAATATTGGACTTCCGATTGAGGTGATGTGGAGCTAAGCTGCACGTTCGGTGGCTCCCGCTTTTCTCGGTCTTTTGGGCTCTTTTAAGGGCCCGTAGCAGCGCTGGCTGGACCTTTTCCGGTGTGGGAACACATCTGCTGCGATCATCTGCCGGTGGATGGACTGGACCAGGAGCGGAGCGGTCAAAAAACCGGCTTCGAGCAGAGAAAGGTGCAAGGCATGAAAAACAAGATGGCGGCGGGCGGGGAACCGGCAGCGTGGTAGCAGTGGGCGCGGGAGCAGCAGGAGCTGCTTCAGAGAGCTGAAGGCTGAGATCCTGGAACCTTTTAAGGCCTTGCTGGACAAGCTCATGGCGACTCAGACGGCTCAGGGCACAGAGATCCACGAGTTACGGCAGAAGGCCTCGGAGAACGAGGATGAAATCCTAGGCCTGGCAGTGAAGGTGGAGTCGTACGAGGCGCTTCACAAGAAATGGCAAGCGAGGGTGGAGGAAGTGGAGAACCGCTCCCGGTGGAAGAACTTGCGGAGCCCCTCCCGGAGGAAGCCCCTCCTGGAGGGGCTGGAAGGTTCGGACTTGGGGGCCTATGTGGCCTTGATGCTGAACTCGCTAATGGGTGCGGGGTCCTTCCAAGGGCCTTTGGAGCTGGAGGGTGCCCATCGAGTGTTGCTGAGGAAGCCCAGGCCGAACGAGCCACCAAGGGCGGTGCTGGTTCGTTTTCACCGCTTCGTCGACCGTGGATGTGTGCTGAGATGGGCAAAAAAGGAGAGGAGTAGCAAGTGGGAGAATGCAGAGATCCGGATTTATCAGGACTGGAGTGCGGAGGTGGCGAAGAGAAGAGCTGGTTTTAACCGGGCGAAGGCAGTGCTCCACGAGAAAGGGGTGAAGTTTGCTACAGCCGGCGCGCCTCTGGGTCACTTATAAAGACCGCCAACTCTACTTTGACTCCCCGGAAGATGCCTGGGCCTTCGTCCAGGTAGAGAAGCTGGACTCGAACTGAGAACTGGGGGAGCTGAGGACTGATGTATACTGTCCGGAGGCATTGTCCTCCCTGGTAACTTTCTTTTTTCTTTTTTTGTGGGTTCCTTTTTGTTTTTTCGCTTTTTGGGGCTTTTTAACTATTTATTTTGGTGCCTTGGGGTTTTTTTTTCACTGGTGGAGGGCTGGGGAGCTGTATCACGGGCCGTTGGGTTGCGCGCTCTTCTCTTTCCTGCGTTTTGGGTCGGGGGGCAGGGTTCTAGATGGAAGCGCGGGCTTTTTCCTCTGCGCTGGAGGTGGAGTGGGAGGGGCCATCACCGGGCGGGGGGAGTGGTGGTTGTGTTGCACCGGGGGGGTCGTCGTGGTGGCGGGAGCAGCCAGGGTCAGCAGGAGTCGGCTGACTTACGGAAGTGCGATGGAAGGGATAACGCAGCTGAGGGGGGGGGGCCCTAGCTAAGGGGGGCGGGGGGGCTGCTGGGGGGGGGGGGGGGGGGTGGAATAGGGGGGAGGCACCGGGTTGCTGCTGAAAGGGCTGAAGGGGAACTGTTGGAGATGGGGAGGGGGGGTTGGGAAGGGGATCTGCCACAGTGGGGAACGGGCCTGGGGGGTACTGCGGGCACGTGGTGGTCCGAGGGAGAGCTATGGCTGACCGGCGCAGAGGGAGGGGGAAACCCCCCCCCCCCGATTCGGCTGGTCACATGGAATGTAAGGGGGCTGAATGGATCGAAGAAGCGGGCCCGGGTGATGGCGCACTTGAAGGGGCTGGGGGCGGATGGAGCTATGCTCCAGGAGACGCACCTTAAGGTGGCAGATCAGGTGAGGCTGAGAAGAGGGTGGGTTGGACAAGTGTTCCACTCGGGGCTAGATGCGAGGAAAGAGCTTGTCGTTTGTGGCGTCGAGTGTGGTGGCAGATAGCTGTGGCAGATACGTAATTGTGAGTGGTAGGCTTCAAGGGGAGCGGGTGGTACTGGTCAATGTGTCGCCCCTAATTGGGACGATGCAGGCTTCATGCGGCGTATGCTGAGCCGGATTCCAGACCTGGAGACGGGGGCTTTGATATTGGGCAGAGATTTTAATACCGTGCTGGACCCGGCTCTGGATCGTTAGAGGTCCAAAACGGGTAAGAGGCCGGCGACGGCCACAGCGCTGAGGGGGTTCATGGACCAGATGGGAGGGGTGGACCCTTGGAGGTTTTTGAGGCCGGGAGGTAGGGAGTTCTCGTTTTTCTCCCACGTGCACAAGGCTTATTCCCGGATCTACTTTTTTGTCCTCAGCAGGGCGCTGATCCCGAGGGTGGTAGGGGCGGAGTACTCGGCGATAGTCATATCAGACCACGCTCCGCATTCGGTAGACCTGGAGCTGGGGGAGGGGAAGGATCAGCGCCCGCTGTGGAGGTTAGATGTGGGGCTTCTGTCGGAGGAGGAAGTATGTGGGCGGGTCCGGAGGTGTATAGAGAAGTATTTGGAAGCTAATGACAATGGGGAGGTGCAGGTGGGGGTGGTCTGGGAGGCGTTGAAGGCGGTGGTTAGAGGGGAGCTGATATCTATTAGGGCAACAGGGAGAGGGGGAGAAAAATGAGAGGGAGAGGTTAGTGGAAGAAATGGTAAGGGTGGACAGGAGGTATGCGGATGTCCCGGAAGAGGGGCTTTTGAGGAAGCGTCGTAGTCTCCAAGCGGAGTTTGACATATTGACCACCCGGAAGGCGGAGGCGCAGTGCAGGAGGGCGCAGGGGGCTGTATATGAGTGTGGAGAGAAGGCAAGCTGGATGCTGGCCCACCAGCTCCGGAAGCGGGCGGCAGCGAGAGAGAAAGGGGGAGTTAGAGATGTAGGAGGGAATCTGGTGTGGAGTGCAAGAGGCATCAATGGGGTGTTTTATGTGGAGCTGTACCGGTCGGTGCCCCCTGGGGAAGAGGGTGGGATGGACTGCTTTTTGGATAAGCTGGAGTTCCCGAGAGTGGGGGAGGAGCAGGTGGAGGGTCTGGGGGCCGTTCCGGGGAAATTTGCATACGTGCAGTGCGGTCAGCGTAATTTGAAGGTGTACCTGTGCAAGAGACCCGAGGTGTTCAAGTGAAGGCAAGCATCCAGCAGAGGGCAGTAGAGCGGAGCTACTGATTGGCTGTTCCGGGGAAATTTGCATACGTTCAGTGCGGTCAGCATAATTTGAAGGTGGTTTGTGGCGGGGCTGTTGTCAAGTGACAGTTAAACCCAAAACACTTCCTCAATGTTTCCCCCCGTACCCCCTCCTCTAACCAAAAAAAAACAACCGCGGTCGTTGGGAAGCGGGAGCGGCCTCCGGATTTTCGGCAGGGGCCTGTCGTGAAGGTGAGTACCTGTATACAAGTCGGCCGGTTGCTAAATCCGAGACACTACACTTGCAGTGTCCCCCACCCTTCCACCCCCTCTAACCTAAGGGGTTGAGGGAATATCAGGTAAGCTCTTCCTTTCTTTTTCTTGTTATTTATCTAGAGGGGATGGCAGGGAAGGCAGTACAATGCTCCTCCTGCAGAATGTTTGAGGTGAGGGATGTTGTCAGTGTCCCTGCTGATTTCATCTGTGGGAAGTGCACCCAACTCCAGCTCCTCAAAAACCGTGTTAGGGAACTGGAGCTGGATGAACTTCGGATCATTCGGGAGGCAGAGGTGGTCATAGATAGAAGCTTCAGGGAGGTAGTTACACCAAAGAATAAAGATAGATGGGTGATGGTGAGAGGGGCTGGGGGGAAGCAGTCAGTACAGGGATCCCCTGTGGTCGTTCCCCTTAGTAAAAGGTATACCGCTTTGGACACTGTTGGGGGGGGGGGGGACTTACCAGGGGTCAGCCATGGGGTACAGGTCTCTGGCACAGAGTCTGTCCCTGTTGCTCAGAAGGGAAGGGGGCGAGGAGAAGAACATTAGTCATTGGAGACTCCATAGTTAGGGGGACAGATAGGAGATTCTGTGGGAACGAGAGAGACTAGCGGTTGGTGTGTTGCCTCCCAGGTGCCAGGGTCCGTGATGTCTCGGATCGTGTTTTCGGGATCCTTAAGGGGGAGGGGGAGCAGCCCCAAGTCGTAGTCCACATAGGTACCAACGACATAGGTAGGAAAAGGGATTGGGATGTAAGGCAGGAATTCAGGGAGCTAGGGTGGAAACTTAGATCCAGGACAAACAGAGTTATTATCTCTGGGTTGTTACCCGTGCCACGTGCTAGCGAGACGAGGAATAGGGACAGAGAGCAGTTGAACACGTGGCTGCAGGGATGGTGCAGGAGGGAGGGTTTCAGATTCCTGGATAATTGGGGCTCATTCTGGGGTAGGTGGGACCTCTGCAAACTGGATGGTCTACACCTGGACCAGAGGGGTACTAATATCCTGGGGGGGGGAGGTTTGCTAATGCTCTTCGGGAGGGTTTAAACTAGTTCAGCAGGGGGTTGGGAACCTGAATTGTAGCTCCAGTACACAAGAAGCTGAGAGTAGTGAGGTCATGGGTAAGGTTTCAAAGATTCAGGAGTGTACCGGCAGGAAGGAAGGTGGTTTAAAGTGCGTCTACTTCAATGCCAGGAGCATCCGGAATAAAGTGGGTGAGCTTGCGGCATGGGTTGGTACCTGGGACTTCGATGTTGTGGCCATTTTGGAGACATGGATAGAGAAGGGCGAGGAATGGTTGTTGCAGGTGCCGGGGTTTAGATATTTCAGTAAGCTCAGGGAAGGTAGTAAGAGAGGGGGAGGGGTGGCATTGTTAGTCAAGGACAGTATTACGGTGGCTGAGAGGACATTTGATGAGGACTCGAATACTGAGGCAGTATGGGCTGAGTTAAGAAACAGGAAAGGAGAGGTCACCCTGTTAGGGCTTTTCTATAGGCCTCCGAAAAGTTCCAGAGATGTAGAGGAAAGGATTGCAAAGATGATTCTGGATAGGAGCAAAAGTAACAGGGTAGTTGTTATGGGGGAATTTAACTTTCCAAATATTGACTGGAAATGCTATAGATCGAGTACTTTAGATGGATCCGTTTTTGTCCAATGTGTGCAGGAGGGTTTCCTGATGCAGTATGTAGATAGGCCAATGAGAGGCGAGGCCGTATTGGATTTGGTACTGGGTAATGAACCAGGACAGGTGTTAGATTTGGAGGTAGGTGAGCACTTTGGTGATAGTGACCACAATTCGATTATGTTTACTTTAGCGATGGAAAGGGATAGGTATACACCGCAGGGCAAGAGTTATAGCTGGGGTAAAGGCAATTATGATGCGATGAGGCAAGACTTAGGATGCATCGGCTGGAGAGGAAAACTACAGGGGATGGACACAATGGAAATGTGGAGCATGTTCAAGGAACAGCTACTATGTGTCCTTGATAAGTATGTACCTGTTAGGCAGGGAGGAAGTGGTCGAGCGAGGGAACCATGGGTTACTAAAGTAGTTGAAACACTTGTCAAGAGGAAGAAGGAGGCTTATGTAAAGATGAGACGTGATGGTTCAATTAGGGCGCTTGAGAGTTACAAGTTAGCTAGGAAGGCTCTAAAGAGAGAGCTAAGAAGAGCCAAGCGAGGACGAGAAGTCTTTGGCAGGTAGGATCAAGGATAACCCTAAAGCTTTCTATAGATACGTCAAGAATACAAGAATGATTAAGGTAAGAGTTGGGCCAGTCAAGGACAGTAGTGGGAAGTTGTGGGTGGAGTCCCAGGAGATAGGAGAGGTGCTAAATGAGTATTTTTCGTCTGTATTCACAAAGGAAAAAGACAAAGTTGTCGAGGAGAATACTGAGATACAGGCTACTAGACTAGAAGGGCTTGAGGTTCATAAGGAGGAGGTGTTAGCGATTCTGGAAAGTGTGAAAATAGATAAGTCCCCTGGGCTGGATGGGATTTATCCTAGGATTCTCTGGGAAGCTAGGGAGGAGATTGCTGAGCCTTTGGCTTTGATCTTTAAGTCATCTTTGTCTACAGCAATAGTGCCAGAAGACTGGAGGATAGGAAATGTTGTCCCCTTGTTCAAGAAGGGGAGTAGAGACAACCCCGGTAACTATAGACCAGTGAGCCTTACTTCTGTTGTGGGCAAAGTCTTGGAAAGGTTTATAAGAGATAGGATGTATAATCATCTGGAAAGGAATAATTTGATTAGAGATAGTCAACACGGTTTTGTGAAGGGTAGGTCGTGCCTCACAAACCTTATTGAGTTCTTTGAGAAGGTGACCAAACAGGTGAACGAGGGTAAAGCAGTTGATGTGGTGTATATAGATTTCAGTAAAGCATTTGATAAGGTTCCCCACGGTAGGCTATTGCAGAAAATACGGAGGCATGGGATTCAGGGTGATTTAGCAGTTTGGATCATAAATTGGCTAGCTGATAGAAGACAAAGGGTGGTGGTTGATGGGAAATGTTCTGACTGGTGTCCAGTTACTAGTGGTGTACCATAAGGATCTGTTTTGGGGCCGCTGCTGGTTGTCATTTTGATAAATGACCTGGAGGAGGGCGTAGAAGGATGGGTGAGTAAATTTGCTGATGACACTAATGTCGGTGGAGTTGTGGACAGTGCAGAAGGATGTCACAAGTTACAGAGGGACATAGATAAGCTGCAGAGCTGGGCTGAGAGGTGGCAAACGGAGTTTAATGCAGAAAAGTGTGAGGTGATTCATTTTGGAAGGACTAACAGGAAGACAGAGTACTGGGCTAATGGTAAGATTCTTGGTTGTGTAGATGAGCAGAGAGATCTCGGTGTCCATGTACATAGATCCCTGAAAGTTGCCACCCAGGTTGAGAGGGTTGTTAAGAAGGCGTACGGTGTGTTAGCTTTTATCAGTAGAGGAATTGAGTTTCGGAGCCATGAGGTCATGTTGCAGTTGTACAAAACTCTGGTGCGGCCGCATTTGGAGTATTGCGTGCAGTTCTGGTCGCCACATTATAGGAAGGATGTGGAAGCATTGGAAAGGGTTCAGAGGAGATTTACAAGGATGTTGCCTGGTATGGAGGGAAGATCATATGAGGAAAGGCTGAAGGACTTGAGGCTGTTTTCGTTAGAGAGAAGAAGGTTAAGAGGTGACTTAATTGAGGCATACAAGATGATCAGAGGATTAGATAGGGTGGACAGTGAGAGCCTTTTTCCTCGGATGGTGATGTCCAGCACGAGGGGACATAGCTTTAAATTGAGGGGAGCTAGATATAGGATAGATGTCAGAGGTAGGTTCTTTACTCAGAGAGTAGTAAGGGCATGGAATGCCCTGCCTGCAACAGTAGTGGACTCGCCAACACTAAACGCTTTCAAATGGTCATTGGATAGGCATATGGTCGATAAGGGAATAGTGTAGAGGGACGGTAACAAGTATACCGTTTTGGATACTTGTGGGGGGGGGGGACCTACCAGGGGTAAGCCATGGGGTACGGGCCTCTGGCACGGAGTCTGTCCCTGTTGCTCAGAAGGGAAGGGGGGAAAGGAGTAGAACATTAGTAATTGGGGACTCAATAGTCAGAGGCACAGATAGGAGATTGTGTGGGAGCGAGAGAGACTCACGTTTGGTATGTTGCCTCCCAGGTGCAAGGGTAAGTGATGTCTCGGATTGTGTTTTCCGGGTCCTTAAGGGGGAGGGGGAGCAGCCCCAAGTCGTAGTCCACATTGGCACTAACGACATAGGTAGGAAAGGGGACAAGGATGTCAGGCAGGCCTTTAGGGAGCTAGGATGGAAGCTCAGAGCGAGAACAAACAGAGTTGTTATCTCTGGGTTGTTGCCCGTGCCACGTGATAGTGAGATGAGGAATAGGGAGAGAGAGCAATTAAACACGTGGCTACAGGGATGGTGCAGGCGGGAGGGATTCAGATTTCTGGATAACTGGGGCTCTTTCTGGGGAAGGTGGGACCTCTATAGACAGGATGGTCTACATCTGAACCTGAGGGGCACCAATATCCTGGGGGGGAGATTTGTTAGTGCTCTTTGGGGGGGTTTAAACTAATTCAGCAGGGGCATGGGAACCTGGATTGTAGTTTTGGGGTATGGGAAATTGAGAGTATAGAGGTCAGGAGCACAGATTTGACTTCGCAGGAGGGTGCCAGTGTTCAGGTATGTGGTTTGAAGTGTGTCTACTTCAATGCCAGGAGTATACGAAATAAGGTAGGGGAACTGGCAGCATGGGTTGGTACCTGGGACTTCGACGTTGTGGCCATTTCAGAGACATGGATAGAGCAGGGACAGGAATGGTTGTTGCAGGTTCCGGGGTTTAGATGTTTCAGTAAGCTCAGAGAAGGGGGCAAAAGAGGGGGAGGTGTGGCGCTGCTAGTCAAGGACAGTATTACGGTGGCGGAAAGGATGCTAGATGGAGACTCTTCTTCCGAGGTAGTATGGGCTGAGGTTAGAAACAGGAAAGGAGAGGTCACCCTGTTGGGAGTTTTCTATAGGCCACCTAATAGTTCTAGGGATGTAGAGGAAAGGATGGCGAAGATGATTCTGGAAAAGAGCGAAAGTAACAGGGTAGTTGTTATGGGAGACTAACTTTCCAAATATTGACTGGAAAAGATATAGTTCGAGTACATTTGACGGGTCGTTCTTTGTACAATGTGTGCAGGAGGGTTTCCTGACACAATATGTTGACAGGCCAACAAGAGGCGAGGCCACATTGGATTTGGTTTTGGGTAATGAACCAGGCCAGGTGTTAGATCTGGAGGTAGGTGAGCACTTTGGAAACAGTGACCACAATTCGGTGACCTTTACGTTAGTGATGGAAAGGGATAAGTATACCCCGCAGGGCAAGAGTTATAGCTGGGGGAAGGGCAATTATTATGCCATTAGACATGACTTAGGATGTGTTGGTTGGAGAAGTAGGCTGCAAGGGTTGGGCACACTGGATATGTGGAGCTTGTTCAAGGAACAGCTATTGCATGTTCTTGATAAGTACGTACCAGTCAGGCAGGGAGGAAGGGGTCGAGCGAGGGAACCGTGGTTTACCAAAGAAGTGGAATCTCTTGTTAAGAGGAAGAAGGAGGCCTATGTGAAGATGAGGCGTGAAGTTTCAGTTGGGGCGCTTGATAGTTACAAGGAAGCGAGGAAGGATCTAAAGAGAGAGCTGAGACGAGCAAGGAGGGGACATGAGAAGTCTTTGGCAGGTAGGATCAAGGAAAACCAAAAGCTTTCTATAGGTATGTCAGGAATAAAAGAATGACTAGGGTAAGAGTAGGGCCAGTCAAGGACAGTGGTGGGAAGTTGTGTGTGGAGGCTGAGGAGATAAGTGAGATACTAAATGAATACTTTTCGTCAGTATTCACTCAAGAAAAAGATAATGTTGTGGAGGAGAATGCTGAGACCCAGGCTATTAGAATAGATGGCATTGAGGTGTGTAGGGAAGAAGTGTTGGCAATTCTGGACAAGGTGAAAATAGATAAGTCCGCGGGGCCGGATGGGATTTATCCTAGGATTCTCTGGGAAGCCAGGGAAGAGATTGCTGAGCCTTTGGCTTTGATTTTTAGGTCATCATTGGCTACAGGAATAGCGCCAGAGGACTGGAGGATAGCAAATGTGGTCCCTTTGTTCAAGAAGGGGAGTAGAGATAACCCCGGTAACTATAGGCCGGTGAGCCTAACATCTGTGGTGGGTAAGGTCTTGGAGAGGATTATAAAAGATACGATTTATAATCATCTAGATAGGAATAACATGATTAGGGATAGTCAGCATGGTTTTGTGAAGGGTAGGTCATGCCTCACAAAACCTTATCGAGTTCTTTGAGAAGGTGACTGAACAGGTAGACGAGGGTAGAGCAGTTGATGTGGTGTATATGGATTTCAGTAAAGCGTTTGATAAGGTTCCCCACGGTCGGCTATTGCAGAAAATACGGAGGCTGGGGATTGAGGGTGATTTAGAGATGTGGATCAGAAATTGGCTAGTTGAAAGAAGACAGAGAGTGGTAGTTGATGGTAAATGTTCAGAATGGAGTTCAGTTACGAGTGGCGTACCACAAGGATCTGTTCTGGGGCCGTTGCTGTTTGTCATTTTTATAAATGACCTAGAGGAGGGCGCAGAAGGATGGGTGAGTAAATTTGCAGACGACACTAAAGTCGGTGGAGTTGTAGACAGTGCGGAAGGATGTTGCAGGTTACAGAGGGTGATAGATAAGCTGCAGAGCTGGGCTGAGAGGTGGCAAATGGAGTTTAACGTGGAGAAGTGTGAGGTGATTCACTTTGGAAAGAATAACAGGAATGCGGAATATTTGGCTAATGGTAAAATTCTTGGTAGTGTGGATGAGCAGAGGGATCTCGGTGTCCATTTACATAGATCCCTGAAAGTTGCCACCCAGGTTGATAGGGTTGTGAAGAAGGCCTATGGCGTGTTGGCCTTTATTGGTAGAGGGATTGAGTTCCGGAGCCATGAGGTCATGTTGCAGTTGTACAAAACTCTAGTACGGCCGCATTTGGAGTATTGCGTACAGTTCTGGTCGCCTCATTATAGGAAGGACGTGGAAGCTTTGGAACGGGTGCAGAGGAGATTTACCAGGATGTTGCCTGGTATGGAGGGAAAATCTTATGAGGAAAGGCTGATGGACTTGAGGTTGTTTTCGTTAGAGAGAAGAAGGTTAAGAGGTGACTTAATAGAGGCATACAAAATGATCAGAGGGTTAGATAGGGTGGACAGCGAGAGCCTTCTCCCGCGGATGGAGGTGGCTAGCACGAGGGACATAGCCTTAAATTGAGGGGTAATAGATATAGGACAGAGGTCAGAGGTGGGTTTTTTTACGCAAAGAGTGGTGAGGCCGTGGAATGCCCTACCTGCAACAGTAGTGAACTCGCCAACATTGAGGGCATTTAAAAATTTGTTGGATAAGCATATGGATGATAAGGGAATAGTGTAGGTTAGATGGCCTTTAGTTTTTTTTCCATGTTGGTGCAATATCGAGGGCCGAAGGGCCTGTACTGCGCTGTATCGTTCTATGTTCTATGTTCTATGACTTTAGAGGGGTTTCACAGGACGGCGCAACATCGAGGGCCGAAGGGCCTGTACTGCGCTGTAATGTTCTATGTTCTAATTGAGTTGGAGGAGCTGATCGGGGCGTTGGGGGGTATGCAGTCAGGGAAGGCACCGGGGCCTGACGGGTTCCCGGTGGAATTTTACAAGAAGTTCTGAGACCCGCTGAGCGGCCTGCTGTTAGTGAGGACCCTGAATGAGGCAATGGAGTGGGAGGGGCTTTGCCCCCGATGATGTCCAGAGCACTAATTTCTCTGATCTTGAAGCGGGATAAGGACCCCCTCCAGTGTGGGTCTTGCAGGCCGATCTCGCTCCTCAACGTGGACGCGAAGCTGCTGGCCAAGATTGGCCAGGAGGGTGGAGGATGTGGTCCCGCAGGTCATTCACGATGACCAAATGGGTTTTGTGAAGGGGAGGCAGCTGAATGTCAATGTGTGGTGGCTTCTTAGTGCCATAATGATGTCAGCGGTGGACGGAGGCGGAAATAGTGGCATCGATGGATGCGGAGAAAGCTTTTGATAGGGCGGAGTGGAGTTACCTGTGGGAGGTGTTGAGGAGATTTGGGCTTGGTGAGGGATTCCTTAGTTGGGCGAGGCTGTTGTATAATGCTCCGGTGGCGAGCGTGGTGATGAACGGGAGGAGGTCGGAGGACTTTCGGCTGTCCCGGGGGACGTGGCAGGGGTGCCCCTTGTCTCCCCTGCTCTTCGCGTTATCGATTGAACCCCTGGCCATGGCACTGAGGGAATCGAGGAACTGGAGGGGGATTGTGCGGGGGGGGGGGGGGGGGGGGGGGGGGGGGGGGCACCGGCTGTCGTTGTACACAGGACGATTTACTGCTATACATTGCGGATCCGGCGGGGGGGATGCCAGAGGTGATGAGGATCCTGGGGGTGTTCGGAGACTTCTCTGGCTATAAGCTCAATGTGGGGAAGAGTGAATTGTTTGTGGTGCATATGGGGGACCAGGAGAAAGAGATAGGGGAGCTCCCGTTGAAGAGGGCGGAGAGGAGCTTCAGATATTTGGGAGTCCAGATAGCCAGGAGCTGGGGGGCCCTGCATAGGTTAAACTTTACGTGGCTGGTGGAGCAGATGGAGGAGGCGTTTTGGAGGTGGGATGTGTTGCCACTCTCCCCAGCGGGCAGGGTCCAGTCGGTTAAGATGACGGTGCTCCCGAGGTTTTTGTTTCTCTCCCAGTGTTTACCCATCATGATTCCGAAGGATTTCTTTAGGAGGGTTAATAGGAGCATTTTTGGGTTCGTGTGGGCGCAGAAGGCCCCCGAGGGTGAGGAGGGTATTCTTGGAGCGAGGCAGGGAGGTGGGTGGACTGGCGTTGCCCAACCTGTGTGGGTATTACTGGGCCGCGAATGTGGCAATGATTCGTAGGTGGGTGATGGAGGGGGAGGGGGCGGCATGGAAGAGGATGGAGGCAGCGTCCTGTGTGGGCACGAGTTTGGAAGCACTGGTGACGGCCCCGCTGCCACTCGCCCCGGCAAGGTACTCTACGAGTCCAGTAGTGGTGGCTACCCTCAAAATCTGGGGGCAGTGGAGACGTCATAGGGGGGAAGTGAAGGCCTCAGTTTGGTCCCCGATACGGGGTAATCACCGGTTTGTACCATGGAGGATAGATGGAGGGTTTTTGAGCTGGCACAGGGCAGGTATCAGGCGGATGGGGGAACCTCTTCCTCGATGGGAAGTTTGCGACCCTAGAGGAGTTGGAGGGGAAGTGGGGTCTCCCCCCCAGGGAATACCTTCAGGTATTTGCAGATTAGGGCGTTTGTTAAGCGGCAGGTGCCGGAGTTTCCACTATTGCCGCCAAGGGGGGTGCAGGATAGGGTGCTCTCGGGGACGTGGGTCGGTGAGGGCAGGATCTCGGCAATTTATCAGGTGATGCAGGAGGGGGAAGAGGCCTCAGTGGAGGATCTGAAAGCGAAGTGGGAGGAGCAGCTGGGGGAGGCGATTGACGAGGGGACGTGGGCGGACGCCCTGGGGAGGGTGAATTCTTCCTCTTCTTGCACACGGCTTAGTTTAATTCAGCTAAAGGTGCTGCACAGGGCGCATATGACTGGGACCAGGCTGAGCCGGTTCTTTGGGGGTGAGGACAGGTGTGGGAGGTGTTCGGGAAGCCCAGCGAATCACACCCACATGTTTTGGGCTTGTCCGGCGCTGGAGGGTTTCTGGAAGGGGGTGGCGCGGACCTTGCCCAGGGTGGTTGGTTCCAGGGTGGAACCGGGCTGGGGGCTCGCTATTTTTGGGGTGGCATCGGAGCCGGGAGTGCAGGAGGCGAAAGAGGCCGGCATTCTGGCCTTTGCGTCCCTGGTAGCCCGGTGCAGGATTCTTTTACAGTGGAGGGACGTGAAGCCCCCGAGCCCGGAATCCTGGATCAGCGACATGGCTGGGTTCATTAAACTGGAGAGGGTCAAGTTTGCCCTGAGGGGGTCGGTGCAAGGGTTCTTTCGGCGGTGGCAGCCCTTTCTTAATTTCCTGGTGGAGTGTTAGAGGGTGGTCAATATCAGCAGCAACCTGGGGCGGGGGGGGTGACGACTATGGGTCGGTTATGGGGGTTTGTTCTTACGATTATATGTTTATTACTTTTTCTTGTTGTTAATTTATTGCTTTGTATTCGGGGGAGGGGTTTCTGTTTTTCTTTTTTCATTGTTGGGATAAAATTTGTTGTTGGAAAATCTGAATAAAAATTATTTTTAAAAAAACATTTCAATATATTTAGATGAGCACACAAGCCTATTGACCAAGTGCTGGGAAATGGGAATAGGTGCTTGATGACTGGCAGACACAATGGGCTGAAGGGCTTTTTTCTGTGCTGTGAACATCTATGACTCTAAATAGTTGATGTTCCAGAAATGATCCCTGTGGAGTCTTATAATTACAGACTGTCATCCTCAAAAATCACCCTGACCACCTGATTTTGTTTTCTGATAATTAGCCAATCCCGATAACATCCTCAAAGAACTCTAATAAATTTGTCGAACATGATTTCCCTTTCACAAAACCATGTTGACTCTGCCTGATTGCCTTATGATTTTCTAAATATCTGTTACTACTTCCTTAATAATGGAACAGTGTGAAAGAGAATTATGTATTGATGAAGATAACTTACCTGAAACAATGCAATGGTTTTCTTAGCTTTTGTGTGCACCTGCTCGTCTGGCCCATTAACTTCCTCCTCAATATCATCCAATGTTGACAGACTCATTTGAGTAGCAGCTATAAAAATGGGAACAGAACAAGGGCATGTCGTCTTTTCACTACAGCACAGAAGAATAGCCCAGATTTCAGACCCAGAAATTATTTTCTGACTCGCATTTTATATTGATGGATTCCGATAACATTTCCTTATAAATGTTGAACCACTGTATTTAGTAAGTCCATTCCTTCCATAGAGGAACATGCTATAGCACCGGCATTGACTTGTTGTAGTAAATGGCCTATTTCAGATTCTATCTAATTTCCGTTCATTCTTTCACAGGATGTGGGCGTCTCTGGTTTTTAAAAAAAAATGTTTTTATTCTCCATTTTCACATTTTCCTTCAAATTTACACCCCACCGACAGACAGTAAACGGTAACAAATACAAAGTCAATCCCCTTAACAATAACAACGATCCCATCCTCCCACCACCCCAAACAACGGCCCACCTGTCAATATATGAATCCAATAATACAAACCCTCCCACGGTGGAAACAAAAAACAAAGGAGAAAAAGAAAAAGGAGTCCGGGACCGCCCATGGTCACCATAGAGCCCACTCCCTCCCCCCGCCCCCCCAACACTCAACGCCATCCAACCTCTGAAAGAGTACCGTACATGATACCCAAGAGTTGTAAACACCCCCCACCCCTCTTCAACTCCTCCTGTCCACTGCCTCTTGTAAAACTCCTCCCCCAACCTCTGTTCCTTTCCCCCAACTTTCCACTCCGGCTAGACCACTCGGACCCTGTTCTGCCAGGCTCCGATGGCCGCAGCCCCTCCCCCCATCTCAGTCCCGTTCACTGGCCGGCTTAAACCAGCCAGCGTGAAGGCCCCCGCCTGGGTCCCTTTCCCCCTTGCCCGACCCTAGGAAAGCCCAGAAATTCCCTTTTAGCACACAAACCCCACATATCCACTTACACCCCAAAGAGCCCTCCCTTCGAGTGAAAGTCCCATCACTTCCCTTGTCCAAATATATACAACATTGGCTCCTTTAGCCCATACACCCACACGCAGTGAAACAAAAGAGAAGGAAATACAGCCATGAGGTTACGTCGGCACATGGCCATTTCTCAATTTCTCAGTTCCGCCACAGTCCTTCTGCCTTCGCAAACTCCTCCGCTGCTTCCGCCATTCCAAAATAAAAGTCCTTGAGCTTGTAAGTCACCCTCAGCTTCGCTGGATATACAATGCCGCACTGCACCTTGCTAATGTACAGTGCCCTCTTCACCCGGTTGAAGGCAGCCCGCTTCCTCGCCAGCTTCACCGTAAAGTCCTGGTATACACGTGTACCAGCTCCAGCCCACTGCACCCCCCGCTTCTGCTTGGCCCAGCACAGGACCTTCTCCTTCACGCTGTACCTACGGAAGCAGAGTCACTACCCTTGGCAGCTCACTCGCCTTTGATACAGGCCTCCACGACCGATGAGCCCGATCCAGTTCATATCGAAAGGGATCCTCCCCCAATAGTTTCACCAGCATCGCGGCAAAATACTCAGTTAGCCTCGGCCCTTCAACTCCTTCGGGTAGCCCCATAATCCTCAAATTCTGTCGCCTGGATCTGTTTTCCAGGTCTTCCATTTTCCCTCACAGATCCTTGTTCACCTCCATCACCTTCCACATCTCCTTCCCCATCGAGGTAAGTTGATCACGTTGCTGCAATAATGTCTCCTCCACTTCCTTCAGCGCCTCCCCTTGCTCCCGCACCTCCGCCACTGTGCTCGCCACCGCCGGCCTCACCGGGGAAATCGCCTCCTCCACCAGCCACTCAAAACCTCCCTCATCTCCTTCCTCATTGTCTCCATGTATTTTGTAAACAGCCTTTCGAATTCCGCAGCCATTACCTTAGTTATTTCTTCAGCCGTAAGCAATGCGGCTTCCGCTGGTGCTCCAGCCTCCATTTTCCTTGTTGACCCCGCGGTGACCTTTCCACTCCCCGACGGACCTTCAGCTGTTTTTTTTACGGCCGTTGTTTTGCTCACCCTCGATATTTTCCTTTACTGTGCCTTCACTATGCCTCCTCTGTGCCTTCTCCCTGTTTTTGCTGCCTCCGTGGACCCTGGGACCGGGCTTAAAGCCCCAAAAATGCCGTTCCCGAACGGGAGAGAAGTCCCTGTGGGCGTCTCTGGTTAGTCCAACATTTATTGCCCATCTCTAATTGCCCTCGAGAAGGTGGTGGTGAGTTGCCTTTTTGAATCTCTGCACTCCAAGCGGTGTAGGCACACCCACAGTGCTGTTAGGGAGGGAGTTTCAGGATGTTGCCCCAGTGACAGTGAAGGAACAGCCGATATATTTCCAAGTCAGGGTGGTGAGTGACTTGGAGGGGAACCTCCAGGTGGTGGGGTTCCTAGATATCTGCTGCTCTTGTCCTTCTAGATGGTAGTGGTCGTGCGTTTGGAAGGTGCTGTCGAAGGAACCTTGGTGAGTTCCTGGAGTGCATCTTGTAGATGGTACACACGGCTGCCACTGTTTGTCGGTGGTGGAGGGAGTGAGTGTTGAAGGTCGTGGATGGGATGCAAATTAAGTGCCTGCTTTGTCCTGGATGGTGTCGATCTTTTTGTGTGGAGCTGCACTCATCCAGGCAAGTGAAGAGCATTCCATCACACTCCTGACTTGTGCCTTGTAGATGATGGACAAGCTTTTGGGGGGCGGGAGGCGAGTTAATCACTGCAGGATTCCTAGCCTTTGACCTGCCTTGGTAGCCACAGTATTAATATGGCTAGTCCAGTTCAGTTTCTGATCAATGATAACCCCAGGTTGTTGATTGCAGTTTAGGTATCTGAGAAGCTGTAAATGGTGTTGAACATTGTGCAATTGTCAGCGAACATCCCTACTTCAGACTTCATGATGGAAGGAAGGTTATTAATGAAGTAGTTGATGGTGGTTGGGCTGAGGATACAACCCTACACTCAGTCAGATGCTGCCTTGATGTCAAGGGCAGTCACTCTCACCTGATCTCTGGCATCCAGCTCTTTTGTCCATGTTTAACCCAAGGCTGTAAGGAGGTCAGGAGCTGAGTGACCCTGGCGGAATCCAAACTGAGCATCAGTGAGCAGGTGATTGCTAAGAAAGTGGCGCTTGATAACACTGTTGATGACTCCTTCCATTATTTTGCTGATGATGGAGAATAGACTGATAATGAGGTAATTGACTGGGTTGGATTTGTCCTGTTTCTTGTGTACAGAACACTCCGGGGCAATTTTCCACATTGCCGGGTAGATGCCAGTGTTGTAGATGTACTGGAACAGCTTGGCTAGGGGTGGGGCAAGTTCTGGAGCACAAGTCTTCAGTATTATTGCGGGAATATTGTCAGGGCCCAGAGCCTTTGCAGTATCCAGTACCTTCAGCCGTTTCTTGATATCATGTGGAGTGAATCGTATTGGCTGAAGGCTGATATCTGTGATGCTGGAGACCTCTGGAGGAGATCGAGATGGATCACCCACTCGGCACTTCTAGCTGAAGATGGCTGCAACATTTAAGTCTGGTCATTGCTGTGCAGGGTTCCTCCAGCATGGCGGAAAACCAATAATCACCACTGAAAGCCAAATCTCCATAATTAACGGGAGCGACCCCTGACCTCACGGCCTCCAGCTCTCCAACACGCTCCCCAGCACCGTCAAGCTGACGGAAGGGCTGCTGCAGGGACCCGAGGAGGTGAGTAGCCATCGTCGCTCCCGGGCAATAAGCCCGGGTCACTGTGGTTGCTGCCCCAGTGCTTGGCAGAGAGTGGGGGGAATCCCCGGGGGCACAGTCTCGCTCAGGGTGGGGGTTGGGTTGCGGGGTGGCCGCCCTTGGCCTTTGCTGAGTTCGGGGGGGGGGGGGGAAGACGGGTTTCTCAGTGCCCGCGGGTCCGCCGTGCCAAGTCCTGTACCATGTGGTCCCATTCCGGGGTGATCCCAGCCCCAACCCATCTGCCCCACTGACCACCCATAACTCCCACTGACCGCGAAGGTCTCCGGCCGTTCAAATCAGAGATTGACAGGATCGTTGGCCTTGATTCAGCGGACAAACGTTAATCCGCTTTTGGGCCCATTTGGCGGCTGTTTCTCGGTGACCTCAGCAGCGAGAATCACTCTGGTTTTCTACGGCACGTCGCCAGTTTTATGACCCTGGGATCGTTCTCCCCGCCGAGGCCTCGTTTGGAGAGATTTCCTGCTGCAGAGCTGATTTTGCCAGCCCCCCTCAGGCCCCCCCGCCCCCCCTCAGGCCCCCCCCGCCCCCTCATCAGGCCCCCCCGCCCCCCCTCAGGACCCCCCCGCCCCCTCTCAGGCCCCCCGCCCCCTCTCAGGACCCCCCCCACCCCCTCTCAGGCCCCCCCGCCCCTCTCATGACCCCCCTGCCCCCTCTCAGGCCCCCCTGACCCCTCTCAGGACCCCCCCCCACCCCCTCTCAGGCCCCCCCCGCCCCCCTCAGGCCCCCCCACCCCCCTCTCAGGCCCCCCGCCCCCCCCCCCTCAGGCCCCCCCCGCCCCCTCTCAGGGCCCCCCCGCCCCATCTCAGGCCGCCCCGCCCCCTCTCAGCCCCCCCCCCCGCCCCCTCTCAGGCCCCCCCCACCCCCTCTCAGGACCCCCCCACCCCCTCTCAGGCCCCCCACCCCCCTCTCAGGACCCCCCCACCCCATCTCAGGCCCCCCCACCCCCTCTCAGGAACCCCCCCACCCCATCTCAGGCCCCCCGCCCCCTCTCAGGCCCCCCCGCCCCCTCTCAGGCCCCACCACCCCCTCTCAGGACCCCCCACCCCATCTCAGGCCCTCCCACCCCCTCTCAGGCCCCACCACCCTCTCTCAGGACCCCCCACCCCATCTCAGGCCCTCCCACCCCCTCTCAGGCTCCCCCACCCCCTCACAGGCCCCCCGGACTCCCTCTCAGGCCCCCGAACCACCTTCACACCACAAAACTTGTACAGTCACCTGGTAACGCCCCCTTTCCAAATGACAAGGCCACCCCCCCATAAGCCTGACCCCTGGCAGTGTTGAGGTGCTCGGGTGGCAGGGGGAATGCCAGGGTACCACCCTGCCCCCTTTCTGACTACCCATGGCTCTGTAACGTGCTCTAAGACCCCCGAGGTGCCGTTACGTCTGGTCCATGTTTGTGTAGACCAGTACCTGGCAAGGTTTCACAGGAGCGGTCAGGTGTCGGGTGAAAGCGGCTCCGAGTATTTTAATTAGATTACGGGCTTATTTAAATAAGCAGATCTGGACCATACCCAGCGAGAGCGAGATCCCGCTGGTCGGAGCGATTGGGTGATTCGCAACCAGTCTGGCGATCGGCATGGAGCCCAATTTAGACTCTCCCAGGATTCACCAGGTGCTGTCGGCTCTGCGCCGGGTACAATGCAATCACGGAGGAGACACGCCTCCACATGAACATAAGAACTAGGAGCAGGAGTCGGCCATCTGGCCCCTCGAGCTTGCTCCGCCCTTCAATGAGATCATGGCTGATCTTTTGTGGACTCAGCTCCACTTTCCGGCCCAAACACCATAATCCTTAATCCCTTTATTCTTCAAAAAACTATCTATCTTTACCTTAAAAACATTTAATGAAGGAGCCTCAACTGCTTCACTGGGCAAGGAATTCCATAGATTCACAACCCTTTGGGTGAAGAAGTTCCTCCTAAACTCAGTCCTAAATCTACTTCCCCTTATTTTGAGGCTATGCCCCCTAGTTCTGCTGTCACCCGCCAGTGGAAACAACCTGCCCGCATCTATTCTATCTATTCCCTTCATAATTTTTAATGTTTCTAGAAGATCCCCCCTCATCCTTCTAAATTCCAACGAGTACAGTCCCAGTCTACTCAACCTCTCCTCGTAATCCAACCCCTTCAGCTCTGGGATTAACCTAGTGAATCTCCTCTGCACACCCTCCAGTGCCAGTACGGCCTTTCTCAAGTAAGGAGACCAAAACTGAACACAACACTCCAGGTGTGGCCTCACTAACACCTTATACAATTGCAGCATAACCTCCCTAGTCTTAAACTCCATCCCTCTAGCAATGAAGGACAAAATTCCATTTGACTTCTTAATCACCTGTTGCACCTGTAAACCAACTTTCTGTGACTCATGCACTAGCACACCCAAATCTCTCTGCACAGCGGCATGCTTTAATATTTTATCATTGAAATAATAATCCCGTTTACTGTTATTCCTACCAAAATGGATAACCTCACATTTGTCAACATTGTATTCCATCTGCCAGACCCTAGCCCATTCACTTAACCTATCCAAATCCCTCTGCAGACTTCCAGTATCCTCTGCACTTTTCGCTTTACCACTCATCTTAGTGTCATCTGCAAACTTGGACACATTGCCCTTGGTCCCCAACTCCAAATCATCTATGTAAATTGTGAACAATTGTGGGCCCAACACAGATCCCTGAGGGACACCACTAGCTACTGATTGCCAACCAGAGAAATATCCATTAATCCCCACTCTTTGCTTTCTATTCATTAACCAAACCTCTATCCATGCTACTACTTTACCCGTAATGCCATGCATCTTTATCTTATGCAGCAACCTTTTGTGTGGCACCTTGTCAAAGGCTTTCTGAAAATCTGGATATACCCTATCCATTGGCTCCCCGTTATCTACTGCACTGGTAATGTCCTCAAAAAATTCCACTAAATTAGTTAGGCGCGACCTGCCCTTTATGAACCCATGCTGCGTCTGCCCAATGGGACAATTTCTATCCAGATGCCTCGTTATTTCTTCCTTGATGATAGATTCCAGCATCTTCCCTACTACCAAAGTTAAGCTCACTGGCCTATAATTTCCTGCTCTCTGCTTACCTCCTTTTTTAAACAGTGGTGTCACGTTTGCTAATTTCCAATCCACCGGGACCACCCCAGAGTCTAGTGAATTTTGACAAATTATCACTAGTGCATCTGCAATTTCCCTAGCCATCTCTTTTAGCACTCTGGGATGCATTCCATCAGGGCCAGGAGACTTGTCTACCTTTAGCCCCATTAGCTTGCCCATCACTACCTCCTTAGTGATAACAATCCTCTCAAGGTCCTCACCTGTCATAGCCTCATTTCTATCAGTCGCTGGCAAGTTATTTCTGTTTTCCACTGTGAAGACCGACCCTAAAAACCTGTTCAGTTCCTCAGCCATTTCCTCATCTCCCATTATTAAAACTCCCTTCTCATCCTCTAAAGGACCAATATTTGCCTTAGTCACTCTTTTTTGTCTTATATATTTGTAAAAACTTTTACTGTCTGTTTTTATATTCTGAGCAAGTTTACTCTCCTACTCTATCATACTCTTCTTTATAGCTTTTTTAGTAGCTTTCTGTTGCCCCCTAAAGATTTCCCAGTACTCTAGTCTCCCACCAATCTTTGCCACTTTATATGCTGTTTCCTTCAATTTGATACTCTCCCTTATTTCCTTAGATATCCACGGTCGATTTTCCCTCTTTCTACCGTCCTTCCTTTTTGTTGTTATAAACCTTTGCTGAGCACTGTGAAAAATCACTTGGAAGGTTCTCCACCAGGACCAGGAGGACCAGGTTAGGTTCAGGAAGGGGTGGTTCGGGCAGGTTTTTCACTCGGGTTTGAAATCGCAGCGAGTGGCAATTTTAACGAGCAAGAAAATGAGATTTGTGAGTGTGAAGGAGGTGAGGGATCCAGGTGGGAGATATGTGATTGTGAGTGGGGTATTGGAAGGGGCACCGGTAGTGTTGGTAAATTGGGATGATGTGGGTTTTATGAGGGGGTTGCTGGCAGCAATACCAGATTTAGCCACGCATCAGTTGATCATGGGAGGAGATTTTAACTGTGTCCTGGAGCCGAGGGTGGATAGGTCGAGCCCCAGGTCGATGCGTAGGGTACAAATGGCAAGGGAGCTGGGGCGGTTATGGAGAGGATGGGTATGGTGGATCTATGGCACATTCAAAAGTATTCCTTCTTTTCACACGTCTATAAGGTGTACTCGAGGATTGATTACTTTGTAGCGAATCGGGAGATTTTGGTTGGGGTGGAGGGGGCAGAGTATGTGGGGATAGTTATCTCGGACCATGCACCCCACTGGTTAGAGATTCGGTTTGGAACGGGCCGGGGTGGAGGTTTGAACATAGAACAGTACAGGCCCTTCTGCCATCGATGTTGCGCCGACCTGTGAAACCCTTCTAAAGCCCATCTACACTATTCCCTTATCATCCAAATGTCTATCCAATGACCATTTAAATGCCCTTAGTGTTGGTGAGTCCACTACTGTTGCAGGCAGGGCGTTCCACACCCCGACTACTCTCCGAATAAAGAAACTGCCTCTGACATCTGTCCTATATCTATCTCCCCTCAATTTAAAGCTATGTCCCCTTTTGCTAGACATCACCATCCGAGGAAAAAGGCTCTCACTGTCCACCCTATCTAATCCTCTGATCATCTTGTATGCCTCAATTAAGTCACCTCTTAACCTTCTTCTCTCTAACGAAAACAGCCTCAAGTCCCTCAGCCTTTCCTCATAAGATCTTCCCTCCATACCAGGCAACATCCTGGTAAATCTCCTCTGCACCCTTTCCAATGCTTTCACATCCTTCCTATAATGAGGCGACCAGAACTGTATGCAATACTCCAAATGCGGCCGTACCAGAGTCTTGTGTAGCTGCAACATGACCTCATGGCTCCGAAACTCAATCCCTCTACCAATAAAAGTTAACCCACCATACGCCTTCTTAACAACCCTCTCAAATTGGGTGGCAACTTTCAGGGATCTATGTACATGGACACCGAGATCTCTCTGCTCATCCACACTACCAAGAATCTTACCATTAGCCCAGTACTCTGTCTTCCTCTGTATTTTCTGCAATAGCTTACCGTGGGGAACCTTATCAAACGCTTTACTGAAATCCATATACACCACATCAACTGCTTTACCCTCGTCCACCTGTTTGGTCACCTTCTCAAAGAACTCAATAAGGTTTGTGAGGCACGACCTACCCTTCACAAAACCGTGTTGACTATCTCTAATCAAATTATTCCTTTCCAGATGATTGTATATCCTGTCTCTTATAAACCTTTCCAAGACTTTGCCCACAACAGAAGTAAGGCTCACTGGTCTATAGTTACCGGGGTTGTCTCTACTCTCCTTCTTGAACAACAGGACAACATTTGCTATCCTCCAGTCTTCTGGCACTATTCCTGTAGACAAAGATGACTTAAAGACCAAAGCCAAAGGCTCAGCAATCTCCTCCCTAGCTTCCCAGAGATTCCTAGGTTAAATCCAAACCGGCCCAGGGGACTTATCTATTTTCACACTTTCCGGAATTGCTATCACCTCCTCCTTATGAACCTCAAGCCCTTCTAGTCTAGTAGCCTGCATCTCAGTATTCTGCTCGACAACATTGTCTTTTTCCTGTGTGAATACTGACGAAAAATATTCATTTAGCACCTCTCCTATCTCCTCGGACTCCACGCACAACTTCACTAATGTCCTTAACTGGCCCTACTCTTACCCTAGTCATTCTTTTATTCCTGACATATCTATAGAAAGCTTTAGGGTTATCCTTGATACTACCTGCCAAAGACTTCTCATGTCCCCTCCTGGGTCTTCTTAGCTCTCTCTTTAGGTCCTTCCAAGCTAACTTGTAACTAACTGAACCTTCACGTCTCATCTTTACATAAGCCTCCTTCTTTCCTCTTGACAAGTGTTTTCAACTACTTTAGTAAACCACGGTTCTCTCGCTCGACCATTTCCTCCCTGCCTGACAGGTACATACTTATCAAGGACACGCAGTAGCTGTTCCTTGAACAAGCTCCACATTTCCATTGTGCCCATCCCCTGCAGTTTCCCTCCCCATCCGATGCATCCTAAGTCTTGCCTCATTGCATCATAATTGCCTTTCCCCCAGATATAACTCTTACCTTGCGGTATATACCTATCCCTTTCCATCGCTAAAGTAAAGGTAACCGGTTTGTGGTCACTATCACCAAAGTGCTCACCTACCTCCAAATCTAACACCTGTCCTGGTTCTTTACCCAGTACCAAATCCAATACGGCCTCGCCTCTCGTTGGCCTATCTACAGACTGCATCAGGAAACCCTCCTGCACACATTGGACAAAAACGGACCCATCTAAAGTACTCGAACTATAGCGTTTCCAGTTAATATTTGGAAAGTTAAAGTCCCCCATAACAACTACCCTGTTACTTTCGCTCCAATCCAGAATCATCTTTGCAATCCTTCCTTCTACATCTCTGGAACTTTTCGGAGGCCTATAGAAATCCCCTAACAGGGTGACCTCTCCTTTCCTGTTTCTAACCTCAGCCCATACTACCTCAGTAGACGGGTCCTCATCAAACGTCCTTTCTGCCACCGTAATACTGTCCTTGACTAACAATGCGACCCCTCCCCCTCTCTTACCACCTTCCCTGAGCTTACTGAAATATCGAAACCCCGGCACCTGCAACAACCATTCCTGTCCCTGCTCTTTCCATGGGCGCGATTCTCCGCACCCCACACCGGGTGGGAGAATCGCGGGGGCCGGGTGAATTACGCCACGCCGCCCTGGCACCCCCCCGCGATTCTCCAGCCCCCCAAAATGGCGCATCGCGTTTTTCGACTGGTTGCTCAGAGAATTGGCACTCGCCGTTTTTCACGGTGACTGGCGATTCTCCGGCACGGATGGGGCGAGCGGCCTGCCGAACCCGACCGGTTCACGCCGGCAGCGACCAGGTGTGGTTGGCTCCGACCTCTGTGTGTGGGGCCTGTGGGGGGCGGAGGGAGGATCGAGCACCACGGGCGTGCTCAGGAGATGTCTGGCCCGCGATCGGTACCCACCGATCGTCGGGCCGGCGTCTTTAAAAGACGCACTCTTTACCCTCCGCCGCCCCGCATGTTCAAGCCATCATGTCTTGCGGGGCAGCGGAGTGGAAGATGGCAACAGCGCATGCGCGGCTGATGTCACTTAGGCACCGCCAGCCGCATCATTCCTGGCGCGCAGCTTTACGCAAGCGTCAAGGCCCGGCGCCTGGGATTCACGCGCCGCCGCTCCTAGCCCCCCATGAGGGGGAGAATAGGGGGCGAGGAGCGGCCTTCGACGCCGGAGTGAAACACTCCGGGTTTCACTCCGGCATCGGCTGTTTGTCTCCCGATGGGAGAATTCCGCCCCAACATTGACTCGGGGTTGTTGGCGGATGGAGGTTTCTGTGATAAGGTGCGGGCGGCGATTAAGCAGTATGTGGAGCTGAATCAGAATGGGGAGGTGTCGGCGGCCATGTTTTGGGAAGCACTGGTTCGTGGTTTAAGGGTGCGGTGGCTATATGTGGCACCAAGGGCGAGTGTGCGGACAAATGATATGAGCTCATGGGAGTTTCCAACTACACAGTAACAAGGTAGGGGTGCCTGCTGTCGTCATTGTTATTTGCGCTGGCTATAGACCCTTTGGCGATGGCTCTTAGGGGGTCGGCGGAGTGGCGGGGGATTATGAGGGGACGGGGGAAGCATCGGGTGCCACTCTATGCCAACGACCTATTGTTTCAGGCCCGCTGGGGAGTATGGGACTGATGATGGGCATGCTGGGGAGGTTTGGACGGTTCTCAGGGTACAAGCTGAATGTAGGGTAAAGCAAGTGTTCCTGGTGAATTGGGACTGTGAGCCAATTTAGGGGGGATGCCATTTAAAGTGGCTAGGGAGAGGTTCAGGTATTTGGGGATTCAGGTAGTGAGGGAATGAACGATACTCCACAAGTGGAACTCAATGAAACTGGTGGAGGAGGCCAGGGGGGGATCTTAGGAGGTGGGAAACGTTGTAATTGACCTTGTGGGAGGGTCCAAGTGGTAAAGATGAATATTCTGCCGAGGTTTCTGTTCAATTTTCAGACACTCCCGATCTTTATACCAAAGGCCTTTTTCGGAAGCTGGACACGAGAATTGCGCAGCGGAAGCGTGCTGGGCCCATCACCCAGAGGTCGATGGATCAAAACCATTCTCTGCTAGTTACTTTTGTTGGGGCTGTTTAGCACACTGGGCTAAATTGTTGGATTTGAAAGCAGACCAAGCAGGCCAGCAGCACGGTTCGATTCCCGTAACAGCCTCCCCGAACAGGCGCCGGAATGTGGCGACTAGGGGCTTTTCACAGTAACGTCATTGAAGCCTACTCGTGACAATGAGCGATTTTCATTCATTCATTCATTCATTGTTTCGGATTTTGTATGGGCGGGGAAGGTGCCAAGGGTGAGGAGGTCCCTGCTACAGAGGCAGATACAGCAGGGGGAGTTAGCATTGCCGAATCTGCTTCATTATTATTGGGCGGTGACTGCGGACAAGGTGCAGCGATGGTGGGAAGGAGAAGTGGTAGAGTGGGTTCGGATGGAGGAGGAATCTTGTAAAGGGTTCAATTTGAGGGCTATGCTGATGCCAGCATTGCCAATAGCTCCAAGTAGGTATTCAGGGAGCCCAGTGTGTAGTCCACAGTGAAGATATGGAATCAGCTGAGGAGGCATTTTAAGGTGGAAGGGATGTTGGTGTTAACACCGCTTTGCGAGAATCATGGGTTTGAGCCGGGGGGATGGATAGTGTATACAGGAGGTGGAGGGAAGTGGGGCTGGTCAAGGTGAGGGATTTGTATTTGGAGGAAGGGTTTGGAAGATCTGAGGGAGAGGGTAGAGCTCCCGAGAGGGAATGAGTTCAGGTTCGGGACCTTGTACCTTGTACGAAAGGTCTGGAAGGAGTTCCCTAGGTTGCCGGGATACACCCTGCTGGAGCAACTGCTGCTTCCAGATGTGGAAGGGGAGGGAAGAATTGGGGATCTATACAAGTGGCTGGGGGAGCAGGGAGGCGGGCAGGTGATGAAGATTAACGAAAAATGGGAAGAAGAGTTTGGAGGGGAGATCAATTGGGAAGTATGGAGTGAGGCATTGCGTAGGGTAAACGGGACCTCCTCTTGTGCAAGGGTGGGCCTGATACAGTTTAAGGTGGTGCACAGGGTGCACATGACTCGGGCGAGAATGAGTGGGTTCTTCCAGGGGGTGGCAGATGAGTGTGAGAGGTGTGGGTGGGGGCCAGGGAATCAGGGAAGTGGGGGTTAAAAAGGGGGAGAAATTGTACAAACTGTATAGTTGACTGTTGGGAAGTATGTTTCCCGCAGTGTTTATGTCCTGCAACTGTTTTGATACACGTTTGTAATAAAATACATTAAAAAAAAACAATGCAATCGCTGAATCACACCCTTTGTTTATGAACGGAATCAAAGACTGTGGGGATAGTACGGGAAGGCTGGGTTGATCTGGAGGGCCAGTCAGGATTTTGCTGAATGGCAGAGCAGGCTCGAGGGGCCAAATGACCTCCTCCTGCTCCCGTGTAATAACTTGCCTTGTTCATTGGCTTCTTCTTCATCATCATTTTCTTTCTCCTGAAAAACAGAGGAATTACTGATTTTATTCAGTTTATATTTAGAATCATAGAATCCCTACAGTGCAGAAGAAGCTATTCTGCTCATTGAGTCTGCACAGATCCATGTCCCACCCTATCCTTGTAAACCCAAAACCTAACCGTCACATCCTGGGACACTAAGGGGGAATTGATCGCGGCCAATCCACCTATTCCGTACATCTTTGAACTGTGGGAGGAAAGCGGAGCACCCGGAGGAAACCCACGCAGACACGGGGAGAACGTGCAGACTCCACACAGACAGTGACCCAAGGCAGTATTGAACCCGGGTCTCTGGCGCTGTGAGACAGCAGTGCTAACCACTGAGCCATCATGCCTGCAATCTTAGAATTGTTGACATTCTTCCCCAGTCTGTATTATATTTTTAATTTTCTACTTTAATATTTCTGTACTGAGGCTGCAATTCTCAGGTCAAGTTCAGTGCGGACAGCTGCAAAGTAAAATGCCCTCTGTAACTGCCTGAAGAATGTGCCTCACTCAGTTTGAAGCTCAGAGGCCCTGCTGAATGTCAATGTTTCTATTCCACCATCTTGATGAAAGAAATGTGAAAGTTTCAAGGAGAGAATTCAGAGCACAGACTCCAAGTGCTGATGGAGACAGCCACCACTGGTTATGCAAAGGAAGGGAATATACAAGGGGCGGAATTCTCCCTCCTCCCCCCTCCCCCCCCCCCCCCCCCCCACGTCGGGTGGGAGAATCGCTGGGGCGCTGAACGAGTCCTGCCACGCCGCCCCGGCACCCGCACGCAATTCTCCCGCCCCCCCAAAACCGGCGCGGCGAGAATCACGGCTGGCCACTGGGAGAATCGCTGCTTGCCATTTGTAACGGGTGAGCGGCGATTCTCTGGCCCGGATGGGCCAAGCGGCCTGCCCAACACGACGGGTTACCACCGGCGCCGTCCACACCTGGTCGCTGCCGGTGGGAACAGCGCGGGAGCGCTGGGGGGGGGGGGGGGGCTGTGGGGGGTGGAGGGGGGTTCCTACACGGGGACTCCTCAAAAGGAGTCTGGTGCCCACCGATCGGCGGGCCGGCCTCTCTGAAAGAGGACCTCCTTTCCTCCGTCGGCCCGCAAGATCCACCCGCATGCACGGGTGACGTCATTTACGCTGCGCCACTTTTACGCAGCGCCAAGGCCCGGTGCACGTAAATGACGCAACGCCAATCCTAGCCCCCCGGGGGCGGGAGAATAGGGGGCTGGGAGAGGCCTCCAACGCCGGAGTGAAACATTCCGGTTTTCACTCCGCCGTCGGGACTTAGTCTCCTGATGGGAAAATTGCGCCCCTAATGTCTGGGTTGAGAAGTCAGAGAGGCATTTCTAACAGTGGAGGAGTTTATTGAGAAAAGGACATTGTGGTGGTGTTGGCCCCTTTAAGGGGATGGGGGGCAGGCTCCACAGACCCTGTGATGGCTCTAGACCAATCACGTGGGAGCGAGCAAATCCCAGCCAATGGGGAGTTTGTGCAGGGGTTTGGGAGCAGGACTATGGGCAGTGTGGACCTGGAGGCGGACTTGTAAAGACTTGTTGTATATTGTTCTGTGCCTCCTCTGTAACTGCCTTTGTCTTTCATCAATAAACATCTTTCTTAACTGCTGGAAGCCTCCAGTGTCTATCTCGAGCCACCACACTGGCCATGAGGTCAAGGTTTTCAATCACAGCCCACAGTCAATGTGAATCGAGGTGGGAGGAAGGAGCAGTTGAGGAAGTAGACAAGCTCCAGCAAGAGCCGGAATCATTTGAACCCTGAGTAGAAATGTCTATCATTGGGAATCTAGGGGTTGGGACTTGGAGTCAGTACATCGAACTGCTCCATTTCTTCTTTATTGTGAACGAGATCACAGGTGAGGAGAAGCAGAAGCTGATACATCTGACAGTTTAGGGCCCCAAATGTACAATTTGATTAGGACTCTCTCGTCCCCAGAAGCACCCGGCTCGAAGACCTTTGACCAGATAGTGGCATTGGGTAATGAACATTTCAACGCAAGACTCTCGATTATCCTCCGGCGTTATCTCCGGAATTGTTTGCCCTGGAAGCTGGTGGAGGCTGGATCATTAGAAGTATTCAAAGTGGAGATGGATAAATATTTGATAGATCGAGGAATAGAGGCTCTGGGGAATAGGCAGAGGAAAGGAATTTAGGCCGGGATAGATCAGCCACGATGGTACTGAATGGCGGGGGAGACCTGAAGGATCTGGTGGCCAACTCCTGCTTCTGTTTCTTGTGTTACAAGTTTAACTCTGCAGTGAGGGACCATGAAGATTATTAGAGTCTGTCTCAGCCTCCGTAGTCAGGTTTCACCAACTTGAGTTTGCGCTTAGCAACATGTTGCATGACTGACAGGTTTGTGGGATCCATAACTTTAATATCCAGAAGAAGCTTCTGGCAGAGACCAAAATTACATTGGATAAAGCGAGCAAGATAGGCCAGGTGATGGAGTGTGGTGAAAAAGGCACCATTGAGCTTCAAAGAGAGGCTGAAAGGGTTAACCAAGTATGGGGCGGTACGGCTCCGAGGTCTGATGCAGGATCAACAGGCACAGCTCAGAGCCGGATAGGATCTACTCATAATCCCATGTGCTTTAATTTAACACACTAATTCTCTTCTGCGGGACTTTGTCAAAAGCCTTCTGAAAGTCGAAATATACCACATCGACTGGCTCCCCCTTGTCAACTCTACTAGTTACATCCTCGAAGAATTCCAGTAGATTTGTCAAGCATGATTTCTCCTTCATAAACACATGCTGACTCTGTCCGATCCTGCCACTGCTTTCTAAATCTTCTGCTATAAAATCTTTGATAAAGGTTCTAGAATTTTCCCCACTACCAACGTTAGGCTTAAGTCCTTCCTCGCTATGGTCAATTATTATGGAAGGTTTATTCCAAATTTAGCTACAACACTGGCATCATTACATCAGATGTTAAGGAAGAATTAGGGGTGGCAACGGAGAGAACCTCCACAAGAATCCTTCCCAGTTGTGAAACCTCTTGGTAATTTCGATCTGGGAAAACCAATTGTGCTGCCATGTGGTGCATCCCCTTACAGAATAGGGACAATTTTATCCCACAAAATGTAGATGGTTTGGAATTCCCTATCACCTTTCCTCGAAGACCCTTTCTGAAGCAGAATAAAATTACCCCCAGATAGAGGAGGGCTTAGCGGTTATATTGGGTGTGAAGAAATTCCATCAGTATGTGTACGGTCGACAGTTCGACATAGTGACTGACCACAAGCCATTACTGGACATAAAATTATGAAGGGAATAGATAGGATAGATGCGGGCAGGTTGTTTCCACTGGCGGGTGAAAGCAGAACTAGGGGGCATAGCCTCAAAATAAGGGGAAGTAGATTTAGGACTGAGTTTAGGAGGAACTTCTTCACCCAAAGGGTTGTGAATCTATGGAATTCCTTGCCCAGTGAAGCAGTTGAGGCTCCTTCATTACATGTTTTTAAGGTAAAGATAGATAGTTTTTTGAAGAATAAAGGGATTAAGGGTTATGGTGTTCGGGCCGGAAAGTGGAGCTGAGTCCACAAAAGATCAGCCATGATCTAATTGAATGGCGGAGCAGGCTCGAGGGGCCAGATGGCCTACTCCTGCTCCTAGTTCTTATGTTCTTATGTTCCTAGTTCTTATGTTATGGGAAGATCAGCCACATCGCCCACAGCCTTGATGAGGGTGCAGCATTGGGCCCTGCTTATAACCCGCCCAGAACCCAAATTGCTAATGTGGATGCATTAAGCTGCCTGCCCTACACAGAGCATTCTGCCACCAGATACCCCAGGAGATCATTCTAGTCCTAAAATTCCCAGACACCCTGCTAGTGTCCACAGGGCATATCGCAGCTGGACCCAAAGAGACCCCATTCTTTCAAAGGTCAAACAAACATCTGATGGCTAGGCATAGACAAAGCCATTGAAGAACTAGTACAACAGTGCCACTTTTGCCAAATGCAGAAATCTTTGCCGCCTTCTGACACCCTTCAATCTTGGGAAATGGCCAGGCCTCCCATGGACGAGGGTCCATGCTGATTATGCCGGCCTGTTATGGGCAAGATGTTTTGATGCTGGTGGATGCCCACTCAAAGTGGCTATCAGTTCAAGAGATGGGGTAGCTAACTCGGTGGCCACAGAATATGCCTTGCGTCAAATGTTTTCCACTCATGGGCTTCCCACGTCAGTTATTTCGGACAATGGCGCCCCCTTCACTGGCGATGATTTCCAGCGTTTTGTGAGAACAAATGGCATATGGCAGACGAAGACTGCCCCCTACCACCCAGTGTTGAACAGTCCAGCTGGGGGTCATTCAAACTTTCAAGAATACCATGAAAAAGCAATCCAATAAACCACTTTGACAGAGATTAGTTAATTGTTTTGGTGCACAACCCAACCCCACGTTCAGCCACAGGGTCACACCAGCTGAACTGTTCATGGCCGTCATTTGACAACTCAATTGGATCTTGTGTTTCTAAATTTTGTTTGGAGGGAGGAGGCCGATCAGGGGCTGAATTCTCCCAAAACCGGCGCGATAGCTGGGAACCGGTGCCAAAAATGGCACGGATCACTCCGGTGTCAGGCCCCCCCAAACGTCGCGAAGTCTCCAGGCCCGAAGTCTCCGGGCTAGCAGCGGCGTGACGCCATTCGCGACGGCATCACCCGCCGTGGATCCACCGCGTCACTTGATGCCGCGCGGCGTCACAGCACAAAAGACGGTCCCCCCCCCCGGAAGACCCGCTAAGATGGCCGCCCGCCACGCAGCCCTGAGGTTCCAGGAGCGTCACATCGAGGGGCTCCTGGACGCAGTACAGGAGAGGAGGGAGGCCCTGTACCCCGGACATGGCCGCAGGGTCGCCCCACACCTCAGCCGGCGCCTGTGGAGGGAGGAGGCAGAGGCCGTCAGCGCTGTGGCTGTGTCACCGAGGAAAGGCACCCAGTGCCACTTCGTCAGGGCAGCCAGGGTGAGACCCGCCCCCCCGCCCCCGATGTGCGGAACACCCCCAGGTGCAACCAACCCTAACGCGCAACCACTGGGGTGCATTCATATACATGTCTAACACTGTTGTCCTTTACCCCTGCCACCCCCCCGCCCTGCCACCAACCCCCACCCCCCCCCCCCCCCCCCCGAGAAGCGTGCACACAACAACAGGGAGCGTCAGAGGACTGGAGGGGGCCCAGCTTATGAGACCACTCACCGTCCATGAGGAAAGGGCCCTGGAGCTGGCAGGCGGACCTGAGGACCGGGAGGTTGCTGATGCAGAGGTCGGGGGCCCACTAGCAAGTGAGCCACCCAGGGCCATTCCCCCTCCCCCATATTCCCCTCCCCCATATCCCCCTTCCTCTATATCCCCCATATCCCCCTACTTCTATATCCCCCATATCCCCGTATCCCCTTCCCCATATCCCCCTCCCCATATCCCCCCTCCCCTATATCCCCCATATTCTCCTCCCCATATCCTCATATCCCCCTCCACATATCCTCATATCCCCCTCCCCCATATCCCCTCCCCTATATCCCCCCTCCCCTATATCCTCATATCTCCCCCCCCATATCCCCCTCCCCTATATCCCCATATCCCCCTCCCCTATATCCCCATATCCCCCTCCCCATATCCCCCTCCCCTATATCCCCTGCCCAATATCCCCCATATCCCCCTCCCCTATATCCCCCAATATCCCCCTCCCCATATCCTCATATCCCCTCCCCCATTTCCCCCCTCCCCTTTATCCCCCATATCCCCCTCCCCCATTTCCCCCTCCCCTATATCCCCCATTTCCCCCTCCCCTATATCCCCCACCCCTATATCCCCCTCCCCATATACCCCAATATCACCCCTCCCTATATTCCCCTCCCCATATCCCCCCTCCCCCATAGCCCCCCTCCCCCATATCCCCCCTCCCCCATAGCCCCCCTCCCCCATAGCCCCCCTCCCCCATAGCCCCCCTCCCCCATAGCCCACTTCCCCATATCCCCTCTCCCCCATATCCCCTCTCCCCCATATCCCCATATCCCCCCACCCCCATGGCCCCCCTCCCCCATATCCCCCATATCCCCGTCCCCATATCCCCTCTCCCCATATCCCCTCTCCCCATATCCCCCTCCCCCATATCCCCCTCCCCCATATCCCCCCTCCCCCATATCCCCCCTCCCCAATATCCCCCGATCACTGCCCGCGTGTCTAACCATGCTGCTGCTGTATTGTGTGTTGCAGGACCAAATGTCGAGGCACCCGTCCCCGCGGATGCCGACCGCCCGCAGGATGCCCCAGGGCGGCCATGAAAGAGGGAGAGACCCGGTCCTTCTGGTGTGCGACACCCACAGGACGCCCCAGGGCGGCCACGAGAGAGGGGGAGACCCAGAGCAACACGGAGACGACGCCCCCGTCTCATGCGGGTGCGGTGACGCCGGTGTGTAACACCCAGCGACGAGGGGAGCAGCCACAGGCCCCCGTCGCAGCTAAGCCAGGACACCCCAACCCAGGATACCCCTACCCAGGGCAGCCCTACCCAGGACACCCCTACCCAGGACACCCCTACCCAGGACAGCCCTACCCAGGACAGCCCTACCCAGGACAGCCCTACCCAGGACACCCCTACCCAGGACAGCCCTACCCAGGACAGCCCTACCCAGGACACCCCTACCCAGGACACCCCTACCCAGGGCAGCCCTACCCAGGGCAGCCCTACCCAGGACACCCCTACCCAGGACACCCCTACCCAGGATACCCCTACCCAGGACAGTCCTACCCAGGACAGCCCTACCCAGGACAGTCCTACCCAGGACACCCCTACCCAGGGCAGCCCTACCCAGGACACCCCAACCCAGGATACCCCTACCCAGGGCAGCCCTACCCAGGACACCCCTACCCAGGACACCCCTACCCAGGACAGCCCTACCCAGGACAGCCCTACCCAGGACACCCCTACCCAGGACACCCCTACCCAGGGCAGCCCTACCCAGGACACCCCTACCCAGGACACCCCTACCCAGGACACCCCTACCCAGGACAGTCCTACCCAGGACAGCCCTACCCAGGACAGTCCTACCCAGGACAGTCCTACCCAGGATACCCCTACCCAGGACAGTCCTACCCAGGAGACCCCTACCCAGGGAAGCCCTACCCAGGACACTCCTACCCAGGATAGCCCTACCCAGGATACCCCTACCCAGGACACCCCTACCCAGGGCACCCCTACCCAGGACACCCCTACCCAGGGCAGCCCTACCCAGGACAGCCCTACCCAGGACACTCCTACCCAGGACACACCCACCCAGGACACTCCTACCCAGGACACCCCTACCCAGGGCACCCCTACCCAGGACACCCCTACCCAGGACACCCCTACCCAGGACAGCCCTACCCAGGACACCCCTACCCAGGACAGTCCTACCCAGGACAGCCCTACCCAGGACAGCCCTACCCAGGGCAGCCCTACCCAGGGCACCCCTACCCAGGGCAGCCCTACCCAGGGCACCCCTACCCAGGGCACCCCTACCCAGGACACCCCTACCCAGGGCACCCCTACCCAGGACACCCCTACCCAGGACACCCCTACCCAGGACACTCCTACCCAGGACAGCCCTACCCAGGACACCCCTACCCAGGGCACCCCTACCCAGGACACCCCTACCCAGGACACTCCTACCCAGGATAGCCCTACCCAGGATAGCCCTACCCAGGATAGCCCTACCCAGGATAGCCCTACCCAGGATAGCCCTACCCATGACAGCCCTACCCAGGACACCCCTACCCAGGACAGCCCTACCCAGGACACCCCTACCCAGGACATCCCCAACCCAGGACAGCCCTACCCAGGACACTCCTACCCAGGATAGCCCTACCCAGGACACCCCTACCCAGGACAGCCCTACCCAGGACACTCCTACCCAGGATAGCCCTACCCAGGATAGCTCTACCCAGGATAGCCCTACCCAAGACACTCCTACACAGGATAGCCCTACCCAGGGCAGCCCTACCCAGGACACTCCTACCCAGGATAGCCCTACCCAGGATAGCCCTACCCAGGATAGCCCTACCCAGGATAGCCCTACCCAAGACACTCCTACACAGGATAGCCCTACCCAGGATAGCCCTACCCAGGATAGCCCTACCCAGGACAGCCCTACCCAGGACAGCCCTACCCAGGACACCCCTACCCAGGACAGCCCTACCCAGGACAGCCCTACCCAGGACAGCCCTACCCAGGACACCCCTACCCAGGACAGCCCTACCCAGGATAGCCCTACCCAGGACACTCCTACCCAGGATAGCCCTACCCAGGGCACCCCTACCCAGGATAGCCCTACCCAGGACACCCCTACCCAGGATAGCCCTACCCAGGACACTCCTACCCAGGATAGCCCTACCCAGGATAGCCCTACCCAGGACACCCCTACCCAGGGCAGCCCTACCCAGGGCAGCCCTACCCAGGACAGCCCTACCCAGGGCCCCCTACCCAGGACAGCCCTACCCAGGACAGCCCTACCCAGGACACCACTACCCAGGACAGCCCTACCCAGGACAGCCCTACCCAGAACAGCCCTACCCAGGATAGCCCTACCCAGGACAGCCCTACCCAGGATAGCCCTACCCAGGACAGCCCTACCCAGGACAGCCCAACCCAGGATAGCCCTACCCAGGATAGCCCTACCCAGGACAGCCCTACCCAGGACACCCCTACCCAGGACACCCCTACCCAGGACAGCCCTACCCAGGCACCCCTACCCAGGACACCCCTACCCAGGACAGCCCTACCCAGGGCACTCCTACCCAGGGCAGCCCTACCCAGGGTACCCCTACCCAGGACACTCCTACCCAGGACACTCCTACCCAGGACACTCCTACCCAGGGTAGCCCTACCCAGGACACCGACACACATGACACTGGAAGACAGGACAGTGACACACAGCGGACGGGTGGAGACGAGGCGCCACTCCAGGGGACCATGGACTCGGAGTCGGATGATGCGCACGACACAATGCCACTGCTTTCTCCAACACCCTCCACCATCGCAGAAACACACCTCGGTTGGGCACTTTAATGATGAGGCGTCTGGTACACTCACTGGTGCGCACAACACAGCCGTACCGGTACAGCAGGTGGAGATAGGAGCAGCAGAGGGGCCGGGAGGTTGGAGGGCATCCTGGCGCAAGCGAACATCTGCCGCCCAGACGGGTCCCGGGTTCCTGGAGTTACCACACCCACCCATAGACCTGATGCAGCCACCAAACCCGGGGCGAAGGAAGAGGATGACGGCCGGCTTGCGGCAGCTGCAGACGCAGGTGGAGGAGTCCACCCGCGTCCAGGAGCTGGGAGTGATGCCGGTCATGCATGCCACCCAGGCCGAAACCGCATGGGTGGCGTCATCGGTGGAGGCAATGGGTGTGATGGTGTCAGACATGGGGAGCAGTATGCAAGGCCTGGGGCTGTTCGTGAAGGCGCCGTGTGTGGCCAAGGACATGGCTGCCCTCTCACAGGAAGCCATGAGCCAGAGCCAGCGGCAGATGGCAGAGGCACTCAACGCCGTGGCGCAGTCCCAGCGGGCCATGGCCCAGTCTCAGCAGGCCATTACTGAGGGCATTGGCGCCATTGCCCATGTGCTAGCCAGCGTCGCATGGTCACAAGCAGGGATGGGCAACTCCCTGAGCCCCATGGCTGCAAACCTGCAGACCCTTGTCAATACCAGCATGGGCCTCCAGGACTGGCAGCAGCAGGTGTCGGGGGGCGTCGGATGGCCGATCCGTTCGCACCCCCGACCCATGTAGCGGCCCGGGGGACATCAGGCACCCCGAGGGAGGAGGAGGTGCTGGGGCCCGGCCCGGGTCCCCCTGTAGGGGAGGTCCCGGAACACCGCGGCACCTCGGACTTTCCCCCCCCCCTTCCGTCCCAGGTGCATCGGGTGGGCAGTGGGTAGGACAGGCTGGCAGCTCGCCATCCCAGTTGCCCGAGCCGCAGCCTGGCCCATCTAGGCTGGGCCGCCCCCGGAAACGGCTGCCAAAGGGATCCCGAGTCAGAGGGCAGGAATCACAGGAGTCCACCTCCAGTTCTGCCGTACCTTCTGGGGAACCACCTAGACGTAGTCAAAGGGCCTGTAAGGCCAAACAATTAGACACTGAGTAAGTTGGCACGGGTGAAGGGCACAGACGGGTTTAGGGGCTAGGGCACGTGTATGGACAGTTTATAATTAAAATCACTTTCACACCTACAGAAGCTGCCCTTGTGCTCTGTCCGAAGCGTGCGGGGGGTGTCATGTACGTTGAGCGCCAGTGTGTGTGTGTGAGGGGTGGTCTGACGTCGGCCCCAGGTGAGTGTGCCCCCCCTTCACCTGGGCCACCCTCTCGATCTTGTCGGGCGGCGGAGGGGAAATAGTGCGTCCCTTTTGGACGCAGGCCCGACGATCGCTGGGCACCGATCGCGGGCCTGTGCCCTCCCGAGCACAACAGTGGTGCTCCCGCCCCAAACGGGCCTCTGGATGCCCCAAACGGGCATCCAGCGGCCGTTTTTACGATGCCAGCAAGCAGGTGTGTTTGCTGCCGTGAAAAAACGGGCGTAAAGGCCCGGCCGCTCGGCCCATCGGCCGCGGAGAATCGACGCTCGCCGTAAAAAACGGCGAGCGGCGATTCGTGATGTGGGTCGGGCGAGGGGGGGGGAGAATAGCGGGAGGACGCAAAAAATGTCGGGACGCCCTCCCGCTATTCTCCCAACCGGCGTGGGCAGCGGAGAATCGCGCCCGTAGTCTCCCGATGGGAGAATTGCGCCCCACATGTCCAATTCTAGTCACAACACTTTAGGAAGTATATGAGGGTCCTTGAGAGGGTGCTAAAGGGGTTTACCCAGAATGGTTCAAGTGATGGATGAGAAATTTGAACTGCAAGTTTAGTACAAGAAGCTGGGGATGTTTATCTTAGAGTAAAGGAGATTTGAAGTGTGCAAGATGATGATAGGTTTAGATAAGATAGGCAAATTAAAGCTATCGACATTAGCTGATGGTATAGGGACTAGGATACACAGTTATCAGATTTTGGGCAACAGTTGCAGTGAGGGTATGAGGAGAATCTTTATTCCCTTGAACACTAATGATCCAGAACTCGATGCTCAAGAGGGTGGTGGAAGCAGAGACGATAAATGATTTAAAAAGTATATTGGATGAGCACTTGAGGAAAAGAAACTTGCAAGTTTACACAGAGAGTGTGGGGAAGAGTGGGATGGGCTGGATGAAGTCATCGAGGTGTACAGCACAGAAAAGGCCCTTCGGCCCATCGGGTCTGCACTCCTCAAAAACAACCACCTAACTATTCTAATCCTATTTTCCAGCACTTGGCCTTGTCTGCCTTGGTATTGCAAGTTATTTAGAATTCATTCATGAGATGTGGGTGTTGCTGGGCCAACATTTCCTGCCCATCGCTAATTGCCCTTTAACTAAGTGGCTGTTAGGCCATTTCAAAGCTATTTAAGAGCCAACCACATTGTTGTGGGTCTGGAGTCCCATGTAGGCCAGACCAGGTAAGGACGGCAGATTTCCTTCCCTAAAGGACATTACTGAACCAGATGGTTTTTTACAACAATCGACAATGGTTTCATGGTCATCATTAGACTTTAAATTCCAGATTTTAAAAAATTGAATTCATCTTTCATCATCTGCCGTGGTGGGATTTAAACCCGGGTCTTTGGATCACTAGTCCAGTGACAATACCACTACACCTCTGCCTCCACCACCCTTCAGGCAGCGAGTTCCAGACTCCCACCACCCTCTGGGTGAAAAGGTTTTTCCTCACATCCCCTCGAACCCTCCTGCCCCTTACCTTAAATCTATGTCCCCTGTGTCATAATATACATCTATGTATGTAATGGAGTGCAGATGAGGAAGTGAACAAACGAACAAGGTGTACTTTAGGACCATGCGGATTGAGTGTTCACAGACAGGACAAAAGGATTCAGCCAAAAACCTGTTTGAAACCATCGGGGGAAGGGGAGCTTTTGCCTCGTGGTAAGCAGGGGGCAAAGGATGATGGGATTACAAAGGCAAAGCGACCAATTAAGATATAGAGCCAGGTCAGGAGGTGTATAGAATGACCAATGGGAAGCTTATATGTGAATCTTACTGTGATTTTTGAATATATCAGCTAAAGCTCTTTTGTATTCTGTCTCTTTGGTCCGGAGTGCTGCAGGAGACAGCATGTGGGTCCTGCAGCTCTATGGATTAATGCAGCCTTGCAAGTGAGTCGATTAAATGATATTATACCTGCAAATCCATCTCGATTTAATTGAATCTAGACTGACTGCGAATTAACCAGGAATTAACACAGACAGGCAGTGATTGACACACAGGATGACCAGTAAGCACACAGAACATAGAACATAGAACAGTACAGCACAGAACAGGCCCTTCGGCCCTCAATGTTGTACCGAGCCATGATCACCCTACTCAAACCCACGTATCCACCCTATACCCGTAACCCAACAACCCCCCCCTTAACCTTACTTTTATTAGGACACTACGGGCAATTTAGCATGGCCAATCCACCTAACCCGCACATCTTTGGACTGTGGGAGGAAACCGGAGCACCCGGAGGAAACCCACGCACACAGGGGGAGGACGTGCAGACTCCACACAGACAGTGACCCAGCCAGGAATCGAACCTGGGACCCTGGAGCTGGGACACAGCAGCCAATCACCAGACAGGACACGACTACTATAAAGCCAGAGGGCACCAGGTTTCCCGCTCTCTCGGGACCCAGCTTCTGAGACAGTCAGAGTTCGTGAGCTAGCCAGTGCAAACACCATGTGGTAGCTAGTAAGTCTGGTTAGGCTAGCCTCAGGTCTCCAGTCAAGTCAGCATAGTGTCAACCCACAGTTAAACATGTATCATAGTTAAGACGTTAAATAAAATTGTGTTGCATCTCATCAAGTGTTGGAGGTCTGTCTTTTGCTACACTGCATCAAGTGCAGTCCACATCAACCCAGCCTGCCCAACACATCACCCTGTTCATTGATCCCTCCACCAAGGGGAAAGGTTTTTCCACATCTACTTTATCTATGCCCCTCATAATTTTGTTTCTACAGAGAGCCGGTATGAATTTGATGGGCTGAATAACCTCCTTCTGTGTTGTAATGACTCTCAATCTGGCAAGGACAAATGGAAGAGAAAATTGGGATGAACTTGTAATATCTCAGCTGGAATTGTAGATTAGACAATCAAGTTATGGATTTAGGAGAGTGCAAACTTTCTGAGCTGGAGTCAACCTGAATCTGAGATGACTAACCCGAACAGCCTCAATGAGCTGGCACCGTGACTTCATACACGTTGTGTAACATTTGGAAAGCTTTTTAATACCAATGGCCCATAAGCATAATTTTTTGGTGTCTCTGTAAGTAGATAATAATACTCACTGTCATCTCTTCCAGAGATGCATAATACTTCGACCACCAATCCAATTCCTCTGGGTCGATTTTCTCCTCATATTCTTCAGGTTCATCCTTTGCTAATTTTGGTTTTAGTGGCAGTTTCTTCATCGGAATCTGAGAGAAAAGAAAGTTAGGTCTGTTCAAAATGTGTTTCTTTCCCTCAGGGTTTGGTATTTCACCCAAACTCAGTCCAGTTCCACAGTTATAAAAGCAAAATATTGCGGATGCTGGGAATTGAAATAAAAACAGAAAATGTGGAATAAACTCAGCGGGTCTGGCAGCGTCTGTGGAGAGAGAACAGAGTTAACATTTTGTGTCCGTATAACTCTTCTTAATCAACTCACAAAGTTAACTCTGTTTCTCCCTTCACCATTGCTGCCAGACTGGCTGAGTATTTCGAGCTGTTTCTGTTTTATTTCCATCTAGTTTCATCCTTTATATTGAGTCAGGGAACTGATTATCGGATGAGATACTGCAACTGAGCCCAATGATGCCCATACCCAGTGTTCTCATTGATATGCACACACACACACCAACTCACACCCATGCACACACACTGACTCACACCCATGCACACATACCCTGACTCACACCCATGCACACACACCGACTCACACTCATGCACATACCCTGACTCACACCCATGCACATACCCTGACTCACACCCATGCACATACCCTGACTCACACCCATGCATACATACCCTGACTCACACCCATGCACACATACCCTGACTCACACCCATGCACACACACCGACTCACACTCATGCACACACACCCTGACTCACACTCATGCACATACCGACTCACACCCATGCACACACACCGACTCACACCCATGCACACATACCCTGACTCACACCCATGCACACACACCGACTCACACTCATGCACACATACCAACTCACACCCATGCACACACACCGACTCACACCCATGCACACATACCCTGACTCACACCCATGCACACACACCGACTCACACTCATGCACACATACCAACTCACACTCATGCACACACACCCTGACTCACACACATGCACTCACATCCTTGCAAACATTCTTGTTCACATTCATTCATACACACACTCTTGCTCACACTCATGCCCACACACTCCCACGTTCACACACTCTCACAGACACAAACTCGCAGATATGACTCTGACAAGCACACATACGTACTCATGGTAAGTTAATGGAAATATACACTGGTGTTGAAAATGGACTACTGGTTCATAATTACGCATGTTACACTCTCACCCTGTCCTCCGAGGTGCTGTTGAAGGAGTCTTGGTGAGTTCCTGCAGTGCATCTTCTACATGGTACGCACTGCTGTATTCTGGACGGAGTGAATGTGTAAGGTGAAATTGCCCTTCGGTTAGGTTGGGTTACGGGGAAAGGGTGGAGGTGTGGGCTTAAGTAGGGTGCTCTTTCCAAGAGCCGGTACAGACTCGAATGGTCTCCTTCTAATTTGTAAATTCTATGATTGATAGAGGAGGTGCAGAGTAACAGGTTACTCAATTTATGACTGGTCATCTCCAGAAGTTATTAGCAGCAGAGGTTTGACTAGTAAGAGACGGTGATGCTCATTAGTACTGATTGCTCCAGTAGGCAGATAGAACTAGCCAAACACACAGATGTGTCTGGGCTTTGTGAGCAGTGATTTGATTTCATTTGATTTATTGTCACATGTAGCGAGGTACAGTGAAAAGTATTGCTCTGCGTGCACTCCAGACAGATTGTTCCAGACATGAAAACATAGTGCAGGAGGACAGATTACACTTACCTTCAGAACATCAAGAGGCCTTTTCGTATTCTCAGAAAATGCTATTTCTGGTTCAGAGATTGTGATTCGAGTCTGTGCGTTGCCGTTGGAAAATGGGAGTTTGTGCGCTTTTTCTGCAAAGGAAATGAAAATGATGCTGAATGTCTGACCCAGATGAAACATTAAATTACAAGATTGAAAGATTGACAAAAAACTGCAAATGATGGGAAGCTGAAGCAAAAAGAACATTGTGGAAATTCATTTCATTGGGAAGAGCTGGATTAGGGCCCTGAATCAGAAATAGATGTTTTGATAAAGAGAATCATTTTAGAGAGCTCCGGAGGTGGTGCTGGGGTATGGGACTAGCTGGGTTGCTCTTTTGGGAGTCGGTGCAGGCACGATGGGCTGAATGGCCTCCTTCTGTGCTGTAAATAACTAACTAACATCAAGCAGCTGCTTGATTTCTGTGACATTTACAGCATTTTCTGGTGTTTGGTTGTTAAAATCCAAAACACAACCTTATCTCCTGTCCTTTCCACAATGGGGGAAACAGCAAGAGCAGCTTCAAACTGAGACACGGGATGTCACAGGTCAGCTTTACAACAGCCAATGAATTCACAGTGAACAGCTGACTGCACTTTTCATTTTCTATCTAATCCACAGCCAAGTAGGACAGAGATTCACCATTTATGTCATCGCCACCCAAAACACAGAGATAAACATGTAGAACATAGAACATTACAGCGCAGTACAGGCCCTTCAGCCCTCGATGTTGCGCCGACCTGTGAAACCACTCTAAACCCATCTACACTATTCCCTTATCGTCCATATGTCTATCCAATGACCATTTGTGCTTTGATTCATCAGCCTGCTCCTTCTGTGTCAGATGTGTGATTACCAAAAGTTAAAGGCCTGGCTTCATTGTTAAGTAGGTTGTCCTTTTCATCTTAATAATTCCTGACTGATGACGTGGCACTAATACAACAAATCCCTGGATCAAACTCATTGATTTAACTAAACAAAAAGTCCATTCTGTGCAGGAATCGAGGGGCCGTTCCCGGCTATCTAATGATTCATAGAATCCCTACAGTGCAGGGAGTCATTCAGCCCATCGAGTCTGCACCGACCATTCGAAAGGCCACCCTATCAGGCTCAATCTCCCGCCCTATTCCTGCAACCCCACCCCAAGGGGCAATTTAGTTTGGCCAATCTGTCTAACCTACACATCTTTGTACTGTGGGAGGAAACCGGAGCACCCGGAGGTAACTCACACAGACACGGATAGAAAGTACAGACTCCGCACAGACGGTGACTAAAGCCTGGATCTCTGGCTCTGTAAAGCCACAGTGCTAACCACTGTGCCACCATGCCACCGGCTCTATTTTTTGGTTCCCCTGGTTCCCACTGAGGCCCCACTTAGCCGCATATCCAGCACCCAGGAACTCTGACGAACGGAGCTGTTCCCTGCAGGAAGAGATCAGGTGCTATTTTTAAATGGTGCCCCGATCTCTTGACCCCCCCTGACGTGCCCACTGGACTCCCCCAACTCACCTATTGGGGGGTCCTCAAGACGACCCGCACCCAAACAACTTAACAACAGGGCATCAAGGGCCCGATTCCTGGCACAGGGAAAATGCAGCCTGACACCATGGCACTGCCAGGGTGTCACTGCCAGGATGCCCAGGTGACATTGCCAGGGTGCCCAGGTGACATTGCCAGGGTGCCCAGGTGACATTGCCAGGGTGCCCGGATGTCACTGTCAGGGTGCCCGGGTGGCACTGCCAGGGTGGCACCAGCAGTACCAGTGTGTCAGTCTGGCCAGAAGCCAACTGAGGCCCTCTGATCGCTTGGGAGAATGCCCCGTTTGTGGGGCCCAGCGCTAAATAGCTCCCGACTGATGCCGGGTGGCTGTTTGATCTGGCAGCAGCACAGCTAAGTGAGCTTTTAAGCTCCTTTAACTATGTGAGTCTGCATCCTACCCATTGGAGGTGGCACTCATCTCGCAAAATGTAATTAGATCGCGCGAGGCGTAACGATTATTGGGATGTTGGACACTTTCCGTAACCCCTCCCCCTCCCTCAGCAGCCATGCGCCGGTTTCACGATTTTTAAAAGCACAAGTGAACCTCGCCATCGGGAACTGGCCCATCGGAAGCAGTGAATTGCGGAGGCCCCGGAGAATACCGGGTTGGGGCGCAAATAATATGCCAGTGGTGTTTGCTGTACGTGTGCCCGGACCGCCGCTGTCGAGGTGACGGAGAATCGCCACCCTCCGCAATTTTGGCACGGAACCGATTCTCTGTCCAATCGTGTTTCGCGATTTTGCCGTCAGTCAGTGGAGAATCCCACACATTTTATTTATCTAAATACATATTTCTGCTCCCAAAGGACTGGATACAATTATGCCGATAACATCGAGGGTCATTGTCACATGGATCAAAATAATTCCGCACAACTATTGTTCATGAGAAACAAATGTCCAGGCAGAGATTACAGTAAGGGCAGGACAGTGGTTAGCACTGTTGCCACACAGTGCCAGGATGACACAGTGTCACAGTGGTTAGCACTGCTGCCTCAGAGTACCAGGGTCCCAGGTTCAATTCCTCCCCCGGATGACTGTGCGGAGTCTGCACGTTCTCCCCGTGTCTGCCTGAGTTTCCTCCGGATGCTCCAGTTTCCTCCCACAGTCCAAAGATGTGCAGGTTAGGTGGATTGGCCATGCTAAATTACCTTTAGTGTCCAAAGGTTAGGTGGGGTTACTGGGTTACGGGGATAGGGTGGGCCCGTGGGCCTGGGTGGGGTGCTCTTTCGGAGGGTCGGTGCAGAATCGATGGGCCGAATGGTCTTCTTCTGCACTGTAGGGACTCTGAGTAATATGGGAATTCTTTCTCTGCACCACTCCAGTCTCTACTTCACTTTTCTCTTTTGAGACACTTTTTAAAACCCACGTCTTTGATGAAGTTTCAGTCAGGATCTCGAATTATCTCGAGTCACTCAGTGTCAAATTTTGTTTTTAATGCTCCTTTGGAAAATTTTACAATGTTGAAGGTGCAAAATAGATGCAAGTTGTTGTTAGTTATCTCATGGAGGCCAGTGAACTGAGGCCAGTTAAGTCGGTGCACAGACTTAGACCCATTGGACTTGGTGCTGGTCTGAATGATATACGACCCACTGGCAGATATTCCTGTTCCACAACGGAGCCCACACCTACCCACCTGCTGGGCCACTCAGTGCCCAGATATACCTACGTGCTCCCCTTTCCATAGGTTATATATTATTCTTACTTTTGGTTTTAAGATCATCATCTTCAGATTTTGGGTTCTCCTCTAGTTCCTTCAGGGAATACTTCTGCAAGTTTGTGACGGTGCAGGATCCCACAAGGACTGTGCGCCCGAATGCACGCTGTTCCACCACAAAAATGCTGAGGGGTGGGTGAAGGTAAATCTGCTCCGGGAGTTCCTGTGAATCAAAAGTTCCAATTAAGCTGACCTCCAGATCATTGCAATGATAGCAACTCATCCAGCTCATTGTACTTGGAATCTAGTAATGCACCACAACATAGAAATTAGCCGAATGCAGTTTAAGAACTATGAGAATCAGCCAGTTCCTGATGTACTGTACAGCAGGTGCCAATGTGCCTGTGCCAACTTCTGCAGGTTGTGGAATGATGCAGACTGTTGAAACCACAAGGCCCGGCCAGAGAAGGACTGGTGTTATCAGGGATTGATCATTCTGACAAAAGCAGCTTTCAGCCGGCTGCAGCTGAGTGAATAACCGAAGGAACTCAATGTTGAATCCAGAGTTTGTAAAGTGCTTTAATGTAAGATGAGGTGCTATTCCCCAAGCTACACTAAGCTTCATTGGGACATTGCAGGGGTCTGAGGACAGGGAGATCAGTGTGAGAACAAAGCGCAGAATTAAAATGCAGGATAAAGCTTATGGACGGAGTGAAGGCATTCCTCAAAACCGTCATCAAATGTGCATTTGGTCTCTTCAATGTACAGGAAACGAATCAGTGAGTTCAGTGGATACAAAGTTGAAATATGTTCACATAAATTACTGTTTCATTTGAAAGGAGTGTTTGGGGCCTTGGAAAGTGAGGACAAAGGAGGGGACAAGTGTTGTACCTCCTGTGTTTGCATGGGGAGGTGTCCTGGAAGGGGAGGGAGTGTTAGGGTCACAGACAAGTGAACTAGGGTTCTGGAGGGATGATGAAGGTGAGAGAATGCTGAGGGAGAAGGGAGGTGTTAGGCGGTGGCATCATGCCAGAGATGGAAGCAATAAGAACATAAGAACATAAGAACTAGGAGCGGGAGTAGGCCATCTGGCCCCTCGAGCCTGCTCCGCCATTCAATTAGATCATGGCTGATCTTTTGTGGACTCAGCTCCACTTTCCGGCCCGAACACCATAACCCTTAATCCCTTTATTCTTCAAAAAACTATCTATCTTTACCTTAAAAACATGTAATGAAGGAGCCTCAACTGCTTCACTGGGCAAGGAATTCCATAGATTCACAACCCTTTGGGTGAAGAAGTTCCTCCTAAACTCAGTTCTAAATCTACTTCCCCTTATTTTGAGGCTATGCCCCCTAGTTCTGCTTTCACCCGCCAGTGGAAACAACCTGCCCGCATCTATCCTATCTATTCCCTTCATAATTTTAAATGTTTCTATAAGATCCCCCCTCATCCTTCTAAATTCCAACGAGTACAGTCCCAGTCTACTCAACCTCTCCTCATAATCCAACCCCTTCAGCTCTGGGATTAACCTAGTGAATCTCCTCTGCACACCCTCCAGCGCCAGTACGTCCTTTCTCAAGTAAGGAGACCAAAACTGAACACAATACTCCAGGTGTGGCCGCACTAACAGCTTATACAATTGCAACATAACCTCCCTAGTCTTAAACTCCATCCCTCTAGCAATGAAGGACAAAATTCCATTTGCCTTCTTAATCACCTGTTGCACTTGTAAACCAACCTTCTGTGACTCATGCACTAGCACACCCAAGTCTCTCTGAACAGCGGCATGCTTTAATATTTTATCGTTTAAATAATAATCCTGTTTGCTGTTATTCCTACCAAAATGGATAACCTCACATTTGTAACGGAGCATGATCTGTTAAATATGGAGGCTGGTGGGATGGAAGGTGAGAAGAGAATCTCATCATGGTTCTGGGGGGGGGGGAGAGGAAGGGGTGAGAGCAAGAGTGTGTGAAATGGAAGTTAGAAGGTCATGGGTCCTATAAACCACGGTGGGGAGGAAATCTACAGTTGAGGTAAAAGAGATATCGAAGGCACTCATATGGAATGTTGCAACATATGTGATGGAGACAGAAACTGGGAAAATGGAATAGCATGCTTACAGGATGACGTGTGTGATATTGCAGTCAAATGAAGCTGCGGGAGTCTGTGGGCAAAATAGTGAATATTTGAAATGGACACAGAGAAATGGAGAAAGGGAAGAGAAGTGTTGAAGATGGACCTTGTGAAGGTGAGAGAAATTGGATGAAAGTTTCCAGTTCAGGGTTAGATCGGGAAGCAGGATCAATATAGTTACTATCTACCAGAAAAAAGAGGAAATGGAGGAGACTTGGGTAGGACTGAAACAAGGACTGTGCCACAGATCCCACAAAAAGTAGGTTTGGAGAGGACCCATGTGGGTGTCAGTAATAACCAGGTCATCCCAGGCTCGCTGAGTACTTGCAGCATTTTGCAGATTACCAGCATCTGCAGCTTTTCCACCCATAAAGATCCACTGTTCAGAACAGTTCAAATATTTTATGACTGACAGCTTCAACTGTCGATTCTCCAGAATAATTTGTGACGTACCACTTCAAAATACTTCACAAGTTCATTAAAGTTAGGACTCTCCTTGTAATTGGCAATGATTTCAGACTCGACTTTTTGGCCGGCACATTCTATTGCAACTTGGGGCTGCTCCACTTCGAAAAGCTTAACACGTTTCAGGTCACGGAGACCCCAGAACAGAACCTAGAAAATAAAATACATTTTATCCAGCGTGTGGACATGTGAAGGATTAAAAGTCATCAATGGATATGTAACATAGTACAAAGTTGTGGCAAAGTTGAGGTTATTGATGTTTCAGGTTGAGTTCTCTCTGTTGCTTTCCTAGGTGAAAAAGAGCTTGTAAAACAGATGTGAAACATGGCACTCCTGCTTTTGAACTCAGTACGTTTATTTATGAATCACAAGATTCCACCTACTTTGTTAAGCACTCTCTAGATATGACCTGCCACCTTCAGAGATCAATGCTGATGAACGCAAACACACTCTCCACAACTGTGACATTGGGTGGGATTTTCCAGTTCCATCAGCCCGGAGACTGGAAATTCCCACCCCAGGTCAATATACCCGTTAACTGTCAAATTGTCTGTCCTGCCCATGAAAGAACAAAGAACAATACAGCACAGGAACAAGCCCTTCGGCCCTCCAAGCCTGTCTTGGCCAAAACCCTCAGCACTTCCTTGTGCCGTATCCCTCTATACCCATCCTATCCATGTGTTTGTCAAGATGCCTTTTGAATGCCGTTAATGTATCTGCTTCCACCACCTCCCATGGCAACGCGTTCCAGGCACTCACCACCCTCTGTGTAAAAAACCTGCCTCGCACATCTCCTCTAAACTTTGCCCCACGGACCTTAAACCTATGCCCCCTGGTGACTGACCCCTCCACCCTAGGAAAGAGTGCCTGCCCATCCACTCTATGCATGCCCCTCATAATCTTGTAAACCTCTATCAGATCACCCCTCAACCTCCGTCCTTCTAATGTAAACAGTCCAAGTCTATTCAGCCTCTCCACGTGGCTGACACCCTCCAGACCAGGCAATATCCTGGTAAATTGGGATTATTATTTAAACAATAAAATATTAAAGCATGCCGCTGTTCAGAGAGACTTGGGTGTGCTAGTGCATGAGTCACAGAAGGTTGGTTTACAAGTGCAACAGGTGATTAAGAAGGCAAATGGAATTTTGTCCTTCATTGCTAGAGGGATGGAGTTTAAGACTAGGGAGGTTATGTTGCAATTGTATAAGCTGTTAGTGCGGCCACACCTGGAGTATTGTGTTCAGTTTTGGTCTCCTTACTTGAGAAAGGACGTACTGGCGCTGGAGGGTGTGCAGAGGAGATTCACTAGGTTAATCCCAGAACTGAAGGGGTTGGATTATGAGGAGAGGTTGAGTAGACTAGGACTGTACTCGTTGGAATTTAGAAGGATGAGGGGGGATCTTATAGAAACATTTAAAATTATGAAGGGAATAGATAGGATAGATGCGGGCAGGTTGTTTCCACTGGCGGGTGACAGCAGAACTAGGGGGCATAGCCTCAAAATAAGGGGAAGTAGATTTAGGACTGAGTTTAGGAGGAACTTCTTCACCCAAAGGGTTGTGAATCTATGGAATTCCTTGCCCAGTGAAGCAGTTGAGGCTCCTTCATTACATGTTTTTAAGGTAAAGATAGATAGTTTTTTGAAGAATAAAGGGATTAAGGGTTATGATGTTCGGGCCGGAAAGTGGAGCTGAGTCCACAAAAGATCAGCCATGATCTAATTGAATGGCGGAGCAGGCTCGAGGGGCCAGATGGCCTACTCCTGCTCCTAGTTCTTATGTTCTTATGTTCTAAACCTCCTCTGCACTCTCTCCAAAGCCTCCACATCCTTCTGGTAGTGTGGCGACCAGATATGTCCCCGGTGGAGTTGATCGGAACGTTTACCCTATTAAGTCTGTATTGCCTCTTCCTTTTCCTTCTGCTAAAAATACACTCTCATTTGTAGAAAATTCTATCTGCCACTTGTCTGTCAATTCAGCTGTCTATCCATGTCCTTTTGCAGTCAGTTCCTATTATCCTGACTTTCTCACACGTTTGGTATAATCAGCAAATACATAAATATTACTCTGTATTCCAATATCAAATATACATTCACTAATAGGGAGTAGTGGTCCTGGTGCTGACTCATGGGGAACATCACCGTCCACCAGCCCAGTCCTAAAATACAACCATTTCCTGTCCGTAAGCCAATTTTTAATTCCAGTTGGCACTGATCCTCCGACTCGAAAAGCCTCAAATTTGCTAAACAGCTTTTTAGGCAGAAATGATCAAACACTTTCTTAAAATTCATAGAGAACATCCACTGCATTCCCTTCATCAACTTTGTTAATTCAGGTTAATAAAAGGGACAACATTATTCACAGGAGAATTAATATCCAGATGGAAATTTACCTCGATTCTGAATGTCTTGAGCTTTGGTCGAATTCCTGCAGGAATGATGAAGTATTTCATCTGTTCATCCAGATATTCTGGATCTTTCGACTCCACATCGTCTGGCAAAGACGGCTAAAATGAGAGTCGTGCATTTAAGAGCGAATTCTCCTATATTTTCACCTTCACTCTATTTGTTTTCTAGTTGTTGTAAACTCTCACTTTTACAATTTTAACTTATTTCATTGTGAGAAAGAAAAGGAAAAGTTGCATTTCAATAGCACCTTTCATGACATCAGGACCTCCCAAATCACTTTACAGCTGGTGAAGAATTTTTGAAGTATGAGACCATGAGAAATAGGAACAAGAGAAGGCCATTCGGCCCCTCGAGCCCGCTCCACAATTCAATAGGGTCATGTTTGACCTGACATTCCTCATGTCCACTTTATCCATAACACTGGATTCCCCGACTGATCAAGAATCTATCTCAGCATCAAATGTACTCTTGTAACATAGGAAATGTGTCAACCAATCACCACACAGCAAAATCAGACAAACAGCAATGAGATAATATTCTATATGCTCTTTGGATGTGAACTGTGCTGGCCAGGGCAGCATTTATTGTCAATCCCTAGTTGCACTTGAGAAATTGGTGATGAGTTGCCTTCTTGAACCGCTGCAGTCCCCGAGGTGTAACACCCACTGTGCTGTTAGGGAGGGAGTTCCAGGATGTTGCCCCAGCGACAGTGAAGGAACGGCGATATATTGCCAAGTCAGGGTGGTGAGTGACCTGGAGGGGAACCTCCAGGTGGTGGGGTTCCCAGGTATCTGCTGCTCTTGTCCTTCTAGATGGTAGTGGTCGTGGGTTGGAAGGTGTTGTTGGAGGAACCTTGGTGAGTTCCTGCAGTGCATCTTGTAGATGGTACACACGGCTGACACTGTTCGTCAGTGATGGAGGGAGTGAATGTTTGTGGAAGGGGGTGCTTTTTCCTGGATGGTGTCGAGCTTCTTGAGTATTGTTGGAGCTGCACTCTTCCAGGCAAGTGGAGAGTATACCATTATACTGCTGATATATGCCTTGTCGATGGTGGTCAGGCTTTGGAGAGTTACTCGCCGCAGAACTCCTACCCTCTGACTTTCTCCGATAGCTACAGGCCGGAATTTACCAGCCGTTCATGCCAGCAGGATATTCCAGCACCACCGGTGGCACATGCACGCCGCAGGTTTCCAGGTGGCGAGGGGTGCATTCAATGGGAAGCCCTGTTGAAAACGGCAGATCAGAAGATCCCCCTGCGGCCAATTGTGTTCTACCTCTGGTGCTGCGAAGCACCAGGGTTGCACGGAAAATTCCACCCACAGTATACATATGGCTTGGTCCAGCTCAGTTTCTGGTCAATTGTAACCCCCAGAATGTTGATCGCCGGGGATTCAGCGATAGTAATTCCATTAAATGTCAAAGGCAAAAGCCAAGATAGCAATTTCTATTGATTCCCTTATTTCCTATTTCTTTTATTTTGTTATTATTGTTTTTGGTCCATGGATCTTTAATGACCTTTAAGTCGAGCTGAAGAAGTGAGGAACTCAAAAGTTGCAGAATAGTGCACTGTGGTATGAAGATATATTTTGAACAGAAGAACTCAGTCTTTATGGCACCCAAGAGATTGAAGGGATTCAGTTTGATTGGTCGGCTGGTGGTCAATGGATTGGCCAGGGACCGTATTCTGGCTGGCAACAGACAGCGATCTGCCAGGTGGTTTTTTTTTGGAGGACCCAGCAGAAAGCTCCTGGACGCTTAGGAGAAGCTACATGTTGCTATCTCGCTCTCGCTCTCTCTCGCCTTCTCCCAAATGTTTCCTGCCTGCTGTTTCTGAGTCTGCAGAGAAATCTCGAGACCTGAAGAGTCTACAGTGAAAACCATTACAGACTGAAAGCAATGACCTCATCCAACTGGGACTGAAAGGATCTAACTGGAAGATGTCCATCTAACACAGAGACTCTTATCCTTTTACTTTTAGTGTTATCTTTACACCCCTCTTTCCCCTCTGTGTTTGTCTGTCCTGTGGTGTCTGTGTAGGGGGTGGCGGTGAGTTAGAGATGGGGGGGAATTAGAAATCAGATAATAGTTAACCAGTTGTATCTTCTGCCCATTTAATTATAGTTATTGTTAATAAAAGCTAATTTGTATTTAAATTTACAAACCTGTAGTTATTGGGCAGCCAAAGACTATGGGTATTTTTTAAATGAATAGTTAATTTCAAGTGTGTTGTGACTCCGGGTCAAGTGTAGCTGGAATTGACCGCGGACCAGTCCAGGGGTCGTAACAACAGTCAGGCCGGGAAATGTGTGTGAGAGCTGCACATTAGACTTGTGGAAATCTGTAAATGATTAAATTCAATGGAAGAAGGTAACAAATTTAAAACTCGCCTGTTAACCAGTGAGAAGCTAATTGTCAATTTGGAAATAATTTAAATACAATACGACACAATTTAATCCCGTGCGCAATCTAACCGAATTGCCCCGGTGTCTAGTGCGTTTAGCCGGGTGTTTCCCGATGCTCACAACGCCGAGAAAGACCCCGCTATCTAATGGGGTTTTGTTACAATCTGGGGCCTCCGCGGGGATGCCCCAGCGAGGACACACTTAGTCCCATTTCCTGCAATGAGGAGCTACGCTCACCAGAACCCCTCAGTGCAGGAGGAGATCCGGATGCCATTTTCAAACGGCACCACAAACACTCGACCCTCCCAACACGACCTCAGGATCCCCCTAGGCCCCAACTCACGTATAAAGGGGTCCTCGGGCCTCCCCCACACCCCACCTCACACAGGCAGGGCACATGGGACTGATCCCTAGCACAGGCCGAATGCCAGCCTGGCACCCTGGCAGTGCCTATGTCAGCCTGGCAGTGCCACCTGGGCATGTTGGCAGTGCCAGGTCAGGCTGGAACCCAGGTGACACTGCCAGGATGCCAGGGTGGCAGTACCAAAGTGCCTGGGTGACAGCAGCAGTGCGCTTGACTAAGGTCTCTGAGGAGTTGGATGCCAATGCCTCGGGTAGTTTGGGTGAGCTGCATATTAGAGTGAGACTCACTACTCACTCCAATTGCGGTTTCACTTGAGCTCGCATTAGATCACGCGAGGCGCGGCGAGCCGGGTAAATCCCGGAAGAGGCCTCTCCCAGCACTCCCAGTAGATCCCACCCATCATCTCCTGATTTAGGGAAACTCACACCCACACCCAGTGAAAGCTGGCAACTTCTATGTGACTCCCTTGACTCACTTCGGGAAACCTTTAGATTTCCTGGGGGCTGGGTCACACTAGATTTGGGATTTCCAGGGGGCTGCGTCACACTGGATTTGGGATTTCCCGGGGGCTGGGTCACACTGGATTTGGGATTTCCAGGGAGCTGGGTCACACTGGATTTGGGATTTCCAGGGGGCTGCGTCACACTGGATTTGGGATTTCCAGTGGGCTGGGTCACACTGGATTTGGGATTTTCCGGGGGCTGCGTCACACTGGATTTGGGATTTCCCGGGGGCTGCGTCACACTGGATTTGGGATTTCCAGGGGGCTGCGTCACATTGGATTTGGGATTTCCAGTGGGCTGGGACACACTGGATTTGGGATTTCCAGGGGGCTGCGTCACACTGGATTTGGGATTTCCAGTGGGCTGGGTCACACTGGATTTGGGATTTCCAGGGAGCTGGGTCACACTGGATTTGGGATTTCCAGGGGGCTGCGTCACACTGGATTTGGGATTTCCAGGAGGCTGGGTCACACTGGATTTAGGATTTCCAGTGGACTGGGTCACACTGGATTTGGGATTTCCCGGGGGCTGCGTCACACTGGATTTGGGATTTCCCGGGGGCTGCGTCACACTGGATTTGGGATTTCCAGGGAGCTGGGTCACACTGGATTTGAGATTTCCAGGGAGCTGGGTCACACTGGATTTGGGATTTCCAGGGGGCTGCGTCACAATGGATTTGGGATTTCCAGGGAGCTGGGTCACACTGGATTTAGGATTTCCAGTGGGCTGGGTCACACTGGATTTGGGATTTCCAGGGAGCTGGGTCACACTGGATTTAGGATTTCCCGGGGGCTGCGTCAAACCGGATTGATTTTGGAAATGTTTCTCAGTTTAAAAAACTTTCTGAGCTGATACTATGAGGGGCGGAGCCTCAGGCAGGAAATTCAGAACCAGAAGTACCAGCTCCACACCATAAAGCAGAAACATACAACTGAGGGGGAAAGGGACCTTCCCGTAAAGTAGTCTGCCAGAGGAGGACATTTAGGGGTCCGGCTGCAGGGAGAGGGTAGTGACAGCCGGCGATGATCTTCCCTGTCTGCCTTCATCCCCGAGTGCTGGCTGGCCTGTAACAACTCAGACCTCAGCAGAACTTGTTGATTCCATCAAATGATCTTGAACGACAGAGACGGAGTCTACACCCTTCACTTTGGAATGCTTTTTCAGCTGGAGTAGCAGAAATTCTGAAACTGGAGATTTAATCAGCAAAACTTTCTGAATGATTTCTGATTCTAACACAGTCTTGGCAATCAGGTGTCAGCTGCTGCACAGGGGTCAGGTGAAGAGGGATTCCCAATATCAGAGCCACAATTCACTCACCATGTGATCCATTGGTCAAAGTGTATCACCATTGAATCAGATCCAACCAATCAGTATGGTGCAATGCCAGATCCCTGGTGATTTACAGGCACATGCCACAGCTTTACAACTAATTCCAGCCACTGAAACACTGGGCTGAAGTTTTCACCTTGTTGGGTGTTTGCCCACGGTGGGCCCAGCCGCACACTTCTGGCTGTGATTGGCAATGAGCGCAGTTTTAACAGGCAGTCGTGCGAAATGGGTGTTAAAATATCTCCCGTTAATAGAACTGAATGGCTGAGAACTGTTAGGGAGGGCAGGCGGAAGGAGACGGTGCAGGCGGAAGGAGACGGAGCAGGCAGAAGGAGACGGTGCAGACAGAGGGAGACGGTGCAGACAGAAGGAGACGGTGCAGACAGAAGGAGACGATGCAGACAGAAGGAGACGGTGCAGACGGAAGGAGACGGTGCAGACGGAAGGAGACGGTGCAGACAGAAGGAGACGATGCAGACAGAAGGAGACGGCGCATGCAAAAGGAGACGGTGCAGACAGAGGGAGACGGTGCAGACGGAAGGAGACGGTGCAGGCAGAAGGCGATGGTGCAGACAGAAGGAGACAATGCTGGCGGAAGGAGACGGTGCAGACAGAAGGAGACGGTGCAGACGGAAGGAGACGGTGCAGACAGAAGGAGACGGTGCAGACAGAAGGCGATGGTGCAGACGGAAGGAGACGGTGCAGACAGAAGGCGATGGTGCAGACAGAGGGAGACGGTGCAGGCGGAGGGAGACGGTGCAGACAGAAGGAGACGGTGCAGACGGAAGGAGACGGTGCAGGCGGAGGGAGACGGTGCAGACGGAAGGAGACGGTGCAGACGGAAGGAGACGGTGCAGACAGAAGGAGACGGTGCAGACAGAAGGCGACGATGCAGACAGAAGGAGACGGTGCAGACAGAAGGAGACGGTGCAGACAGAAGGAGACGGTGCAGACAGAAGGAGACGGTGCAGACGGAGGGAGACGGTGCAGACAGAAGGAGACAGTGCAGACAGAAGGAGACGATGCAGACGGAAGGAGACGGTGCAGACAGAAGGAGACGGTGCAGACAGAAGGAGACGGTGCGGACAGAAGGAGACGGAGGGAGACGGTGCAAACAGAAGGAGACGGTGAAGACGGAGGGAGACGGTGCAGACAGAAGGAGACGGTGCAGACGGAGGGAGACGGTGCAGACAGAAGGAGTCGGTGCAGACAGAAGGAGACGGTGCAGACGGAGGGAGACGGTGAAGACGGAGGGAGACGGTGCAGACAGAAGGGGACGGTGCAGACAGAAGGAGACGGTGCAGACGGAGGGAGACGGTGCAGACAGAAGGAGACGATGCAGACGGAAGGAGACGGTGCAGACGGAAGGAGACGGTGCAGACGGAAGGAGACGATGCAGACGGAAGGAGACGGTGCAGACGGAAGGAGACGGTGCAGACAGAAGGAGACGGTGAAGACGGAGGGAGACGGTGCAGACAGAAGGAGACGGTGCAGACGGAGGGAGACGGTGCAGACGGAGGGAGATGATGCAGACAGAGGGAGACGGTGCAGACAGAAGGCGACGGTGCAGACGGAAGGAGACGGTGCAGACGGAGGGAGACGGTGCAGACAGAAGGAGACGGTGCAGATGGAGGGAGACGGTGCAGACAGAAGGAGACGGTGCAGACAGAAGGAGACGGTGCAGACAGAGGGAGACGGTGCAGACAGAAGGAGACGGTGCAGACAGAAGGAGACGGTGCAGACAGAAGGAGACGGTGCAGACGGAAGGAGACGGTGCAAACGGAAGGAGACGGTGCAGACGGAAGGAGACGGTGCAGACGGAAGGAGACGGTGCAGACGGAAGGAGACGGTGCAGACGGAAGGAGACGGTGCAGACGGAAGGAGACGGTGCAGACAGAAGGAGACGGTGCAGACAGAAGGAGACGGTGCAGACAGAAGGAGACGATGCAGACAGAAGGAGACGGTGCAGACAGAAGGAGACGGTGCAGACAGAAGGAGACGGTGCAGACAGAGGGAGACGGTGCAGACAGAGGGAGACGGTGCAGACGGAAGGAGACGGTGCAGACGGAAGGAGACGGTGCAGACGGAAGGAGACGGTGCAGACAGAGGGAGACGGTGCAGACAGAAGGAGACGGTGCAGACAGAAGGAGACGGTGCAGACAGAGGGAGACGGTGCAGACAGAGGGAGACGGTGCAGACGGAAGGAGACGGTGCAGACAGAAGGAGACGATGCAGACAGAAGGCGATGGTGCAGACGGAGGGAGACAGTGCAGACAGAAGGAGACGATGCAGACGGAGGGAGACGGTGCAGACAGAAGGAGACGATGCAGACAGAAGGAGACGGTGCAGACGGAGGGAGACGGTGCAGACAGAAGGAGACGATGCAGACAGAAGGAGACGATGCAGACGGAGGGAGACGGTGCAGACAGAAGGAGACGGTGCAGACGGAAGGAGACGGTGCAGACAGAAGGAGACGGTGCAGACGGAAGGAGACGGTGCAGACGGAGGGAGACGGTCCAGACAGAAGGAGACGATGCAGACAGAGGGAGACGGTGCAGAAAGAAGGAGACGATGCAGACAGAAGGAGACGGTGCAGACAGAAGGAGACGATGCAGACAGAGGGAGACGGTGCAGACAGAAGGAGACGGTGCAGACAGAGGGAGACGGTGCAGACAGAGGGAGACGGTGCAGACAGAGGGAGACGGTGCAGACAGAAGGAGACGGTGCAGACAGAAGGAGACGGTGCAGACAGAAGGAGACGGTGCAGACAGAAGGAGACGGTGCAGACGGAAGGAGACGGTGCAGACGGAAGGAGAGGGTGCAGACGGAAGGAGACGATGCAGACAGAGGGAGACGGTGCAGACGGAAGGAGACGGTGCAGACAGAAGGAGACGATGCAGACAGAAGGAGACGATGCAGACGGAAGGAGACGGTGCAGACAGAAGGAGACGATGCAGACAGAGGGAGACGGTGCAGACAGAAGGAGACGGTGCAGACAGAAGGAGACGGTGCAGACGGAAGGAGACGGTGCAGACGGAAGGAGACGGTGCAGACGGAAGGAGACGGTGCAGACGGAAGGAGACGGAGGGAGACGGTGCAGACGGAAGGAGACGGTGCAGACAGAAGGAGACGGTGCAGACAGAAGGAGACGATGCAGACAGAAGGAGACGATGCAGACAGAAGGAGACGATGCAGACAGAAGGAGACGATGCAGACAGAAGGAGACGGTGGAGACAGAAGGCGATGGTGCAGACAGAAGGAGACGGTGCAGACAGGAGGAGACGGTGCAGACAGAAGGAGACGATGCAGACAGAAGGAGACGGTGCAGACAGAAGGAGACGATGCAGACGGAGGGAGACGGTGCAGACAGAAGGAGACGGTGCAGACGGAAGGAGACGATGCAGACAGAAGGAGACGGTGCAGACAGAAGGAGACGATGCAGACAGAAGGAGACGGTGCAGACGGAAGGAGACGATGCAGACAGAAGGAGACGATGCAGACGGAAGGAGACGGTGCAGACAGAAGGAGACGGTGCAGACAGAAGGAGACGGTGCAGACAGAAGGAGACGGTGCAGACAGAAGGAGATGTTGCAGACGGAGGGAGATGGTGCAGACGGAGGGAGACGGTGCAGACAGAAGGAGACGGTGCAGACGGAGGGAGACGGTGCAGACGGAGGGAGACGGTGCAGACAGAAGGAGACGGTGCAGACAGAAGGAGACGATACAGACGGAAGGAGACGGTGCAGACCGAAGGAGACGGTGCAGACAGAGGGAGACGGTGCAGACGGAAGGAGACGGTGCAGACGGAAGGAGACGGTGCAGACGGAAGGAGACGGTGCAGACAGAGGGAGACGGTGCAGACAGAAGGAGACGGTGCAGACAGAAGGAGACGGTGCAGACAGAGGGAGACGGTGCAGACAGAGGGAGACGGTGCAGACGGAAGGAGACGGTGCAGACAGAAGGAGACGATGCAGACAGAAGGCGATGGTGCAGACGGAGGGAGACAGTGCAGACAGAAGGAGACGATGCAGACGGAGGGAGACGGTGCAGACAGAAGGAGACGATGCAGACAGAAGGAGACGGTGCAGACGGAGGGAGACGGTGCAGACAGAAGGAGACGATGCAGACAGAAGGAGACGATGCAGACGGAGGGAGACGGTGCAGACAGAAGGAGACGGTGCAGACGGAAGGAGACGGTGCAGACAGAAGGAGACGGTGCAGACGGAAGGAGACGGTGCAGACGGAGGGAGACGGTGCAGACAGAAGGAGACGATGCAGACAGAGGGAGACGGTGCAGACAGAAGGAGACGATGCAGACAGAAGGAGACGGTGCAGACAGAAGGAGACGATGCAGACAGAGGGAGACGGTGCAGACAGAAGGAGACGGTGCAGACAGAGGGAGACGGTGCAGACAGAGGGAGACGGTGCAGACAGAGGGAGACGGTGCAGACAGAAGGAGACGGTGCAGACAGAAGGAGACGGTGCAGACAGAAGGAGACGGTGCAGACAGAAGGAGACGGTGCAGACGGAAGGAGACGGTGCAGACGGAAGGAGAGGGTGCAGACGGAAGGAGACGATGCAGACAGAGGGAGATGGTGCAGACGGAAGGAGACGGTGCAGACAGAAGGAGACGATGCAGACAGAAGGAGACGATGCAGACGGAAGGAGACGGTGCAGACAGAAGGAGACGATGCAGACAGAGGGAGACGGTGCAGACAGAAGGAGACGGTGCAGACAGAAGGAGACGGTGCAGACGGAAGGAGACGGTGCAGACGGAAGGAGACGGTGCAGACGGAAGGAGACGGAGGGAGACGGTGCAGACGGAAGGAGACGGTGCAGACAGAAGGAGACGGTGCAGACAGAAGGAGACGATGCAGACAGAAGGAGACGATGCAGACAGAAGGAGACGATGCAGACAGAAGGAGACGGTGGAGACAGAAGGCGATGGTGCAGACAGAAGGAGACGGTGCAGACAGAAGGAGACGGTGCAGACAGAAGGAGACGATGCAGACAGAAGGAGACGGTGCAGACAGAAGGAGACGATGCAGACGGAGGGAGACGGTGCAGACAGAAGGAGACGGTGCAGACGGAAGGAGACGATGCAGACAGAAGGAGACGGTGCAGACAGAAGGAGACGATGCAGACAGAAGGAGACGGTGCAGACGGAAGGAGACGATGCAGACAGAAGGAGACGATGCAGACGGAAGGAGACGGTGCAGACAGAAGGAGACGGTGCAGACAGAAGGAGACGGTGCAGACAGAAGGAGACGGTGCAGACAGAAGGAGATGTTGCAGACGGAGGGAGATGGTGCAGACGGAGGGAGACGGTGCAGACAGAAGGAGACGGTGCAGACGGAGGGAGACGGTGCAGACGGAGGGAGACGGTGCAGACAGAAGGAGACGGTGCAGACAGAAGGAGACGATACAGACGGAAGGAGACGGTGCAGACAGAGGGAGACGATGCAGACAGAAGGAGACGATGCAGACGGAAGGAGACGGTGCAGACAGGAGGAGACGATGCAGACGGAAGGAGACGGTGCAGACAGAGGGAGACGATGCAGACAGAAGGAGACGATGCAGACGGAAGGAGACGGTGCAGACAGGAGGAGACGATGCAGACGGAAGGAGACGGTGCAGACAGAGGGAGACGATGAAGACAGAAGGAGAAGGTGCAGACGGAAGGAGACGATGCAGACAGAGGGAGACGGTGCAGACAGAAGGAGACGGTGCAGACAGAAGGAGACGGTGCAGACGGAGGGAGACGGTGCAGACAGAAGGAGACGATGCAGACAGAAGGAGGCGGTGCAGGCGTAGGGAGACGGTGCAGACAGAAGGAGACGATGCAGACAGAAGGAGGCGGTGCAGACGGAGGGAGACGGTGCAGACAGAAGGAGACGGAGCAGACAGAAGGAGACGGTGCAGGCGGAAGGAGACGGTGCAGACGGAGGGAGACGGTGCAGACAGAAGGAGACGGTGCAGACGGAAGGAGACGGTGCAGACGGAAGGAGACGGTGCAGACAGAAGGAGACGGTGCAGACGGAAGGAGACGGTGCAGACGGAGGGAGACGGTGCAGACGGAGGGAGACGGTGCAGACAGAAGGAGACGGTGCAGACGGAAGGAGACGGTGCAGACGGAAGGAGACGGTGCAGACAGAAGGAGACGGTGCAGACGGAAGGAGACGGTGCAGACGGAAGGAGACGGTGCAGACGGAACGAGATGGTGCAGACAAAAGGAGACGGTGCAGACGGACGGAGACGGTGCAGACGGAAGGAGACGGTGCAGACGGAGGGAGACGATGCAGACAGAAGGAGACGGTGCAGACGGAGGGAGACGGTGCAGACAGAAGGAGACGGTGCAGACGGAAGGAGACGGTGCAGACGGAGGGAGACGGTGCAGACGGAAGGAGACGGTGCAGACAGAGGGAGACGGTGCAGACAGAAGGAGACGGTGCAGACGGAGGGAGACGGTGCAGACAGAAGGAGACGGTGCAGACAGAAGGAGACGGTGCAGACGGAAGGAGACGGTGCAGACAGAGGGAGACGGTGCAGACAGAAGGAGAATGTGCAGACGGAACGAGACGGTGCAGACAGAGGGAGACGGTGCAGACGGAAGGAGACGATGCAGACAGAAGGACACGGTGCAGACAGAAGGAGACGGTGCAGACAGAAGGACACGGTGCAGACAGAAGGAGACGGTGAAGACGGAGGGAGACGGTGCAGACAGAAGGAGACGGTGCAGACGGAGGGAGACGGTGCAGACAGAAGGAGACGGTGCAGACGGAAGGAGACGGTGCAGACGGAAGGAGACGGTGCAGACAGAAGGAGACGGTGCAGACAGAAGGAGACGGTGCAGACAGAGGGAGACGGTGCAGACAGAAGGAGACGGTGCAGACAGAAGGAGACGGTGCAGACGGAGGGAGACGGTGCAGACAGAAGGAGACGGTGCAGACAGAGGGAGACGGTGCAGACAGAAGGAGACGGTGCAGACAGAAGGAGACGGTGCAGACGGAAGGAGACGGTGCAGACGGAAGGAGACGGTGCAGACAGAAGGAGACGATGCAGACAGAGGGAGACGGTGCAGACAGAAGGAGACGGTGCAGACAGAAGGAGATGGTGCAGACAGAAGGAGACGGTGCAGACGGAGGGAGACGATGCAGACAGAAGGAGACGGTGAAGACGGAAGGAGAAGGTGCAGACGGAAGGAGACGATGCAGACAGAGGGAGACGGTGCAGACAGAAGGAGACGGTGCAGACAGAAGGAGACGGTGCAGACGGAGGGAGACGGTGCAGACAGAAGGAGACGATGCAGACAGAAGGAGGCGGTGCAGGCGTAGGGAGACGGTGCAGACAGAAGGAGACGATGCAGACAGAAGGAGGCGGTGCAGACGGAGGGAGACGGTGCAGACAGAAGGAGACGGAGCAGACAGAAGGAGACGGTGCAGGCGGAAGGAGACGGTGCAGACGGAGGGAGACGGTGCAGACAGAAGGAGACGGTGCAGACGGAAGGAGACGATGCAGACGGAAGGAGACGGTGCAGACAGAAGGAGACGGTGCAGACGGAAGGAGACGGTGCAGACGGAGGGAGACGGTGCAGACGGAGGGAGACGGTGCAGACAGAAGGAGACGGTGCAGACGGAAGGAGACGATGCAGACGGAAGGAGACGGTGCAGACAGAAGGAGACGGTGCAGACGGAAGGAGACGGTGCAGACGGAAGGAGACGGTGCAGACGGAACGAGATGGTGCAGACAAAAGGAGACGGTGCAGACGGACGGAGACGGTGCAGACGGAAGGAGACGGTGCAGACGGAGGGAGACGATGCAGACAGAAGGAGACGGTGCAGACGGAGGGAGACGGTGCAGACAGAAGGAGACGGTGCAGACGGAAGGAGACGGTGCAGACGGAGGGAGACGGTGCAGACGGAAGGAGACGGTGCAGACAGAGGGAGACGGTGCAGACAGAAGGAGACGGTGCAGACGGAGGGAGACGGTGCAGACAGAAGGAGACGGTGCAGACAGAAGGAGACGGTGCAGACGGAAGGAGACGGTGCAGACAGAGGGAGACGGTGCAGACAGAAGGAGAATGTGCAGACGGAACGAGACGGTGCAGACAGAGGGAGACGGTGCAGACGGAAGGAGACGATGCAGACAGAAGGACACGGTGCAGACAGAAGGAGACGGTGCAGACAGAAGGAGACGGTGCAGACAGAAGGAGACGGTGCAGACGGAGGGAGACGGTGCAGACAGAAGGAGACGGTGCAGACGGAGGGAGACGGTGCAGACAGAAGGAGACGGTGCAGACGGAAGGAGACGGTGCAGACGGAAGGAGACGGTGCAGACAGAAGGAGACGGTGCAGACAGAAGGAGACGGTGCAGACAGAGGGAGACGGTGCAGACAGAAGGAGACGGTGCAGACAGAAGGAGACGGTGCAGACGGAGGGAGACGGTGCAGACAGAAGGAGACGGTGCAGACAGAGGGAGACGGTGCAGACAGAAGGAGACGGTGCAGACAGAAGGAGACGGTGCGGACAGAAGGAGACAGTGCAGACAGAAGGAGACGGTGCAGACAGAAGGAGACGGTGCAGACAGAAGGAGACGGTGCAGACAGAAGGAGACGGTGCGGACAGAAGGAGACGGTGCAGACAGAAGGAGACGGTGCAGACAGAAGGAGACGGTGCAGACAGAAGGAGACGGTGCAGACGGAAGGAGACGGTGCAGACGGAAGGAGACGGTGCAGACAGAAGGAGACGATGCAGACAGAGGGAGACGGTGCAGACAGAAGGAGACGGTGCAGACAGAAGGAGATGGTGCAGACAGAAGGAGACGGTGCAGACGGAGGGAGACGATGCAGACAGAAGGAGACGGTGAAGACGGAGGGAGACGGTGCAGACAGAAGGAGACGGTGCAGACAGAAGGAGACGATGCAGACGGAAGGAGACGGTGCAGACAGAAGGAGACGATGCAGACAGAAGGAGACGGTGCAGACGGAAGGAGACGGTGCAGACAGAAGGAGACGGTGCAGACGGAAGGAGACGGTGCAGACAGAAGGAGACGATGCAGACAGAGGGAGACGGTGCAGACAGAGGGAGACGGTGCAGACGGAAGGAGACGGTGCAGACAGAAGGAGACGATGCAGACAGAGGGAGACGGTGCAGACGGAGGGAGACGGTGCAGACGGAGGGAGACGGTGCAGACGGAGGGAGACGGTGCAGACGGAGGGAGACGGTGCAGATGGAGGGAGACGATGCAGACAGAAGGAGACGATGCAGACAGAGGGAGACGATGCAGACAGAAGGAGACGGTGCAGACAGAAGGAGACGGTGCAGACAGAGGGAGACGGTGCAGACAGAAGGAGACGATGCAGACAGAGGGAGACGATGCAGACGGAAGGAGACGGTGCAGACAGAAGGAGACGGTGCAGACAGAGGGAGACGGTGCAGACGGAAGGAGACGATGCAGACAGAGGGAGACGATGCAGACAGAAGGAGGCGGTGCAGACGGAGGGAGACGGTGCAGACGGAGGGAGACGGTGCAGACGGAAGGAGACGATGCAGATGGAGGGAGACGGTGCAGACAGAGGGAGATGGTGCAGACAGAGGGAGAAGGTGCAGACAGAAGGAGACGGTGCAGACAGAAGGAGACGATACAGACGGAAGGAGACGGTGCAGACAGAGGGAGACGATGCAGACAGAAGGAGACGATGCAGACGGAAGGAGACGGTGCAGACAGGAGGAGACGATGCAGACGGAAGGAGACGGTGCAGACAGAGGGAGACGATGCAGACAGAAGGAGACGATGCAGACGGAAGGAGACGGTGCAGACAGGAGGAGACGATGCAGACGGAAGGAGACGGTGCAGACAGAGGGAGACGATGAAGACAGAAGGAGAAGGTGCAGACGGAAGGAGACGATGCAGACAGAGGGAGACGGTGCAGACAGAAGGAGACGGTGCAGACAGAAGGAGACGGTGCAGACGGAAGGAGACGGTGCAGACAGAAGGAGACGGTGCAGACAGAAGGAGACGGAGGGAGACGGTGCAGACAGAAGGAGACGGTGAAGACGGAGGGAGACGGTGCAGACAGAAGGAGACGGTGCAGACGGAGGGAGACGGTGCAGACAGAAGGAGACGGTGCAGACAGAGGGAGACGATGCAGACAGAAGGAGACGGCGCAGACAGAGGGAGACGGTGCAGACAGAAGGAGACGATGCAGACAGAAGGAGACGGTGCAGACAGAAGGAGACGATGCAGATGGAAGGAGACGGTGCAGACAGGAGGAGACGGTGCAGACAGAAGGAGACGGTGCAGACAGAGGGAGACGATGCAGACAGAAGGAGACGGCGCAGACAGAGGGAGACGGTGCAGACAGAAGGAGACGATGCAGACAGAAGGAGACGATGCAGACAGAAGGAGACGGTGCAGACAGAAGGAGACGATGCAGACGGAAGGAGACGGTGCAGACAGGAGGAGACGGTGCAGACAGAAGGAGACGGTGCAGACGGAGGGAGACGGTGCAGACAGAAGGAGACGGTGCAGACAGAGGGAGACGGTGCAGACGGAGGGAGACGGTGCAGACGGAAGGAGACGGTGCAGACGGAGGGAGACGGTGCAGACGGAGGGAGACGGTGCAGACGGAAGGAGACGGTGCAGACAGAGGGAGACGGTGCAGACGGAAGGAGACGATGCAGACAGAGGGAGACGATGCAGACAGAAGGAGACGGTGCAGACAGAAGGAGACGGTGCAGACAGAGGGAGACGGTGCAGACAGAAGGAGACGATGCAGACAGAGGGAGACGATGCAGACAGAGGGAGACGATGCAGACAGAAGGAGACGATGCAGACGGAAGGAGACGGTGCAGACAGAAGGAGACGGTGCAGACAGAGGGAGACGGTGCAGACGGAAGGAGACGATGCAGACAGAGGGAGACGATGCAGACAGAAGGAGGCGGTGCAGACGGAGGGAGACGGTGCAGATGGAGGGAGACGGTGCAGACAGAGGGAGATGGTGCAGACAGAAGGAGGCGGTGCAGGCGGAGGGAGACGATGCAGACGGAGGGAGACGGTGCAGACGGAGGGAGACGGTGCAGACAGAAGGAGACGATGCAGACAGAAGGAGGCGGTGCAGGCGTAGGGAGACGGTGCAGACAGAAGGAGACGATGCAGACAGAAGGAGGCGGTGCAGACGGAGGGAGACGGTGCAGACAGAAGGAGACGGAGCAGACAGAAGGAGACGGTGCAGGCGGAAGGAGACGGTGCAGACGGAGGGAGACGGTGCAGACAGAAGGAGACGGTGCAGACGGAAGGAGACGGTGCAGACGGAAGGAGACGGTGCAGACAGAAGGAGACGGTGCAGACGGAAGGAGACGGTGCAGACGGAGGGAGACGGTGCAGACGGAGGGAGACGGTGCAGACAGAAGGAGACGGTGCAGACGGAAGGAGACGGTGCAGACGGAAGGAGACGGTGCAGACAGAAGGAGACGGTGCAGACGGAAGGAGACGGTGCAGACGGAAGGAGACGGTGCAGACGGAACGAGATGGTGCAGACAAAAGGAGACGGTGCAGACGGACGGAGACGGTGCAGACGGAAGGAGACGGTGCAGACGGAGGGAGACGATGCAGACAGAAGGAGACGGTGCAGACGGAGGGAGACGGTGCAGACAGAAGGAGACGGTGCAGACGGAAGGAGACGGTGCAGACGGAGGGAGACGGTGCAGACGGAAGGAGACGGTGCAGACAGAGGGAGACGGTGCAGACAGAAGGAGACGGTGCAGACGGAGGGAGACGGTGCAGACAGAAGGAGACGATGCAGACAGAAGGAGACGGTGCAGACGGAAGGAGACGGTGCAGACAGAGGGAGACGGTGCAGACAGAAGGAGACGGTGCAGACGGAACGAGACGGTGCAGACAGAGGGAGACGGTGCAGACGGAAGGAGACGATGCAGACAGAAGGACACGGTGCAGACAGAAGGAGACGGTGCAGACAGAAGGACACGGTGCAGACAGAAGGAGACGGTGAAGACGGAGGGAGACGGTGCAGACAGAAGGAGACGGTGCAGACGGAGGGAGACGGTGCAGACAGAAGGAGACGGTGCAGACGGAAGGAGACGGTGCAGACGGAAGGAGACGGTGCAGACAGAAGGAGACGGTGCAGACAGAAGGAGACGGTGCAGACAGAGGGAGACGGTGCAGACAAAAGGAGACGGTGCAGACAGAAGGAGACGGTGCAGACAGAAGGAGACGGTGCAGACGGAGGGAGACGGTGCAGACAGAAGGAGACGGTGCAGACAGAGGGAGACGGTGCAGACAGAAGGAGACGGTGCAGACAGAAGGAGACGGTGCGGACAGAAGGAGACAGTGCAGACAGAAGGAGACGGTGCAGACAGAAGGAGACGGTGCAGACAGAAGGAGACGGTGCAGACAGAAGGAGACGGTGCAGACAGAAGGAGACGGTGCAGACAGAAGGAGACGGTGCAGACAGAAGGAGACGGTGCAGACAGAAGGAGACGGTGCAGACAGAAGGAGACGGTGCAGACGGAAGGAGACGGTGCAGACAGAAGGAGACGATGCAGACAGAGGGAGACGGTGCAGACAGAAGGAGACGGTGCAGACAGAAGGAGACGGTGCAGACAGAAGGAGACGGTGCAGACGGAGGGAGACGATGCAGACAGAAGGAGACGGTGAAGACGGAGGGAGACGGTGCAGACAGAAGGAGACGGTGCAGACAGAAGGAGACGATGCAGACGGAAGGAGACGGTGCAGACAGAAGGAGACGATGCAGACAGAAGGAGACGGTGCAGACGGAAGGAGACGGTGCAGACTGAAGGAGACGGTGCAGACGGAAGGAGACGGTGCAGACAGAAGGAGACGATGCAGACAGAGGGAGACGGTGCAGACAGAGGGAGACGGTGCAGACGGAAGGAGACGGTGCAGACAGAAGGAGACGATGCAGACAGAGGGAGACGGTGCAGACAGAGGGAGACGGTGCAGACGGAGGGAGACGGTGCAGACGGAGGGAGACGGTGCAGACGGAGGGAGACGGTGCAGATGGAGGGAGACGATGCAGACAGAAGGAGACGATGCAGACAGAGGGAGACGATGCAGACAGAAGGAGACGGTGCAGACAGAAGGAGACGGTGCAGACAGAGGGAGACGGTGCAGACAGAAGGAGACGATGCAGACAGAGGGAGACGATGCAGACGGAAGGAGACGGTGCAGACAGAAGGAGACGGTGCAGACAGAGGGAGACGGTGCAGACGGAAGGAGACGATGCAGACAGAGGGAGACGATGCAGACAGAAGGAGGCGGTGCAGACGGAGGGAGACGGTGCAGACGGAGGGAGACGGTGCAGACGGAAGGAGACGATGCAGATGGAGGGAGACGGTGCAGACAGAGGGAGATGGTGCAGACAGAAGGAGGCGGTGCAGGCGGAGGGAGACGATGCAGACGGAGGGAGACGCTGCAGACGGAGGGAGACGGTGCAGACAGAAGGAGACGATGCAGACAGAAGGAGGCGGTGCAGACGGAGGGAGACGGTGCAGACAGAAGGAGACGGAGCAGACAGAAGGAGACGGTGCAGGCGGAAGGAGACGGTGCAGACGGAGGGAGACGGTGCAGACAGAAGGAGACGGTGCAGACGGAAGTAGACGATGCAGACGGAAGGAGACGGTGCAGACAGAAGGAGACGGTGCAGACGGAAGGAGACGGTGCAGACGGAGGGAGACGGTGCAGACGGAGGGAGACGGTGCAGACAGAAGGAGACGGTGCAGACGGAAGGAGACGATGCAGACGGAAGGAGACGGTGCAGACAGAAGGAGACGGTGCAGACGGAAGGAGACGGTGCAGACGGAAGGAGACGGTGCAGACGGAACGAGATGGTGCAGACAGAAGGAGACGGTGCAGACGGAGGGAGACGGTGCAGACGGAAGGAGACGGTGCAGACGGAGGGAGACGATGCAGACAGAAGGAGACGGTGCAGACGGAGGGAGACGGTGCAGACAGAAGGAGACGGTGCAGACGGAAGGAGACGGTGCAGACGGAGGGAGACGGTGCAGACGGAAGGAGACGGTGCAGACAGAGGGAGACGGTGCAGACAGAAGGAGACGGTGCAGACGGAGGGAGACGGTGCAGACAGAAGGAGACAATGCAGACAGAAGGAGACGGTGCAGACGGAAGGAGACGGTGCAGACAGAGGGAGACGGTGCAGACAGAAGGAGACGGTGCAGACGGAACGAGACGGTGCAGACAGAGGGAGACGGTGCAGACGGAAGGAGACGATGCAGACAGAAGGAGACGGTGCAGACAGAAGGAGACGGTGCAGACGGAGGGAGACGGTGCAGACAGAAGGAGACGGTGCAGACAGAGGGAGACGGTGCAGACGGAGGGAGACGGTGCAGGCGGAAGGAGACGGTGCAGACGGAGGGAGACGGTGCAGACGGAGGGAGACGGTGCAGGCGGAAGGAGACGGTGCAGACAGAAGGAGACGGTGCAGATGGAAGGAGACGGTGCAGACAGAAGGAGACGGTGCAGACGGAAGGAGACGGTGCAGACGGAAGGAGATGGTGCAGACGGAGGGAGACGGTGCAGACGGAAGGAGACGGTGCAGACGGAGGGAGACGGTGCAGACAGAAGGAGACGGTGCAGACAGAAGGAGACGATGCAGACGGAAGGAGACGGTGCAGACGGAAGGAGACGGTGCAGACGGAAGGAGACGGTGCAGACGGAGGGAGACGGTGCAGACAGAAGGAGACGGTGCAGACGGAAGGACACGGTGCAGACAGAAGGAGACGGTGCAGACAGAAGGACACGGTGCAGACAGAAGGAGACGGTGAAGACGGAGGGAGACGGTGCAGACAGAAGGAGACGGTGCACACGGAGGGAGACGGTGCAGACAGAAGGAGACGGTGCAGACGGAAGGAGACGGTGCAGACGGAAGGAGACGGTGCAGACAGAAGGAGACGGTGCAGACAGAAGGAGACGGTGCAGACAGAAGGAGACGGTGCAGACAGAGGGAGACGGTGCAGACAGAACGAGACGGTGCAGACAGAAGGAGACGGTGCAGACGGAGGGAGACGGTGCAGACAGAAGGAGACGGTGCAGACATAGGGAGACGATGCAGACAGAAGGAGACGGTGCGGACAGAAGGAGACAGTGCAGACAGAAGGAGACGGTGCAGACAGAAGGAGACGGTGCAGACAGAAGGAGACGGTGCAGACAGAAGGAGACGGTGCAGACGGAAAGAGACGGTGCAGACAGAAGGAGACGATGCAGACAGAGGGAGACGGTGCAGACAGAAGGAGACGGTGCAGACAGAAGGAGACGGTGCAGACAGAAGGAGACGATGCAGACGGAAGGAGACGATGCAGACGGAAGGAGACGGTGCAGACGGAAGGAGACGGTGCAGACAGAAGGAGACGGTGCAGACAGAAGGAGACGGTGCAGACAGAAGGAGACGATGCAGACGGAAGGAGACGGTGCAGACGGAAGGAGACGGTGCAGACGGAAGGAGACGGTGCAGACGGAGGGAGACGGTGCAGACAGAAGGAGACGGTGCAGACGGAAGGACACGGTGCAGACAGAAGGAGACGGTGCAGACAGAAGGACACGGTGCAGACAGAAGGAGACGGTGAAGACGGAGGGAGACGGTGCAGACAGAAGGAGACGGTGCAGACGGAGGGAGACGGTGCAGACAGAAGGAGACGGTGCAGACGGAAGGAGACGGTGCAGACAGAAGGACACGGTGCAGACAGAAGGAGACGGTGCAGACAGAAGGACACGGTGCAGACAGAAGGAGACGGTGAAGACGGAGGGAGACGGTGCAGACAGAAGGAGACGGTGCAGGCGGAAGGAGACGGTGCAGACGGAAGGAGACGATGCAGACAGAAGGAGACGATGCAGACAGAAGGAGACGGTGCAGACAGAAGGAGATGGTGCAGACAGAAGGAGACCATGCAGACAGAAGGAGACGGTGCAGACAGAAGGAGACGATGCAGACAGAAGGAGACGATGCAGACAGAAGGAGACGGTGCAGACAGAAGGAGACGGTGCAGACAGAAGGAGGCGGTGCAGACAGAAGGAGACGGTGCAGACGGAGGGAGACGGTGCAGACGGAGGGAGACGGTGCAGACAGAAGGAGACGGTGCAGACAGAGGGAGACGGTGCAGACAGAAGGAGACGGTGCAGACGGAGGGAGACGGTGCAGACGGAGGGAGACGATGCAGACAGAAGGAGACGATGCAGACAGAAGGAGACGGTGCAGACGGAGGGAGACGATGCAGACGGAAGGAGACGGTGCAGACGGAAGGAGACGGTGCAGACGGAGGGAGACGATGCAGACAGAAGGAGACGGTGCAGACAGAAGGAGACGGTGCAGACGGAAGGAGACGGTGCAGACAGAAGGAGACGGTGCAGACAGAAGGAGACGATGCAGACAGGAGACGGTGCAGACGGAAGGAGACGGTGCAGACGGAAGGAGACGGTGCAGACAGAAGGAGACGGTGCAGAGAGAAGGAGACGGTGCAGACGGAAGGAGACGATGCAGACGGAAGGAGACGGTGCAGACGGAAGGAGACGGTGCAGACGGAAGGAGACGGTGCAGACGGAAGGAGACGGTGCAGACAGAAGGAGACGGTGCAGACAGAAGGAGACGGTGCAGACGGAAGGAGACGGTGCAGACGGAAGGAGACGGTGCAGACAGAAGGAGACGGTGCAGACAGAAGCAGACGGTGCAGACAGAAGGAGATGATGCAGACAGAAGGAGACGGTGCAGACGGAAGGAGACGATGCAGACAGAGGGAGACGGTGCAGACGGAAGGAGACGGTGCAGACGGAAGGAGACGATGCAGACAGAAGGAGACGATGCAGACAGAAGGAGACGGTGCAGACGGAAGGAGACGATGCAGACAGAAGGAGACGGAGGGAGACGGTGCAGACAGAAGGAGACGATGCAGACAGAAGGAGACGATGCAGACAGAAGGAGACGATGCAGACAGAAGGAGACGGTGCAGACGGAAGGAGACGATGCAGACAGAAGGAGACGATGCAGACAGAAGGAGACGATGCAGACAGAAGGAGACGGTGCAGACGGAAGGAGACGATGCAGACAGAAGGAGACGATGCAGACGGAGGGAGACGGTGCAGACGGAAGGAGACGGTGCAGACAGAAGGAGACGGAGGGAGACGATGCAGACAGAAGGAGACTGTGCAGACGGAGGGAGACGGTGCAGACGGAGGGAGACGGTGCAGACAGAAGGAGACGGTGCAGACAGAAGGAGATGTTGCAGACGGAGGGAGACGGTGCAGACGGAGGGAGACGGTGCAGACAGAAGGAGACGATGCAGACAGAAGGAGACGGTGCAGACAGAAGGAGACGATGCAGACAGAAGGAGACGATGCAGACGGAGGGAGACGGTGCAGACAGAAGGAGACGATGCAGACAGAAGGAGACGATGCAGACGGAGGGAGACGGTGCAGACAGAAGGAGACGATGCAGACAGAAGGAGACGGTGCAGACAGAAGGAGACGATGCAGACGGAGGGAGACGGTGCAGACAGAAGGAGACGATGCAGACGGAGGGAGACGGTGCAGACGGAGGGAGACGATGCAGACAGAAGGAGATGGTGCAGACGGAGGGAGACGATGCAGACAGAAGGAGACGGTGCAGACAGAAGGAGACGGTGCAGACAGAAGGAGACGATGCAGACAGAAGGAGACGGTGCAGACAGAAGGAGACGGTGCAGACGGAGGGAGACGGTGCAGACAGAAGGAGACGGTGCAGACAGAAGGAGACGATGCAGACAGAAGGAGACGGTGCAGACGGAAGGAGACGATGCAGACAGAAGGAGATGTTGCAGACGGAAGGAGAAGGTGCAGACGGAGGGAGACGGTGCAGACAGAAGGAGACGGTGCAGACGGAGGGAGACGGTGCAGACGGAGGGAGACGATGCAGACAGAAGGAGACGGTGCAGACGGAGGGAGACGGTGCAGACAGAAGGAGACGGTGCAGACGGAGGGAGACGGTGCAGACGGAGGGAGACGGTGCAGACAGAAGGAGACGGTGCAGACGGAGGGAGATGGTGCAGACAGAAGGAACGGTGCAGACGGAGGGAGACGGTGCAGATGGAGGGAGACGGTGCAGACGGAGGGAGACGATGCAGACAGAAGGAGACGATGCAGACGGAGGGAGACGGTGCAGACAGAAGGAGACGGTGCAGACGGAGGGAGACGATGCAGACGGAAGGAGACGGTGCAGGCGGAAGGAGACGATGCAGACGGAAGGAGACGGTGCAGGCGGAAGGAGACGGTGCAGACAGAAGGAGACGGTGCAGACGGAGGGAGACGATGCAGACGGAAGGAGACGGTGCAGGCGGAAGGAGACGATGCAGACGGAAGGAGACGGTGTAGGCGGAAGGAGACGGTGCAGATGGAAGGAGATGGTGCAGACGGAGGGAGATGGTGCAGACGGAAGGAGACGGTGCAGGCGGAAGGAGACGGTGCAGATGGAAGGAGATGGTGCAGACGGAGGGAGATGGTGCAGACAGAGGGAGACGGTGCATTGGAGGCAGCTCAGTGAAAGTTCTCTCGACTCATTGCCGAGGTGAAGGGTTTGCCTTCTGAACAGGGGTTGAGCAGGTTGGCCCATGCTCGTTGGTGTTTAGAAGACTGCATGGTGATCTCATCGAAACATACAAGATCCTGAGGGGGCTTCACAGAGTGGGTGCTAAGAGGAATTTCCCCTTGTGGCAGCAACTAGAACTAGGCGACTGTAAAGATGCACTTTCACAGACTTCATTAATGAACACAAAAGGTATTTATTAACAAGAAAACAGAAACCTCAATGCTGGAACTTACTCACAAAATGTCTCTTTGCCTAAGAGACTCTCTCGCCATAGGGTGATTCCACACTGGATATTTATATCCAGGCCATGTGACCCTTACTCTGCTGTGTTGCCCTTAAAGGAACAATCACCACAGGGACACAGTTTCAGAGTAAGGGGTCTCCCATTTAAGATGGACATGAGGAGGAATAAGGCCAATGAATCTACAGATCCTCTTCCACAGGGAAGACAGAGTCATTGACAGATTAGGGAATCAAAGACTATGGTGAACTTGGTAAAAAATTGAGTAAAGGCAATGATCAGGTCAGCCATGATGCAATTGAACAGCTAAGGAGGCTCAGGGGGTAGAATGAGAGGTCTAATCCCAGCTCTTACTTCAAACATTCTTCGGTAATTAACAGACCATAGGGCAGCATGGTAGCATGGTGGTTAGCATAAATGCTTTACAGCTCCAGGGTCCCAGGTTCGATTCCCAGCTGGGTCACTGTCTATGCGGAGTCTGCACGTCCTCCCCGTGTGTGCGTGGGTTTCCTCCGGGTGCTCCGGTTTCCTCCCACAGTCCAAAGATGTGCGGGTTAGGTGGATTGGCCATGCTAAATTGCCCGTAGTGTCCTTAAACGTAAGGTTAAGGGGGGGGGGGGGGGGGGGGTTGTTGGGTATAGGGTGGATACGTGGGTTTGAGTAGGGTGATCATGGCTCGGCACAACATCGAGGGCTGAAGGGCCTGTTCTGTGCTGTACTGTTCTATGTTCTATGCTCTATAGTTACAGTCACCTCCCTGTGAGGGCTCTGCTCTGACTCTCAGGATAGAAGGAGATTGAGGGGAGTTGAAGACAGAGTGTTTGTCGGTGGTGATGTGTTGGGTATGCTGGGTCTGCGAGGACTGTGTTTACCATAGCAGTGAGAGAGACAGGCTTCCAACACTTGGAGAAATGCAACTCTATTTTATTGAACTACCAACTGTTAAACATACTTAAACTGTGGGTTGACACTATGCTGAGTTGACTGGAGACCTGAGGCTAACCTGACCAGACTATCTTACTACCACATGATGGATATTCATGTTGTTGCTACACGGGCTCTGGCTGTCTCAGAGGCTGCATCCCAAGAGAGCGGGAAAACTAGTGCCCTCTGGCTTTATAGTGGCCGTGTCCTGTCTGGTCATTGGCTGCTGTGTTCTGTGTGTTAATTGGTCATCCTGTGTGTCAATCAATGTCTGTCTGTGCACCATCATATACCTGTGTGTATATTATGACCTCTCCCCCTTTTAAAAAACGTGTACATGGCAATAAATAGTGAGTATGTGAATGTGTCTGACTATGTACAAAGTATGTGAGCGTATTTACATGACCAGGAACCTGAATATATACAAAAAATACAAACGTATTTACATGGGAAAGTGTCTAGTGCAGATAGAGTGCATATAACAAATTATAGAAAACAATATGTACAGGCGATTAAACGAAGAACAAGGCAACGAAACATTCAGTCTATAAATTCAGTCTCTGTGGCGGACGACAAATTCTGGTTGACCGCCTCAAGGGTGGGTCAGGGGCCGCCTGCTCTGGAATGGGCAGAGCTGCATCGACTGTAGAGGGTGGCAAAAGAAGAGGCAAACCGGTGAGCTCTTGGAAGGGCGTGTCCTGAGAATGCATCAGGCGAGGCAGGGTATCACATTCAGGTGGCGAGCGTGGCAGCAGCCACAGTGCCCGCCTATTACGGCGAAGAAAGGAGCCATCAGGCATGCGAACGAGGAACAATCTCGGGGCCACTTGCTTGACCACCACAGCTGTGGCAGACCAGCCACCGTCAGGTAGCTGAACACGAACCTGGTCAACAGGGGAGAGAGCAGGGAGGTCCGCGGCATGGGCGTCGTACGCCGAATTGCATTGGGCCCGAGACAGTTGCATTCTTTGCAGGACCGGGAAATTGTCAAGGTCCGGGATGTGGATTTCAGGCACCGCCGTCCGTAGTGTGCGGTTCATTAGCAGCTGTGCTGGGGACAGGCCAGCGGACAAGGGAGTCGCCCTGTAGGCTAACAGCACCAGGTTAAAGTCTGAGCCCGAGTCAGCCGCTTTACACAGGAGTCGTTTGACAATGTGTATCCCCTTTTCAGCTTTCCCATTTGACTGGGGGTAGTGGGGGCTCGAGGTGGCGTGCGTGAAATTGTATCATCGGGCAAAATCGGTCCACTCCTGACTGACAAAGCACGGGCCATTATCAGTCATGACCGTGAGTGGAATGCCATGACGGGCAAAGGTTTCTTTGCACGCCCGGATGACTGTTGCTGATGTGAGGTCATGCAGTCTGACCACCCCGGGGTAGTTGGAGAAATAATCCACAATGAGGACGTAGTCCCGGCCTTTTGCATGGAAGAGATCAATGCCAACCTTGGTCCATGGGGACGACACCAGTTCATGGGCTGCAAAGTCTCTTTCGGCTGAGCAGGCTGGAACCGTTGGCACCTAGGGAAATTTAGAACAGTGTTGACGATATCCTGATTGATGCCAGGCCAGTACACTGCCTCTCGGGCTCGCCGGCGACACTTTTCCACCCCCAGGTGACCCTCGTGGAGCTGGCCAAGGACGAGCTCCTACATACTTTGTGGTATGACGATCCTGTCCAATTTCAACAGAATGCCATCGACCACTGCCAGATCGTCTTTTATGTTGTAGAATTGCAGGCACTGGCCCTTTTGCCACCCGTCTGTGAGATGGCGCATGACCCGTTGGAGCAGAGGATCCTTGGCCGTTTCATGACGAATCTGGATGACTCGTTCGTCAGTGGCGGGGAAGTTGGATGCGCAGAACTCAACATGGGCATTGATCTGGCAGACGATGTCTGACTGCTCGCACGGCGTGGTGATGGAGCGAGAGAGTGCATCGGCCACGATGAGCTCCTTGCCCGGGGTGTAGACCAGTTCGAAATCATAGTGTCTGAGCTTGAGGAGGATGCGTTGTAGACATGCCGTCATATCGTTGAGGTCCTTCTGTATGATGTGAACCAGTGGCCTGTGGTCCGTTTTGACCGTAAATTTGGGGAGTCCATACACGTAGTCATGGAATTTGTCAATCCTCGTGAGGAGCACCAGGCACTCTTTCTCAATTTGAGCATAGCGCTGCTCAGTAGGCGTCATGGCTCTAGATGCATACGCGACTGGGGCCCAGGAGGAGGATTTGTCACGCTGGAGGAGTACTGCCCCAATGCCAGACTGGCTCGCATCAGTGGAGATCTTCATCTCCTTGGCAGGGTCGAAGAATGACAGTACCGAGGCCTTGGTGAATTTCGCCCTGAGTTCACGCCACTCTCGCTCATGATCTTTACAAGATTGCGGGGAGCTGTGGTGTGAGATGCGAGGTTGGGGATAAACTTCCCAAGGAAGCTGACCATCCCCAGGAAGCGGAGAACCGCCTTCTTGTCCTCCGGGGTCTTCATAGCATTGATCGCCGACACCTTATATGCATCTGGCTGCACACCGAACTGCGAAATATGGTCGCCGAGGAACTTTATTTCTGCTTGACCGAACGAGCATTTGGCTCTGTTGAGTCGGAGGCCATGCTCGTGGATCCTCTGGAACACTTGCTTGAGGCGATCGATGTGTTCCTGCGGAGTCGTAGACCAGACAATGATGTCATCGATGTACATTCGCACCCCCTCGATGCCCTCCATCATTTGCTCCATTATTCGGTGGAACACCTCCGAGGCGGAGATGATGCCAAAGGGCATCCGGGTGTAACAATACCGGCCAAACGGGGTGTTAAAAGTGCACAGCTTCCGACTGGATGCGTCAAGTTGTATCTGCCAAAACCCCTTGGAGGCATCCAACTTTGTGAAAAATTTGGCGCGAGCCATTTCGCAGGTGAGTTCTTCACGCTTTGGGATAGGGTAGGGTTCCCTCACGATGTTACGGTTCAAATCTTTGGGGTTGATACAAATGCGAAGTTCCCCTGATGGTTTTTTAACACAAACCATGGAGCTAACCCAGTCCGTGGGTTCCGTGACCTTAGAAATGACGCCCTGGTCCTGGAGGTCCTGCAGCTGCTGCTTGAGGCGGTCCTTAAGGGGCGCCGGCACCCGATGGGGTGCATGAACCACAGGCGTGGCATTCGGTTTTAAAAGGATTTTGTACGTGTATGGGAGTGTGCCCATACCCTCGAAGACGCCGTGGTGTCGTGCAATTATGTCCTTTAATTGTGTCTGGAAGTCAGCATCTGGCGAGGTTGATGCCCCAGCGGGCGACATGGAGTGAACCCGCTGTACGAGATTCAGGATTTTGCAGGCCTGAGCACTGAGCAAGGAAGCTTTGTTGGACCCTACAATTTCGAAGCGCAGGGTGGCTCTTAAGGAACGGTGCGATACCACAAGCTGGCATGAGCCACTGGCAGCAATGGCATTGCCATTGTCGTCAAGAAGCTGGCAGGCCGATGAAAGGATGGTTGGCTTGACGTGGATGTTATCCAGGTCAGACTGCAAAATGAGTTTGGCTGAAGCGCCGGTGTCCAGCCTGAATCGTATGCGAGATTTGTTGACCGTAAGGGTGGCACACCACTCGTCGTCCGGATCAATGCTCATCACTGGGAGGGGCTTGGCCTTTTTTGAGGAAAGCATCGCATGCTTGGTGATGATGCCCACCCGGAATGGGGATGTGAGATCCTCGGTGTCGCGGTGTGGAACCGTGTCGGAGATGGAATCTGCAACGGGTTGCTGCACGGATCGGACGTTCCTGCGCTGCTGCTGGGACCGATGTGAGGTGGGCAGTTGAGCAGACCTGCACAGGGCTGCATAGTGTCCCAGCTTGCTACACTGGAGACAGCGTCGAGATTTTGTGGGACATTGCCGCTTTAAGTGGGAGGAGCCACAGTTGTTGCACATCGTGGCGCCAACGTCAGGATGCTCCGTGCGCCACTGCACATGCGCGGTGCGGTCGAACGATGTGCGCACCTGCGCAGTTCGGTCCTCGGCCTCGCCCTTCCCTCGGTCACTGCTGGCATGCGCAAAAGCCCGGGAAAAGTGCACAAAATGGCTGCCCTCATCCAGATTCAGGCCCTGGAGATGTTTTACGGCCTGCACCCGCTCTACATCATGGGGGCCTTGCCGCGCCGTCTCTGCCGCCTTAATGTGAGAGTACTGGTTAGTAGCGTGCTCATGTAGGCCGCAGGTCTCGATGGCTATTGCGAGGGTGAGCTGCTTCACTTTAAGGAGCTGCTGGCGAAGGGGGTCGGAGTGGACCCCGAAAATGATCTGGTCGCGGATCATGGAGTCGGAGGTGGAGCCGTAGTTACAGGATTGTGCGAGGATACGGAGATGGGTTAAGAAGGATTGAAAAGGTTCATCCTTACCCTGCAGACGCTGTTGAAACACGTAGCGTTCAAAACTCTCGTTGACTTCGATGTCACAGTGGCTGTCGAACTTGAGCAGGACTGTTTTGAACTTGGACTTGTCCTCACCTTCAGCAAATTTGATGGAGTTAAAGATGTGGATGGCGTGGTCACCGGCCGTAGAGAAGAGAGCAATCTTTCTGGCACCCGATGCGGCCTCGAGGTCGGTGGCTTCGAGATACAGCTGAAACTTCTGCTTAAAAATCTTCCAGTTGGCACCGAGGTTGCCGGCGATGCGGAGCTGCGGGGGAGGGCGGACGCTGTACATGTTACCGGATGGCTGATCGCTGGTCAAAGGCAGACTATCTCAAGGTAGACCCGTCAAACTCTAACATCACGCACTGGTACCATGATGTGTTGGGTATGCTGGGTCTGCGAGGACTGTGTTTACCAGAGCAGTGAGAGAGACAGGCTTCCAACACTTGGAGAAATACAACTCTATTTTATTGAACTACCAACTGTTAAACATACTTGAACGGTGAGTTGACACAATGCTGAGTTGACTGGAGACCTGAGGCTAACCTGACCAGACTATCTTGCTGCCACATGGTGGATATTCGTGTTGTTGCTACACGGGCTCTGGCTGTCTCAGAGGCTGCATCCCAAGAGAGCGGGAAAACTAGTGCCCTCTGGCTTTATAGTGGCCGTGTCCTGTCTGGTGATTGGCTGCTGTGTTCTGTGTGTTAATTGGTCATCCTGTGTGTCAATCAATGTCTGTCTGTGCACCATCATATACTTGTGTGTATATTATGACAGGTGGGTGGGGTTTGTCTATGGTTCAGATTGGATAACAGCAGATTGACCGGTGGGTGCTGTTCATTTTCTGCACAAAATGTAAGTTAACAATCCAAGAGAGTTTGTAACTCTTACCTCTCCATATCCAGTGTAATCAAGTTCGATAAGTTCGAAAGCTGCCAGCAATTCCCCGCCCATTGTCTGCCCTTTATAAATGTCATGAAACTCTAAAGAAGGTCTCACATAGCTGTCCTCCTGCAGCTTCACACTGGGAGCTGCGAAAGCTCGTCCAATAAACTCTGGGGCACCCTGTTTGTGAAAAAGAATAATTTCAGACTCAAATTCATTCTACAATCCATTGTGTAAATATAAATATCCATTTTATAACATCATGCAACATGTGGGCAGAATTCGTCATTGATCACACATCCCATTCCCACACACCCAAACGTCTGTGATTCCAGGTGAAAGTTAAAGGAAAGAATGGAAATCATAATTCCTCAATAAGAATTACACCAACCAGCATTTGGAGAATTGTCCCCACCAGTACTGTACCCCAGTGTTATACAGTGACAGACCCGTCCCCACCAGTACTGTACCCCAGTGTTATACAGTGACAGACCCGTCCCCACCAGTACTGTACCCCAGTGTTATACAGTGACAGACCCATCCACACCAGTACTATACCCCAGTGTTATACAGAGACAGACCCATCCCCACAAGTACTGTACCCCAGTGTTATACAGTGACAGACCCGTCCCCACCACTACTGTACCCCAGTGTTATACAGTAACAGACCCGTCCCCACCAGTACTGTACCACAGTGTTATACAGTGACAGACCCGTCCCCACCAGTACTGTACCCCAGTGTTATACAGTGACAGACCCGTCCCCACCAGTACTGTACCCCAGTGTTATACAGAGACAGACCCATCCCCACAAGTACTGTACCCCAGTGTTATACAGTGACAGACCCGTCCCCACCAGTACTGTACCCCAGTGTTATACAGTGACAGACCCGTCCCCACCAGTACTGCACCCCAGTGTTATACAGGGACAGACCCATCCCCACCAGTACTGTACCCCAGTGTTATACAGTGACAGACCCATCCCCACCAGTACTGTACCCCAGTGTTATACAGTGACAGACCCGTCCCCACCAGTACTGTACCCCAGTGTTATACAGTGACAGACCCATCCCCACCAGTACTGTACCCCAGTGTTATACAGTAACAGACCCGTCCCCAGCAGTACTGTACCCCAGTGTTATACAGTGACAGACCCGTCCCCACCAGTACTGTACCCCAGTGTTATACAGTGACAGACCCGTCCCCACCAGTACTGTACCCCAGTGTTATAAAGTGACAGACCCGTCCCCACCAGTACTGTACCCCAGTGTTATAAAGCGACAGACCAATCCCCACCAGTACTGTACCCCAGTGTTATACAGTAACAGACCCGTCCCCACCAGTACTGCACCCCAGTGTTATACAGTGACAGACCCGTCAACACCAGTACTGTACCCTCGTGTTATACAGGGACAGACCCGTCCCCACCAGTACTGTACCCCAGTGTTATACAGTGACAGACCCGTCCCCACCAGTACTGTACCCTCGTGTTATACAGGGACAGACCCGTCCCCACCAGTACTGTACCCCAGTGTTATACAGTGACAGATCCGTCCCCACCAGTACTGTACCCCAGTGTTATAAAGCGACAGACCCATCCCCACCAGTACTGTACCCCAGTGTTATACAGTAACAGACCCGTTCCCACCAGTACTGTACCCCAGTGTTATACAGTGACAGACCCGTCCCCACCAGTACTGTACCCCAGTGTTATACAGTGACAGACCCGTCCCCACCAGTACTGTACCCCAGTGTTATACAGTGACAGACCCGTCCCCACCAGTACTGTACCCCAGTGTTATACAGTGACAGACCCGTCCCCACCAGTACTGTATCCCAGTGTTATACAGTGACAGACTCGTCCCACCAGTACTGTATCCCAGTGTTATACAGAGACAGACCTGTCATCGTGCTCTCTCCAAAATGAATGCTGGTATAAGAATATAACATCTATTATCATGCGGTGTGAGTTATTTGCAATTCAGGATAATAACTTTATTGCCATCCAGCATTAATACTCATTTACCCGGTGACAATTCTGCTGTTATTCTTTTCTGAAAAATGTTTTCGAACTCACCATGCTGTCATAGTCAAAGATATTGATGATGATAATGGGAGGATCATTTTTCAGTTCCTCTTTACTTCCCTCGATCAGGATTTGATCAAACAGCAACATCTCAGACCACATTGGGGAAAGCGTTTCTTCCAGATACTGTGGAGGAATTTTAGAAAATGTTATATTTATTATGACTTTTTTTTCAATTACAAAAAATGTATTGAAACTACAGGGGCTGGGTTCTCCGTTCCTGAGACTAACGGCTAGATTCTCCGATTTTGAGGCTACGTCCGGAGCATGCGTCTAGTCTTACGACCAAAAGGTCTGCACTGTGGTGAATGTGATTCACACTATACATAGTTGCCAATATCACTCCATGTATATATGTTCGTTATCTACCCATTGTAAGTGCAGTTGCACTATCCGACCACCAGGGGGAGTCGCTCTGGGAGTACGCGAGAGTTTGTACTGGGCTCCTCCCTTGGCTCCGCCCAGGACTCCTCCCCCTGGGACCGATGTATAAAGATCAGTGCCTTAGAGCCAGCCTGCCATTTCACCTGAAATTCAACGACGAATAGGCTGGCTCTATTGTAAGTGTATTAAAGCCTCTGTTCAGATCCAACTACACGTGTTCGCTGAATTGATGGTTCCATCAATTTAATACACTTAAGAAGCTGCCGAAGTAAAGCATGGAATCCGCTCTAAAACCAGGACGTCTTGAACTCGATCTGCAGGATGCAGAGGCAAAAGAAACCTTCTTCCACTGGCTGAAATGTTTTAAGGCCTACCTGGCCGAGATCAGCACCGCGAGTTGAACAATCTCTCAAATGACTGCAATTACCAGGCAGTAACCGCGGCCGAACATAGGGAGCTTGCTGTGCGGGATGTTTTTGTAGCGGGCCTTTGATCTAGCTATGTACGCCAGACACTATTAGAAAATGGGGCCCAGGGCTTAGAGACTACCGTAGAGGCTGCTATCACGATGGAAGTTTCCTTCCGCAGCCTCAACTCGTTTCCCGCGGACCCCGCTAACCCCGCATGGGCCCCCGACCTGAGGACCCCCCAAGCCTGTGCCGCAAGGCCCTCCAGCTATCGCGCTGCCACAGCCGATCCTACTGCCCCAGTCAACTACTCAAGCTATCCAGCTGCTCCAGCTAATTATTCAGCTTCCCCAGCCAGCTACTCAGCTCCCCAAACCAGTTATTCTACTGCTCCAGCCTGCCACTATTCAGCTCGCCAAACCAGTTATTCAACTGCTCCAGCCTGCCACTATTCAGCTCCCCAAACCAGTTATTCAACTGCTCCAGCCTGCCACTTCTGTGGACAAAGCCAGCACCCGCAGCAGCGCTGCTCAGCCCGATCCGCGACCTGCAGCAGCTGCGGGAAGAAAGGCCACTATGCTAGAGTGTGCCTCGGCAGAAGGGCCCCAGCCCTCAACACCCCAACAGTCCAAAAACATCGCCCCCAGCACCAGCAGGCCCGCGGGGCCCGAAACGCTGCGGCCTACGCTCAGGCTCCGCCCCCTCCCGCCATGTGCGATCCATGGGGGCCGCCATCTTGGCAAACCTCCACCATGCGGCCGGCCACGTGCGATTCATAGGGGCCGCCATCTTGGACACAATCTTCACCACCCTCCACGTGCGATCCACGGGCCCTAGCTGCATCCCCAGACTCAAACAGCTCATCGGAGGAGTACGACCTCCCCGGGCAGTCACCACATGGCCCGCAATTCAGCGCAATGTTCCTACATCAAGCTTGCCAGAACGCAGCGGCATCTACTCGGCAGGACGCCCGATCGGAAGAATTCGACTCCCCCGGGCACCCACCACACGGCCCGCAACTCATCGCGGTCACCCTCGACCAATCTCGCCCCAAGCATCTGAGAAATTCGATGACAGAGGTCCAGATCAACGGGTACAACACGTCGTGCCTCTTCGACTCCGGGAGCACAGAGAGCTTCATACACCCAGAGCTGGTAAGACGCTGTTCCCTCCCTATTTATCCTGTCAACCAAACTATCGCCCTCGCTTCGGGCTCCCATTCCATCCAAATCCAAGGCCGCACTACAGCAACGCTAACGATTCGAGGCGCTAGCTATTCCAAATTTAAACTGTATGTCTTGCCCGACCTCTGCGCCCCACTCCTCTTAGGCTTGGATTTCCAATGTAACCTCCAGAGTCTCACCCTCAGCTTCGGCGGGCCCCTGCCCCCACTCACTATCTGCAGCCTCGCCACACTGTGCATCGCCCCCCCCCCTCCTCTCTTCGCCAACCTCACCCCGGATTGCAAACCGGTAGCCACCCGCAGCAGGCGGTACAGCCTGCAGGATAGGGTATTTATCAGAACGGAGGTCCGAAGGCTGCTCAGTGAGGGGATCATAAAGGCCAGTAACAGTCCCTGGAGAGCTCAGGTGGTGGTCGTCAAGACCGGAGAAAAATTCAGCATGGTCGTCGATTATAGCCAGACCATCAATCGCTTTACGCTCCTAGACGCGTATCCCCTCCCCAGAATTGCAGACATGGTAAACCAGATCGCCCAATATCGGCTATTTTCCACGGTGGATCTGAAGTCTGCATACCACCAGCTCCCAATCCGCCCGGAGGACCGCCACTACACGGCGTTCGAGGCCGATGGCCGCCTCTTCCATTTCCTCCGGGTTCCCTTCGGCGTCACTAACGGGGTTCCGGTGTTCCAACGAGCAATGTACCGAATGGTGGACCAGTACGGGCTGCGGGCCACGTTTCCGTATCTGGACAATGTTACCATCTGCGGCTATGACCAGCAGGACCACGACGCCAACCTCCACCGTTTTCTCCAGACGGCCCAAAAATTAAACCTTACCTATAACAAGGAGAAATGCGTGTTCCGTACAAACAGACTAGCCATCCTCGGCTACGTCGTGGAGAACGGAGTCCTGGGCCCAGACCCAGACCGTATGCGCCCCCTCTTAGAACTCCCCCTCCCCCATGGCCCCAAGGCCCTCAAACGGTGCTTGGGGCTCTTTTCGTACTTCGCCCAGTGGGTCCCCCAATATGCGGACATAGCCCGCCCACTCTTTAAGGCCACACTATTTCCCCTGTCAGCCGAGGCGCGCCAGGCCTTCAGCTGCATCAAGGAGGACATCGCCAAAGCAGCCATGCGGGCGGTGGATGAATCCACTCCCTTTCAGATTGAGAGCGACGCCTCAGTGGTAGCTCTAGCAGCCATTTTAAACCAAGCAGGGTGGCCCGTTGCATTTTTCTCCCGTACCCTCTCCGCTTCAGAACTCTGACACTCCTCAGTCGAGAAGGAAGCACAAGCCATCGTGGAGGCTATCCGACACTGGAGGCACTACCTCGCAGGTAGGAGGTTCACCCTCATCACCGATCAACGGTCGGTTGCCTTCGTGTTCGACAACTCACAAAGGGGCAAAATTAAAAATGACAAAATTCTTCGGTGGAGGATTGAACTCTCCACCTACAATTACGATATCAAATATCGACCGGGGAAGCTCAACGAGCCCTCGGATGCCCTATTCCGCGGGACATGCGCCAGCGTGCAAATCAGCCGCCTAAAAGCCATCCACAATGACCTCAGCCACCCAGGGGTCACCCGGCTCGCCCACTACATCAGAGCCCGAAACCTGCCTTTCTCCAACGAGGAGGTAAAAGCGGTCACCAGGGACTGCCCGATCTGTGCGGAGTGCAAACCGCACTTCTATAGACCAGACAGGGCCCACCTGGTCAAGGCTTCTAGGCCCTTTGAACACCTTGTGATCGATTTCAAAGGGCCACTCCCCTCCACTAACAAAAACATTTACTTCCTTAACATTATTGATGAGTTCTCCCGATTCCCCTTCGCCATCCCATGCCCCGATATGACCTCCCACACAGTCATTAGGGCTCTGCATAGTGTCTTCACCCTGTTCGGTTTCCCCAGCTACGTGCACAGCGACCGGGGTGAGTCCTTTATGAGCGACGAGCTGCGTCAGTACCTGCTCGACAAGGGCATCGCCCCGAGCAGGACTACCAGCTACAACCCCAGGGGGAACGGACAGGTGGAGAGGGAGAACGCGACGTTCTGGAAGTCCGTCCTACTGACCCTCCGGTCCAGGAAGCTCCAAGTTTCTCAATGGCAGGAAGTCCTCCCTGACGCGCTCCACGCAATTAGATCCCTCCTGTGTACAGCTACCAACCAAACCCCCCACGAGCGGTCTTCATTTTTTCCAGGGACACTACCACAGGGGTCTCACTTCCGGCGTGGCTGAGGACACCAGGCCCGGTTCTCCTAAGGAAGCACGTCAGGGCGCACAAGACCGACCCCATTGTTGAAAAGGTGCGCCTGCTTCATTCCAACCCACAGTACGCGTTTGTTGAGTTCCCGGATGGTCGCCAGGACACAGTATCCCTCGCGGACCTGGCACCCGCTGGATCCAGCCCCCCATCTACCCCCACCGAGGAACTCCTTTCCCCGTTCCCTATGCGGCCGCTCCCTTGCGCCCCCGATTCTGCGAGCTCACACCACCAGTCCCGAGCGCCAGCACCAGCCCGCCCCCGCACTAAGTATTGACGCCGGCGCAGGATTCGTGGAGTTCCATGAAGCAAAACTGGCGCCGCACCTGGACCGAATCCACGACCATTAAGGGGCTAGCACCGGCACCACGTGGAATACAATCGATTCCAATGAGAAACGGTGCCGGATTCGCCGGTTTAGCGATTGACACTCAGGAGGCTGATAAGCTGCAGCCGCACAGACACACACCACTCCCCACAAACACTATCGCAGCCAACAAGATGGCAGTGAGGAGAACGGCCCCAAGATTCACCGACGCCTAGCTGGAGACTCCAGGAGGAGGCTGCGCACAACCACCAGTAGCGGGAGAAGACATGGCCCAGTCACAGCAGGCCATGGCTGAGGACGTCGGCGGCATTGCCCAATCATTGGCTGATGCGGCACGAGCGTGCAGACCCTGGTGACACAGAGTGGGCCTCCAGGACTGGCAGTGTCAGGTGGCGGGGGATAACTCCACTCGCACCCCCATCCCATGGAGTAGCCCCGAGGGAAGAGGAGGTTATGAGGCTCATGCTGGTGACTCCCTCAGGAGAGGTGTCGGAACACAGCAGCACCTCGGACTCACTCTCTTTCCACCCTACCCCCCCTCCTCTCCTGTCCCTGGCACATCTGGTGGGCAGCGGGCAGAACGGGGCAGCACCAAGCTACCTGGGACACCTGAGCAGCAGCCGGGCCCATCCAGGCCCAGTCGCCCCAGACGCCGGCCCGCGGGGACCCTTGTCGCACGGCGGGAATCACAGCAGGCCGCCTCCACTTCTGATGTACTGTCTGGGGAACCACATAGGCATAGTGTTAGGGCTCATAAGGCTATCAAAGTAGACACCAGTTAAGTTGGCATGGGTGCAGGGTAGAGTTTAGTTATAGGAGCAACGGCACAAACCTGTCCTCATGTTGTCACATTGTGGGCAGACATTGTGGGTGGCCTGTGCTCTCCCCCTCCCTCCTATGTGCTGGAACCCTAACCCGACAACCCGACCCAACAGCCACCCACTGTCCACCCACCACCACTGCCCCCAGCCCTAGCAGAAGCCCCCAGCCAGCTGCATGGATCGCGGACGAGAGTGGTGGGACTGCACACCGTCCGCAGTTAGCAAACCGGGCTTCCGATCGCTGGGACCATACGTGGCCCGCGCCGTCATAAACTCAGCCCATCAGGGGAGGAGCATCGTGGATGGGCCGGCCGATGACGCGCCAACAGCCTTGCAACAGTGTGCAGCGCGTGTCCCAATGATGCTGGTTTGGAGGGGACGGAGCATCGCTGACCGGCATCAAACCGGCGCCGGCCCCTATTCTGCCGTCGGAATCCATTCTCTGCCTGATCGCTGATCCCGATTTTGGCATTGGGCTACGGGGAATCCCGCCCTCTTTTTCTATTTCTGCACAATGACATTCAGATTCTGTCATAGATCTTGAAGCATGCTACTCGTATCCAATCACTACCATTTTCCTGATGCAGCACCTACTGCACCTAGACCTCTGTTGAAATCTTGGTGTTTTTTGTTGAGTTGAAAAATGTTAATACTGGTGTTGTCGCTGGAGTTTTCTTTAGTATTATCCATTCTTGTTCGTGCTGTTCAGTCCAAAGTGAAGTTGTTCATTTTCTTCAGGATATCTCTGAGACAGGCTGTTTTTGACAGGTTTAGCACACTGGACTAAATCGCTGGCTTTTAAAGCAGACCAAAGCAGGCCAGCAGCACGGTTCAATTCCCGTGCCAGCCTCCCCGAACAGGCGCCGGAATGTGGCGACTAGGGGCTTTTCACAATAACTTCATTTGAAGCCTACTCGTGACAATAAGCAATTTTCATTTCAATTTCTTTGCTAAGAGATTTGGATGAACTTTCCAATGAAGTTGATCATGCCCAGTACTCTGGTACTCCCTTTTTATCTGTAGGTCGAGGCATATTTATGATGGCTTGTATCTTCATGTCATCAGGCTCTATTCCTTGAACAGATAATCTGTCTCCTAGGAATGTTATTTCCTTTACACCAAGCTGACATTTGGCCTTATTGAGTCGTAGCCCATTTCCTCTGACGTTTTGTAAGACCTGAATGCCTCCGTCATTGTGTTCCTCTTGGCTGGAACCTCAAATTATGATGTCATCGACGCCGACTCGAACACCCTGAATGCCTTCACCAATGTGTTCCATCGCTCTGTGGAATATTTCTGACACTGAGATTATGCCAAAGGGCAAACGAAGAAAGAAATACCTGCCAAAGGGAGTATTGAATGTACAATACATGGTATTTTCTTCATCTAGTTTGAGCTACCAGAATCCTTCCGAAGAATCAAGTTTGCTGAAATATTTTGCACCAGACATCTCACTTGTGATCTCCGCACTTTTAGGTACAGGAGCAAGAACAAATCTTTTTATATTCGCATTTAAATCTCTGGGAGCCATCCATATTCGAAAATCACTGTTTCTTTTTTATTTTACACATACCATTCAATTGACCCAATCTGAAGACTCTTGAATATTGTTAATAACGTCAAGATGTGTCATCCTGTCTAATTCATCCTTTAGTCACATAATGATGCTGGAACTCTTCTCGGAGCATGTACCACCAGTTGAGCAACCTTTTTTAATTGAACCTTGTAAGTGAAAAGTAAAACACCAAAACCCTGGAATATTTATGGAAAAGCCCGCAATGGATTCCACTGATCCACTGTGTGTGATCAGTGCACTGTCAGTGCTGTACACGCTTCTCACCAGCTCCAGTGCTTCACACGCTTCATCACCTAATAACCATTCATGACCGTCAGACTTCCGGTTGCGGTGATGCGGAGCTAAACCGCACGTTCGGTAGCTCCCGCTATTTTCGGTCTTTTGGGCTCTTTTAAGGGCCCGTAGCGGTATTGGTTGGACTTTCCCCCGTGTGGGAACACTTTCTCTAAGATTCTCCGCCGGTGGATGGCCTGGACCAGGAGCGGAGCGGTCAGAAAATCAGCTTTGGAGCAGAGAAAGGTGCGAGGCAGGAAAGGCAAGATGGCGGTGGGCGGGGAAGTAGCAGCGTGGCAGCAGTGGGCGCGAGAGCAGCAGGAGCTGCTTCAGCGCTCTTTCAGGGAGCTGAAGGCAGAGATCCTGGAACCGCTTAAGGCCTCCCTGGACAAGCTCATGGCAACCCAGACGGCTCAGGGTGCGGAGATCCGAGAGCTTCGGCAAAAGGCCTCGGAGAGCGAGGACGAACTCCTGGGCCTGGCAGTGAAGGTGGAGTCGCACGAGGCGCTCCAGAAGAAGTGGTCAGCGAGGATGGAGGAGATGGAGAACCGTGCCCGTCGGAAGAACCTGCGGATTCTCGGCCTCCCAGAGGGGCTGGAAGGTTCGGACTTGGGGGCCTATGTGACTATGATGCTGAACTTGCTAATGGGCGCGGGGTCGTTCCAGGGACCCTTGGAGCTGGAGGGTGCCCATCGGGTGCTGCTGAGGAAACCCAAGCCAAACGAGCCGCCTCGGGCGGTGCTGGTCCGTTTTCACCGCTTCGTTGACCGTGAGTGCGTGCTGAGATGGGCGAAGAAGGAGAGGAGTAGTAAGTGGGAGAATGCGGAGATCAGGATCTACCAGGACTGGAGTGCGGAGGTGGCAAAGAGAAGGGCTGGTTTTAATCGGGCAAAAGCAGTGCTCCACAAGAAGGGGGTCACGTTTGGCTTGTTACAGCCGGCACGCCTCTGGGTCACTTGTAAAGACCACCAGCTCTACTTTGACTCTCCGGCGGAGGCCTGGGCTTACGTCCAGGCAGAGAAGCTGGACTTGAACTGAGAACTGGGGGCTGGGGAACGGTGTACACAGCCCGGAGGCTTTGTCCTCCTTGGTATCTTTTCGCTTTTATCGGTTCTATTTAATGATGTCTTTTTGCTGTTCTTTTTTGGGACTGTTTACTTGGGCGTTTTGTCATGTCTGTTTTTTTTCCACGGGTTGAGAGTTTGGGAGTGGTTCGCGGTCCTGTTGAGTCATGTGCCCGTCTTTTCCCGCGTGTTGGGTCGGGGGGGCGGGGCTCAGGATGGAAGCACGGGCTTCTCTCCCGCGCTGGAGGAGCAGTGGGCGGGGCCGGCACTGGGGCGGGGGGGGCGCGGTGGTTGTGTTGCACTGGGGAGGGTCATTGGGGTGACGGGAGCAGCCGGGGTCAGCAGGAGTCGGCTGACCTACGGAAGTACAATGGAAGGGGTTATGCAGCTGGGGGGGGGGGCCCTAGCTTTGGGGGGGGGGGGGGGGGGGGAGGCTTGGGGGGGGGAATGGGGGGGGGGGTACCGGGTTGCTGCTGGAATGGCCAAGGAGCTGGAGCATGTAGATGGGGTCGGGATGGGGGTCTGTCGCCGTGGGAAACGGGCTCAGCGGGGGGCGCGGGCACGTGGCGGACTGAGGAAGGGTAATGGCTAGTCGACCGGGCAGGGGGGCAGGTAGCCCCCTGATCTGGCTGATAACCTGGAATGTGAGGGGACTGAATGGGCCGGTCAAACGGGCCCGGGTGTTTGCGCACCTGAAGGGGCTGAAGGCAGATGGGGCCATGCTCCAGGAGATGCATCTGAAGGTGGCGGATCAGGTTAGATTGAGGAAGGGATGGGTGGGCCAAGTGTTTCATTCGGGGCTGGATGCAAAAAATCAGGGGGTGGCGATCCTGGTGGGCAAGAGGGTGTCGTTCGAGGCGTCGAATGTGGTGGCAGACAGCGGCGGGAGGTACGTGATGGTGAGTGGCAAGCTGCAAGGGGAGCGGGTGGTGCTGGTCAATGTATACGCCCCGAATTGGGACGATGTGGGTTTCATGCGGCGCATGTTGGGCCGGATTCCAGATCTGGAGGTGGGGGGCCTGATAATGGGGGGGGGGGGGGGGGGGGGGGGGGGGGATTTCAACACGGTGCTGGATCCGCCACTGGATCGATCCAGTTCTAGGACGGGTAGGAGGCCTGCGGCAGCTAAGGTGTTGAGGGGGTTTATGGACCAGGTGGGGGGGGGGGGGGGGGTTGACCCATGGAGGTTTGCGAGACCGAGGGCCAGGGAATTTTCATACTTCTCCCATGTGCATAAGGCCTACTCCCGGATTGATTTTTTCATTATGAGTAGTGCGCAGATTGCGAGGGTGGAGGATGCTGAGTATTCTGCGATAGCCATTTCTGACCATGCCCCGCACTGGGTGGACCTCGAGCTGGGGGAGGAGAGAGACCAGCGCCCGCTTTGGCGTTTGGAGGTGGGGCTGCTGGCGGACGAGGAGGTGGGCAGTCGGGTTTGAGGATGTATCGAGAGGTACCTGGAGGCCAATGACAATGGAGCGGTCCGAGTGGGGACGGTTTGGGAGGCGCTGAAGGCGGTGGTTAGGGGGGAGCTGATCTCCATTCGAGCCCACAGGGAGAAGAGAGAGCAGAGAGAGAGGGAGAGACTGGTGGGGGAGATGGTGAGGGTGGACAGGAAATACGCGGAGGCTCCGGAGGAGGGATTGCTGAGGGAGCGGCGTAGTCTCCAGGCTGACTTCGACTTGCTAACCACCAGAAAGGCGGAAGCTCAGTGAAGGAAGGCACAGGGAGCGGTGTATGAATGTGGGGAGAAGGCGAGCAGGATGCTGGCGCACCAGCTCCATAAGCGGGATGCGGCCAGGGAGATTGATGGAGTTAAGGACCGGGGAGGAAATGTGGTGCGCAGGGGGGTAGACATTAATGGGGTCTTCAGGGACTTTTATGAGGAACTGTATCGGTCCGAACCCCCAGCGGAGGAGGGGGGGATGGGGCGCTTTTTGGACCGGCTGAGATTCCCGAGGGTGGAGGAGGGACAGGTGGAGGGACTGGGGGCGCCAGTTGAGTTGGTCAAAGGGGTAGGGAACACGCAGTCGGGGAAGGCGCCGGGGCCGGATGGGTTCCCGGTCGAATTCTGTAAGATGTATGCAGACCTGTTGGGCCCCCTGTTGGTTAGGACCTTCAACGGGGCGACGATGTCTCAGGCGCTGATTTCCTTGATCCTTAAGCGGGACAAGGATCCCCTGCAGTGTGGGTCATACAGGCCGATCTCACTCTTAAATGTAGACGCCAAGCTGTTGGCGAAGATTTTAGCCACGAGGATAGAGGACTGTGTGCCGCAGGTTATCCACGAGGATCAAACGGGGTTCGTGAAGGGGAGGCAGCTGAACACTAACATACAGAGGCTCTTGAATGTTATAATGATGCCGGCGGTAGAAGGGGAGGCGGAGATAGTGGTGGCGTTGGACGTGGAGAAGGCCTTTGATCGGGTTGAGTGGGGGTACCTGTGGGAGGTGCTGGAAAGGTTTGGGTTTGGGGAGGGGTTTGTCAGGTGGGTGAGGCTGTTATATGAGGCCCCGATGGCGAGCGTGGCCACGAATAGGAGGAGGTCGGAGAATTTTCGGTTATACCGAGGGACGAGGCAGGGGTGTCCCTTGTCCCCCCTGCTTTTTGCGCTGGCAAATGAACCCCTGGCCATGGCGCTGAGCGAGTCGAGGAACTGGAGGGGGCTGGTGCGGGGTGGGGAGGAGCACCGAGTGTCGCTCTATGCGGATGACCTATTGTTGTATGTGGCGGACCCGGTGGGGGGAATGCCGGAGGTGATGAGGATTCTCCGGGAATTTGGGGATTTCTCGGGGTACAAGCTCAACTTGGTGAAGAGCGAGCTGTTTGTTGTACACCCGGGGGACCAAGAGGGGGAGGTTGGTAGGCTCCCACTAAAAAGGGCGGAGAGGAGCTTCAGGTACTTAGGGGTCCAGGTGGCCAGGAGCTGGGGGGCCTTGCATAAGCTTAACCTCACAAGGTTGGTGGAGCCAATGGAGGAGGAGTTCGAGAGATGGGACATGTTGCCACTGTCTCTGGCGGGTAGAGTGCAATCAGTCAAGATGACGGTGCTCCCGAGATTTCTGTTCCTGTTCCAGTGCCTCCCCATCCTTATCCCGAAGGCCTTTTTCAGGCGGGTTAACAGGAGCATTTCGGGGTTTGTGTGGGTGCACGGGACCCCGAGGGTGAGGAGGGTGTTCTTGGAGCGGGGCAGGGATGGGGGGGGGGGCTGGCGCTGCCCAACCTCTGTGGGTATTATTGGGCTGTCAACGCAGCGATGGTGCGTAAGTGGGTAATGGACGGGGAAGGGGCAGCATGGAAGAGGATGGAGATGGCGTCCTGCGTGGACACGAGCCTGGAGGCGCTGGTAAAGGCGCCGCTGCCACTCCCTCCAACGAGGTATACCACGAGCCCGGTGATGGCGGCTACCCTCAAAATTTGGGGGCAATGGAGACGGCACAGGGGAGAGGTGGGGGCCTCGATGGGGTCCCCGATATGGGGGAACCACCGGTTTGTCCCAAAAAGAATTGATGACGGGTTCCTGAGTTGGCACAGGGCAGGTGTTAGGAGGTTGAGGGACCTGTTTGTAGACGGGAAGTTTGCAAGCCTGGGTGAGCTGGAAGGAAAGTTTGGGCTCCCCCGTGGAACACCTTTAGGTACATGCAGGTAAGGGCGTTTGTCAGGCGGAAGGTGGCGGAGTTCCTTCTGCTGCCGCCACGTGGGGTTTTGGGCTGAAGGGACGTGTATATTTGTTCTTTGCTAATGACGGGCGTTAATTTATTTCTTCTTTTTTGTATACATGGGGGCGGGTTTTGTTCTTTCTGTTCTTAGTATTTTCTGTTATTGATATTTTGTGAAAATTTGAATTAAAATAATTTTTTTAAAAAACGATTCACGACCGTCAGCAACTATCGAGAATTTTAATTTTTCACTTGTACGTCCAATTCACACATTTCCAATGTATCAATTCTCTAACCATTATCGTCCTTCAACAAGACTGGTTTATTCAAAATTCTCAGTTTTATTTGCATAGTCTTGATATCACTGATACTTATGAGCTTTGCTCTTGCTCCTGTATCTAACTTCACAGTGATAAGCGATCGATTTATCAACATAGAGACAGTTCATTTGTCCTTTGTCACTTTTATCACTTTTTGTTCTTTTCGGTGACATTTCATTCTTTTCGGTTGGATTACCCTGTCTTCATCCAAGACTACATCAACAAAAAAATGTGCCTTCCAAATTAATGTCATCAATTGTGTTAATTGCATGTGTGTAATTTGACATCATAATTTGAGGTTCCATCCAAGACCGCCCTGCATTAACTTTTTTGCTTGTGAAACATTGTTTCACAAAATGATTTTTTCCTTTGCACTTTGTTCAAATTTTGCCATAAGCTGGACATTGCCTCGGTAGGTGCCTGTTTCCACATCTTTTACACGCAATGGCTGCTTTTGCCGAGCGTTTAAAATGGCTGCCGCTGCTGGGACCATGTTTTATTTTTGAGTACGTCACAACTTCAATGGCATCGGCAGCGCTCTCACTTTTCGCGCCAAAACTTTGTGCATTCAATGTGCTTACATGTTGCACAGCTAGATCACTAGCGTAGCAAATCTTAATCGCGCCTTCGAACTGAAGCTCATTTTCGCGTAGAAGACGTTCACGCACCTTATCATTATTTACTCCAAAGACAATTTGATCCCAAATTATTAAATATTTTAAAATTGTGAAGTTACACATTTGTGCTTTTAACTTGAGGTCGGTAAGAAAGCTATCAAAGAACTCGCATGTTTTCTGCGTGCGCGTTCTAAATATGTATCACTCAGAAGTTTCATTCTTTTTTGGCAAAGATCAAAGCTTTTACTATCGTCCTCTTGTTCACATACAAAGTTATTGCAAATCTCAATCGTCTGTGGGCCTGCTACTATTAGCAACAGCGCTATCTTCTTTCAACTGGCTGCGCCTGCAATCCTAGAGCTGCTACATCTACATACAGTGTAAACTGTTGTTTAAAGGCATCATCATTACCGGTTACTAGGAGTTAACAAAGAACAAAGAAAAGTACAGCACAGGAACCGGCCCTTCGGCCCTCCAAGCCCGTGCCGATCATGCTGCCCATTCAAACTAAAATCTTCTACACTTCCTGGGTCCGTAACCCTCTATTCCCATCCTATTCATTCAAATAAAAGCAAATTACTGCGGATGCTGGAATCTGAAACGAAAGGGAAAATGCTGGAAAATCTCAGCAAGTCTGGCAGCATCTGTAGGGAGAGAAAAGAGCTAATGTTTCGAGTCCAATTCGAAAAACAAAACCCAACGTAAGTGTACTTTACCTGAATGCTCGTAGTATTCGGAATAAAGTAAATGAGTTGATGGCGCAAATCATCGTGAATGACTATGATTTAGTGGCCATTACTGAAACATGGTTAAAGGATGGTCACGACTGAGAGTTAAATATCCGAGGGTATCAAACTATTCGGAAGGAGAGTGGATGGTAAGGGAGGTGGTGTAGCTCTGTTATTTAAGGATGACATCCGGGCAATAGTTAGGGATGACATCGGTGCTATGGAAGATAAGCTTGAATCCATTTGGGTGGAAATCAGGAATAGTAAGGCGAAAAAGTCACTGATAGGAGTAGTCTATAGGCCACCAAATAGTAACGTGATGGTGGGGCAGGCAATAAACAAAGAAATAACTATTGCATGTAGAAATGGTACAGCAGTTATAATGGGGGATTTTAATCTACATGTCGATTGGTTTAACCAGGTCGGTCAAGGCAGCCTTGAGGAGGAGTTTATAGAATGTATCCGCGATAGTTTCCTAGAACAGTATGTATTGGAACCTACGAGGGAACAAGCGGTCCTAGGTCTTGTCCTGTGTAATGAGACAGGATTGATTCATGATCTCATAGTTAGCGATCCCCTCGGATGGAGCAATCACAATATGGTGGAATTTAAAATACAGATGGAGGGTGAGAAGGTAAAATCAAATACTAGTGTTTTGTGCTTAAACAAAGGAGATTACAATGGGATGAGAGACAAACTAGCTAAGGTAGACTGGGAGCAAAGACTTTATGGTGGAACAGTTGAAGAACAGTGGAGAACCTTCCAAGCGATTTTTCACAGTGCTCAGCAAAGGTTTATACCAACAAAAATGAAGGACGATAGAGAGGGAAAATCGACCGTGGATATCTAAGGAAATAAGGGAGAGTGTCAAATTGAAGGAAAAAGCATACAAAGTGGCAAAGATTAGTGGGAGACTAGAGGACTGGGAAATCTTTAGGGGGCAACAGAAAGCTACTAAGAAAGCTATAAAGAAGAGTAAGATAAAGTATGAGAGTAAACTTGCTCAGAATATAAAAACAGACAGTAAAAGTTTCTACAAATATATAAAACAAAAAAGAGTGGCTAAGGTAAATATTGGTCCTTTAGAGGATGAGAAGGGAGTTTTAATAATGGGAGATGAGGAAATGGCTGAGGAACTGAACAGGTTTTTTGGGTCAGTCTTCACAGTGGAAGACACAAATAACATGCCAGTGACTGATAGAAATGAGGCTATGACAGGTGAGGACCTTGAGACGATTGTTATCGCTAAGGAGGTAGTGATGGGCAAGCTAATGGGGCTAAAGATAGACAAGTCTCCTGGCCCTGATGGAATGCATCCCAGAGTGCTAAAAGAGATGGCTAGGGAAATTGCAAATGCACTAGTGATAATTTACCAAAGTTCACTAGACTCTGGGGTGGTCCCGGTGGATTGGATATTAGCAAACGTGACACCACTGTTTAAAAAAGGAGGTAGGCAGAGAGCAGGAAATTATAGGCCAGTGAGCTTAACTTCAGTAGTAGGGAAGATGCTGGAATCTATCGTCAAGGAAGAAATAGCGAGGCATCTGGATAGAAATTGTCCCATTGGGCAGACGCAGCATGGGTTCATAAAGGGCAGGTCATGCCTAACTAATTTAGAGGAATTTTTTGAGGACATTACCAGTACAGTAGATAACGGGGAGCCAATGGATGTGGTATATCTGAATTTCCAGAAAGCCTTTGACAAGGTGCCACACAAAAGGTTGCTGCATAAGATAAAGATGCATGGCATTAAGGGTAAAGTAGTAGCATGGATAGAGGATTGGTTAATTAATAGGAAGCAAAGAGTGGGGATTAATGGGTGTTTCTCTGTTTGACAATCAGTAGCTAGTGGTGTCCCTCAGGGATCCGTGTTGGGCCCACAATTGTTCACAATTTACATAGATGATTTGGAGTTGGGGACCAAGGGCAATGTGTCCAAGTTTGCAGATGACACTAAGATGAGTGGTAAAGCGAAAAGTGCAGAGGATACTGGAAGTCTGCAGAGGGATTTGGATAGGTTAAATGAATGGGCTAGGGTCTGGCAGATGGAATACAATGTTGACAAATGTGAGGTTATCCATTTTGGTAGGAATAACAGCAAACGGGATTATTATTTAAATGATAAAATATTAAAGCATGCTGCTGTGCAGAGGGACCTAGGTGTGCTAGTGCATGAGTCACAGAAATTTGGTTTACAGGTGCAACAGGTGATTAAGAAGGCAAATGGAATTTTGTCCTTCATTGCTAGAGGGATGGAGTTTAAGACTAGGGAGGTTATGTTGCAATTGTATAAGGTGTTAGTGAGGCCACACCTGGAGTATTGTGTTCAGTTTTGGTCTCCTTACCTGAGAAAGGACGTACTGGCGCTGGAGGGTGTGCAGAGGAGATTCACTAGGTTAATCCCAGAGCTGAAGGGGTTGGATTACGAGGAGAGGTTGAGTAGACTGGGACTGTACTCGTTGGAATTTAGAAGGATGAGGGGGGATCTTATAGAAACATTTAAAATTATGAAGGGAATAGATAGGATAGATGCGGGCAGGTTGTTTCCACTGGCGGGTGAAAGCAGAACTAGGGGGCATAGCCTCAAAATAAGGGGAAGTAGATTTAGGACTGAGTTTAAGATAGATAGGGCGGTATTCTCCGCTCCCAATAAAAACCGGGATGGCCGTCGTGAAATCGGCCGAGCTTCACGACGGCCTCGGGACCTGCTCCCCGCGCCTAATTCACCCCCACCCGGGGGGGCTAGGAGCGGGCCCCCGTCGTTTCCGGCCGCGACCTCGTCTCGCCGGAAATGATGCGGAAACAGCGCTTTTCTGATGTCATCCGCGCATGCGCGGGTTGCCGGTTCCAACCCGCGCATGCGCGTATGACATCAGCGCGCAGACGGCACAAACCCACTCATGCGCTGTGCCGTCTTTCCCCACCGCCGCCCGGCAAGACTGAAAGAGGGAAAGAGTGCGTCCGTTTTGGACGCTGCCCCGACGATCGGTGTGCACCGATCGCAGGCTTGTCCCCTCCAGAGCACAGTCGCGGTGCTACCGTCCAAATCGGGCCCCTAGATGCCCTAAACGGGCATCTGGCACCTGTTTCACGAATGCAGCGACCAGGTGTGGTTGCTGCCGTGGTGAAACGGGCGTGAAGGGCCGGCCACTCGGCCCATCGGGCTCGGAGAATTTTTCCGAGCCGGGGGGGGAGGGGGGGAATCACTGGGGGCGCCAGGGGGGTGTACAAAATGTCGGGAGGCCCTCCCACGATTCTCCCACAGTTTTTTGAAGAATAAAGGGATTAAGGGTTATGGTGTTCGGGCCGGAAAGTGGAGCTGAGTCCACAAAAGATCAGCCATGATCTAATTGAATGGTGGAGCAGGCTCGAGGGGCCAGATGGCCTACTCCTGCTCCTAGCTCTTATGAGTCCGATGACTCTTTGTCAAAGCTAACAGACAGAGAGAGTGGGAAATATTTATATTGTGGAGTGAGAATGAAAGGTGAGTCATAGCTACAGAAACCCAGGGAAACCGGGTGCTAATGGCCACAGATACCAAGGTGAAAGAGTGTTCCATCGAGCCTGTTCCACCATTCAATCAGATCATGGCGGATCTCTTCCTGGTCTCAAATCCACCTCCCTGCCTGTTGCCCATAACCCTTTAACCCTTTTTTAAAATCAGAAATATATCTATCTCTTTCTTGAAACCATTTAATGACTCATACTCCACCGCACTGTGGGGCAGTGAGATCCACAAATTCACCACCCTCAACTCAGTTTTAATCTACCGCCTCTCAACCTATATCCGTGACCTCTCATAGAACATAGAACACTACAGCGCAGTACGGGCCCTTCGGCCCTCGATGTTGCGCCGACCTGTGAAACCATCTGAAGCCTATCTGACCTACACTATTCCATTTTCATCCATATGTCTATCCAGTGACCACTTAAATGCCCTTAAAGTTGGCGAGTCTACTACTGTTGCAGGCAGGGCGTTCCACACCCCTACTACTCTCTGAGTAAAGAAACTGCCTCTGACATCTGTCCTATATCTATCACCCCTCAATTTAAAGCTATGTCCCCTTGTGTTGGTCATCACCATCCGAGGAAAAAGACTCTCACTGTCCACCCTATCTAACCCTCTGACTATCTTATATGTCTCTATTAAGCACCTCTCAGCCTTCTCCTCTCTAACAAAAACAACCTCAAGTCCCTGAGCCTTTCCTCGTAAGACCTTCCCTCCATACCAGGCAACATCCTAGTAAATCTCCTCTGAACCCTTTCCAAAGCTTCCACATCCTTCCTCGTTCTAGATTTCCCCACAAGGGGAAACATCTGGTCTACGTTTACTTTATCAATGCCTTTTAGTATTTTATACACCTCAATCAAATTAATACTCCAGATGTGGTCTCACCAACACCCTATACAATTGCAACAACACTTCTCTAATTTTATACTCCAGTCCTATTGCAATAAACGCTAACATTCCATTTGCCTTTTTAATTATATAGAACATAGAACATAGAACAGTACAGCACAGAACAGGCCCTTCGGCCCTCGATGTTGTGCCGAGCAATGATCACCCTACTTAAACCCACGTAACCCGTATACCCGTAACCCAACAATCCCCCCCAATTAACCTTACACTACGGGCAATTTAGCATGGCCAATCCACCTAACCCGCACATCTTTGGACTGTGGGAGGAAACCGGAGCACCCGGAGGAAACCCACGCACACACGGGGAGGACGTGCAGACTCCACACAGACAGTGACCCAGCCGGGAATCGAACCTGGGACCCTGGAGCTGTGAAGCATTGATGCTAACCACCATGCTACCGTGCAGCCCGTACATGCGTATCAACTTTCCGTGATTCATGAACAAAGACACCCAGATCCCTCTGCCCAGACATATTTTGAATCTACTTTCCCTTTAGATAAGAATTTGCCTGACTATTTTTTCAGCCAAAATGGATAACCTCGCACTTATCCACATTAAACTCCATCTGCCACATTTTGGCCCAATCTCCGAACCTATCGATATCCTCGCTGGATTGTTCTCGCTGGAGTTCAGAAGAATGAGGACGGATCTCATACAGACTATAAAATTCTAACAGGACTAGACAGGATAGATGCAGGGAAGATGTTACCAATGGTGGGTGTGTCCAGAACCAGTGGTCACAGCCTGAGGATTCAGGGTAAACCATTTCGGACAGAGATAAGGAGGCATTTGTTCAACGAAAGAGTGGTGAGCCTGTGGAATTCATTACCACAGGAAGTAGTTGATGCTAAAACATTGAATATATTCAAGAGGCGGCTGGATATAGCACTTGGGGAGAATGGGATCAAAGGCTATGGGGAGAAAGCAGGATTAGGCTATTGAGTTGGATGATCAGCCATGATCATGATGAATGACGGAGCAGGCTCGAAGGCCTCCTCCTGCTCCTATCTTCTATGTATGTATATCCATCTGTAAAATCTTTATCTCCTCTTCACTGCCTGCTTTCCCACCTATTTTAGTATCATCCGCAAATCATGCTATGTTACACTCTGTCCCTGCTTGCAGATCATTTATATAAATTGTAAACAGTTGAGGTCCGAGGACTGACCTCAATTGCCGACTTCTGCTCCTAATTCCTATGTTCCTAAGTTACCTTTCCCATGTAAGAGACTACACCGTGACTGTGTCTGGACCATTTTTATTACTTCATGGGATGTGCGTGTCCCCTGCTGCCCCAGCATTGATTACCCATCCCTAATTACCCTTGAGGGGCTGTTAAGAGTCAACTGCATTGCTGTGGGTCTGGAGTCACATGTAGGCCAGACCAGGTAAGGACGGCAGATTTCCTCCGCTAAAGGACATTAGTGAACCAGACTTTCTTTTTTTACAATGATCGACAATTGTTTCATGGTCATCATTTGACTTTTAATTTCAGACTTTTATTGAATTCAAATATCACCATCTGCCATGACGGGACTTGAAGCTGGTTACCTGGAGCATTACCCTGGGTCTCTGGATTATTAGTCCAGTGGCAATTTCGGATTTGAAGGTAGCTCGTTGTACTGCTAGAGTTTTTCCTGCCAAGCTTTTATTTCAGCCGTGCCAGACCAGCTCCATTCTTGCCCCATTTAAGTCGGCTCTCCTCCAGTTAATTATTCATAATAATAATAATCTTTATTGTCACAAGAAGGCTTACATTAACACTGCAATTAAGTTATTGTGAAAAGCCCCTAGTCGCCACACTCCGGCGCCTGCTCGGGTACACAGAGGGAGAATTCAGAATGTCCAATTCACCTAACAAGCTCGTCTTTCGAGACTTGTGGCAGGAAACCGGAGCACCCGGGGGAAACCCACACAGACATGGGGAGAATGTGCACAGACAGTGGCCCAAGCCGGGAATCGAACCTGGGACCCTGGCGCTGTGAAGCAACAGTGCTAACCACTGTGCTACCCCAATTTACCCTGTATTATTTTCCTTTTCTATCATCGTCCTAAACTTTGATACATGGTCACTGTCTCGTAAATGTTCCCCCAAGGTTGATAGCTGTTTTATCTCTAACCTTGGATTTCTCACTTTTTGTTAAGCAATAAAAAGCTTTTAACAGCAGATCTTTCTCCTTCTCATGGGCAGTTTGAAGTCAGAATAATGTCTACCTCCCTCCATGTAGTGTATTTGTGCTCTGGGGCTTTCTAATCATGGCTCTCCTCTAAGCTTTGATATCACAATGGGATAAATGGAAGAGACAGGCCAGGGACTAAACTTGCTCTGTTGACATTATTCAGCGCCATATTCAACTCTGCTCATTAGTCCTACAATGGCCACCATATTGATCAAATTCAAACACTTTGGAAAGGATGAATAGACCATCATCTGAAATTGGCCAACTTGGCATTTCAGTTCTTTGCATCATTGTTGGTACTTTTCTCTGTTACAACTCATCCTGGGGAAACCCATTCACTCTTTTAGCCTTCCTTCAAAACAGGTTGAAAGTTCATATTGAAAGTCCAACATTCTTTAAGTATAATCAGCAAGAACAAGGAATCTTGTTGGACTTGTTAATTTCCTACTGTAAGCACATAGATCCATTAACACAGTTTTACAGGAGGAAAGTGGGAATAAGCCACAGAATCAACAACGGGCTTGAATATTGAAAAGCTGATTGGCTCAGATTAGTGAATCTTACTTGGAGAATTGACTTGGAGCAAATTTGACACCAAAAGATTCTACTAACATCACATAAAAGTTACCAAAATAAAAGAAAATGCAGATTATACCAGTAAGTGATTAACGTTACTCACCCTGGTTGATTGACATTGAGTTGAAAACACAACTCTTGCAAATGGGTCTGACAATCCAGTATCATCAGCTGCTAGGACACCTCGAGCTTGATACAAATGAGCTCGCAACTGGAAATAACTATTGTCTAAAAACAGGAGTAAAATAATAAATATTCACTAACACAACAATTTGCATTTATAGAGCACATTGAACAGAGTGAAATGTCTCAAGCAACTTGATAGGAGCATAATCAGACACCATAGAATTTGTTCAAGAACCTCACAATCTCTCTCCCCAAGTTCCATATCTACCTCCTCATTCTCTTGGGTGAAGAAAGATGCAAAATATTCATTCAACACCCTACCAATGCCCTCTGGCTCCATCCACAGATTTCCCCCTTGGTCCCTAATGGGCCGTACTCTTTCCCTGGTTATCCACTTCCCATTGAGATACTTAGAGAATATCTTGGGATTTTCCCTACTTTTACTAGACAGAGCTTTCTCATATCCACTCTTTGCTCTCCTAATTGCTTTCTTAAACTCCATCCGGCACTTTCTGTACTCCTAATGCTTCTTCAGACTGGTTCCCCTTGTACTTGCTAAAAGCCTCTCTTTTCCATCTCATCATATCCTGATAGTCTCTGTTCACCCATGGTTCTCTGGGCTTGTTAGTCCTTCCTATTACCCTAGAGGGAACATGTTGGGCCTGTACCCTCCCCATTCCCTTTTTGAAAATGCCCCGTTGCTCTTCTGTAGGTTTCCCACAAGTAACTCTTTCCAGTCTACCTTGGCCAGATCCTGCCTTATTTTGTTAAAATCTACTCTTTCCCCAGTCCAAAACCTTTTTTTTACAACTTGTCTATTTCCTTGTCCATAACAAACTTAAATTGTACCATGTTGGGGCCACAATCACCAAAATGCTCCCCCACCAACACATCAACCACCTGTCCGGCTTCATTCCCCAGAATGAGGTCCAGCACTGCACCACCCCTTGTAGGACCCTCTACATTTTGAGCTAGAAAGTTCTCCTGTATATATTTTAAGGACTCCACTCCATCTAAGCCCTTAACATGATGGCTATCCCAATTAATTTTGGGAAAGTTGAAATCACCTAATATAATTACCCGATTATTATTTTTACATTCATCCGTGAATTGCGCACATATTTGGTCCTCAAATTCCCGCTGACTATCTGGGGGTCTATAATAAACACCTAGCAACGTAGCTGTCCCTTTTTTATTCCGAAGCTCTACTCACAAAGCTTCATTTGATGTCTGCTTTCTGATATTATCTCTCCTTACCGCAGTAACTGACTCCTTAACTAGAACATAGAACATAGAACAGTACAGCACAGAACAGGCCCTTCGGCCCTCGATGTTGTGCCGAACAATGATCACCCTACTTAAACCCACGTAACCCGTATACCCGTAACCCAACAATCCCCCCATTAACCTTACACTATGGACAATTTAGCATGGCCAATCCACCTAACCCGCACATCTTTGGACTGTGGGAGGAAACCGGAGCACCCGGAGGAAACCCACGCACACACGGGGAGGACGTGCAGACTCCACACAGACAGTGACCCAGCCGGGAATCGAACCTGGGACCCTGGAGCTGTGAAGCATTGATGCTAACCACCATGCTACCGTGAGGCCCCTAAATTATGAAGGTTCTATATACTAATTATAAACTAATTATGAAGGTTCTATATACCGGAATGTTGAGCTGCCAATCCTGCTCCTCACTGAACCATGTCTCCGTGATGGCTACAATATCACAATTCCACATGTCAATCCTCACCCTTAACTCATACTGCCATTAAAGTAGAGGCCATCAAGCCTTGTCTTACTCTCCTGAAACTTACTACCGTTGTATTCCCTCTGACCTCATTGCTTTTCTATGTCTCCCTAATCAGCTGACAGTCTGCGTCCCCTCCCACTGCCGAATTAATTTAAACTCCTCCCAACAGCATTCGCAAACCCGCCAGCAGGGATGTGAGTCCAGCTCTGGTTCAGATGTAGACTTGTAATAATAATAATCTTTATTGTCACGAGTAAGCTTACATTAACACTTCAATGACTACTGTGAAAACCCCTAATCGCCACATTCCGGCGCCCGTTCGGCTACACAGGAGAATTCAGAATGTCCAAATTACCTAACAGCACGTCTTTCGGGACTTGTGGGAGGAAACTTTGGGAGGGTCTCAGGTTCGATTCCCGGCTGGGTCACTGTCTGTGCGGAGTCTGCACGTTCTCCCCATGTCTGCGTGGGTTTCCTCCGGGTGCTCCGGTTTCCACCCACAAATCTCGAAAGACGTGCAGGTTAAGTGAATTGGACATTTTGAATTCTCCCTCTGTGTACCCGAACAGGCGCTGGGGTGTGGGAGGGATTTACCGATTCCGCAGTTTCCCAGCGGCCGCTATTCGCTGCCAGCGGGATTCTCTGTTCCTCACGCTGGTCAATGGAGTTACCCATTGAAGCCACTCCACACCACCTAAACCCACGGCCAGGGGTGTGTGCTGGCAGGAAGACGTAAACCCAACGGCCGGAGAATTCCAGCCAACATCTCAGCATCTGCTGGGTTTTCTATCCAGAATCCACACTCAGAGACAAAAACAAACTCATGCAAATCCAAGATGTGTAAGCAATTGTGGATTATCATTTAGCTCCATCGTATCGTTATTTATTTTATTACCATGAGTTTTAGTGAGTGTTTGAGGAGAATGCAGCTATGGCAGGTGATTGTGATACAGGAGATTCTGAAGCTGTTTCTGATACATGGTTTGTGATGTTGCTGACACAACCCTGCACTCTCCAACAAAATCTCCAACAAATTCCCCAAAAATATGGGCCGGGATTCTCTGAGCCTGAGCCGGCTCGGAGAATCAGAGATGATGCTGAGACGGCCTGCAACGCCAGTCCAATGGCGGGACACAATTCTCCGGCACCGGAGAATCAGCGCCAGTCATGCGCTCGGTCGCCACGGCGCCCGTCGGGGGCCTCTTTCAACGGCCCCTGCGGCGATTCTCCGCGATCGACCAGCCAAGTTCCCACCGGCGTAGTTCTAACATGGTCCCACCCAGCGGGAGCTCGGACCTGCGGCCACGATATCCGTCCTGGTGGGGGGGGGGGGGGTGTGTGACCAGACTCCGGGGGGGGGGGGGGGGGGGGGGGGGGGGGGGGGCTCCACAACAGCCAGGCTCGCAATACACATCAGCGCGCGATCCGGTGGGGGGGCTACCATCATCCGCGCTGGCCCGCTGTGTGGCTCGGGCCCGGCGCGGAAGCAGCCGCCGCACGCATATGCGGACCCGTGGCCGGCTGTACAGGGCTACGTATCGGCGCCGGCGCTGCGTGCAGCACTCCAGTGCTGTGCTGGCCCCCTGTGGGCCATGGAATCGCTGGGCCAGGAGGCCGTTGGCGCTGGTGTCAACACTTAGCCACGGTTTTAGAGAAACTCGACCATGAAGTTAAATGTACGGTATAGATGTGGGTGGGATGTGTGTGGGTATCGGTGCGGGTGGGATATGGGCGTGGGTGGGTAGGGTGTGGGTACGGGTGTGGGTGGGTACGGGTGTGGGTGGGATACGGGTGTGGGTGGGATACGGGTGTGGGTGGGTACGGGTGTGGGTGGGATACGGGTGTGGGTGGGATACGGGTGCGGGTGGGTGTGGGTGTGGGTGGATACGGGTGTGGGTGGATACGGGTGTGGGTGGATACGGGTGTGGGTGGGATACGGGTGTGGGTGGGATACGGGTGTGGGTGGGTACGGGTGTGGGTGGGATACGGGTGTGGGTGGGTACGGGTGTGGGTGGGTACGGGTGTGGGTGGGTACGGGTGTGGGTGGGATACGGGTGTGGGAGGATGTGGGTGTGGGTGGGTAAAGGTGTGGGTAGATACGGGTGTGGGTGGGATACGGGTGTGGGTGGGTACGGGTGTGGGTGGGTGGGATACGGGTGTGGGTGGGGGTGGGTGTGGGTGGGATACGGGTGTGGGTGGGTACGGGTGTGGGTGGATACGGGTGTGGGTGGATAGGGGTGTGGGTGGATAGGGGTGTGGGTGGGTACGGGTGTGGGTGGGTACGGGTGTGGGTGGGTACGGGTGTGGGTGGGTACGGGTGTGGGTGGGTACGGGTGTGGGTGGGTGGGATACGGGTGTGGGTGGGTGTGGGTGGGATACGGGTGTGGGTGGGTACGGGTGTGGGTGGGATACAGGTGTGGGTGTATACGGGTGTGGGTGGGTACGGGTGTGGGTGGATACGGGTGTGGGTGGGTGTGGGTGGGATACGGGTGTGGGTGGGATAAGGGTGTGGATGGGTATGGGTGTGGGTGGGTGGGTACGGGTGTGGGTGCGTACGGGTGTGGGTGGGTGGGTGGGATATTGTTCACAATTTACATTGATGATTTGGAGTTGGGGACCAAGGGCAATGTGTCCAAGTTTGCAGATGACACTAAGATGAGTGGAAAAGCGAAAAGTGCAGAGGATACTGGAAGTCTGCAGTGGGATTTGGATAGGTTAAGTGAATGGGCTCGGGTCTGGCAGATGGAATACAATGTTGACAAATGTGAGGTTATCCATTTTGGTAGGAATAACAGCAAACGGGATTATTATTTAAACGATAAAATATTAAAGCATGCCGCTGTTCAGAGAGACTTGGGTGTGCTAGTGCATGAGTCACAGAAGGTTGGTTTACAAGTGCAACAGGTGATTAAGAAGGCAAATGGAATTTTGTCCTTCATTGCTAGAGGGATGGAGTTTAAGACTAGGGAGGATATGTTGCAATTGTATAAGGTGTTAGTGCGGCCACACCTGGAGTATTGTGTTCAGTTTTGGTCTCCTTACTTGAGAAAGGACGTACTGGCGCTGGAGGGTGTGCAGAGGAGATTCACTAGGTTAATCCCAGAGCTGAAGGGGTTGGATTATGAGGAGAGGTTGAGTAGACTGGGACTGTACTCGTTGGAATTTAGAAGGATGAGGGGGGATCTTATAGAAACATTTAAAATTATGAAGGGAATAGATAGGATAGATGCGGGCAGGTTGTTTCCACTGGCGGGTGACAGCAGAACTAGGGGGCATAGCCTCAAAATAAGGGGAAGCAGATTTAGGACTGAGTTTAGGAGGAACTTCTTCACCCAAAGGGTTGTGAATCTATGGAATTCCTTGCCCAGTGAAGCAGTTGAGGCTCCTTCATTACATGTTTTTAAGGTAAAGATAGATAGTTTTTTGAAGAATAAAGGGATTAAGGGTTATGGTGTTCGGGCCGGAAAGTGGAGCTGAGTCCACAAAAGATCAGCCATGATCTAATTGAATGGCGGAGCAGGCTCGAGGGGCCAGATGGCCTACTCCTGCTCCTAGTTCTTATGTTCTTATGTTCTTATGATACGGGTGTGGGTGGGATACGGGTGTGGGTGCATACGGGTGCGGGTGGGTGTGGGTGGGATACGGGTGTGGGTGTATACGGGTGTGGGTGGGTACGGTGTGGGTAGGTATGGGTGTGGGTGTATACGGGTGTGGGTGGGTACGGGTGTGGGTGGGTGGGTACCGGTGTGGATGGGTATGGGTGTGGGTGGGTACGGGTGTGGGTGGGTATGGGTGTGGGTGGGTACGGGTGTGGGTGGGATACGGGTGTGGGTGGGTACGGGTGTGGGTGGGATACGGGTGTGGGTGGGATACGGGTGTGGGTGGGATACGGGTGTGGGTGGATACGGGTGTGGGTGGGTGCGGTGGGGGTGGGATACGGTGTGGGTGGGATACGGGTGTGGGTGGGTAGGGGGGGTGGGTACGGGTGTGGGTGGGTACGGGTGTGGGTGGGTATGGGTGTGGGTGGGTATGGGTGTGGGTGGGATACGGGTGTGGGTGGGTACGGGTGTGGGTAGTTATGAGTGTGGGTGGGTATGGGTGTGGGTGTATACGGGTGTGGGTGGGTACGGGTGTGGGTGGGTATGGGTGTGGGTGGGTGCGGGTGTGGGTGGGTGCGGGTGTGGGTGGGATACGGGTGTGGGTGGGTATGGGTGTGGGTGGATACGGGTGTGGGTGGGTACGGGTGTGGGTGGGTATGGGCGTGGGTGTATACGGGTGTGGGTGGGTACGGGTGTGGGTGGGTATGGGTGTGGGTGTATACGGGTGTGGGTGGGTATGGGTGTGGGTGGGTATGGGTGTGGGTGTATACGGGTGTGGGTGGGTACGGGTGTGGGTGTATACGGGTGTGGGTGGGTATGGGTGTGGGTGGGATACGGGTGTGGGTGGGGGAGGGTGTGGGTGGGTATGGGTGTGGGTGGGTACGGGTGTGGGTGGGGGAGGGTGTGGGTGAGTAAGGGTGTGGGTGGGTACGGGTGTGGGTGGGTATGGGTGTGGGTGGGTATGGGTGTGGGTGGGTATGGGTGTGGGTGGGTACGGGTGTGGGTGGGTACGGGTGTGGGTGGGTATGGGTGTGGGTGGGATACGGGTGTGGGTGGGGGAGGGTGTGGGTGAGTATGGGTGTGGGTGGGTATGGGTGTGGGTGGGTACGGGTGTGGGTGGGTACGGGTGTGGGTGGGTATGGGTGTGGGTGGGTATGGGTGTGGGTGGGTACGGGTGTGGGTGGGTACGGGTGTGGGTGGGTACGGGTGTGGGTGGGTCGGGTGTGGGTGGGTATGGGTGTGGGTGGGTATGGGTGTGGGTGGGTACGGTGGGGGTGGGTACGGGTGTGGGTGGGTATGGGTGTGGGTGGGTACGGGTGTGGGTGGGTATGGGTGTGGGTTGGTATGGGTGTGGGTTGGTATGGGTGTGGGTGGGTATGGGTGTGGGTGGGTACGGGTGTGGGTGGGTACGGGTGTGGGTGGGTATGGGTGTGGGTGGGTATGGGTGTGGGTGGGTATGGGTGTGGGTGGGTACGGGTGTGGGTGGGTATGGGTGTGGGTGGGTACGGGTGTGGGTGGGTACGGGTGTGGGTGGGTACGGGTGTGGGTGGGTACGGGTGTGGGTGGGATACGGGTGTGGGTGGGTACGGGTGTGGGTGGGTATGGGTGTGGGTGGGTATGGGTGTGGGTGGGTACGGGTATGGGTGGGTATGGGTGTGGGTAGGTATGGGTGTGGGTGGGTACGGTGTGGGTGGGTATGGGTGTGGGTGCGTATGGGTGTGGGTGGGTATGGGTGTGGGTGGGTATGGGTGTGGGTTGGTACGGGTGTGGGTGGGTATGGGTGTGGGTGCGTATGGGTGTGGGTTGGTATGGGTGTGGGTGGGTATGGGTGTGGGTGCGTATGGGTGTGGGTTGGTATGGGTGTGGGTGGGTATGGGTGTGGGTGGGTATGGGTGTGGGTGGGTACGGGTGTGGGTGGGTATGGGTGTGGGTGGGTATGGGTGTGGGTTGGTACGGGTGTGGGTGGGTATGGGTGTGGGTGCGTATGGGTGTGGGTTGGTATGGGTGTGGGTGGGTATGGGTGTGGGTGCGTATGGGTGTGGGTTGGTATGGGTGTGGGTGGGTATGGGTGTGGGTGGGTATGGGTGTGGGTGCGTATGGGTGTGGGTTGGTATGGGTGTGGGTGGGTATGGGTGTGGGTGGGTGTGGGTGGGTATGGGTGTGGGTTGGTATGGGTGTGGGTGGGTACGGGTATGGGTGGGTACGGGTGTGGGTGGGTATGGGTGTGGGTGGGTACGGGTGTGGGTGGGTACGGGTGTGGGTGGGTATGGGTGTGGGTGGGTACAGGTGTGGGTGGGTATGGGTGTGGGTGGGTATGGGTGTGGGTGGGTATGGGTGTGGGTGGGTGTGGGTGGGTATGGGTGTGGGTGGGTACGGGTATGGGTGGGTACGGGTGTGGGTGGGTATGGGTGTGGGTGGGTATGGGTGTGGGTGGGTATGGGTGTGGGTGGGTGTGGGTGGGTATGGGTGTGGGTGGGTACGGGTATGGGTGGGTACGGGTGTGGGTGGGTATGGGTGTGGGTGGGTACGGGTGTGGGTGGGTACGGGTGTGGGTGTGTATGGGTGTGGGTGGGTACGGTGGGGGTGGGTATGGGTGTGGGTGGGTACGGTGTGGGTTGGTATGGGTGTGGGTGGGTATGGGTGTGGGTGGGTATGGGTGGGGGTGGGATACGGGTGTGGGTGGGTACGGGTGTGGGTGGGTATGGGTGTGGGTGGGTACGGGTGTGGGTGGGTATGGGTGTGGGTGGGTACGGTGTGGGTGGGTACGGGTGTGGGTGCGGGTGGGTACGGGTGTGGGTGGGTATGGGTGTGGGTGGGTATGGGTGTGGGTGTGGGTGGGTACGGGTGTGGGTGGGTATGGGTGTGGGTGGGTACGGGTATGGGTGGGTACGGGTGTGGGTGGGTATGGGTGGGGGTGGGTATGGGTGTGGGTGGGTATGGGTGTGGGTGTGGGTGGGTACGGGTGTGGGTGGGTATGGGTGTGGGTGGGTATGGGTGTGGGTTGGTATGGGTGTGGGTGGGTATGGGTGTGGGTGGGTATGGGTGTTGGTGGGTACGGGTGTGGGTGGGTATGGGTGTGGGTGGGTACGGGTGTGGGTGGGTATGGGTGTGGGTGGGTACGGGTGTGGGTGGGTACGGTGGGGGTGGGTACGGTGGGGGTGGGTCCGGTGGGGGTGGGTCCGGTGGGGGTGGGTATGGGTGTGGGTGGGTATGGGTGTGGGTGGGTATGGGTGTGGGTGGGTACGGGTGTGGGTGGGTACGGTGGGGGTGGGTACGGTGTGGGTGGGTACGGGTGTGGGTGCGTGTGGGTAGATTAAGGGTTTAATCACTTACAGTCACTATTGAGCTTGATTGGTGGCAGCGATCGAGGAATTTCTGTTCTTCTGACACCTTCCTCATAGATCGGAATAAACTCCTGGGGCAGGCTGCTGATGTTGCTCTTGGTGAACTTTGTTACTCCCAGCCACATGTAAAGCTCTAGTTTTGCAAAAATCTCCCCAATGGGAGCACCTGGAGTCTGTTTAAAAACATTAGAACAAATCCCTGTCAAGACTGAATGATTCACCTTAATCTGTGGTTAGTATGTTTCAAGGGGCCAGCACATGATCAATGAAATAAACACTGAAAATGCTGAAATGCTCGGCTGGTCAAGCAGCATCTGTGAAGAAAGAAACACAGTTAGGCCCACATTTTCATCCCCAGGATAGCTTCCCGGATTCGGGAAATTCCCTGCTCAGCGATCCTGACCTTACACAATGGCCTCCCACAAGCTGTAGGTGGTGGGGGAGAGGTGTGTGGTGAAACAGGAGTTTGACAAGCGAGCCCACAGTGAATCCAATGATGCTGAATGTGAAGGCCGGTGTGCGCAAGCTCAGCCTCTGTTTCCGGCACTGTATTCACAGAAAACATTAAAAAAAATACATTCCTCCAGCCTTCAACAACCTCGTCCCCCCCCACCCCCCAACACACACTCCTTCTGCCCATTCCATGTCAACCTGTGCCAATCCATGCCCCGCACCATCCCCATGGTCCCCCACACTCCCATGCCATCTTAATACAAAGAACAAAGAAAATTACAGCACAGGAACAGGCCCTTCGGCCCTCCCAGCCTACGCTGATCCAGATCCTTTATCTAAACCCGTCACCTATTTTCCAAGGATCTACTTCCCTCTGTTCCCCGCCCGTTCATATATCTGTCTAGATGCATCTTAAATGATGCTATCATGCCCGCCTCTACCACCTCCACTGGCAAAGCGTTCCAGGCACCCAATACCCTCTGCGTAAAAAACTTTCCACGTATATCTCCCTTAAACTTTCCCCCTCTCACCTTGAAACTGGGACCCCTTGTAATTGACACCCACACCCTTGGAAAAAGCTTGTTGCTATCCACCCTGTCTGTACCTCTCATAATTTTGCAGACCTCAATCAGGTATCCCCTCAACCTCCGTCTTTCCAATGAAAACAATCCTAATCTACTCCACCTTTCTTCATAGCTAGCACCCTCCATACCAGGCAACATCCTGGTGAACCTCCTCTGCACCCTCTCTAAAGCATCCACATCCTTCTGGTAATGTGGCGACCAGAACTGCACGCAGTATTCCAAATGTGGCCTAACCAAAGTCCTACACAACTGTAACATGACCTGCCGACTCTTATACTCAATACCCAGTCCGATGAAGGCAAGCGTGCTGTATGCCTTCTTGACCACTCTATCAACCTGCGTTGCCACCTTCAGGGTACAATAGACCTGAACTCCCATAGAACATAGAACATTAGAGCACAGTACAGGCCCTTCTGCCCTCGATGTTGCGCCGACCTGTGAAACCACTCTAAAGCCCATCTACATTATTCCCTTATCATCCATATGTCTATCCAATGACCATTTGAATGCCCTTAGTGTTGGCGAGTCCACTATTGTTGCAGTCAGGGCATTCAACACCCTTACTACTCTCTGAGTAAAGAACCTACCTCTGACATCTGGCACTGGAGGGTGTGCAGAGGAGATTCAATAGGTTAATCCCAGAGCTGAAGGGGTTGGATTACGAGGAGAGGTTGAGTAGACTGGGACTGTACTCGTTGGAATTTAGAAGGATGAGGGGGGATCTTATAGAAACATTAAAAATTATGATGGGGATAGGATAGATGCGGGCAGGTTGTTTCCACTGGCGGGTGAAAGCAGAACTAGGGGACATAGCCTCAAAATAAGGGGAAGTAGATTTAGGACTGAGTTTAGGAGGAACTTCTTCACCCAAAGGGTTGTGAATCTATGGAATTCCTTGCCCAGTGAAGCAGTTGAGGCTCCTTCATTAAATGTTTTTAAGGTAAAGATAGATAGCTTTTTGAAGAATAAAGGGATTAAGGGTTATGGTGTTCGGGCCGGAAAGTGGAGCTGAGTCCACAAAAGATCAGCCATGATCTCATTGAATGGCGGAGCAGGCTCGAGGGGCCAGATGGCCTACTCCTGCTCCTAGTTCTTATATTCTTATGTTCTTATATCTATCTCCCCTCAATTTAAAGCTATGTCCCCTCGTACTAGACATCACCATCCGAGGAAAAAGGCTCTTACTGTCCACCCTATCTAATCCTCTGATCATCTTGTATGCCTCAATTAAGTCACCTCTTAACCTTCTTCTCTCTAAGGAAAACAGCCTCAAGTCCCTCAGCCTTTCCTCATAAGATCTTCCCTCCATACCAGGCACACATCCTGGTAAATCTCCTCTGCACCTTTCCCATGCTTCCACATCCTTTCTATAATGCGGCGACCAGAACTGCACGCAATACTCCAAATGCAGCCGCACCAGAGTTTTGTACAGCTGCAACATGACCTCATGGCTCCGAAACTCAATCCCTCTACCAAGAAAAGCTAAAACACCGTACGCCTTCTTAACAACCCTCTCAACCTGGATGGCAACTTTCAGGGCTCTATTTACATGGACACCGAGATCTCTTTGCTCATCCACACTACCAAGAATCTTACCATTAGCCCAGTACTCTGTCTTCCTGTTATTCCTTCCAAAATGAATCACCTCACACTTTTCTGCATTAAACTCCATTTGCCACCTCTCAGCCCAGCTCTGCAGCTTATCTATGTCCCTCTGTAACTTGTAACATCCTTCCGCACTGTCCACAACTCCACCGACTTTAGTGTCATCTGCAAATTTACTCACCCATCCTTCTACGCCCTCCTCCAGGTCATTTATAAAAATGACAAAACAGCAATGGCCCCAAAACAGATCCTTGTGGTACACCACTAGTAACTGGACACCAATCTGAACATTTCCCATCAACCACCACCCTTTGTCTTCTTCCAGCTATCCAATTTCTGATCCAAACTGCTAAATCAACCTGAATCCCATGCCTCCATAGTTTCTGCAATAGCCTACCGTGGGGAACCTTATTAAATGCTTTACTGAAATCCAGATACACCACATCAACTGCCTTACCCTCGTCCACCTGTTTGGTCACCTTCTCAAAGAACTCAATAAGGTTTGTGAGGCACGACCTACCCTTCACAAAACCGTGTTGACTATCTCTAATCAAATTATTCCTTTCCAGATGATTATACATCCTATCTCTTATAAACCTTTCCAAGACTTTGCCCACAACAGAAGTAAGGCTCACTGGTCTATAGTTACCGGGGTTGTCTCTACTCCCCTCCTTGAACAAGGGGACAACATTTGCTATCCTCCAGTCTTCTGGCACTATTCCTATAGACAAAGATGACTTAAAGATCAAAGCCAAAGGCTCAGCAATCTCCTCCCTAGCTTCCCAGAGAATCCTAGGATAAATCCCATCCGGCCCAGGGGACTGGTTCTGGTTCATTACCAAGTACCAAATCCAATATGGCCTCGCCTCTTGTTGGCCTATCTACATACTGTGTCAGGAAACCCTCCTGCACACATTGAACAAAAATGGACCCATCTAAAGTACTCAAACTAGCGTTTCCAGTCAATATTTGGAAAATTAAAGTTCACCATAACAACTACCCTGTTACTTTCGCTCCTATCCAGAATCATCTTTGCAATCCTTTCCTCTACATCTCTGGAACTTTTCGGAGGCCTATAGAAAACCCCTAACAGGGTGACCTCTCCTTTCCTGTTTCTAACCTCAGTCCATACTACCTCAGTAGACGAGTCCTCATCAAATGTCCCCTCAGCCACCGTAATACTGTCCTTGACTAACAATGCCACCCCTCCCCCTCTTTTACCACCTTCCCTGAGCTTACTGAAATATCTAAACCCCGGCACCTGCAACAACCATTCCTGTCCCTACTCTATCCATGTCTCCGAAATGGCCACAACATCGAAGTCTCAGGTATCAACCCATGCCACAAGTTTACCCACCTTATTCCGGATGCTCCTGGCATTGAAGTAGACACACTTTAAACCACCTTCCTGCCTGCTGGTACATTCCTGCAACTTTGAAACCTTACTCATGACCTCACTACTCTCAACCTCCTGTATACTGGAGCTACAATTCAGGTTCCCAATCCCCTGCTGAACTAGTTTAAACCCTCCCGAAGAGCATTAGCAAATTTCCCCCCCCCCAGGATATTAGTAACCCTCTAGTCCAGGTGTAGACCATCCCATTTGTAGAGGTCCCACCTACCCCAGAATGAGCCCCAATTATCCAGGAATCTGAAACCCTCCCTCCTGCACCATCCCTGTAGCCACGTGTTCAACTGCTCTCTCTCCCTATTCCTCGTCTCGCCAGCACGTGGCACGGGTAACAACCCAGAGATAATAACTCTGTTTGTCCTGGATCTAAGGTTCCACCCTAGCTCCCTGAATTCCTGCCTTACATCCCTATCCCTTTTCCTACCGATGTCGTTGGTACCTATGTGGACCACGACTTGGGGCTGCTCCCCCTCCCCCTTAAGGATCCCGAAAACACGATCCGAGACACAATCCCATATCTCTCTGTACATCAATTTTCCCTAGGACTCTTCCATTGACCGAATAGTCCGTTCTTGAATTAGATCTTCCAAAATGCATCACCTCGTATTTGCCTGGATTGAACTCCATCTGCCATTTCTCTGCCCAACTCTCCAATCTATCTATATTTTGCTGTATTCTCTGACAGTCCTCCTCGTTATCTGCTACTCCACCAATCTTAGTATCATCTGCAAACTTGCTAATCAGACCACCTATACCTTCCTCCAGATAATTATGTATATCACAAACAACAGTGGTCCAAGCACGGATCCCTGTGGAACACCACTAGTCACCTTTCTCCATTTTGAGACACTCCCTTCGACCACTACTCTCTGTCTCCTGTTGCCCAGCCAGTTCTTTATCCATCCAGCTAGTACACCCTGAACCCCATACGACTTCACTTTTTCCATCAACCTGCCATGGGAAACTTTATCAAACGCCTTACTGAAGTCCATGTATATGACATCTACAGCCCTTCCCTCATCAATTAACTTTGTCACTTCCGCAAAGAATTCTATTAGGTTTGTAAGACATGACCTTCCCTGCACAAAACCATGCTGCCTATCACTGATAAGTCTATTTTCTTCCAAATGTAATAGATCCTACCCCTCAGTATCTTCTCCAACAGTTTGCCTACCACTGACGTCAAGCTTACAGGTCTATAATTCCCTGGATTATCCCTGCTACCCTTCTTAAACAAAGGGGCAACATTAGCAATTCTCCAGTCCTCCGGGACCTCACCCGTGCTCAAGGATGCTACAAAGATATCTGTTAAGGCCCCAGCTATTTCGTCCCTCGCTTCCCTCAGTAACCTGGGATAGATACCATCTGGACCTGGGGACTTGCCCACATTAATGCCTTTTAGAATACCCAAAACTTCCCCCTTCCTTATGCCGACTTTATCTAGAGTATTTAAACATCCATCCCTAGCCTCAACATCCGTCATGTCCCTCTCCTTGGTGAATACCGATCCAAAGTACTCATTAAGAATCTCACCCATTTCCTCTGACTCCACGCATAAATTCCCTCTTTTGTCTTTGAGTGGGCCAATCCTTTCTCTCGTTACCCTCTTGCTCCTTATATACGAATAAAAGGCTTTGGAATTTTCCTTAACCCTGTTAGCCAAAGATATTTCATGACCCCTTTTAGCCCTCTTTATTGCGCGTTTGAGATTTGTCCTACTTTCCCGATATTCCTCCAAAGCTTCATCAGTTTTAAGTCGCCTCGATTTTATGTATGCTTCCTTTTTCATTTTAGCTAGTCTCACAATTCCACCCGTCATCCATGGTTCCCTAATCTTGCCATTTTATCCCTCATTTTCACAGGAACATGTCTGTCCTGCACCCTAATCAACCTTTCCTTAAAAGACTCCCACATTTAAAATATGGATTTACCCTTAAACAGCTGCTCCCAATCCACATTCCCTAGCTCCTGCCGAATTTTGTTATAGTTGGCCTTTCCCCAATTTAGCACTCTTCCTTTAGGACCACTCTCGTCTTTGTCCATGAGTATTCTAAAACTTACGGAATTGTGATCGCTATTCCCAAAGTAATCACTGACTGAAACTTCAACCACCTGGCCGGGATCATTCCCCAATACCAGGTCCAGTATGGCCCCTTCCTGAGTTGGACTATTTACATACTGCTCTAAAAAAACTCTCCTGGAAGCTCCTTACAAATTCTGCTCCATCTACGCCTCCAACACTACACGAGACCCATTCAATGCTGGGGAAGTTAAAATCTCCCATCACAACCACCCTATTGCTCCTACATTTTTCTATAATATGTCTACATATTTGTACCTCTACTTCACGCTCGCTTTTGGGAGGCCTGTAGTAAAGTCCCAGCAATGTAACTGCACCTTTCCTATTTCTTAGCTCTATCCATATTGCCTCAGTGCTCGATTCCTCCATCGTGCCCTCCTTAATCACAGCTGTGATATCATCTCTGACTAGTAATGCAACTCCTCCACCCCTTTTACCTCCCTCTCTATCCCTCCTGAAGCATCTATACCCTGGGATATTTAGTTGCCAGTCTTGCCCTTCCCTCAGCCAAGTCTCAGCAATACCAATAACATCATATTCCCAGGTACTAATCCAAGCCCTAAGTTCATCTGCCTTACCTGCTATACTTCTCGCATTAAAACAAATGCACCTCAGACCACCTGTCCCTTTTCATTCATCATCTCTTCCCTGTCTACTCTTCCCCTTAGTCACATTGAGTTTATTATCTAGTACCTTACTGGCATTAGTTCCTGCCTCTTTACTGACCTCTAACTTCCTAATCCGGTTCCATCCCCCTGCCACATTAGTTTAATGCCTCTTCCCACATTATTGCCCCATACCCCCTGTGTCAGCATCGTGCCAACTCATTCCAACCCATATCCCCCATCACCCTTCCCTTTCCTTTGGCCTCCCCTCCCCCACCATGCCAACTAACTAATTTCTTCGGACAGTTCTTCCACAGCTTTGATACTTTCTGAGTAACGTTTATAAGTTTGACACTTGATAGATAGCTTAGACAGATTTGAAAGCTGGATATTCCCTTGAGAGCTTGACATTTCCTTGACAGGTGAACATTTCCTTGATAGTTGAACAGTTCCTGGGCAGCTTGACAGTTGCAATGAATTTGTCCAGAAAAATCATGTTCACTTTTAACAATCCCAAAAGGTGCTTCACCACTCCCCATGACACGAGTATCAACCCTTACCCCCCAACACCATCCCCACACCACCCTCACACCCACACCACCCTCACCCTCAACATCACCCCCACACCACCCCCACCCTCACCACCCCCCGTCCCACAGTCTAATCCTGCATCTCGTCTTGCCAGACCTGCTGGTGATGGGGAGGGTCATTTGGTAACCCCGCCCCAGGTCACTGCCACAGCCGGAGCCCCCCCGCGTGCTGAGCAGTGATGAGGAGAGCAGTACGGAAGTGAGCCTGGAGTTCAAGGATGACACTGACTTCCCATCACAGATTCTCCAACATCCTCCACCATCCCAGAGACACTCACCTCGGTTGGGCACTTTAGAGAAGAGGCTCCTGGGACACTATCTGGTGCTCACACACAGCTGATCCGCTACAGCAGAATATATTCAACCAACCTCCACAGCTCTCTGGAGAAGAAAATTCCAGACTAACCACCCTTTGAGAGAAAGAATTTCTCTTCATCCCAGTCTCAAATGTTACACCTCTGATTCTTAAACTGTGTCCCTAGTTTTAGTCATCCCCGGTTTAGCTCACTTAGCTGGACAGCTGGTTGGTGATGCAGAGCGAGGCCAGGAGCGGGGGTTCAATCCCTGTACCGGGTTGGGGGGCTGGTTGGTGATGCAGAGCGATTTGATTTGATTTGATATTGTCACATGTGTTAGTATACAGTGAAAAGTATTGTTTCTTGCATGCCATGCAGACAATGCATACCGTACATAGGGAAGGAAGGAGAGACTGCAGAATATAATGTTACAGTCATAACTAGGATATAGAGAAAAAAATCAACTTAATACAAGGTAGGTCCATTCAAAAGTCTGATGGCAGTAGGGAAGAAGCTGTTCTTGAGTCGGTTGGTACGTGACCTCAAATTTTAGTATCTTTTTCCTGACAGAAGAAGGTGGAAGAGAGAATGTCCGGGGTGCGTGGGGTCCTTAATTATGCGGCTGCCTTTCCAAGACAGCGGGAATTGTAGACAGAGTCAATGGATGGGAGGCTGGTTTATGTGATGGACTGAGCTACATTCACGATCTTTTGTAGTTTCCTGCGTTCTTGGGCAGAGCAGGATCCATACCAAGCTGTGATACAACCAGAAGGAATGCTTTCTATGGAGCATCTGTAGAGGTTGGTGAGGGGCGTAGCTGACATGCCAAATTTCCTTAGCCTTCTGAGAAAGTAGAGTCGTTGGTGGACTTTCATAACTATAGTGTCGGCATCGGGGGACAAAGACAGGCTGTTGGTGGTCTGGACACCTAAAAACTTGAAGCTCTCGACCCTTTCTACTTCATTCCCATTGATGTAGACATGGGCATGTTCTCCTCTACGCTTCCTGAAGTCGATGACAATCTCCTTCGTTTTGTTGACATTGGGGGAGAGATTATTGCTGTTGCAATAGTTCACCAGATTCTCTATCTCATTCCTGTATTCTGTCTCATCATTGTATGAAATCCGACCTACTACTGTGGTGTCATCAGCAAGGCCAATCCCCGTACAGGGCTGGACAGCTGGGTGGTGATGCAGAACGAGGCAGCAGCGTGGGTTCAATCCCCGTACCGGGCTGGGTGGTGATGCAGAGCGAGGCAGCAGCGTGGGTTCAATCCCCGTACCGGGCTGGGGGGGCTGGGTGGTGATGCAGAGCGAGACAGCAGCGTGGGTTCAATCCCCGTACCGGGCTGGGGGATGATACAGAGCGAGGCAGCAGCGTGGGTTCAATCCCCGTACCGGGTTGGGGGGCTGGGTGGTGATGCAGAGCGAGGCAGCAGCATGGGTTTAATCCCCGTACCGGGCTGGGGGGCTGGGTGGTGATGCAGAGCGAGGCAGCAGCGTGGGTTCAATCCCCGTACCGGGCTGGGGGGCTGGGGGGGGTGATGCAGAGCGAGACAGCAGCGTGGGTTCAATCCCCGTACCGGGCTGGGGGGCTGGGGGGGGTGATGCAGAGCGAGACAGCAGCGTGGGTTCAATCCCCGTACCGGGCTGGGGGATGATGCAGAGCGAGGCAGCAGCATGGGTTCAATCCCCGTACCGGGCTGGGGGGCTAGGGGGTGATGCAGAGCGAGGCAGCAGCATGGGTTCAATCCCCGAACCGGGTTGGGGGGCTGGGTGGTGATGCAGAGCGAGGCAGCAGCGTGGGTTCAATCCCCGTACCGGGCTGGGGGGCTGGGTGGTGATGCAAAGCGAGGCAGCAGCGTGGGTTCAATCCCCGTACCGGGCTGGGGGGCTGGGGGGGGTGATGCAGAGCGAGACAGCAGCGTGGGTTCAATCCCCGTACCGGGCTGGGGGATGATGCAGAGCGAGGCAGCAGCGTGGGTTCAATCCCCGTACCGGGTTGGGGGGCTGGGTGGTGATGCAGAGCGAGGCAGCAGCATGGGTTCAATCCCCGTACCGGGCTGGACGGCTGGGTGGTGATGCAGAGCGAGGCAGCAGCGTGGGTTCAATCCCCATACCGGCATCAAAGGGGAAAGCAGCCTATGGTCATCTGGGACTGTGGTGACTTTACTTTTTAGTCTCTCCCACAAGTGAAAATGAAATGAAAATCGCTTATTGTCACGAGTAGGCTTCAATGAAGTTACCGTGAAAAGCCCCTAGTCGCCACATTCCAGCGCCTGTTCGGGGAGGCTGTTACGGGAATTGAACCGTGCTGCTGGCCTGCTTGGTCTGCTTTAAAAGCCAGCGATTTAGCCCTGAGCTAAACAGCCCCCTCAAAAGGTAAGTCTCACCGAGTCTCACCCCCCCTGTCTTAGCCCTGTAACATTGCACATTCTCTCTTTTCAGATAACAATCCAATTCCCTTTTGAATATCTCACTGCAAGTTTGTTCCTTTGGGTGAAAACCTTTTCCTCACATCACTTCTACTCCTTTTACTAATTATTTTGAATCTGTGCCTACTGGTCCTTAATGTTGGAGACTATTTACTTATTTAATTATTATTTAGCTCACTATTTACACTGTCCATACTCCTCAGGATCCTGAACACATTTATCAAGTCTCCTCTCAGCCTTCCTTTCCCCAAGGACAACAGTCCCAACCTCTCCAATATCCCCATAGCTACAGCTCTTTATCCCTGGAATCATTCATATGAATACAGACATATATATATAAAATAGAAGCAGGAGGAGGCCATTCAGCCCTTTGAGTCTGCTCCACCATTCATTATGATCATGGCTGATCAAGTTCAATACCCTGATCCCACCTTCCCCCCATATCCCCCGATCCCTTTAACCCCAAGAGCTGTATCTAATTCCTTCTTAAAATTACACAACGTTTTGGCCTCAACTACTTTTTGTGACAGTGAATTCCACAGATTCCCCGCTCTCTGGGTGAAGAAATTTCTCCTCACCTCAGTCCTAAAAGGTTTAACCCTGATCCTCAAACTATGACCCCTAGTTCTGGACGCCCACCATCGGGAACATTCTTTCTGAATCTACCCTGTTTAATCTTGTTAGAATTTTGTTTCTATGAGATCCCCTCTCATTCTTCTAAACTCCAATGAATATAATCCTAACCAATTTAGTCAATCCTCATATAACAGTCCCGTCATCCCAGGAATCAGCCTGGTAAACCTTTGCTGCACTCCCTCCATAGCAAGAACATCCTTCCTCAGATAAGGACACCAAAACTGCCCACAATACTCCAGGTGTGGCCTCACCAATGCCCTATACAACTGCAGTAAAACATCCCTATTCCTATACTCAAATCCTCTCACTATGAAGGCCAAGATACCATTTGCCTTCTTTACTGCCTGCTGTACCTGCACATTTACTTTCAAAGAACAAAGAACAATACAGCACAGGTATAGACCCTTTGACCCTCCAAGCCTGTATCTGTCATGATACCAACCTTTGTCAAAACTCTCAGCACTTCCTTGTGTCGTATCCCTCTATACCCATCCTATCCATGTATTTGTCAAGATGCCCTTTGAACGCTGTTAAATTATCTGCTTCCACAACCTCTCCTGGCACTCTCTGTATAAAAAACTTGCCTTACACATCTCCTGTTTCAGCGACTGAGCACGAGGACATCAAGATCTTGCTGAGTACCCACCTCTCTCACTGCCTGCCAATCAGAAAAAGACCCATTTCTTCCAACTTTGTGCTTCCTGTCTGCTAACCAGCCTTCTATCCATCTCAAGACACTGCCCGCAATCCCATGCACTTTAACTTTACATAGTAATCTGCTATGTGAGACCTTGTCGAAAGCCTTCTGAAAGTCTAAATAAACCACATCCACCAGGTCTCCCTGGTCAACTCTACTAGGTTACAATTCCAAAGAGTTCTAGTAGATTTGTCAAGTATGACTTTCCTTTTGTAAATTTATACTGACTTTGTCTGATTATACCACCGCTTTCCAAATGCTGTTGTATGAAATCCTTGATAATGGACTCCAGAAACTTCCCCATTACCGACGTTAGGCTCACTGGTCTATAGTTCCCTCCTTTCTCTCTACCTCCCTTTTTGAACAATGGGATTATATTCGCTACCCTCCATTCTGTAGGCACCATTCCAGAGTCCAAAGAATTTTGGAAAATTTGATAAAGACAGAAGCATAGTATTCATTTAGTATCACTGCCATACCCTCTGCTTCAGTGAGCAGTTTCCCCTGCTTGTCTCTTATGGGCCCCACTCTATCCTTCACTGATCTTTTACCATTAATATACTTGAAGAACATTTTGCTATTTGTTTTAGCACAGCCTGTAATCCTTTCCTCATGCTTCCTCTTAGCCTTCCATTTCAGATTCCAAAGAATTTAGATAATGGATCTACTATGTGGGCTGCATAATAGCACAGTGGTTAGCACAGTTGCTTCACAGCTCCAGGGTCCCAGGTTCAATTCCTGGCTTGGGTCACTGTCTGTGCGGAGTCTGCACGTTCTCCCCGTTTCTGCGTGGGTTTCCCCCGGGTGCTCCGGTTTCCTCCCACAGACCAAAGACGTGCAGGTTAGGTGGATTGGCCATGCTATATTGCCCTTAGTGTCCAAAAAGGTTTGACGAGGTTACTGGATTACGGGTGTGGGGTTAAGTAGAGTGCTATTTCCAAGGGCTGGTGCAGACTCGATGGGCCGAATGGCCTCCTTCTGCACTGTAAATTCTATGATTCTATGATTTCTAGGGCCACTTCCTTAAATACTCCGGGATGAAGATTATCAGGTCCTGGAGCTTGGTCTGCCTTCAATCCCATTAATTTCCCCCAAACCATTTCTTTTTTTTTTCTTTTAATAAATTTAGAGTACCCAATTCATTTTTTCCAATTAAGGAGTAATTTAGCGTGTCCAATCCACCTACCCTGCACATCTTTGGGTTGTGGGGGCGAAACCCACGCAGACACGGGGAGAATGTGCAAACTCCACACGGACTGTGACCCAGAGCCGGGATCGAACCTGGGACCTCGGTGCGTGAAACCATTTCTTTACTAATACTAATTTCCTTCAGCTCCTCATTGAAACTTGTGTTTCTCAGAATCTCCGGTACATCATTCATGTCTTCCTTTGTGAAGACAGAAGCAAAGTACGAATTTAGTTCCTCAGTTATTTTTTTGTTCCCTGTTATGAATACCCCCGTTTCTAACTGTAAGGGGTCTCCATTAGTTTTTATCAATCTTTTTCTCTTTATATACTTATAAAAGTATATAAAAAGTCTTATAAAAGTCTTATGTGGAAATCACAGCAACCTTACAGTGCAGAAGGAGGCCATTCGGCCCATTGAGTCTGCATCGACCCTCTGAAAGAGGCCCCCCACAACACCACAACTCTCCCCCCACCCCGCCCCTGCCTTTGGATATTAAAGGGCAATTTAGCCTTGGCCAATCCACCTAACTTGCACATCTTTGGTCTGTGGGGAGAACCCCCCCTCCCCCCCCCCCTTCCCATCCTGTGGTTCTCCCTGTTATGCGGTGTTCAGCATGACCCAAAGTAATCCCCAACCAGATGGAGACCCCCAACCTGGCCCAAACCCCAGCTCCTTTGATGGACCCGCCACAGCATCTGGCCAGCAGCTGTCATGCCCTCGTGCCCCCTGGAGATAAGTGCAGAGGGGTACTCTCCTCCTTGCTCTCCCTTAGAGTCTGTTGTGCCTGGTCCCCACTTTTAAAAGATGACTGTAAAAGTTTCTATTTGTGTGTGACGAGAAAAAGATTGGTGAAGACCAATGTAGGTCCCTTACAGTCAGAAACAGGGGAATATATAATAGGGGACAAATAAATGGCTGAGCAACTAAATACATAATTTGGTTGTGTCTTCACAAATGAGGATACAAATAATTACCAGAAATGTTGGGGAATGCAGGATTTAGTGAGAAGGAGGAAGTGAAGGTGATCAATATTAGTAGAGAAATGGTGTTGGGAAATTGATGGGATTGAAGCCTCATAATTTACATCCTAGGATACTTAAGGAAATGGCTCTAGAAATAGTGGATGCATTGATGGTCATCTTCCAGGATTCTATAGACTCTGGAACAGTTCCTGCAGATTTAATGGCGGCTAATGTAACTCCACTATTTAAAAAGGGAGACAGAGAGAAATCAGGGAATTATAAACCAGTAAGCCTGACGTCAGTAGAGGGGAAAATTCTAGAATCCATTATCAAAGATTTGATAACAGAGCACTTGGGAAAATAGTGGCAGGATTGTACAGAGTCAGCATGGATTTATAATGGGAAAATCATGCTGGATAAATTTACTGGAATTCTTCGAGGATGTAACTCATAGAGTTGATGAGGGGGAGCCAGTCGATGTGGTGTATGTGGACTTTCAGAAGGCTTTTGACAAAGTCCTGCATAAGAGATTAGCGTCTAAAATTAAAGCACATGGGGTTAGGGGTAGTGTATTGAGATGGATGGAAAACTGGTTGGCAGACAGGAAACAAAGAGTAGGAATTAGCGGGTCTATTTCAAATTGGCAGGCAGTGACTAGTGGGGTACTGCAGGGATCGGTGCTGGGACCCCAATTATTCACAATATATATTAATGATTTAGATGAGGGAACAAAGTGTCAAATCTCCAAATTTACAGTTGAGACCAAGTTGGGTGGGAGGGTGAGCTGTAAGAAGGGTGCAGAGATCCTTCAGTGTGATTTGGACAAGTTGAGTGAGTGGGCAAATGATTATCCACTTTGGTAGCAAAAACAAGGCGGCAGAAAATTATCTGAATGGGCATAGATGAGGAGAGGAACGTATAACGAGACCTGGGTGTCCTCATACACCAGTCACTGCAGATAAGCATTCAGCTACAGCAAGCGGTAAAGAAGGCAAATGGTATGCTGACCTTCAATGCGAGTGATTCGGGTACAGGAACAGGGATGTCTTGCTGCAATTATACAGGGCCTTGTTGAGGCCACACCTGGAATATTGTGTGCAGTTTTGGTCTCCTTATCTGAGTGAGGAAGGATGTTCTTGCTCTAGAGGGAGTGCAGCCAAGGTTTACCTGACTGATTCCTGGGATGCCGGGACTGATGTATGAGGAGAGGTTGAATCGGTTAGGATTATATTCGCTGGGGTTCAGAAGAATGAGGGGGGATCTCATAGACACCCAGAAAAGTCTAACAGGACTGGACAGGATGGATGCAGAAAGGATGTTCCTGATGGTGGGGGTGTCCAGAACCAGGGGTCATAGTCTGCAGACACGGGGTAGACCATCTAGGATAGAGTAGAACAATTTCTAGACCCAAAGGGTGGTGAGCCTGTGGAATTCGTTACCACAGGAAGTAGTTGAGGCCAAAACATTGTATGTTTTCAAGAAGCAGTTAGATGTCGAACATTAGGGCAAAGGGGATCAAAGGATATGGGGGGGGGGGGGGAATTAGGCTATTGAACTGAATAATCAGCCATGATCATAATGAATGGCAGCAGGCTCGAGTTTCTACAGGTATTTACAAACAGGGACTGGACGGCACGGCTGCGGAGGGGGAGCGGGAAATCAAAAAGCCCAGGGGGCTTGCTGGGGGTGGCTGCCCAGGCCGGGGGCAGTAATGAGGAGCAACTTGGTGTCAGGTCAGTGGATTTGGTGTCAGGTCGGTGGATTTGGGATGTCCCCCTCAGGATCAGGGTATCCTGGCTCAGACCGCCATTGCTGCAGTCTGTGTTTTAAATGCACCCCCTTTGCTGCTGCTTATAGGCTCCTGGCTGCTCACACTGCTGAGTCCTGCCTGTGTCCTTCAAATGCTCAAAGAGACTCTGGTCATCTAGGTGCCCACTCAGACCACCCTCCTGGACACCCTCATACCCCAGCTGTATCATCAAAGGAATGGGTGTGGCTAAGTTCAGTCAGGGGCCCAATAAAGCGCTGCCCCATTGCAGGAGAAGCAGGGGATCAGCAGAGCTCACCCCAACCAGAGGACACCTGCACCGTTATCTATGGAACCCTCCCTGGTTCTCTGCCCCCCCCCCCTCTCAGGGTAAAGGCTTCACCAGTGACCCCCACCCCTCAGGATCACCTGCTGTCTCCTCCTGGTGAGAATGGCAGCGCTGATTACCTCTGTCCCACCTCCCAGGCAGTGTTCAGGAAGGCAGCTTGGGGTTGCAGCCCCTGCTGAGGAAGAGGGTGTCCATCCTCTCCTCGCTGGCATGGAGCTGTGGGTCCACCTCGATTCCAAGACTCCGGGGTTGGGGGGGGGGGGGGGGGGGGGGGGGGGGCAGGTCTGCTCTGAGCCACCGTGGTGGCTGCAGCGAGTGTGTGGTAAGTGGAGCGATTAAAAATAGCTCCAGCTGTTAGGCCCTTTGGCGCTAACTCCGGCCCACACGTTAGAACGCCCGCTGGGCCAGGAATTTCTCTCAATTCTGCCCAATGTGCATGTCCTGAATTGCTTACGGAATAACGCCCCCAAAGGGATCGCAAACCACACGCACCAGTCCCGGTGGCAACAATCCTGCCCTATATCTTTTTACAAATAAAGAGGCCAAAACTATAAATAGTACCCAGATGTGGTCTCACCGATATCCTGCGCAGCTGCAGTAAAACATTCCGACGTTTATATTCCATTCCCATTGTAAAATACACCAACATTCCATTTGCCTTCCTAATCACTTGCTGAACCTGCAAACTAACCGTCTGTGATTCATGTAGGTCACCCAGATCCACCTGTACCTCGAGTTCTGCAATCTCTCCTCATTTAAAAATACTGCTTTTCCACACTTGCACATTTTCCCACAAAAACTCCACCTGCCAGATTTTTGCCCACTGACTTGAACTAACGATTTCCCTTTACAGATTCACTATCTCCTCTTGACAATTCAATTTCCAACCTATCTTGGTGTCATCAGCAAGTTTAACTTCCACACATCTGCACCCTTTAACCCGGTTATTGATATAGATTGTAAATAGTTGAGGCCCCAGCATTGATTCTTGTGGCATTCCGCTAATTACATCTTGCCAACCCGAATAAGATCCATTTTTCCCTACTCTCTGCTTCCTGTTAGCCAACCAATCATTTATCCCTGCTAATATGTTACCCCCTACACTATCTAATCTTATCTTATGTAAAAACCTTTGATGTGGCATCTTATCAAATGCCTTCTGGAAATCCAAGTATCCCACATCTACAGGTTCCCCTTGAAACGTGTTCTTTTACTTCCTCAAAAAACTCTTCAATTAGTTAAACACTACTTCCTTTTCACAAAGCCATGTTAACTCTACCTGATCACATTATGATTTTCTGCTATAAACTCGTTAATAATGGATTCTAACAATTTCCCAATGACAGAAGTGAAACGGCCTGTGGCTTCCTGCTTTCTGTCTCTGTTCTTTCTTGCATAAAGGGACACAATGTGCAGGGTACGGGGAAAAGGTACTAAGTTGTGATGTTCATTCAGAGAGCTGGAGCAGACACTATGAGCCACATGGCCTCCTCCTGTTCCCTAACAATTCCGTGATTGTGTGATTCTTTGATTAGTTATTTTCCAAACCAAAACAAACCAAAGATTTTCAATTTCAGCTGGGTTTGAGGCATTATTCCATTGCTGACATAATCAAACAAATTATTTATTATTTACCATCTATGGAAAGTAAAAGTTAGAAAATTAGTCAATGTGTTGGAATGCAAAACACTTGTCACATTTCCTGGGTGTAAAGCAGGCTGCCACATGGCAGAATGAGGAGGTGATGATGAATAAAATTGTCTCACCTTCATGATGATGGATTGAATTTTCCCACAGTCTCTTCCCTTCTCTTCCTCTGCCACTGAGTAAAGAATATGTCGCGAAGGTATTCGGGCAAATGCCACTCGCTTCCCATTGTTCAGCATCCAGATAAAGACATCCGGGAGCGGCTTTTGTGGCTGGAGAAAAACAACAGCAATTAATCTATCATATTCCAGAGGGTTATGGCTACTGGAGAATAATCTCCATAACTGGTGATTCAGGAAACCCAGTCTCTCTGGCATTAAGAATGTTCTAGGTGACACACAATCAGGGTTATAACACTGCCAGGAATGTTGTAGATCACACATTGTGAGAAATTTTCTAGACTATAAATTCTCAGTGATGTTAAAGCCATAGACTGTCGGGAAATTTCCAGACTTGGTGCCACCAGGAATGTTCTAGAACACGCACGATCATATGTGATCGAAAAAAATGTTCTAGATTACATACTGTCAGGAATATTCTGGATTGCAAACTGTCAGAAAGGGGTGAAAAATATTCGTAGGAGTGGTATACAGATCACCAAACTTCAGTAGTAATGTTGGGAATAGCATAAGACAGGAAATCAGAGATGCATATGATAAACAAACATCTGCGATTATGGATGACTTTAATCTGCATATAGATTGGGTGAGTCAGTACTCAGTAATCAGTACAATAGAGGAGGAATTTCTGGAGTGTATACAGGATGGTTTTCTGGACCAATACGTCAAGAGACCAACAAGGCAACAGGCCATCTTGGACTAGGTGTTGTGCAATGAGAAAGGATTAGTTGGCAACCTAGTTGTGAGAGAACCCTTGGGGATGAGTGATCATAAAATGATAGAATTCTTTATCAAGGTGAATAGTGAGTTAGTTGATTCTGAAACCAAGCTCCTGAACCTCATTAAAGATATGATTAAAGGAACCTCATTAAAACTATGATGGTATGAGGCATGAGTTGGCTGTGACAGACTGGGAAATATTACTGAAAGGAAGGACAGCGGACAGGCAATGGCAGCATTCAAGGAATGAATAAGTGAACTCCAAAAGTTGTTTATTCCTATTTGGTGCAAGAGTAGAAAGGGAACTGTGGCCAAACCATGGCTACAAGGGAAATTAGAGATAGTATTAGATTCAAAGAAGAGGCATACAAATTATCAAGAAAAATTAATAGATTTGAGGATTGGGAACAGTTTAAAATTCAGTAAAGGCAGACCAAAGGATTGATTAAGAAGGGGAAAATACAATTTGAAAGTAAGCTAGCAGGGAACATAAAAACTGACTGTAAAAATTTCTACAGCTATGTGAAGAGAAAAAGATTGATAAAAACTAATGTAGGCACCTTACAGTCAGAAACGGGGGAATTCATAACAGGGAACAAAGAAATGGCTGGGGAACTAAATTCGTACTTTGCTCTGTCTTCACAAAGGAAGACATGAATAATGTGCCGGAAGTTCTGAGAAACACAAGTTTTAGTGAGGAGCTGAAGAAAATTAATAGAGAAATGGTTTTAGGGAAATTAATGGGATTGTAGGCGGATAAATCTCCAGGGCCTGATCATCTTCATCCCAGAGTAATTAAGATAGCGGCCCTAGCAAAAATGTAGATCCACTGGTGGTCATTTTCCAAAATACTTTGGAAAGGATAAGGGGGAATGCGGGATGAGGCTATTGAGATGGGTGATCAGCCATGACCATAATGAATGACGGAGCAGACTCGAATGGCCTCCTCCTGCTCCTATTTTTTATGTTTCTGTTACCACAGTGCTAAATGGAATAGATTCAGAACAGATCTAGCAACTCTAGACTAGGCATCCCAGGAGGCATTGTGGGCCATTAGCAGCAGCAGAAGAAGTGTACTTGTGACTGGTGTCAGGTAGAAAATACAGTTGAGAACCAAGAGGAATACAGAAGAATCAAAGTGGAGGTGAAAAAGCTCATTCTAGGTCTGTGCTCAGGGGGTATGTTGGTTATATTGATGTGTTTTTGTTCTTGTTGAAATTTGATGTTTAAAACTGTTAAAATTATAAATGCCTCAATAAAATATTTTCCAAAAAAATAGAAAAAGCTCATTCCAGAAGCGAAGAGGGATTATGAGAATAGACTCAACATAAAAGGGAAACCCAAAGTCTTCTATAGGCGCATAATTAGCAAATGATGATTTACATGTGGAGGCAGGAGGCATAGCTCAGGTAGCATAGTGATTAGCACAATTGCTTCACAGCTCCAGGGTCCCAGGTTCGATTCCCGGCTGGGTCACTGTCTGTGCGGAGTCTGCACGTTCACCCCATGTGTGCGTGAGTTTCCTCCGGGTGCTCCGGTTTCCTCCCACAGTCCAAAGATGTGCAGGTTAGATGGACTGGCCATGCTAAATTGCCCTTAGCGTCCAAAATTGCCCTTAGTTTTGGGTGGGGTAACTGGGTTATGGGGATAGGGTGGAGGTGTGCGGTTGGGAAGGGTGCTCTTTCCAAGAGCTGATGCAGACTCGATGGGCCGAATGGCCTCCTTCTGCACTGTAAATTGTATTAAATACTCTGCACCCGTCTTTACCAAGGAGATAGGTGTTATGTAGGACATGGATATAAAATTGGCTGAGTAATAGAGAGTAATGGTAAATGGATATTTTTTGGGCTGGAGAAAGGTTTGTGGTGGTGTTCACCAGAGGTCAGTATTGGGACTCTTGCCTCCCCCCCCCCCCCCCCCCCCCCCCCGCCCCCAATTTCCCTTGAAAAGGTGGTGCTGGGTTGTGACCTTGAACCGCTGCAGTCCATGTGGTGTACAAACACCTAAATTGCTGTTAGGACCCAGCGGCAGTCAACGAACAGTGATGTAGTTACAAGTTGGGATGGTGTGAGGCTTGGAGGGGAACGTGCAGGGGGTATTGTTCCCATGTGCTGCTAGCCCTTGTCCTTCTAGATAATGTCAGGCTCTCAATCCGGCCCTTGAAGCGTCTCTATCCAGCCTGCAGACCAGTGTTCAAAATGTCAGTGCGTAAATGAGAGGTTGAGCAGTAGGGGAGACGACGGCGGGGAGGGGTTTGGGGCCTATTTGAGGTGAGGGGAGGCCCCGTGATTCGTGATTGGGTCACCCGCTCAAGATGGCGGCCTGGTAGTGGGATTCCTTTGGGAATTACTCGTACTCCACGCCATGCATAAAATTGCATGGCAAGGAATATGGAATTGCTAATCGGTTTACGCTGCCAGTGGCATCATAGACCACCTACAATTCATCTCCAATGGGAGAAGATTGTCTCCCAAATGGAGAATTCCAATAAATATTTATCAATAGGACTTCACATTCATATCTTCACTTTAACTTTATCCACTTAGTATTATTGCAAATCTCACATCCATATTCCACTCACTGCCAACTATTCAATCACAACAAGCCATCAAACACAATGACCCAGTCCACCAGCTTCTGGCAAGGCCAGAATATGTTACCCATCCCTAATTGCCCTTGAACTAAGGGACAGTTAAAAATCAACCACATTGCTGTTGGTCTGGAGTCTCATGTCGGGCAGACTAGGTAAGGACAGCAGATTCCCTTCCCTAAAGAACATTAATCAACCAGATGTCTTTTTGCAAATATGGCAATCATTAGACATTTGATTCAAGATCAAAATCCCCCATCTGCTGTGGTGGGATTCAAACCTAGAGCTTTATCCTGGGTCTCTGGATTCCTAGCCTAGTGACAATACCACTGTGGCCTGGATTTTACCTGCCTCCACTGGGTGTGTCTTTGATGGGGACACATAAAATAGGGCAGGTGCCAGCCCACCATCTTCCCATCCACCCCCAAGCTCACCGCAGGGTAACAGGGTAAATGGACAAGGGCAGAAATCAACTGCCCACACACCATATGGCAATAAATAATTATGGGTTAATTAAGCTTATTAATAAGCAAATTGAGCCCAACAATAGACTGTCCATAACATGGGAGTGGGCAGTCTGTTCAAAGGATAAGAAGGAAGGGTGGGGGCGTATAATCTTCAGGGGCACACCCTTTGCATGTCAGGGGCAGCCCCCCAAGATAGTACACCCCGACCTGCCTGTTCTCCAAATCTAACCTCGTCCCCCTCCCCAAACTGGCCAAACCTTCCCCAGCCAGTACCTCCCCCAACACTCCATTAGGCCTATTTCTTGGGACTGGTTGGAGATCTGGCATCACCCACTACTGAGCTCCAGGACTGCCGGAGCTGCCAGTCAATCCTATTGGCTAGCAGCTCCCAAAGGCGGAGGTCCCGCCCTCTACATTGTGACCACAGGGTGGGATTGTACAAAGCCAGTCAGGGTGCGCTGTGGTGAACTTACCCTGTAAAATGCAGCCCTGTGTATTAGACATCAGCATGAGGAGACATTTGGCCCTGGTGGACTGGGCAGAAAGACTAAAAAGTAGGACAGTTGATGAACAATGGCAGATATTCAAGTCCTCCCAACTAAAATATATTCCAGAGAGGAAGCGAGATTGTAGGAGGGGGAAAAACATCCATGGCTAAACAAGGGAAATAAAGGTAATATAAAGACAAAAACTAAGGCCCCAAATTGCAAAGGCCAATGGCAGGCTGGAGGATTGGGAAACTTTTAAATATCAACAGAGGTGTAATGAACTCCAATTGGCTTTATTGGTTGGCCAATTGGAGTATGAGCTCCCTCAATGATAGCTCATTGAGGGGGCCCATATAATCACCTGTGTCGGCTTTGTGAAGAGTCTTTAGTTGACTGGACTGCTAGCAGCACTGTTTGTAGCTGCTCCTGTAATATCGTTATTGTAAATAAATATTGGTGTGGTGACGGAACTCCTGCCTCCCATGGATTACTACAGTGGCGACGAGGTAAACTACGAATTTTGCGGAGACCAGCTGTCGCACTCGGAGGATAAGCCTTGCCATTTTAAAAATGCCGTTTTTTGGGAGGTTAGAGGCATTCGACCCGGCTATCGAGGACTGGTCCCAGTATGTGGAGAGAATGTGTTACTTCTTCCGGGCAAATGATATACTGACGGACAAAAGGAGATGGCTTATCCTGCTGTCGGCGTGCGGACCCTCCGCTTTCGCCATTATACGTAGTCTGACTTATCCCGATGCGCCGGACACGAAAACTTTCCAAGAAGTAACGGAATTGGTGAAAGAGCACTACGACCCAAAACCACCCCTCATTTTGAGTAGGTACAGATTCTACACAGCGAAGCGGGAAGACAGGGAGTCAGTCACGAATGTCTTGACCCGCCTGAGAAGGCTGGCGGAAAAATGTAAGTTCAGCCCGACACTAAATGAAATGCTTCGGGACCGGTTAGTGTGTGGTATAAACTACCTCACAATACAGAAACGCCGGTTGGCGGAAACGGAGCTAGACAGCAGGCAGGCGTTACAGCTCGCACTGGCCCTAGAAAAGGCAGCAAGTGGGGTGCAGGAACTACAGGGCACGCCAATGGAGGTAGATACCTGTGAGAGGGACTACCACAACGGGTCCTGCTACCAGATAGCCGCTCTCAGGAAAAACCTGAGGAATAGAGGGAAAAAGGAAAACCCCAGAACTGCCCCCAAGTCTGCCAGGACTAACTGGAGACAGAGGGAAGTACCGGCTGAGGCTCCCCCAACAGAGAAGGACTGTTTCTGACAGAGTGGGGTAACAACGACAGAAACCCTAGAAGGAGGTGGCAAAAGAGGAATAGCAGGTGGGGACGCAGGGAAGTACACAACCTAGACGCCCCATCCTCCTCCGAAGGGGAACAATTATATAATATTACAACGAAGAAAGCAGAACCCATTAGGATTACCCCACGGGTGAACGGGCGGCCGACAATAATGGAAATAGACACGGGTGCGGCCATATCAGTAATGGGAGTGGCAGCATTTAGAAAAATCAAAGATGGACTCCAGCCACTAACCCTAACAAAAACATCAACAAAACTTAAAACCTACACGGGGGAACCCCTGGAAGTTCTAGGCACGACTCATGTACCTGTGGAATATGAGAAACAATTGCTCAGATTACCGTTGACGATAGTAGAGGGCTCCGGACCGAGCTTAATTGGACAGAACTGGCTGAAAGACCTAAAATTAGATTGGATGAAAATTTTCCAGAGTGGAAGCGGGCAGTTGAGTGGAGTACTCGAAAAATACCCGGAGGTCTTCCAGGAAGGTTTGGGGGAAATCATAGGTGCCAAAGCAACTTTGCACATGGACCCAGAAGCCCTTCAGAAATTTTGTAAGGCCAGGCCGGTACCTTTTGCATTAAGGAAGAAAGTAGATGACGAAATAGAAAGGTTACGGCGTGATGGCATTATCAGACCAGTACAATTCTCGGAATGGACAGCGCCGGTGGTACCAATTTTGAAGCCAGACGGCTCGATACGTCTCTGTGGAGATTTCAAACAGACAGTAAACAAATACGCACTGCTGGACAAATACCCAATCCCGAAAATAGACGACCTATATGCCAAATTGGCAGGTGGGCTTTTGTTCACGAAACTAGACATGAGCCACGCCTACCTGCAGTTAAAACTGGACAAGGGCTCCCAGAAGTTCGCTACGATCAACACCCTGAAGGGCCTTTTTCGTTATACTAGGCTACCTTTTGGAGTGTCATCAGCCTGCGCTATATTCCAGCGTACGATGGAAAATATTCTGCAGGGACTACCACAGGTGGCGATTTATTTGGACGATGTCTTAATCACGGGTAGGACAAACAGGGAACACTTAAGGAACCTGGAGGAAGTGCTCAGACGTTTCACAAAGACAGGCGTACGGCTAAAAAGGGAAAAATGTGTTTTTCTGGCCCCACAAGAGACGTACCTGGGATATAAAGTAGACGAGTCAGGCTTACATCCATTAGAAGACAGAGTAAGGGCAATAAAAGAAGCCCCAGCTCCCACCACAGTCCAGGAGTTACGATCATTTCTAGGGTTGGTAACCTACTATGGAAAATTTATTGAAAATAGGTCATCCATCCTAGAACCCCTCCACCAGCTACTAAAAAAGGGGCAAGAATGGAAATGGTCCACCCGCCAAAACCGAGCATTTAGGGACATTAAGGAACAGCTGTCATCCGAAAATGTCCTAGAGCATTATGACCCAAGGAAGGAGTTGGTGGTCACTTGTGATGCATCCCCTACGGGGTAGGAGCCGTCTTAGCCCATAGAGGAAGGAATGGGGAAGAACGGCCAATAGCCTATGCTTCGAGGACCTTGGCGATGGCTGAGAGGAAGTACGCCCAAATCGAGAAGGAAGGACTGGTGGTGATATTCGCAGTAAAAAAATTTCACCAGTATCTGTACGGGCGGAAATTCATCATAGTGACGGACCATAAGCCGTTATTAGGGTTAAAAAGAAGACAAGTCAATACCCCCGATTGCATCAGCTAGAATCCAACGCTGGGCGTTGCTACTGGCGGCATAGAGATACGTTCTGGAGCACAGACCGGGAACACGAGTAGCAAATGCAGATGCTTTGAGCAGACTTCCCCTCCCGGATACTCCGCCGCAAATACCAAAAGTAGAGGAGACAGTAATGACTCTAAATTTTTTGGACACCCTACCAGTAGACGCACAACATATTCGGTTGTGGACGCAAAAAGACCCAGTTTTAGCCAAGATGAAGCATTTACTGCTAACAGGGGAACTGGAAAGATCAGTGGAGCCCCAGATGCACCCATACTGGAGCAGAAGGGACCAAATAACCGTAGAAGACGGTATCCTATTATGGGGAGCCTGGGTAATCGTCCCAGCTCAGGGCCGTCAGGCAATCTTAACTGAGTTACATCACGGACACCCAGGGGTGTCTAAAATGAAGATGCTAGCTCGAAGCTATGTTTGGTGGCCAGGTTTGGACACAGACATAGCAGCCTTGGTACGTCGGTGCCAGGAGTGCCAACAGGGGCAAAGGGTGCCACCAGCGGCGCCATTGCACCCGTGGGAATGGCCAGGCAGACCATGGACCCGCCTGCATATTGACCACGCCGGCCCTTTCATGGGCTCAATGTTTTTGGTGATAGTGGACGCCCACTCCAAATGGTTGGACGTCCACCGGGTAAACACGGCAAGCACAGCATGAACAATTGAAAAGCTCAGGGCCTCGTTTGCAACACATGGACTTCCGGAGGTATTGGTGTCTGACAACGGAACAGCATTTACAAGTGGGGAATTTGGAAAATTCCTGAAGGAAAACGGAGTCCGTCACATCAAAACGGCCCCTTACCATCCAGCGACCAACGGCCTGGCAGAGAGAGCGGTCCAGACACTTAAAGCGGGACTCAAGAAGCAGCCGGCAGCGTCAATAGACACAAAGCTCTCCCGCTGGCTGTTTGATTACAGAACCACACCGCATTCCACAACGGGCATACCGCCAGCTGAACTCTTAATGGGAAGGCGGCTGCGAACGAGGCTGAGTCTCCTTTTCCCAAATTTAACGGGGAAAGTGGAGAAACAACAGGAGGCCCAATGCAGGGGGCATGCTAATAGTCGGCAGCAGAGACATTTCCAGGTGGGGGCACCGGTTTGGGTCAAGAATTATGGGAATGGACCAACGTGGGTCAAAGGCACGGTAGAGTCCCAAACAGGGCCCATATCCTATGAAGTTTCGATAGGAGGTAAGGTGCTGAAGAAACACCTAGACCAAATAAGGGCAGCGGAACCACACCTGGAGGCAGGCGAAGCAGGACCACCTCAAGCTGGGATAGCCCAGACGGAAAGGATACCCACACCCCAGCCCCGAGCAATTTCTCCAGACCCCGTCATCCAGTCATCAGAGTCGGAGATGGACACACTCGACGAGGCCGCCGCGACACCTCTCCCCGAGGAGGAGGAAGAACAACTTCCAAGGAGGTCGTCAAGGAAAAGACGGGCACCTATAAGGTACACCCCGCCCACTTCGGAGAACGACCCGGCGGACGACACAGAGGTGACAGACCCAGACATGAGGAGCAGGAAGAAGCTCAGAGGAATGCCAGCTGGCAGGAATTCCTCGGACCTTGGGGGGGAGGGGTGTAATGAACTCCAATTGGCTTTATTGGTTGGCCAATTGGAGTATGAGCTCCCTCAATGATGGCTCATTGAGGGGGCCCATATAATCACCTGTGTAGGCTTTGTGAAGAGTCTTAAGTTGACTGGACTGCTAGCAGCACTGTTTGTAGCTGCTCCTGTAATATCGTTATTGTAAATAAATGTTGGTGTGGTGACGGAACTCCTGCCTCCCGTGGGTTACTACAAGAGGGTTACTAAAGAAAGTAATAAAAAGAGGCAAAGGTAAATTATGAGAGAAATCTAGCGCAAAATATAAAAACGGAGAGCAAAAATGTTATAAATATCTAAAAAGTAAGAGAGTAGTTAAAGTCAACATTGGTCCCTTAGAGTACGAAACTGGGAGTTAATAATGGGATATGAGAAATGGCAAAGACAATAAATCACTATTTTGTCTCGGTTTTCATGGTGGAGGACACTTAGAACCATCCCAATATTAACAGGTAATGCGGAGGTTGTTGAAAAGGAGGAACTTCAAACAATCACCATCAGAAGGGAAAAGCTATTAAGCAAACCATTGGGATTAAAGGCAGTCATGTCACCAGAGCCTGATAACCTACATCCTATGGTCTTAAAGAAAGTGGAACAGGGATAGTAGTTCCATTGGTTACATTTATCCAAAATTCCCTAGATTCTGGAAAGGTTCCAGCAGATTGGAAAAATGTTAATGTAACACCCTTATTCAAAAAGGGAGGGAGGCAGAAAGTAGGAAACTATAGGTCAGCTGGCTTAACATCGGTTGTTGGGAAATTGTTAGAATCCATTATTAAGGAACTAGTAACGGGACATTTGGAAAGTCAAATCGCAATCCATCAGAGTCAGCATGGTTTTACGAAGGGTAAATCATGTTTGATTAATGTGCTAGAGTTCTTCGAAAATGTAACAAGACAAGTAGATAATGGGAATCCTGTAGATGTAGTATATCTGGACTTCCGGAAGGCATTTGATAAGGTGCCGTATAAAAGGTTAATACATAAGGTAAGATTCCATGGGGTTGGGGGTAATTGATTAGCTTGGATCGAAGACTGGCTGACGGACAGGAGACGGCGAGTCGGGATAAATGGGTCTTTTTCTGGATGGCAAGATGTGACTACTGGGGTACCACAAGGTTCGGTCCTTAGGCCCCAGCTATTTACAATCTATATTAACAACTTGGATACAGGGATAGAAGGTTCTATAGCCAATTTTCAAATTACACTAAAATAGGTGGGAAAGAAAGTTGCAGTGAGGAAATAAGAACCTTACAAATTGGTATAGATAGTTTAGGTGAGTGGACCAAAATTTGGCAGATAGAATTTAATGTGGTTAAGTGTGAGGTTATCCATTTGGGTCAGAGGAATAATACGGCAACTTATTATCTCAATGGAGAGAAACCTCAAAATGCTTCAGTGCAGAGAGATCTGGATATCTTCATGCATGAATGGCAAAAGGTTAGTATCCAGGTGCAGGTAATAAGGAAGGCACACTGAATTCCACTTACCGAGTGGAATTTTGGCATTTATTGCTAATGGAATAGAGGATAAGGGTGCAGAAATGTTGCTGAAACGGTATAGGGCATTAGTGAGACCCCATCTGGAGCACTGCATACAGTTTTGGTCCCCTTACGTGAGGAAGCATGTAAATACATCAGAGGCGGCTCAGAGGAGGTTCCCTAGATTGATTCCAGGGCAAAGGACTTGTCTTATGAAGAGTGATTGAGCAGTTTAGACCTATACTCGCTGGAGTTTAGAAGAATGAGGGGAGATCAAATTGAGGTATATAAGATGCTAAAGGGGATTGACAGGATAGATGTATAGCAAATATTTCCCCTTGTTGGACATTCTAGAACGAGGCCATAACTTTAGGCTAAGGAATGGCAGATTTAAAACAGAGATGAGGAGGAATTAACTTCACTCAAAGGGTCGTGAATTGGCACAATTCTCGAGCCCAGAGTGCAGTGGACGGCGAAACAAATTTAAGGGGGTGAGAGATATGTTTTTTAATTAGTAGCAGGATGAAGGGTTATCAGGAACGGGCAGGCAGGTGGATATGAGGCCGAGACAGATCAGCCATGATCATATTGAATGACGGAGCAGGCTCGTGGGGCTGAATTGCCGACTCCTGCTCCTTATTCTTATGTTCTTATGGTTATATGATCTTATGCACATGGTGAGACGCTGGGGATGAATACCTGCAGCCAGGTAAGGCGGCACAAATAGCAGCTCTCCAGGGAGTGAGGTCACACACGGGTTCAGCTGCTGCAGGAGACTCCGGTGAGCACCTTGTACAAGGAGGTCCCCAGGGAGACCATCTGCTTCCGCTCAGTCACACTACCAGATAGAACTCAAACACATAGATTTCCAGTTTATAGATTTCTGGACAATACTCAGTTATAAACCAAAACAGCTCAAATTGCTCCCCCGGAGGTGGGAATTGCTCCCCCGGAGGTGGGAATTGCTCCCCCGGAGGTGGGAATTGCTTCCCCGGAGGTGGGAATGAGCTCCACCGGAGGTGGGAATTGCTCCCCCGGAGGTGGGAATTGCTCCCCCGGGGGTGGGAATTGCTCCCGCGGAGGTGGGAATGAGCTCCCCCGGAGGTGGGAATTGCTCCCCCGGGGGTGGGAATTGCTCCCCCGGAGGTGGGAATGAGCTCCACCGGAGGTGGTAATGAGCTCCACCGGAGGTGGGAATTGCTCCCCCGGAGGTGGGAATTGCTCCCCCGGGGGTGGGAATTGCTCCCCCGGAGGTGGGAATTGCTCCCCCGGGGGTGGGAATTGCTCCCCCGGAGGTGGGAATTGCTCCCCCGGGGGTGGGAATTGCTCCCCCGGAGGTGGGAATGAGCTCCCCCGGAAGTGGGAATTGCTCCCCCAGAGGTGGGAATGAGCTCACCTCCTCCACTCGGTTTTTGATTTTCACCAGCAGTTTTTCTGCTTCATTAAGTTTTTCTTTTACATTTTTCTTGTTCAACCTTTTCATCATTCTTAGCGCCTGCTTTGCATAAACAATCTGGAAAATATAAAATAACAAATATTTGTTGTATTAAAACTAGAATAACTTCAGTATAATAAACATACGGGTTGGTTAAAGGATGCAATTGACCCTCTAACTGGTACATAATGTATTCCAAAACTGCAATTGGCCAAACACTGAATACCAAGCCTGAGCAAAATCCACAGAGTGGCCAGTGGGGAACCCCACGCCGACACTGGCCCAGTGGGGAATCCCCAAGCTGACACTGACCCAGTGGGGAATCCCCACACCGACACTGGCCCAGGGGGAAATCCCCATGCTGACGCTGGCCCACTGGGGAATCCCCACGCCGACACTGGCCCACTGGGGAATCCCCACACCGACATTGGCCCACTGGGGAATCCCCATGCTGACACAGGCCCACTGGGGAATCCCCACACTGACACTGGCCCAGTGGGGAATTCCCATGCTGACACAAGCCCACTGGGGAATCCCCACACTGACACTGGCCCAGTGGGGAATTCCCATGCTGACACTGGCCCAGTGGGGAATCCCCACGCCGACACTGGCCCAGTGGGGAATCCCCACGCCGACACTGGCCCACTGGGAATTCCCCACGCCGACACTGGCCCACTGGGAAATCCCCACGCCGACACTGGCCCACTGGGGAATCCCCACGCCAACACTGGCCCACTGGGGAATCCCCACGCCGACACTGGCCCAGTGGGGATTCGCCATGCTGACACTGGCCCACTGGGGAATCCCCATGCCGACACTGGCCCAGTGGGGAATCCCCACGCCGACACTGGCCCACTGGGGAATCCCCATGCCGACACTGGCCCACTGGGGAATCCCAATGCCGACACTGGCCCACCGGGGAATACCCATGCTGACACTGGCCCACTGGGGAATTCCCATGCCGACATGGCCCACTGGGGAATTCCCATGCTGACACTGGCCCAGTGGGGAATCCCCACACCGACACTGGCCCACTGGGGTATCCCCATGCTGACACTGGCCCAGTGGGGATTCGCCACGCTGACACTGGCCCACTGAGGTATCCCCATGCTGACACTGGCCCACTGGGGAATCCCCATGCTGACACTGGCCCAATGGGAAATCCCCACGCCGACACTGGCCCACTGGGGAATCCCAATGCTAACACTGGCCCAGTGGGGAATCCCAATGCTGACACTGGCCCAGTGAGGAATCCCAATGCTGACACTGGCCAAGTGGGGAATCCCAACGCTGACACTGGCCCACTGGGGAAATCCCCATGCTGACACTGGCCCAGTGGGGACTCCCCACACTGACACTGGCCCACTGGGGAATCCCCACGCTGACACTGGCCCACTGGGGAATCCTCATGCTGACACTGGCCCAGTGGGGAATCCCCACGCTGACACTGGCCCACTGAGGAATCCCCATGCTGACACTGGCCCACTGGGGAATCGCCATGCTGACACTGGCCCACTGGGGAATCCTCATGCTGACACTGGCCCACTGGGGAATCCCCATGCTGACACTGGCCCACTGGGGAATCCCCATGCTGACACTGGCCCACTGGGGAATCCCCACGCTGACACTGGCCCACTGGGGAATCCCCATGCTGACACTGGCCCACTGGGGAATCCCAATGCCGACACTGGCCCAGTGGGGAATCCCCATGCTGACACTGGCCCACTGGGGAATCCCCACGCCGACACTGGCCCAGTGGGGAATCCCCATGCTGACACTGGCCCACTGGGGAATCCCAATGCCGACACTGGCCCACTGGGGAGTCCCCATGCTGACACTGGCCCAGTGGGGAATCCCCATGCTGACACTCGCCCACTGGGGAATCCCCATGCTGACACTGGCCCAGTGGGAAATTCCCACGCCGACACTGGCCCACTGGGGAATCCCCATGCTGACACTGGCCCACTGGGGAATCCCAATGCTGACACTGGCCCAGTGGGAAATTCCCACGCCGACACTGGCCCAGTGGGAAATTCCCACGCCGACACTGGCCCACTGGGGAGTCCCCATGCTGACACTGGCCCACTGGGGAATCCCCATGCTGACACTGGCCCAGTGGGGAATCCCCATGCTGACACTGGCCCAGTGGGGAATCCCCATGCTGACACTGGCCCACTGGGGAATCCCCATGCTGACACTGGCCCACTGGGGAATCCCCACGCTGACACTGGCCCACTGGGGAATCCCCATGCTGACACTGGCCCACTGGGGAATCCCCACGCTGACACTGGCCCACTGGGGAATCCTCATGCTGACACTGGCCCACTGGGGAATCCCCATGCTGACACTGGCCCACTGGGGAATCCCCATGCTGACACTGGCCCAGTGGGGAATCCCCACGCCGACATTGGCCCAGTGGGGAATCCCCATGCTGACACTGGCCCACTGGGGAATCCCAATGCCGACACTGGCCCACTGGGGAGTCCCCATGCTGACACTGGCCCAGTGGGGAATCCCCATGCTGAGACTGGCCCACTGGGGAATCCCCATGCTGACACTGGCCCACTGGGGAATCCCCATGCTGACACTGGCCCAGTGGGGAATCCCCATGCTGACACTGGCCCACTGGGGAATCCCAATGCCGACACTGGCCCACTGGGGAGTCCCCATGCTGACACTGGCCCAGTGGGGAATCCCCATGCTGAGACTGGCCCACTGGGGAATCCCCATGCTGACACTGGCCCACTGGGGAATCCCCATGCTGACACTGGCCCACTGGGGAATCCCCATGCTGACACTGGCCCACTGGGGAATCCCCACGCTGACACTGGCCCACTGGGGAGTCCCCATGCTGACACTGGCCCACTGGGGAATCCTCATGCTGACACTGGCCCAGTGGGGACTCCCCACACTGACACTGGCCCACTGGGGAATCCCCATGCTGACACTGGCCCACTGGGGAATCCCCATGCTGACACTGGCCCACTGGGGAATCCCCACGCTGACACTGGCCCAGTGGGGAATCCCCATGCTGACACTGGCCCACTGGGGAATCCCCATGCTGACACTGGCCCACTGGGGAATCCCCATGCTGACACTGGCCCACTGGGGAATCGCCATGCTGACACTGGCCCACTGGGGAATCCCCACGCTGACACTGGCCCACTGGGGAATCCCCACGCTGACACTGGCCCACTGGGGAATCCCCACACTGACACTGGCCCAGTGGGGAATCCCCATGCTGACACTGGCCCACTGGGGAATCCCAATGCCGACACTGGCCCACTGGGGAGTCCCCATGCTGACACTGGCCCAGTGGGGAATCCCCATGCTGACACTGGCCCACTGGGGAATCCCAATGCCGACACTGGCCCACTGGGGAGTCCCCATGCTGACACTGGCCCAGTGGGGAATCCCCATGCTGACACTGGCCCACTGGGGAATCCCCATGCTGAGACTGGCCCACTGGGGAATCCCCACGCTGACACTGGCCCACTGGGGAATCCTCATGCTGACACTGGCCCACTGGGGAGTCCCCATGCTGACACTGGCCCAGTGGGGAATCCCCATGCTGAGACTGGCCCACTGGGGAATCCCCATGCTGAGACTGGCCCACTGGGGAATCCCCATGCTGAGACTGGCCCACTGGGGAATCCCCATGCTGACACTGGCCCACTGGGGAATTCCTGCCATGGGCCAAGTGACCCGAAGCAGATTTTCTGGTCCCAACACCAAAACTGTCTGAATGGAGAGTCCAAATGGCCTTTCGAGCCTGCGCCGCCATTCATTATGATCATGGCCAATCATCCAACTCAGTAAGTTGTTCCTGTTTTCCCCCCATTTCTTTTGATCCCTTCATTTCTAGTGCAACAACTAACTCTCTCTTGGAAACACACAGGGCTGGATTCCCCGCCGCTGGGATTCTCCGTTGCGCCGGCAGTGCACATAGAACATACAGTGCAGAAGGAGGCCATTCGGCCCATCGAGTCTGTACCGACCCACTTAAACCCTCACTTCCATCCTATCCCCGTAACCCAATAACCCCTCCTAATCTTTTTTTTTGGACACTAAGGCCAATTTATCATGGCCAATCCACCTAACCTGCACGTCTTTGGACTGTGGGAGGTAACCGGAGCACCCGGAGGAAACCCACGCAGACACGGGGAGAATGTACAGACTCCGCACAGTCAGTGACCCAAGCCCGGGATCGAACCCGGGACCCTGGCGCTGTGAAGCCACAGTGCTAACCACTGTGCTACCGTGCTGTCCATGGGTATCCCGGCAACGTGGGGTGGCCACAATAGGAAATCCCATTGGCTGGTTACGGGATCAGAGAATCCCGCTGCTGGAGACGGAGTGCCGTCCAGGAAAAAGCAGCTGGAGAATTGGAGAATCCCTCCCACAACGTTTTTGCCTCAACTACTTCCTGTGGTAACACATTCCACAGGCCGACTGCTCTCTGGGTGAAGTAATTTCTCCTCATCTCTGTCCTAAGTGGTCAACCCCGTATCCTCAGACTGTGCCCCCTGGTTCTGGACACACCCACCATCGGGAACATCCTTCCTGCATCTACCCTGTCCTGTTAGAATTTTATAGGTTTCTGTGAGATCCCCCCTCATTTTTCTTAACTCCAGTGAATAAATCCTGTGATTCAATCTCCAGTCCAGTTTGTACTGGTCCCACCTCCCCCAGAACCGGTCACAATATCCCAAGAATCTCAAATCGTCTCACTCACACCATCTCTTCAGCCACATATTCATCCGCTACATCCTGCTATTTCTACTCTGACTAGCACGTGGCACTGGTAGTAATCCTGAGATTATGACTATAATAACTGTAGCTGAGGCCAGGCTAACACAAAACCAGGTTTACTCCTTAAATAGAAAGAAGCCACAGATATGATGTACAATGCCCGGGACCCAGCCCGGACCATCGGAAACACCGGTCCGGGTCTGGGTCGCACATTTTAAAGTCCCGCCAATGATTCCCTATTGGGTGAGCCTCCTCCTGCTCAATGCAGGAACTCATACTCCACAACCCCACGGGGAGATCAATCAAAATCCCCTGTGGTCTTCTTGGGCGTCATAACAACTACCTTGGAGGTTTGACATCTCAACTTTGTTCCTAACTCCCTATATTCTGGTTTTAGGACCTCATTCCTTTTTTTGTAGCCTATGTCGTTGGTACTGATGTGTATCATGACCACTGGCTGTTCACCCTCCCCCTCCAGAATGTCCTGTAGCCGCTCAGGAACATCCTTGACCCTAGCACCAGGGTGGCAACATACCATCCTGGACACTTTACCCTGTGTTGGAATCCCTTGGTACTGAGATCCATGACAGAAAACTCAAGGGAGAATAATTGCTCACAGCTGAGCAAACCAGTCGGTAATAAGCTTTGATAAAGAGTCACCCAGACTCGAAATGTTAGCTCCCTCTGTCTCTGTCAGACCTGCTGTGATTGTCCAGTATTTTCTGTTTTTGTTTCAGATTCCAGCATTCGTGGTAATTTGTTTTTATCAGTCAGTAATAAGCAAAAGCTTTGAGACCTTCTAGAAATAGTTAATATTTATTCACTTACAATATTATGCTTTAAGGATTTAATTCGACATCTATCCAAATTGTTGGGCCTACTTGTGGTTTTCTTTTCAGCGTAGATGTGATATTGCCTAGGACCAAGAAAACAACTGTTTAACCATCATTTAGTGACCAATACAAGGTCTCCCAGAGATAACTAGAAGTTGCTGATGATGAATAGACTGTTAAACTGTCCATTTGGCTCTTTTGTAAAACAGTTTATTAAATATGTACGGGTGACATTGCCAAAGGAATCAACATTTTTTTACTGTAGAAACCGGTTTCAGCAAATTCTCTCTAGTTTTCTACATTAAACTAACGAACATAGATTAACTGTCTCGACTACACTCCCAGAATCAGGGAGTGGGATGGCTTGATCTTGGTTTCGGACAATGCTCGGCACAACATCGAGGGCCGAAGGGCCGGTTCTGTGCTGTACTGTTCTAGGTTCTAGAACCATTTCAAAACAACATTCCCAACACTCCCAATGTTACATGGACCCCACAATTACCCTGCTTCAAGAATCCCTCTTATTCTGATCTACTATCCATTGTGCAAATACAAGAATAAATGGTCAAAAACACTGAAAATTTACAGACAAGGGACTTAACTTCAAAGTTGGGATGAGGGTGGATGAGGATCAATGAGGCCTTAGTCAGTGGATTGGGCCTGACTCACTTACAGTCTCACTCAGAACGCCTTACTGTGCTGATAACAGTTGTTCTAATGCAAAAGAATATCTTGTGGGGCTTTACACTGGAAAATCAGGAGATGAAGGAGGATTTAGGACAGCTCAGAGAACTAAACACATAACTTGAGGGAATGGTTTACAAGTGATTTATGAGAGAAAGGAGAAAATGAGAACGGCAAAGGGATTTTTGGGAGAGTTAGGAACAGCATTAATGTGCTGTATCAATGGCTCATCTTTTTAATGTTAGAGGAGAGACTACTAGGTTGAGTTATACACAGAGCTGGAGGAATAGAAGGTAAGATGCGGGGGGCGATTCTCCGAGCCCTGTGCCGGGCCGGAGAATCACCGCAACCGCGCCACGACGCGTTTGACGCGGCGCCGGCCACGGGCCGTTGGAATCGGCGGGGCTGCTGATTCTCTGTCCCGAATGGGCCGAGTGGCCGTTTGGATACGACAGAGTCCCGTCCGTGCCGTTCACCCCTGGTCGCTGCCGGCGGGAACTCTGCGCGAAGGGCCGAGAGGCGGCTTGTGGGGCGGGGAAAAGTGATCCTTCACCGGGGGAGGGGGCCCTCCGATGGGGTCTGGTCCGCGATCGGGGTCTACCGATCGGCGGGCCGGCCTCTCGCCTACCGGGCCTACTTTGTTGCGTGGCCGACCCCTGAACACTGACGCCATGTTGAGTCGGGGCCGGTGCGCAGAAGAAGTCCCCCGCATATGTGCAGGTTGGCGCGGCCCAACTGTGCATGCGCAGGTTGGCACGGCGCCCATTTGGTGCCGGGGTGGGAGGCTGATGTGCCGTGAATCGCTCCAGCGCTGTGCTGGCCCCCTATGGGGGACAGAATAGGTCGTCCCCTTGTCCATTTCGCGCCGTCGTGAAACGCGACGGCGCGAACACTTGGGCTCCATTTTGGAGAATCGCCCCCGCGATATATGAACTTGGTTATGGTGTAGTGAGTTTCCGAAGGGATTTGAGGTAAATGCAGTTGGGAACAGAAGCCAGTCAAGTTTAGCAAGGACTTGGATCATGCATGTTATACGGGAATATTATACTGAATTTCACACGTGCATTGCCTCCATCCTTGACAAGCTACACTTGTTTCAATAGTATTCATATGTGCAAAGGTAGTGGTGAGAGTCCAACAAACACAACATACTGGAAACCAGTCTTTGAGATGAGGATCATGGCTGGGATTCTCCGAGCCTGCGCCGGATCAGAGAATCGGAGTTGATGCCGAGACGGTGGTCCAACGACGGGACGCGATTCTCCGGCGACCGGAGATCACCGGCACGAGTGAGTGCGCGATCGGCGTGGCGCAGGTCAGGGCTGTTGAAAAAGACCCCTGCGACGATTCTCCGCGGTCGACCACCCGAGTTCCCGCCGGCGTGGTTCTAACATGGTTCCACCCGGCGGGAGCTCGGACCCGTGGGGGGATCAGACTTCGGGGGGGCCTCCACAACGGCCAGGCCCGTGTTCGGGGACCACCGATCGGTGGGCAGACGCGATCCGGGGCGCCCTTCCTTCTTCCGCGCCGGCCCCCTGTGTGGCTCCGCCATGTTGCGCGGACCCAGCACGGAAGCGGCCGCCACGCGCATGCGCGGACCCATGGCCGGCAGTACAGGGCCGTGTATCGGCGCCGGCACTGCGTGCAGTACTTCGGCGCCGTGCTGGCCCCCTGTGGGCCACGGAATCGCTGGGCCCGTTGACGCCGGTGTGATATACTCCGGTGTTTACGCCGGCGTTAACACTTAGCCGTGATTTTAGAGAATCCTGGCCCATATTGATTAAGGTTTTAGCAGTAGAAAGACTGGGGGCAATGCTCAGGGAAGCTAGAAAGATGTGGATCTCAATCTTGTCACTAAATGCTCACTACCATCGTCTATCTTTCTGGAGAGGAGAAAGACTAGAGATTTTAAAGATCATTGCAAAATGTAAGCCTTGGTGGCTGATCAGGACAGAGCTAACACTTAATGGAGCCTGATGGCAGTCAATGAGAAAACTGGGACTGCATCCAGAGACAAGGCTGTGTTGACAGGAACTGAACAAAGTTTCTTTAATTTGACCAATGTTAAATTGAAGGAAATTTCAATGTATCCCTAACTTAGTTATAATTGGAGCAGGGTAAACATGGAGACAGATTTCCTGTGTTTGATGTGATTAACATGACTCTCCTGAATGAGAATTAGGGGATATCTTTTCCCGGAGAGAGAGGGTCTGTCTCAGAACTGAGAATTCAAGTGGGACAATTAATGGCTGAAATGTTTTGGGTTTTTGTTTTTAAATAGTCAAGTGGAGAAATAGTGAGAATTCTCGGTTTTTCCTTGACAAATCCCAGGATTCCTATAGATTTTGAACAAAGAACAAACAAGAAAAGTACAGCACAGGAACAGGCCCTTCGGCCCTCAAAGCCCGTGCTGCCCGTCTAAACTAAAATCTTCCACACTTACGGGGCCCGTACCCCTCTAATCCCACCCTATTCATGATGGCCCTTAAATAGTCCCTGCTTTCACCACCTCCTCTGGCAGCGAGTTCCAGGCACCCACTACCCTCTGTGTAAAAGAACTTGCCTCGTACATCTCCTCTAAACCTTGCTCCTCGCCCTTAAACCTATGCCCCCTAGTAATTGACCCCTCTGCCCTGGGAAAAAGCCTCTGACTATCCACTCTGTCTATGCCGCTCATAATTTTGTAGACCTCTATCAGGTCGCCCCTCAACCTCCTTCATTCCAGTGAGAACAAACCAAGTTTATTCAACCTCTCCTCATAACTAATGTCCTCCATACCAGGCAACATCCTGGTAAATTTCTTCTGCACCCTCTCTAAAGCCTCCACATCCTTCTGGTAGTGTGGCGACCAGCATTGAACACTATACTGCAAGTGTGGCCGAATTAAGGTTAATATATACTACGAACAGCAAAGGTCCCAGCACTGAACACTAGCGGAACACCACTAGTAACAACCCTCCAATCAGAAAAGCACCCTTCCATTGCTACTCTCTGCCTTCTATGACCTAGCCAGTTCTGTATCCTTCTTGCCAGCTCACCACTGATCCCGTGTGACTTCACCTTTTGTACCAGTCTACCATGAGGGACCTTGTCAAAGGCCTTACTGAAGTCCATATAGACAACATCCACTGCATTACCTGCATCAATCATCTTTGTGACCTCTTCGAAAAACTCTATCAAGTTAATGAGACATGACCTCCCCTTCACAAAACCATGCTGCCTCTCGCTAATACGTCGGGTGGGATTCTCTGATCCTGAGGCTAAGTGTTGATGCCGTCGTAAACGCCATCATGTTTTACGTCGGCGTCAACAGGCCCCCAGGATCAGCGATTCGGAGCACTTCAGTAGGCCAGCACAGTACTGGAGCGACCCATGCTGCTCCAGCTGCTAATACCGACTTCAAATGGGCGCCATGCACGCTGCGACCGGCGCAAATGCGCACTGCAACTGGCGCGATTGCGTGCATGCGCGGTGGCTTCATTCTCCGCACCGGCCCTGACGCAACATGGCTTAGGGCCACAGAGGCCGGTGCGGAGCAAAAGAGGCTCCAGCCCGAGAGACCGGCTCGCCGATCGGTAGGCCCCGATCTCGGGCCAGGCCACAGCGGAGGCCCCCCCCCCCCCCCGAGGTCGGACGCACCCCCCCCGGCGGGACTCAGATCTTTTTTGCGGCCACTCGGCCCATCTCGGGCGGAGAATCGCCAGGGGGGCTCGGCGGACCCGCGTCAGGGCGGCGTCATGCAATTTGCGCCCGGCCCGGCGATTCTCCGGCCCACTGTGGGCTGAGAGAATCCCGCCCGTCCACTTGCTTCCAAATGGGAGTAGATCCTGTCTCAAAGAATTCTCTCCAGTAATTTCCCTACCGCTGACAGAAGGCTCACCGGCCTGTAGTTCCCTGGATTATCCTTGCTACCCGTCTTAAACAAAGGAACAACATTGGCTATTCTCCAGTCCTCCTAGACATCACCTGAAGACAGTGAGGATCCAAAGATTTCTGTCAAGGCCTCAGCAATTTCCTCTCTGGCCTCCTTCAGTATTCTGGGGTACTTACCATCAGGCCCTGGTACCCACCTTAATATTTTTCAAGGTGCCCAACATCTCGTCTTTTTGGATCTCAATGTGACCCAGGCTATCTACACACCCTTCTCCAGACTCAACATCCATCAATTCCTTCTCTTTGGTGAATACTGATGCAAAGTATTAATTTAGTACCTCGCCCATTTCCTCTGGCTCCACACATAGATTCCCTCGCCTGTCCTTCAGTGGGCCAACCCTTTCCCTGGCTACCCTCTTGCTTTTTATGTACGTGTAAAAAGCCTTGGGATTTTCTTAACCCTATTTGCCAATGACTTTTCGTGACCCCTTTTAGCCCTCCTGACCCCTTGCTTAAGTTCCTTCCTACTTTCCTTATATTTCACACAGGCTTCGTCTGTTCTCAGCCTTCTAGCCCTGACAAATGCCTCCTTTTTCCTTTTGATGACGCCTACAATATCTCTCGTTATCCAAGGTTCCCAAAATTTGCCATACTTAGACTCTCTAATGCATGGGGAAAGGCTGATATCTTTTGCACTGTGTGATGTATAAAGCTGACAAGACCTGCATCCTGCGACAAACTCATTCAAGATTCGCTGAAGGTGACTCTGTGCCTGTGACTTTGGTCTCTTTACCATGTGCTTCACTTCATCAAGACCATCCTCCTGGAAAAGGGAGAAAAAATGGAGAGAATTAAACATTACTGCTCTTTCAACAACCTTCATTAAAACTTCCTTCATTAAAAAGCCAAATGATCGCTGACATTGCCCTTCGTCAAAAACAGTCAATTGTTTAAATTCCTCTGCCCTCCTGTTGACCGTTCCCAGAAAGAGGACAGTTCAGCTCAATGCGTAACATCAATTCTTGTGCTAAATGGGTAGTGTGGTGATATGATCTGCATACTTGTCTGCCATTGGGCCAGAACGTCGGCTTACCATTGGCCCTGGTCGGTCATGTGCCTCTCGACCGATTGGCCGAGAGGCTGAGTTAACCACACCTCTATTAACGAGGCATAAATGGTCAGACGCCTGACGATCGTCCCTTTCCATTGTAGACGATCGCAGAGCTGTGTTCTAGTCAATTAAAGCCAGACTTTGGTAAATCACTCGCCTCGCGTACAATTGATGGTACATCAGGTAGCACCCTCGCCTCTAGACCAGAAGCTCTGGGTTCATGTCCAATGCTTGGACTTGTTCATAACACTGTTAATCAGCACGGGAATCCTCCTACTCTTCCCCAGGGCGAAAAGCAGTGCGTGTGAAGATGTGCGAGAAACAAAATCCACTGTTGGGCTGAGAGGAGGCAGGAGATGGGCCTGTGCGAGAGAAACCAGATTCTGGTAAATTCAAACATTTGAGGAGAAACATAATTATTCAGAATGTTGTTGGGGAACAGAATCCTTCAGAATCCTTCACTATTTCAGCCGGTGGATGTAGTGACCAACAAACCTCTTGGTGAAAAATATTTAAATAGTAGAAAGAGGGAAGCAAGCGGGACACAGGATGAGGTTTGGATTTCTCCAAACGATGTGAATATCAATAGCCCCTGTCTCTGTTGTGACATCCCATAATGCAGCATCACTGACTGCCTGCTCAAATCTGGTAAAACCCTGGCACAAAGATTAAAGATCACTTTTAATTGTTGGTAAATGTCACTGATTCGCCTGTTTCTTTCCCCCTTGGGGAGGTGGTATTGTCAGTAGAATAATCATCCTGACACCCAGGGAAAGATCTAGGGACCTGAGTTCAAATCCCACCATGGCATGTGCTGTCATTTTAATTCATTAAATGAAATAGTTTAATAATGATCAAGAAGGCATTGTTGTAAAAACCCATTTGGTTCACTAATATCCTTTAGGGAAGGAAATCTACCGTCCTGACCCAGTCTGGCCGACATGTGATTCCAGACCCACAGCAATGTGGTTAACTCTGAAATGAAGCGGCCAGCGACACCCACATTCCATAAATGAATTTTTAAAACTTATCTTTCCCCACTTTTTCCCACTGCGTTATTTAGGCTGGAATATATTACAATCTTGGGTGGCACAGTGGCTCAGTGGTTAGCACTGCTGCTCACAGCTCCAGGGTCCTGGGTTCAATTCCGGCCTCGGGTGTCTGTGCGGAGTCTGCACGTTCTCCCCGTGTCTGCGTGGGTTTCCTCCGGGTGCTCCGCTTTCCTCCCACAGTCCAAAGATGTGCAGGTTAGGTGGATTGGCCATGATAAATTGCCCTTAGTGTCCAAAAAAGGTTAGATGGGGTTACTGAGTTACAGGGATAGGGTGGAGGTGCAGGCTTAAGTGGGGTGCTCTTTCCAAGGGCCGGTGGCGATTTAATGGGCCGAATAGCCTCCTTCTGCACTGTAAATTCTATGATTCTTTGAGCACAAATGTAAATTTATGGCTATATCTAGAGTAAATGTTTATAAGTAGAATAACTGAAAGCTAATTTTCATTGAAAGACTGATAACCTTTGTCTTAGGGGCTGTTTAGCTAAGGGGCTGTTTAGCTCACAGGGCTAAATCGCTGGCTTTTAAAGCAGACCAAGGCAAGCCAGCAGCACGGTTCGATTCCCGTAACAGCCTCCCCGAACAGGCGCCGGAATGTGGCGACTAGGGGCTTTTCACAGTAACTTCATTGAAGCCTACTCGTGACAATAAGCGATTTTCATTTTTTCATTTTTTAAAGGATTCTCACACTAAGTTAAAACAAATTTCCCGAGTCTCAGTAATGCACCTACCAGTCTCTCTGTGATCTTTGCAAGGATATTGGAATTATACAATCGCCAAGAATATTCTTCCCAAGAACTCCAGACGTACACACATGGTTTCTCGTACAGGTACGGAATGCAACTATATGACCTGAAACAAACAAAACAGAAGGAAAGAGGTTTGTGGATGTAAATATTAATCTAGAATTCCCTTACAGGATACAATGATCTCCATATCTACCATTCCTCATGATGAAGAGAAAGCTGAGACATCTTCCCTTAACCTTCATATAACTGCAATCGTTGAATCTCCACCACCAACAACAATAATGTGCATTTATATAGAACCTTCAACAGAATAAACTGTCCCAAGATGCTTCACAGGAGCTTTTCCAGACAAAATTTTACACTAGACCAAATAACAAGTTAAGGTTAACAACCAAAAACTTAGTCAAAAATATCAGTTATAAGGAGCAACTTCACAGCCTAATTACAGCACAGAAGGAGGCCATTTGGCCCATCATATCCTGTCGGCTCTCTGAAGAGAAATTCACCCAGTACTGGCAGGGCCCCGGAAGAGCCCCTGAGTGCTTCTCGCAGCTTCAGCTGCAGATACAGGCCCCCGAACTTCCAGTCTAGAGTCCGCGCATGGGCACGGCAGCAGCCTGCAGTGGCCGCGCCATCCGCAAAGGTGGACTCGGACCGCAGACTGACATCGATAATGTAGGCCGCCCCGAGATGGCCAGCGCCCACGGATCCAAGTGAACCAATTGCTGCCCTGGCCACCCATGAGGCGCCCCCCCAGTGCTTGATCCCCCTGCACCACCACCTCCCCCCCCCCCCAACCAGTCCACAGCCGTCACCCGAGGTTCCCGATGGCCAATACGTGGTTAGAACCACGCCGTCGGTAACTCGGCCAGTTTTTCCCGGAGAATCGGTGGGGGGGCCTCTGCCAATGGCCTCCTAGCCGTACCGCGTAAATCTCGTGCGAGCGATTCTCCGGGGACTGGAGAGCAGCGGGAGCGGCGCGGCTATGATTTCCACTTAAACGGGCATTCTCCGCGGAGAATCCAGCCTAGCAAAGATTAGGGAGGAAGTTCCAGAGCTTAGACCGAGGCGGCTCGATGCAAGGCAACCAATGTCAGAGTAATTATTACTGGAAATGCACAAGAGGAATGTAGATATCTCACAGGGTTATGTAGCTGGAAGAGATTCCAAAGATAGGGAGAGGTAAGGCCATGGATGGATTTGAAATAAAGGATGAAAATTTTAAAATTGAGGCATTGCTTAAACCAACGTAGGTCAGTGAGACCATGGGTGATAGGCGAGTGGGAATTGGTGTGAATAAGGACAGGGGAAGCAGTGTTGAAATTACCTGCTAGAGATGTGTATGGGCAGCACAGTGGTTAGCACTGTTGCTTCACAATGCCAGGGTCCTGGGTTCGATACCCTACTGGGTCACTGTCTGTGTGGAGTCTGCACGTTCTCCTCGTATCCGCGTGGGTCTCCTCCGGGTGCTCCGGTTTCCTCCCACAGTCCAAAGATGTGCATTAGGTGGATTGGCCATGCTAAATTGCCCCTTAGTGTCTCAAAGGTTAGGTGGGATTACGGGGGTTAGGGTGGAGGCGTAGGCTTAAGTAGAGTGCTCTTTCCAAGGTCCGGTGCAGACTCGATGAGCCGAATGGCCTCCTTCTACACTGTAAATTCTATGATCCTATGGGCGCTTATCTTATTAAGTTGCCTTTTGTGCCGTACCTTATTGACTGCTTTTTGGAAATTCAAATATATTACATCTACTGGTTCCCCTTATTGCGATCTCAGACCAGACCACAACAGAGGCTGTGATACTGGACAGAAAATCCAATGTTTTATTTTAATTTTGTAAGACTGGGAGGAAACGATACCTCACTCCAGGAGTGATTTCACAAAGAAATACGGATATGGTAAATTAAATCAAACTTTATTACTGACAAGAGTGTTAAAATACCTTTAACATCGCACCAGAAAATAGCTACAATTACCCCATAAACAATGCTAATCAATACAGTGACACAATAACCCTTAACTGCTATCTTTATTCCCACTCAAACAACAAAACCATCTCAGCTCTCAATCCACTGTTAAATCCAGTTAGCACTCAAGAATGCCTGCTTTCCAGAGATGTTCTCTGAGATTATTTTAAAGAAAAGACCTGAATCCTGTCAGAATCATGCAGTAACTCTGGCTGTATCTGTAGAGAAGCTGCTTCTCAGCTTGTTTCAGATTGCCTTCTGATCAGACAATTCTGAACAGCTTGGAAAGAAACTGCTAATCTGGCTACAGACATATCTTTAACTAAACTACAATGAGAGAAAAATGCTTAACTTCTGTTCAAAGCTCCATCTAGAACTCAACTGACCTGTTTTTCGATAAAATACCTGATACTTTAGCTCCACCCAGTTATTACATCACCTAACCAAGCTCAAATCTGATTAATACCATGGGGATCCCCACTTAATCCAAACAAAACTCCATTAGCCCAAGATTTTACAATGCCTTAACTGCACCCTGATTCCGAACGGTTCAAAGTAGGATTCTTTCCAAACATTTTTTAAAATAAATTAAGAGTCTCCAATTCATTTTTTTTTTCCAATTAAGGGGCAATTTAGCATGGCCAATCCACCTACCCTGCACATCCTTGGGTTGTGGAGGAGAGACCCACACAAACACGGGGAGAATGTGCAAACTCCACACGGACAGTGACCCAGAGCCGGGATTGAACCTGGGACCTCGGCACTGTGAGACAGAAGTGCTATCCACTGAGCCACCGTGCTGCCCTTTCTTTCCAAACATGACTGCAGCAGTCACACACACTCTACCCCAGGCATTTAACCTTTACTGCATCAAATGCATAGAATATAATGGGCGCAATCTTCCAGCCATGCTGTGCCAGAAAAGCATCTCACCGTGGCGCAGCGTGGCCGGTGGAAGCCAAGCACTGCCAAGGTGTCTAGGTGGCACTGCCAGCCAACAGGGACACTGCTCAAAGATCATGCAGCTGGGGGGCCTCCAATCCCCTGGGAGACCCCAAATGGCATTCGCCTGAGGTCCCCGAGGTAAAGGGATTGAATCTCAAAGCCTCAGGTACTTCGGGAATCTGCACATTAGAGTGAGGCTTATTGCCTCAGTCTAACATGCAGATTTTCCAAAAACTGATCCTGCCCATTTGTGCAGATTCTCGGGGTACCTGAGGCTTTGCGATTCAATCCTTTTACTTCAGGGACCTCAGGCGAGCGATATGTGATGCTGGTCCCCATTAACGAGGACCAGACTGAACGGCACTCATGGGGGTCTCCCAGGGGATCGGAGGCCCCCAGCTGCATGCCCTTTGGGAAGTTTCCCTGCTAGCTGGCACTGCCAAGGTTGCAGATGGCACCGCCAGCCAGCAGGGACACTACTATGGAGCCAGCTGGGCATTGCCAAGGTGCCAAACTGGCATTTTTGTGCAGGGGTCACCCACTGTGGGTGTTGGGGGTTTCGGGGACCCTCTCATGTTGCATTAGGGCTGGGGGGAGATCCGGGATTTTTTTGTGGGCGCCCCAATCTCTCGCTGGAATGGGGAGTTCTGGCGAGCGGAGCTCCCCATTGTAAGAAACGGAGCTATGTGCAGCCTCAGCATCGCGTTCCCCGTTCAGGTCGCTTATTCAACACGAGTCACATTGAATAGCCATGTGTATCTCGGCACTGCGAGTGCCAGCAAACATGCGGCTAATTATACTCGTTCGGGGACCTTGTTCCCTTTTGGGAAGATTGTGCCCAATATTTCTGAAATTCCTACAATTATTACATCCTTTATCTATCCTGCTCATTACCACCTCAAAGCTTTCTAAAAAAATTGTCAGCCATTATTTCCCCTTCATGAAGCCATGCTGACTCTGCTGGATTATATTATGTGTTTCTAAATGCTCTGCTAATACATCCTTTATACTGAACTCCAACATTTTCCCATTGACAGAAGTTAAACTAACTGGCCTGTAGTTACTTGTTTTTTTGCCTCTCTCCTTTTTTGAATCTAGGTGTAACATTGGCAGTTTTCCAATCCTTTGGGACTTTTCCTGAATTTAAGGATTCTTGGAAGATTGCTCCCAGTGCATCCACTATCTCTGGAGCTGCTTCCATTAATATCCTGGGATGCAACCCATCAGATCCAGGGGAGTTATCCACCTTCAGCCCCATTAGTTTCCCGAGTACTATTTCTCCACTGACAGTTAATGTATATATTTCCTCCCCCCCGTTTTGTTATTAATGTTTTCCCCCTGTGAAGACTGATGCAAAATATTTATTTAACTCTTCTGCTTTTTTCTGGCTCTCCATTATTATTCTCCAGTCTCATTCTCTAAGGGCCTATGTTCACTTTGGCATCTCTCTTCATTTTATATGTTTAAAGAAGCTCTGTGTTTACCTTCATAGTTTACCTTCTCCCTCTTTATTTTTTTTAATGATCTTTTGTTGGTTTTAAAACTTTTCCAATTCTTTGGCTTGCCACTAATCCTTGCCACATATTAAACTGAAAAAACATACAATCACAACTTGGCTTCAAAAGTAGGTCAGTGGCTGCATATTCTGAAACAAGTGACTCATTCCATTAGCTTCAAAGTTTCTCTGTGAAACCTTCAGTGCAAAGAAGTCCTGAACAATAGCACCACCTCCCGGTCAGACATCTCACTTGGTCATATATTATCATTCCCTCATTTTCACAGGGTCACTGAGTCCTCGAGCTTTCAACTACCCTCAGAAAAATGGATCAGAACAACTTGGGATGGTCAATAAATGCTGGCCTTGTCAGTGAGGCCCACATCACAAGGATGAACTTTAAAAACACAACCTATTTAGCAGCTTGTATTGAATGTTTGAGCATACCTGTCAAATTCAGTACTCTCTGCTTTTGCAGGGGACGTGACTGAATTCTGTTTTGGCAGTGAACTGGTTTCAGCATTCTCCAGCTCATCTTCAGAATCTCTTGCATCCAACAAAGATTTCTTCTCCTCGCTCTCATCCACCTTCCTTTCTTTTTTCTTTTTTGGGACGACGTCTACCAATTTGCCATAGTTACCTTCAAAAAAATGTTTTAAATTGACATTTTGACCTCTCGCTGTAGGCAGAGCCAGCTCTCCCATATAGGGTGACAGGGCAATGTAACAACTGTTCAATACACTGTTCAATACTTATCCTAAAGTCCCACTGCCTTCCCCAATCATGCAGCTAAAGGTTCATCAGTCAGCAGATTGTTTGAAACAACGATAGTTCCATTTGTCAGCTGACAGATGTGTTGCTGTGTAAGCAATGCTCTCTCACTGGGCAGATAGCTTTACATCGGTCAGCATCACTGTCAGTGTCATGCAGGTGACTTGAACTCAGGTGTTGGTGCAGGTGAAAGGTGGTGGGGGGGCGAGGGAGGGAGCTTTTGAGGGAGGAGGACATACCATGAGGGATTGGGGGGTCGACCAATGTTATAAGGAGGCCGTTGGTGAAGGAACCACTCCCCTCACACTCTCCTGCCCCTGTCTGGAAATTGAGGCTGAGTGGGAAACAGCCCTCAAGTGATCATTAATTAGCCACAGAGAACTCACCTGTCCTATTTGTGTTTTGAAATGTAACCAGTCTGATTGACACCTCTGGCTTTCCATAGTCATGTGACTATGCAATGAGGTTGCTTCTGGAGGCAGACAACTTAAGGCAGTTCAATAAAGACTCTCGCTAAGACAAGACACTGATGAAAACTGCTCCTTACACATGGAACGCAATTCTACCAAAGGGAGACAAAGTGCCGACACCGGAGTGTTTCACTCCGGCGTCGGAGGCTGCTCCTCGCCCCCTATTCTCCCATCCCCAGGGGGCTAGGAGCGGCGGTGCGTCAATTTCGCGCGCTGGGCCTTGGCGCCCACGTCAAAGCGGTGCTGCCTGAATGACGTGACCTGCGGCGCCTAAATGATGTCACCCGTGCATGCGCGGTTGCCGTCCTCCCCGCGGGCGCCCCGCAAGAATGGAGCATTGATCTTGCGGGGCGGCGGAGGGAATAGAGTGCGTCTTTTACCCTCCTGACCCCTCCTGAGCACCCCCCTGGTGCTCGATCCTCCCTTCCCCCCCCCCATAGGCCCCACACGCAGTGGTCGCACGCTGTTCACGCCAGCAGCGACCAAGTGTGGTTGGCGCCGGCGTAAACCGGTCGGATTGGGCAGGCCGCTCGGCCCATCCGGGCCGGAGAATCGCCGCTCGACCATTAGAAACGGCGAGCGGCGATTCTCCGAGCGGCCTGTCGTAAAACGCGACATGCCGTTTTGGGGGGGGTGGGAGAATCGCGTGCGGGTGCCAGGGCGGCGTGGCGTGAATCACCTGGCACTCCAGCGATTCTCCCACCCAGTGTGGGGATTGGAGTATCGCGCCCATGGTGTCAGGAAACAAAGAAAAAATAGATTTTTGAACCCTAAAAATGATGCAGAGATGACAGAATCTAGAAAAACAGAAAGGCACGCTGAGTTCCCAACAGGTGAGACGTGTCCTGTGCCGTCGGGAACTTGGCCAGTCGGGGGCTGAGCATCAGGAGGCGGGCCTCAGCCAACGTACGGAGGCCGTGGATACGTGTACACCACTTTTTAGGAGGCGGGGCATTGCGAATGCACGCCGTCCCCGATTCCGGCACCATCGGGGATTCTCCGCCCCGTCGCCAAACACGATTTCGGCGTCGGGGTTGGGAGAATCCAGCCCATGGTCTCCCAAACAGAGAACTCACCTGAAAGATTTTGAAATCCTTGAGTTCACATTTTGAACCCCGAGTGAATTATACATATGAACATGATGTGTTCAACACTAGAGTTGAGTGAAAATTAAATCATTAAATGGTATGTGGCTGCAGTCCTGCAGTGGCTGAATTATGTGAATTCAGATGGTCAGAGATAATATAAAGAACAACGAAAAAATTACAGCACAGGAACAGGCCCTCCAAGCCTGCGCCGATCCAGATCCTCTATCTAAAACTGTTGCCTATTTTCTAAGGATCTGTATCCCTCTGCTCCCTACCCATTCATGTATCTGTCTAGATAATCTTAAATTGCCCTATCGTGCCCGTCTCTACCACCTCCACCAGCAATGCATTCCAGGCACCCACCACCTTCTGCGTAAAGAACTTCCCACACATATCTCCCTTAAACTTTTCTCCTCTCACCTTGAACTCGTGACCCCTAGTGATTAAGTCCCCCACTCTGGGAAAAAGCTTGTTGCTATCCACCCTGTTTATACCTCTCATGATTTTGTAGACCTCAATGAGATCCCCCCTGAACCTCCGTCTTTCTAATGAAAATAATCCTAATCTACTAAACCTCTCTTCATAGCTAGCGCCCTCCATAACAGGCAGCATCCTGGTGAACCTCCTCTGCACCTTCTCCAAAGCATCCATATCCTTTTGGTAATGTGGCGACCAGAACTGTACGCAGTATTCCAAATGTGGCCGAACCAAAGTCTTATACAACTGTTACATGACCTGCCAACTCTTGTACTCAATAGCCCTTCCGATGAAGGAAAGCATGTCATATGCCTTCTTGACCACTCTTTGATCTGCGCAGCCACCTTCAGGGTACAATGGACCTGAACACCCAAATTTGTCTGTACATCCATTTTCCCCAGGGCTTTTTCATTTACCGTATAGTTCGCTCTTGAATTGGATCTTCCAAAATGCATCACCTCGCATTTGCCCGGGTTGAACTGCATCTACCATTTCTCCGCCCAACTCTCCAATCTCTATATTCTGCTGTATTCTCTGACAGTCCCCTTCACTATCTGCTACTCCACCAATCTTAGTGTCATCTGCAAACTTGCTAATCAGACTACCTATACCTTCCTCCAGATCATTTATGTATACCACAAACAACAGTGGTCCCAGCACAGATCCCTGTGGAACACCATTGGTCACAGTTCTCCATTTTGAGAAACTCCCTTCCACTACTACTCTCTGTCTCCTGTTGCCCAGCCAGTTCTTTATCCATCTAGCTAGTCACCCTGGATCCCATGAGACTTCACTTTTTCCATCAGCCTACCATAGGGAACCTTATCAAATGCCTTACTGAAGTCCATGTGTATGACATCTACAGCCCTTCCCTCATCAATCAACTTTGTCACTTCCTCAAAGAATTCTATTAAGTTGGTAAGACATGACCTTCCCTGCACAAAACCATGTTGCCTATCACTGATAGGCCCATTTTCTTCCAAAAGGGAATAGATCCTATCCCTCAGTATCTTCTCCAGCAGCTTCCCTACCACTGACGTCAGGCTCACCGGTCTATAATTACCTGGATTATCCCTGCTTCCCTTCTTAAACAAGGGGACAGCATTAGCAATTCTCCAGTCCTCCGGTACCTCAACCATGTTCAAGGAAGCTGCAAATATATCTGTTAAGGCCCCAGCTTTTTCCTCTCTCACTTCCCTCAGTAACCTGGGATACATCCCATCCGGGCCTGGGGACTTGTCCACCTTAATGCCTTTTAGAATACCCAACACATCCTCCCTCCTTATGCCGACTTTGAGTAATGAAACATCTATCTCTGACCTCAACATCCGTCATGTCCCTCTCCTAGATGAATACCGATGTAAGTACTCATTAAGAATCTCACCCATTTTCTCTGACTCCACGCATAACTTTCCTCCTTTGTCCTTGAGTGGGCCAACCCTTTCTCTAGTTACCCTCTTGCTCCTTATATATGAATAAAAGGCTTTGGGATTTTCCTTGACCCTGTTTGCTAAAGATATTTCATGACCCCTTTTAGCCCTCTTGATTCCTCGTTTCAGATTGGTCCTACATTCCCGATATTCTTCCAAAGCTTATTCTGTCTTCAGTCGCCTCGTCCTTATGTATGCTTCCTTTTTCCTCTTAGCTAGTCTCACAAATTCACCCGTCATCCATGGTTCCCTAATCTTGCCATTTCTATCCCTCATTTTCACAGGGACTGTCCTGCACTCTAATCAACCTCTCTTTAAAAGCCTCCCACATATGAAATGTGGATTTACCTTCAAACAGCTGCTCCCAATCCACATTCCCCAGCTCCTACCGAATTTTGGTAGAGTTGGCCTTCCACCAATTAGCACTAATATAGGTAAAGTTGGCCTTCCCCCAATTTAACACTATATGATTAAAGATAGATTACTCTGAGGCATGAGAGTCCCCTCAGTGGGAGCAAGTCTACTGAAAGATGAGATACTGACACTTAAAATGCAATAGCTGTGTGTTGAAATGCATAAGTTGTGAAATGTCAGCTATAGTATATGTATGGTAGAGCAGACCAGGAGATTATTCTGAGAGACAGTCCAGGCTGAAACAATGGAGCAATCATCGTCAAAGGGCAGGATGCAAATACTGCAGAGTGCAGCATGCACAGGGAAAGAAGAATTGCCCAGTGTGGGAAACGCAGTGTTTGAATCGTAAGAAGTGGAATCATTTCACGCACAAGTGTTTGGCCAGAATTTTACAAAAGCAAGACAACAAAGATGGCCACTGGAGAGAGATCAGCAGCATGGTGGCAGAGTGGTTAGCACTGCTGCCTCACAGCTCCAGGGACCCGGGTTCAATTCCGGCCTCGGGTGACTGTGTGGAGTTTGCACTTCCTCCCTGTGTCTGCGTGGATTTCCTCTGGGTGCCCAAGGATGTGCAGGTTACATGAATTGGTCGTAATAAACTGTCCCTTAGTGTCCATCTATTGCTTGCTTCAGTGTCAGTTTCTCATCTTTCAGTAGACTTGCTCCCACCAAGGGGGTCTCTCATTCCTAAGTGGGGTTACAAGGATAGGACAGGGATTGGGTCAGTGGAGAGTGGTCTTTCAAATGGTTGGTGCAGACTCGATGGGCTGAATGGCCTCCTTCTGCATTGTAGGGATTTTATGATTCTTGGGAAAAAAAGCAGGAGTCTAATGAAGAATTATACACAATGCAACAAGTTGGTTCAGATAGTTCAAGGTGACAAATGTTTTTTGACTGTTACCATGATGACTACAGAGGGAGTCTATCAAGTGAACAGAAAAGCCAAATAGACCCAGGGCATCATAATAACCTTCACAGATCTGTGTAAATGGCTCAACCTGGAGATGTGAAAATGAAGCCCTCGAGAATGAGATTGAGGCTGTATGATGAGGCTATATGATACTCACACCAAGAGGACACATGAATATGAGAACACAATGCAATGGCAAGAATGAAGATCTCAGGTTCCAGATCATAGATGACCCACAATGACCACTAATCTGAGCGAAAGCCAGTCTCAAGCTTGTACTGGTAACCTGAGCGGCTAACAGCGATTCACAGTGTGTCACAGCACAACACCATTGATGGAAGAACAGATCCTAGAGGAGTTCAAAGATATAAACATAAGAACATAAGAACTAGGAGCAGGAGTGGGCCATCTGGCCCCTCGAGCCTGCTCCGCCATTCAATGAGATCATGGCTGATCTTTTGTGGACTCAGCTCCACTTTCCGGCCCAAACACCATAACCCTTAATCCCTTTATTCTTCAAAAAACTATCTATCTTTACCCTAAAAACATTTAATGAAGGAGCCTCAACTGTTTCACTGGGCAAGGAATTCCATAGATTCACAACCCTTTGGATGAAGAAGTTCCTCCTAAACTCAGTCCTAAATCTATTTCCCCTTATTTTGAGGCTACGTCCCCTAGTTCTGCTTTCACCTGCCAGTGGAAACAACCTGCCCGCATCTATCCTATCTATTCCCTTCGTAATTTTAAATGTTTCTATAAGATCCCCCCTCATCCTTCTAAATTCCAACGAGTACAGTCCCAATCTACTCAACCTCTCCTCATAATCCAACCCCTTCAGCTCTGGAATTAACCTAGTGAATCTCCTCTGCAAACCCTCAAGTGCCAGTATGTCCTTTTCAAGTAAGGAGACCAAAACTGAACACAATACTCCAGGTGTGGCCTCACTAACACCTTATACAATTGCAACATAACCTCCCTAGTCTTAAACTCCATCCCTCTAGCAATGAAGGCCAAAATTCCATTTGCCTTCTTAATCACCTGTTGCACCTGTAAACCAACTTTCTGTGACTCGTGCACTAGCACACCCAGGTCTCTCTGCACAGTGGCATGCTTTAATATTTTATCGTTTAAATAATAATCCCATTTGCTGTTATTCCTACCACAATGGATAACCTCACATTTGTCAACATTGTATTCCATCTGCCAGACCCTAGCCCATTCACTTAACCTATCCAAATCCCTCTGCAGACTTCCAGTATCCTCTGTACTTTTCGCTTTATCACTCATTTTAGTGTCATCTGCAAACTTGGACATATTGCCCTTGGTCCCCAACTCCAAATCATCTATGTAAATTGTGAACAATTGTAGCCCCAACACAGATCCCTGAGGGACACCACTAGCTACTGATTGCCGACCAGAGAAACACCCATTAATCCCCACTGTTTGCTTTCTATTAATTAACTAATCCTCTATCCATGCTTCTACTTTACCCTTAATGCCATGCATCTTTATCTTATGCAGCAACCTTTTGTGTGGCACCTTGTCACAGGCTTTCTGGAAATACAGATATACCACATCCATTGGCTCCCCGTCATCTACTGCACTGGTAAGGTGCCGGAATGTGGCGACTAGGGGCTTTTCACAGTAACTTCATTGAAGCCTACTCGTGACAATAAGCGATTTTCATTTTCATTTTCATGTCCTCAAAAAATTCCACGAAATTAGTTAGGCACGACCTGCCCTTTATGAACCCATGCTGCGTCTGCCCAATGGGACAATTTCTATCCAGATGCCTCGCTATTTCTTCCTTGATGATAGATTCCAGCATCTTCCCTACTACCGAAGTTAAGCTCTCTGGCCTATAATGTCCTGTTCTCTGCCTACCTCCTTTTTTAAACAGTGGTGTCACGTTTGCTAATTTCCAATCCACCGGGACCACCCCATAGTCTAGTGAATTTCGGTAAATTATCACTAGTGCATCTGCAATTTCCCTAGCCATCTCTTTTAGCACTCTGGGATGCATTCCATCAGGGCCAGGAGACTTGTCTACCTTTAGCCCCATTAGCTTGCCCATCACTCCCTCCTTAGTGATAACAATCCTCTCAAGGTCCTCACCTGTCATAGCCTCATTTTTATCAGTCGCTGGCATGTTATTTGTGTTTTCCACTGTGAAGACTGACCCAAAAAACCTGTTCAGTTCCTTAGCCATTTCTTCATCTCCATTATTAAAACCCCCTTCTCATCCTCTAAAGGACTAATATTTACCTTAGCCACTCTTTTTTGTTTTATATATTTGTAAAAACTTTTACTGTCTGTTTTTATATTCTGAGCAAGTTTACTCTCATACTCTATCTTACTCTTCTTGATAGTTTTTTTAGTAGCTTTCTGTTGCCCCCTAAAGATTTCCCAGTCCTCTAGTCTCCCACCAATCTTTGCCACTTTATATGCTTTTTCCTTCAATTTGATACTCTCCCTTATTTCCTTAGATATCCACGGTCGATTTTCCCTCTTTCTACCGTCCTTCCTTTTTGTTGGTATAAACCTTTGCTGAGCACTGTGAAAAATCGCTTGGAAGGTTCTCCACTGTTCCTCAACTGTTCCACCCTAAAGTCTTTGCTCCCAGTCTACCTTAGCTAGTTCTTCTCTCATCCCATTGTAGTCTCCTTTGTTTAAACACAAAACACTAGTATTTGATTTTACTTTCTCACCCTCCATCTGTATTTTAAATTCCACCATATTGTGATCGCTCCTTCCGAGAGGATCCCTAACTATGAGATCATGAATCAATCCTGTCTCATTACACAGGACAAGATCTCGGACCGCTTGTTCCCTCATAGGTTCCATTACAGGGTTTACAGGGTTGCGATATCTGCCAGGAGAATATCTAAAGGTAGATGAGAGAGTTGGACCAATTCAACATTGGCCAAGAAGAGTTCCAACTGCCCTCAAGTCCAGTTTAACAGAGAAGATCAAAGAGCTGAAAAAGAGGGGAGAAAGTAACAATCCTCCAGACTGGATCAGCTGTCTGGTCAATGCGAAGGATGGTTAATACCAAGTGAAGCTGGTTTAAAGCAGAAGCTTCCGAACGACATTCTGGATGTCATTCGAGAGATGTGAGTGGTTACACAATGCCGTTTGGCATTTTCACGGCTCCAGAAGAAAATCAACAGAGACATGAGACCATCACTGATTGTCTCAGAGTGGAAGCCATGGTGGATGATCTACTAATGTATGGATGTGGAGATACAATGGAAGAAAGCACAGCGGACCATAGTCACAGTGTAGTGCGGCTGCGGGAGAGATCTCATCAGATGAATCTAAAGCTGAATGAGAAAATTGCAACTGAAGTCAAATACGTAGATCGTCAAATACATTGGTCATGTTTTGAGGTTGTTACATCCTCCTCAGGGGCCACGGACTTTGCTTCATCCAGTTCCTTGCAATTACCTCGGAGTCTGAATTCCCCCGGTAATTAGGGGCGGGACTTCCCCTTAACAAGGCGGAACCTCATTGTATAAAAACCCTGACCTGGGTGCAGCTCAAGGAGGGTGGCCCTTCAGGGAGAGGAGTTGTTAGTGGAGTAAATTGTTTAGACCTAAATAAACCAGAGTTCATTTTATCCTACCATGCATCTCTTTCTTTGGATTCTACACTGGCGATGAGGCTGAAGTAGGCCAGCCACAGGCATCGCATACTATACCGTCAAACCACTTTGTCTGGGCCCTAGGAGGTCTCTATTCCAGCCACAGAGGTGCCACATATCGGGAAACATGAACAATTCAATGTGAGTAGCAGAGACTGGTTCCAGTAAGTTGAGAGGATACAAGTTTGTTTCACTCCAATGTCATAGTTGGGGATGAGGGACAAATCGTGTTATTACTGACCGCCATCAGGGTGCTGACCTACGCGCTGATAAAATGCCTCAGCTCCCTGGACAGGCTGGACTCCAATTGGGGACTTTGGCTGATCGCATATGAAGCTGAAGCCCCAGATTATGGTCCAAAGGTTTTGTCCACACGGCCTCACAGGCCCAGGGAGAGCCCAATGGCGACTTTTTAAATCGCGCTTGTGAACGCCCGCTGCCTCTGGTGAATTTGGGGCCATGCTGACTGAATCTCTGTGGGCCCTGCAACGCTGACACCCAATGGAAGTTGCTGACAGAGACTCACTCGACCCACCAGCGGGTGATAGACATCCCCGTTTCCCAGAAAAGCGCAGAGCGGGGTTTTGCCATCGGCATCGGACAATCGGAGCGACCACCAACCAACTGTGGCCGGACCCAAGCCTCCGCAGGGCAGGGCATGCTGCAGGAATAGAGGCCGTCACCATGGCGTGACCTGGATCAACCAGGACGGCTCCACCAAGCTGAAATACCAAGATACCGGCCAGAGGCAGCAGGTCGGGCGCCGGGACCAGGACCCCAGGCGAGCCCGTGATGACACGTTCCGCACCAGCCCCCCAGACATTGTTGATACCCTAGCGGCCAGGCATACAACGTTGAGCACCAAGAAGATACCTACCAACAACTTCACTGTGTGACGGATCCCAGAGTCACGCCCATCAGGGTGGCACTGCAAGTTAATGAGCATCTCATTGAAATAGAGCTCAATACCAGAGTGGTGGCAGTCTCGCTCGTTAGCTGCCGGACGTTTGCCGTGATCCAGTCGGTCTCCAGACCTTGGTCCTTCGAGACACGGATGCCAGGTTGTCAACATATATGGACAGGGGAGCCTTTGGCCATCGAAGACATCACCCAAGTACCCGTAACATTTGACGACCAACCAACATGCTTGCTCTTGGTGGTGGTCTGCGGTGGAGGCCCCAGCTTGTTGGGCAGTGACTGGGCTGGTAGGGAATCTGCCGAATGTACTCCCACGGCCTGGAAGAAGTTCTGGCAAAGCTTCCAGGGACTCGGCACCTTCAAAGGAGCAGTGGCTAAAATCAGCGTGGACCCACATCCACATCCCACTATTTCTGCGCCCAATCAGTACCATACACACTATGCCCCAAGATCAACGCTGAGCTAGATCGCCTGGAGCACCTGGACATCATCCGTCCCGTCCACTTCGCTAACTGGGCTGCACCGGTGGTCTTGGTGTTGAAATCCGACGGGCCCGTGCTTCTTTGTGGAGACTACAAAATTACGGGGAACTGGGTCTCAACCATTACCCGTTCCCGTGCATCGAGGACCTGTTCGCCAAGCTCAGTGGTGGCAAAATGTTCATCAAATTTGACATGAGCCACAGCTGGGTCTGGATCTGGGCTCCCGGTGGTTCGTCACCATCAATACACACAGGGGGCGGTACAAATACACCAATTTACCATTCGGAGTTTCGTCCGCATGCGCGATCTTTCAGTGGGTTATGGAGAAGATCCTGTGGGGTCTGCCCAGGGTGGCTGTATACCTGGACCATGTCCTCATCACTGGGACCTCGGACGAGGAACACTTGGACAACCTGGCTGAAAGTCCTCTGTTGGTTTGAACAAGTCGATGTCCGCCTATGGAGGGAGAAGTGTGTTTTCAAAGCCCGAGGCCATTCTACAGGGTAAATTTAGAATTCGGGTTAAACCATCTTGGAGTTAAAATCAGGAGCTTTGACCACACAAACGGGAATGGAAATCTGAAAAATATTTCTCCTAAAAACTGTGGATATCTGGGGTCAATTGAAGCGTTCAAGGCTGAGATTGATTAGATTTTATTGGGAGGGGCATCAAGCGATATGGAGCAAAGGTGGGGAAATAGAATAAAATGTGAAAATGTTCACGGGTTGAATGATCTCTTTCTGTTTCAATGTGAGACGTTAGGAGAAATTTATTTACCTATGTGACAATCAGAGCATACACACACCTCCACAATCAGAGCATACACACACCCCCACAATCAGAGCATACACACACCCCCACAATCAGAGCATACACACACCCCCACAATCAGAGCATACACACACCCCCGCAATCAGAGCATACACACACCCCCACAATCAGAGCATACACACACCTCCACAATCAGAGCATACACACACCTCCACAATCAGAGCATACACACACCCCCACAATCAGAGCATACACACACCCCCACAATCAGAGCATACACACACCCCCACAATCAGAGCATACACACCCCCACAATCAGAGCATACGCACCCCCCCACAATCAGAGCATACACACACCCCCACAATCAGAGCATACACACACCCCCACAATCAGAGCATATACATACCCCCACAATCAGAGCATACACACCCCCACAATCAGAGTATACACACACCTCCACAATCAGAGCATACACACCCCCACAATCAGAGCATACACACCCCCACAATCAGAGCATACACACACCCCCACAATCAGAGCATATACATACCCCCACAATCAGAGCATACACACCCCCACAATCAGAGTATACACACACCTCCACAATCAGAGCATACACACACCCCCACAATCAGAGCATATACATACCCCCACAATCAGAGCATACACACCCCCACAATCAGAGTATACACACACCTCCACAATCAGAGCATACACACCCCCACAATCAGAGCATACACACCCCCACAATCAGAGCATACACACACCCCCACAATCAGAGCATATACATACCCCCACAATCAGAGCATACACACCCCCACAATCAGAGTATACACACACCTCCACAATCAGAGCATACAGACACCCCCACAATCAGAGCATACACACACCCCCACAATCAGAGCATATACATACCCCCACAATCAGAGCATACACACCCCCACAATCAGAGTATACACACACCTCCACAATCAGAGCATACACACCCCCACAATCAGAGCATACACACACCCCCACAATCAGAGTATACACACCCCCCCCACAATCAGAGCATACACACACCTCCACAATCAGAGCATACACACCCCCACAATCAGAGCATACGCACACCCCCACAATCAGAGCATACACACACCTCCACAATCAGAGTACTGTATACACATCCCCCCACAATCAGAGCATACACACACCTCCACAATCAGAGTATACACACCCCCCCCCACAATCAGAGCATACGCACACCCCCACAATCAGAGCATACACACACCCCCACAATCAGAGCATACACACACCCCCACAATCAGAGCATACAGACACCCCCACAATCAGAGCATACACACACACCCACAATCAGAGCATACAGACACCCCCACAATCAGAGCATACACACCCCCACAATCGGAGCATACACACACCCCCACAATCAGAGCATACACACACCCCCACAATTAGAGCATACACACACCCCCACAATCAGAGCATACACACACCTCCACAATCAGAGCATGCACACACCCCCACAATCAGAGCATACACACACCTCCACAATCAGAGCATACACACACCCCCACAATCAGAGCATACACACACCTCCACAATCAGAGCATACACACACCCCCACAATCAGAGCATACACACACCTCCACAATCAGAGCATACACACACCCCCACAATCAGAGTATACACACCCCCCCCCCACAATCAGAATACACACACCCCCACAATCAGAGCATACACACACCCCCACAATCAGAGCATACACACACCCCCACAATCAGAGTATACACACCCCCCCCCACAATCAGAATACACACACCCCTAGAGGCAACGCTTCATGTTGAGACCAATCTAAGTCTTAAGGAAAATTTAAAAAATAATAATTGAGCCTAAAATGATATATGGCTTGGGAAGCAGATAATGTTAATTCCATATTTCTATATGTAACAGTAGAAATAGTTTCACAACCATTATCCATAGTGGAACATGTCATTAGAATGGTTATGCAACAAAAATGATGCTTCTCCCTCTCTCACTGTCAACATTCCCCTTTCAAAGGAGCAGTTTCCCAGGACAACGCTCTTACCAAACTTCTATTCTTTGTGAAAGGAGATAAGCCTTTAATCTTTTTTCGTGCAATGAAATAGAGCATGACATAACAGGGGCTGGTTTAGCTCACTCGGATAAATCGCTGGCTTTTAAAGCAGACCAAGCAGGCCAGCAGCACGGTTCGATTCCCGTACCAGCCTCCCCGGACAGGCGCCGGAATGTGGCGACTAGGGACTTTTCACAGTAACTTCATTGAAGCCTAATCGTGACAATAAACGATTTTCATTTCATTTCATTTCACAATGGACTCCAGTGTATCGTAATGTCATTTGTCTTCAAAATGATAATGAAAGGTTTGGCCAAAACATTGGACTTCATAAATGACACAGCTTCACTTTCATCTACATCATCAACAAAGGCTGGTTCTTACCTATGGACACCTCGAATGTGATAGGGCGGGACCCTACGGAAGGGTCAACCATGGTTGCCTCAAAAAATGCAGCAAACAGCAGGAATTCCTCCTTCTCACCTGCAATAGACTGAACAGAGAAAGACTTTGAATTTTGGAGCTTTCATTACTTACATCCTGATATCAGATTGACAACATTTTTCTGCCGCTATCTGTCCCACCCAGGGTACACCCAGGCCACACAATAGGGTAGCCAGTTCTGCCAATCTTGTCATCGTCAGTTAAATTCATGAGGATGAAGTGTGGGGTTATTTCCCCATGATGGAGGGCTGGTCTGGGAGCAATGCCCAAAGGACATTGACTGAGGCAATGCCAGTGCCACCACTTTTGGTTATGGTCATTGACGTTTGAATTCAGAGTACGTTTATGGGCAAGATTCTCCCAAAAGGGAACAAAGTCCCCTCGCGAGTGCGTTTAGCCGCATGTTTCCCGGCGCTCGGCGTGCAACGGGTGCTGAATAAGTTGCCTGAACGGAGAACGCACGGCCGAGGCTGCGTTGTTTATATTAGGGAGCTCCGCTCGCTGGAACTTCCCAGTGTGGCGAGAGATCAGGACGTCATCTCCGAGGCCCCCAAAACAATCCCAGACCTCTATCAGTAATCTTTTAAATAGGGCCCTGGCCATTTCCTCACCTTGCAAGCTTGATGCAGAAATGGAGCGCTATCCTGTGAGACAATGGCAATGCTGATCACATCATTGTTCACTGTGTGTTGTACAAAATTACAAACGGACCAAAGGGCAGCACGTTTGGATAGGAAAAATGCCTTTTCTATCTCAAATTACCCTGGAAAGGCAGTGTCTCAAACATTTGGACAACAGGGTAACCAATCTGATTGACGCTGCCACTATGCAGTGGCTACGTAAGTGATATTAGAAATCAAGAAAATGCCACCATCAGTATAAAATAACATTGTGTTTCTGTGCTGCTGCAGTGTTTGATAGATAGGCCATACGTCCCAATGATTGGCTGATTGAATCAAACAGCATGTTCCTTTGGTTGTCAATAATAGGCAAAGTATACACTCTACTCAACCAGTTTGGAAAACCCAAAACAAAACACGTACTGTTTGATGCGATTCTATGATTGGGCAGCACTTATTGAACAATCCTGAATGTGCTAATAGCTTCAGTAACAATCAATTTAAGAACATCAGTTGAGTTCATAAGATGGCTCATTTACCCTTGCTCAAAGCAACATACATTCACAATCAATATGTCCAAGCCTTGTACTTTTACATTACCCTGAGGGCGATTCTCAGGCCCCTTTAGCTGTGGGTGCAAATTCCACAAACCTTCGAGAGAGGCCCAAAAATGGGATTTGCGACAGCGAGAATTCCTATTGCGATGTGCCCATTCCCTTCCTGTAATGTAGTCAGGTTCACACCCAGAAAAATGTCCTTCAGAGCCCATAATGAATGGAAAAGCTTTTTGTTTTCACAGCTGCTGACTGCCCCGAGTGATTCTAGAGGAAGGCTTTCTGTTCTGAAACCTTTTCGTTGTCGTTCAGAATGCGCAGTTTAAAGCTGTTAGTGGCCTGGGGGATTGAGGCTCATGAGATGGGGGGGCGGGGTAAGAAAGTGATGAAACTGAAGGAGGCTACCCTATGGGGCTGGCTGGATGAGACACTGAAAGAGAAGGTAGGACAGTAATGCGGGAGGGGGTGGGGGGGGGGGGGGGGGGGGGGGGGGGGGGGCGGTGTCATTGGGCAGTCATTTAAAGATTGTGCAGTGGTTAGCCAGGAGTCTTCAGTACAAAGGCTTGGCAGCAATTAGATCAGAGGATGACAAAGTCGGAGTGTGAACGGTGCTTATGGGTGTTGCCTGTCTGTGCCTTAGAGAGTAATTGTGCCCTCCAACATTCCTGACAGCTCTGGTCATCTAACTAATAGGCCATCATGATTTCAGCCGTACCAATGTCAGCTGTCCACAGTCTCAAAGTCAAGGAGAGAGATGGAACCTCATGTATCGAGGAGGAAATGTTGGGTGAGGGCGTCGGGAGGGAATGTGTTGAGCCTCGCAGTCTCAACCCATCGAATACCTTAGAGAATGTAAAAGCTCAATGTTCACACTGACCTTCAGTTGACCCTGCACACGACGGATGGCGGCCCCTGAAACAACCTTCCAGAACTTCATGTGATGAAGCAGTTGCTAATTTTAAATCTGAGATTGACTTTTATGAAGCAAAGATATTAAGGGACATGGGTCAAAGTAAGGTCTATGGAGTAATGTTACTCCAGCTATGATCTCATTGAATGGCAGAACCGGCTCAAAGGGCTGAATGGCCTCCTCCTGTTCCTATTTTGAGATTAAGAGAGGGAACAATCAGATGCTGTGAGCCCATAGGCGATTCTGAAGGGTGAGGGTATTGACCTGGGCCGGTCAAGCAATGAAGTTGGAAGGGTCTCAGACATGTGCTTGCGTTCTGGCTGCCAGACAAGATGTAACGTTGACATATTCCAGGGCCAGGAGGACATGGGGTGTAGGGAGGGTCTGAAGGTAGTGAGATGGAACACCAATCTGACTGTCTTCCTCTCTGTTTCTCATCCCTCACAGTGTTCTGAGATATAACAGGATGGAGCCAGAGGAACTTGTGATTATACTGATCACCGCGCTGGAGAGCACAGACTCCAGCAGTTGAGACAGGCGCACCCAGGGAAGACCCAGAGCTAGGAGACCTAGGGGCTGCAGGAGTCTCAAGGGCCAGCCACCTATCACGTCGAAGAGGAGACTAGAAGGTAAAAATGAAGGAGACCAAGAGTGTACAGGACTCGGGTGACCTTCATGGAGCTGTCAACATCATTGTGCTGCAGGAGACTCCATCTCACAAAGGAGACAATGCAGCACCTTAGGTTTCTATCAAACATTACACCATATGGAAGAGGGGGACACCCACTCCCTGTGGCCATGAAGGTCATGAGAACCTCATTGCATACGTGCCCAGGACCCTGGTGGATGCTGAGCGGTGTTATTCACAGATGGAAAAGGAAGGATTGGATGTTATTTTTGCTGTGATAAAGTTCCACCACCATGTGTACAGTCAACATTTTATAATCATAACAGACGACAAGCCTTTGCTGGGCCTTTTCAAAGAAGATGAAGCAACTCCCTCCCATTGCCTCGGCGTGGATCCAACATTGAGCCTGGATACTGTCGGCCTACACTCCCTCGAGCACCGCCCTGTAGTGTAAATTGCCAGCGTGGATGCTTTATGTCGCCTCCACTGCCCATGAGCTTAGCCCCTTTGCTGGCGCTGGAAGGAGTCATCATGACTTTAAACTTTTTAGATACGTTGCCAGTATCTACAAAACAGACTAAAGCTTGGACCAGAAGGACCCCACATTGTCTAAGTTGCAGCGTATGATGCTCAGTGGAGGAATCCCAGGATACCCTACAGAAATGAAGACCTGCCTCACGAAAAGACAAGAACTAAGTGTTGAATATGGTATTATCCTGTGGGGATTCCAGGTCGTCGTCCCCTGTCCAGATCAGCGCCCAATTCTGATAGAATTTGCACCAAGGTCATCCTGGGGTATTCAAGATGAAGATGTTCGCAAGGAGCTATGTTTGGTGGCCGAGACTTGATGCAGATATCGAGGACTTGGCAAAGCACTGCTCCTTGTGCCAGTTGAATCAAGGCACCTTTGGCCTCCTTACACCCATGGGAATCACCAGAATGACCATAGGTACGGGTGCACATCGACTTTGCTGGTCTATTCTTAGGATCAATATTCCTCATTATGTTCGATGCCCATTCTAAATGATTGGGCTGCCTTGTGTGACCTCCGCAAATTCCACAACCCAACAAAAGTTCTTAACCCACGGCATACCAGAGATCCTCGCATCTGATCATGGTGCCAGCTGGGGAGCTCCAGATGTTCTTGAAGTTGAACGACATTAAGCACATCCAGATAGCACCGTGCCACCCATCGTCCAAAGGTCTGGCAGAGAGGGCGGTACAGCAATGAAGAAACAGCCAGCGGGTTCCATGGACATAAGGTTGGCTCAGTTTCTGTTTGACTCGGAACCACACCTCACACCACGACGGGAGTCTCCCCAGCAGAATTGCTGTTTCTTTGGAGATGTTTTTATGGAGTTAGGGTTCGGAGTTACATATTTTATATCCAACAATTTATAAATTACAAAACCGCGCAAGAACCAACGCTCGAATTGACAAGTCAGCATCTTCACAATTATCGTTGTAACCCCTCCTTTAGTCAGCAGACATGGAACATTACAGCGCAGTACAGGCCCTTCGGCCCACGATGTTGCACCGTCCTGTGAAACCCCTCTAAAGCCCATCTACACTATTCCCTTATCGTCCATATTGCCTATCCAATGACCATTTGAATGCGTTTAGTGTTGGCGAGTCCACTACAGTTGCAGGCAGGGCATTCCACGCCCTTACTACTCTCTGAGTAAAAAACCTACCTCTGACATCTGTCCTATATCTATCTCCCCTCAATTTAAAGCTATGTCCCCTAGTGCTGGACATCACCATCTGAGGAAAAAGGCTCTCGATGTCCACCCTATCTAATCCTCTGATCATCTTGTATGCCTCAATTAAGTCACCTCTTAACCTTCTTCTCTCTAACGAAAACAGCCTCACGTCCCTCAGCCTTCCCTCATATGATCTTCCCTCCATACCAGGCAACATTCTGGTAAATCTCCTCTGTACCCTTTCCAATGCTTCCACATCCTTCCTATAATGTGGCATATTACATTCCTCAATACGGTCAAAACACTCAGTTACAGGCATTTATATACAATTTGGTTTGGACCTTGGCTTGTCCTCGGCCGATCGCTTGTGGCTTTGTCCTCCTGCTCGCGTTCCATTTGACTGCCTTTACCCCCCTCACCCACAAACCACCCCCTCCCACGCCCCCCTGCCCCCTCCCACTATCCCCCCCCGCATTCATTTTCCTATCTGTCCAGTGGCTCGCCCGTGTCTCTTCCCCCCCCCCCCCCCCCCCCCCCCACCCCGATGTACTCTACCTCTTGCTGACTACGAACATTTTCAATAAGTTGTTGATGTGGAAGCCTTCTCCTGAGCAACGGATGGCAAATTTTATTTTCTGCAGCCTGAAAAATTCTGTCACGTTGGACAGCCAGTTTGCAGCCTTGGGTGGTGCTGTCATTCGCCAACCGAGCCGGATTCTCCGGTGGGTGATCAGAGAAGCAAATGCTAGGGCGGTAGCCTTCCTCCCCATGACAAGTTCTAGCTGTCTGAGACCCCGTTGACTGCCACTTTTGGGCTTGGTTCTACCCTCATTCCCACAATCCTGGATATTGCCTCAGAAAAGGTTGTCCAGTACCCGACAAGTATGGGGCACGCCCAGTCCAAGTGGGCCTCCCTGGGCCTCCCCGGCACCGTTCGCATTAGGCCTCCATCTCCGTAAAGAACCCATTCATTCGGGTTCTGGCTAGGTGCGCTCTGTGTACCACCTTTAGCTGCGTTAGGCTCAGTCCTGCACACGTGGAGCTGGAGTTCACCCAATGCAGAGCTTCGATCCAGAGTCCTCCCCTATCTCTATGCCTAGTTCCTCCACCTATTTTTCCTTGTCTCCTCTGGGGAGAGTGCATGTCCTCCGACAGTCGCCCGTACAGGTCCGCACAGTTTTCCTTCCCTAGGTCGCTGGCGTCCATCAGTCCTTCTACTAACCAGTGTCCTGGTATCCGGAGGTACGTCCTTGTTTCCTTGGGGTAATTTTTTTGACCTCAGTGTATTTCTTTTTTTATAAATTTAGAGTACACAATTATTTTTCTCAATTAAGGGGCAATTTAGCGTGGCTAATCCACGTACCCTGCACATCTTTGGGTTGTGGGGGTGAGACCCACGCAGACACAGGGAGAATGTGGGGCAGGGAATAAAATGGGAAGTTTTCTTAATTCATACATGGAATGTGGTTGTCGTTTGGTAGATCAACATTTATTACCCATCCCTAGTTGCCCTTCAGGTGGTGGTGAGCTGCCTTCTTGAACCGCTGCAGTCCCTGAGGTATAGGTACATCCACTGTGCTGTTAGGGAGGGAGTTCCAGGATTTTGACCCAGTGATAGTGAAGGAACGGCTGATATATGTCCAAGTCTGCACGGGAGCACAGTGGTTAGCATTGTTGCTTCACAATTCCAGGGTCCCAGGTTCATTTCCAGGCTTGGGTCACTGTCTGTGCGGAGTCTGCACGTTCTCCCCGTGTCTGCGTAGGTTTCCTCCGGGTGCTCCAGTTTCCTCCCACAAGTCCTGAAAGACGTGCTGTTAGGTAATTTGGACATTCTGAATTCTTCCTCTGTGTACCCGAACAGGCGCCGGAGTGTGGCGACTAGGGGCTTTTCACAGTATCTTCATTACACTGTTATTGTAAGCCTACTTGTGACAAGAAAGTTTATTATTATTAAGTCAGGATGGTGAGTGGTTTGGAGGGGAATCTCCAGCTGTTGGTGACTGTGTGTCTGCTGTTGTTTGAGGTGAAGGCGCCGTCTAAGTAATCGTAGAAAGAAGTCAAGGCTGCTGGGTGCCGAGGCGGACTGGGTGCCGAGGCGGACTGGGTGCCGAGGCGGACTGGGTGCCGAGGCGGACTGGGTGCCGAGGCGGACTGGGCGCCGAGGCTGCTGGGCGCCGAGGCGGACTGGGTGCCGAGGTGGACTGGGTGCCGAGGCGGACTGGGTGCCGAGGCGGACTGGGTGCCGAGGCGGACAGGGCGCCGAGGCGGACTGGGTGCCGAGGTGGACTGGGTGCCGAGGCGGACTGGGCGCCGAGGCGGACTGGGTGCCGAGGCGGACTGGGCGCCGAGGCGGACTGGGTGCCGAGGCGGACAGGGCGCCGAGGCGGACTGGGTGCCGAGGTGGACTGGGTGCCGAGGCGGACTGGGTGCCGAGGCGGACTGGGTGCCGAGGCGGACTGGGTGCCGAGGCGGACTGGGCGCCGAGGCGGACTGGGCGCCGAGGCGGACTGGGCGCCGAGGCGGACTGGGCGCCGAGGCGGACTGGGTGCCGAGGCGGACTGGGTGCCGAGGCGGACTGGGTGCCGAGGTGGACTGGGTGCCGAGGCGGACTGGGTGCCGAGGCGGACTGGGTGCCGAGGTGGACTGGGTGCCGAGGCGGACTGGGTGCCGAGGCGGACTGGGTGCCGAGGTGGACTGGGTGCCGAGGTGGACTGGGTGCCGAGGCGGACTGGGTGCCGAGGCGGACTGGGCGCCGAGGCGGACTGGGTGCCGAGGCGGACTGGGTGCCGAGGCGGACTGGGTGCCGAGGCGGACTGGGTGCCGAGGCGGACTGGGTGCCGAGGCGGACTGGGTGCCGAGGCGGACTGGGTGCCGAGGCGGACTGGGCAAAAGCCATCCTCAGTACTCTGGCACAAAAACAGAAAACGTTGGCCCCTGTGCCAACTTAATACCAACTGAATAGGAACAATGTGCAGGGTGAGGAAAAGGCAGGAGAATGGCACCATGTCTTGATGCTTGCTTGGAGATCTGGTGCATCCACAATGGGCCAAATGGCGTCCTTCTGCAGCGTAACAATTCTAGGATTCTGTGAGCAGATGGTTCTGATTTTAAGGAGTGCCTTCTCAAATTGAGAGCTTGATTGGGTCACCAGCCTTCACCCTGCACTCCAAACTTGGCCGACTACACTAAGCATGTCCTCGTCCTCAGAAATGTTCATGGAATCAGACTATCTTCTCAATGAGCCCCTCAGAGGTAGCGTGAACCATAGTCTGCATGCTTCCCCATGCTTAGGTATGACACTCCTTCCCATATGGCTTCTCATGCCCCCCCCCCCCCACAACCACCGGGCGGCACAGTAGCAGTGGTTAGTACTGCTGCCTCACAGTTCCAGGGTCCCAGGTTCCATTCCTGGCTTGGGTCACTATCTGTGCGGAGTCTGCACGTTATCCCTGTGTGTGCGTGGGTTTCCTCCGGGTGCTACGGTTTCCTCCCACAGTCCAAAGATGTGCGGGTTAGGTGGATTGGCCATGCTAATTTGCCCTTACTGTCCAAAAAGGTTAGATGGGGTTACTGGGTGATAGGGATAGGGTGGAGGTGTGGGCTTAGATAGGGTGATCTTTCCATGGGCCTGTGCAGACTCGGCGAGCCGAATGGCCTCCTTCTGCACTGTAAATTCTATTAAGTCTATGATAAAGTATGCCACTTCACCCATCTCCTATGGCCCCTTATGCCAAGGTGTGCCTGTGAAGCAGGAGGCTTGGCTGACAGCCCAGAAATTTATTAGCCCATTGAAACACCTGACCCCAGGGAAAACATTAGAACATAGAACATAGAACAGTACAGCACAGAACAGGCCCTTCGGCCCTCGATGTTGTGCCGAGCAATGATCACCCTACTCAAACCCACGTATCCACCCTATACCCGTAACCCAACAACCCCCCCCCCCTTAACCTTACTTAACCTTACTAGAGAACATTGTTCTCTAATCTGTGGTGTTGACTGCATCCAGCAGGGCTGATAAATCCAAAGACCATAAGACATAGGAGCAGAATTAGGCCACTTGGCCCATCGAGTCTGCTCCGCCATTCAATCATGGCTGATATTTTTCTCATCCCCTCATTCTCCTGCCATCTCCCCTTAACTCCTGATCCCCTTATTAATCAAGAACCTATCTCTGTCTTCAAGACAGTGATTTGGCCTCCACAGCCTTCTGCGGCAAAGAGTTCAACCCTCTGGCTGAAGAAATTCCTCCTCATCTCTGTTTTAAAGATTGTCCCTTTAGTCTAAGATCGTGTGCTCTGGTTCTAGTTTTTCCTACAATTGGAAACACCTTCTCTAGATCCACTCTATCCAGGCCTTGCAGTTTCTTGCAAGGTTCAATAAGACCTCCTAAACTCCAACGAGTAGAGACCCAGAGTCCTCAACCATTCCTCATACGTCAAGCTCTTCATTCCAGGGATCATTCTTGTGAACCTCCTCTGGACCCTTTCTAAGGCCAGCACATCCTTCCTTAGATACGGGACCCAAACTGCTCACAATACTCCAAATGAGGTCTCACCAGAGCCTTATACAGCCTCAGGAGTATATCCATACTCTTGTATTCTAGCCCTCTCGACATGAATGCTGACATTGCATTTTCCTTCCTAACTGCCAACTCAACCTGCACGTTAACCTTAAGAGAATTTTGAACGAGGACTCCCAAGTCCCTTTGTGCGACGAGGGGCTTTTCACAGTAACTTCATTGCAGTGTTAATGTAAGCCTACTTGTGACAGTAAAGATTATTAAAAATTAATTAAAAAACACACAACCCCTGAGGCACACCACTAGTCACTGGATGCCATCCTGAAAAAGACCCCTTTATCCCCACTCTCTGCCTTCTGCCAGTCAGCCAATCCTCTATCCATGCCTGGATCTTATCCTGAACACCATGGGCGTTTAACTTATTCAACAGTCCCCTATGCGGTACTTTGTCAAAAGCCTTCTGTAAATCTAAATAAATCACGTCCACTGGTTCTCTTTTGTCTAATTTCCTTGTTATTTCCTCAAAGAACTCGAACAGATTGTCAGACATGACCTCTCTTCGACAAAGCCGTGCTGACTCAGTCCTATTTTATCATGCACTTCCAAGTACTCCACGATCTCATCTTTAATAAATGACTAAAGTCAAGCTAACCGGCCTACAATTTCCCGTCTTCTGCCTCCCTTCCTTCTTAAACATTACATGACATTACAGTGTTACATTAGCCACTTTCCAGTCCTCTGGGACCTTCCCTGCCTCCAGTGATTCCTGAAAGATCATCATCAATGTCTCCATAATTTCCTCAGCTGTCTCCTTCAGAACCCTGGGGTGTAGTCTATCCAGTCCAGGTGATTTATCCACCTTCAGACCTTTCAGTTTCCCCAGAACCTTCTCCTTAGTGATGGCCACTACACTCACCTCTGCCCCCTGGTTCTCCTGGAGTTCTGGCATCCCACTGGTGTGATCCACCGTGAAGACTGATGCAAAGTAACTATTCAGTTCCTCTGCCATTTCTTTGTTTCCTATTGTTACTTCTCCAGCCACGTTTTCCAGTGGTCCAATGTCCATTTTTGCCTCTCTCTTACCTTTTATATATTGAAAAAAACTCTTCCTATCTTCTTTTATATTACTAGCTAGCTTGCACTCATATTTTATCTTCCCCCCCTTGTTGCTTTTTTAGTTGTCCTCTGCTCGCTTTTAAAGGCTTCCCAATCCCCTGGCTTCCCACTAATCCTCGCCACTTTGTCTGCTTTTACTTTTGCTTTTATGCAGTCCTTGACTTCGCTCATCAGCCATGGATGCCTCGTCCCTCCCTTTAGCATGCTTCCTCCTCCTTGGGATGAATTTCTGTTGTGCCTCCCAAATAACCCCCAGAAAGCTCCTGCCATTGCTGTTCCACTGTCTTCCCTGCTGGGCTCCTTTTCCTTTTTAAAAAAATTTAGAGTAACCAATTCATTTTTTTTCCAATTAAGGGGCAATTTAGCGTGGCCAATCCACCTAGCTTGCACATCTTTTTGGGTTGTGGGGGCAAAACCCACGCAAACACGTGGATAATGTACAAACTCCACACGGACAGTGACCCAGAGCTGGGATCGAACCCGGGACCTCGGCGCCGTGAGGCCACAGTGCTAACCACTGTGCCACCGTGCTGCCCTTCCTTTTCCAATAAACTCTGGCCAGCTCCTTCCTCATGTCTTTGTCGTCCCTTATTTAAGTGTAATACCATTACATCTGATAGCAACTTCTCCCTCAAACTACAGGGTAAATTCTAGTATATTGTGATCACTTCTCCTTAAGTTCCGTGATCAATCCTCACATCCTGACTACTGCTTGGGGGCCTGTACATAACTCCCATCAGGGTCTGTTATACCTTTGTGATTCCTCAACTCTACCCACAGAGATTTTTTTTTTTATAAATGTTTTTTTATTCAGCTTTCATGTTTTATATTGAACAAATTACAATTGTTAGAGAGAGAGAAAAAAAAAGAACACGCAAAAATTAACATATATATTTACAGGTAAGCACCTTCGTAATAATAACTGTGGCCTCCCCCCTTTAGCCGGCATACATATTTTACATTCCCCAATGTGGCCGAGGCACATGTTTCTTGGCATTTATTTACAGTTTGGTTTTGGGCCTTAGCTAGCCATCAAAACCCCATAACGAACCCGTAGCTCCCCCCCCCCCCCGGCAACCTTCCCCCGATTCCCATCCATTTTCCCCTGATTCTTGGCCGCCCGACTATTCTTCCTCTTGTTCGTTGGCCACAAACAGAATCCGGAACAATTGCATAAATGGCTCCCACGTTCTGTGGAAGCCGTCGTCCGACCCTCGGATGGCGAATTTGATTTTCTCCATTTGGAGAGATTCCGAGAGGTCGGACAGCCAGTCTGCAGCTCTGGGTGGTGCTGCTGACCGCCAGCCAAACAGGATTCTACGGCGGGCGATCAGGGAGGCAAAGGCAAGGGCGTCCGCCCTCCTCCCCAGGAATAGATCTGGCTGGTCTGAAACCCCGAAGACCACCACAATCGGGCATCTACCCACAGAGATAATGGGCGGGATTCTCCGTTCCGGGGACTAAGTGCCCGCGACGGCGTGAACAGGGCCCGGGCACGACCTATTCCGACCCCCCCCCCCCAGCGTTCCCGCAGAGTTCCGCCGGCAGCGAGCAGGGGTGGACGGCGCCGGGCCAGGAACGTTGTGTTGTCGCGGCCGCTCGGCCCATCCGGCCCGGAGAATATGCCGCTCGCCGTTTGCGGCGGTTCTCCGAGCGGCCGGGCGTGAATCGTGCGGCGCTGGTTTCGGGGGGGGGGGGGGGGTGGGAAAATCGCATGCGGGTGTCAAGGCGGCATGGCATGATTCACGCGGCGCCCCGGCGATTCTCCCCCCCTGGCGTGGGGGGGGGGGGGGAGAATCCCGCCCTCTATGCCTTCTGATCCTATATCGCTCCTTGCTATCGATTTAACTTAATTCCTGACTAACAATGCAACCCCGCCCCCTTTGCCCATCTGCCTGTCCTTTCGATAGGACACATACCCTTGGATATTTAGATCCCAGTCCTGATCCCCTTGCAGCCACGTCTCTGTGATGCCCACAACATCGTACCGGCCAATTTCAATGTGTGCAACAAACTCATTTACCTTGTTCCGTATACTGTGCACATTTAGGTACAATACCCTCAGTCCTGCATTGACCACCTCCCTCCTCACACTTGCCACCTTTTTTGCTCTGCCTGAGGTTAGATTCCTGCCGCTTTCTATACTCTCTGTTCTAGCCGGGCTGGAAAACCCAACCTTCAGTATTTTGATAGATGGTGATGATTATTCAGGCACTGAAGCTAACTGATCTTTCGGTATTAAAATATCAAAACCATGCCAAACATCAAATGTTGAAGCTGACATGAGGGGCGGGATTCTCCCCTGCCCGGCGGGGCGGGGGGTTCTGGCGGGACGGAGTGGCATGAACCACTCCGGCGTCGGGCCGTCCTAAAGGTGCGGAATCCTCCACACCTTTAGTGGCTAGGCCCGCCCGGTTGGCCCCAATCGCGGGCCAGGCCACCGTGGGGGCACCCCCCCGGGGCCAGATTGCCCAGCGCACCCCAAGGACCCTGGAGCCCGCCCGTGCCGCCTGGATCCGCTGGTAAGGGACGTGGTTCAATTCACGCTGGTGGGACCAGGATAAAACTAGCAGGACTTCAGCCCATTGCGGGCCGGAGAATTGCCGGGGGGGCGGCCGCCGACCTGCGCGGTGCAATTCCCGCCCACGCCGAATATCCGGTGGGGGGTCGGAGAATCCCGCCCGAGATTAGTGACAGTTGGAATGATTAATCTGCGTCATTCAAGGAGTTGTCTGAGCTGAGGGGGATGGGGGGTGGGGGGTAGAGCGGAGGTTGGGGGCTGGGCGGAGTAGAGGTTGGGGGCTGGGGGGAGTGGAGGGTGGGGGTTGGGGGGAGTGGAGGGTTGGGGCTGGGGGGTGGGTGCCTCCCTTGCTTCCACACTCACTCTCCTCTCACAAATCATAACCTCTGACCCGTTAGAAAGGACAAGCAGAGATCCACTAGTTGGCCTGAAGCAGTGTGTTTCAAACTTTTTTTCCAGGGGCCCATTTTTACCAGCCGGTCAACCTTCGCGACCCACGCCTGCTGACCTTCGCAACCTACGCCTGCTGACCTTCGCGACGCACGCCTGCTGACCTTCGCGACCTACGCCTGCTGACCTTCGCGACGCAAGCCTGCTGACCTTCGCAACCCACGCCTGCTGACCTTCACCACCCACACCAGCTGACCTTCGTGACCCACGCCGGCCAACTTACGCAACCCACCATTTTCTCGTACCCTTAATGCGAGAGGTGAGCCTGCTTGGTCCTCATGATCTCACTCCAATCAGGTTTACAGGAGGAGAGGGCTATGCTCATATCAGATGCAGGATTCAGCCGTTTCCTTTGTGCCGTCTTCACTTTTGTGAGGACGGAAGATCCAACCCTCACACACGTAGGTCGTTGTGAAGGACAAAAGCAACATTTTGCACTTTGACCCCAGGTTCAGGTCTCAACACTCCCATAGATGCGCACTGATGAGCGGGCACGCATGCGCAGTGCGCCTGCATTCTTTTAGCTGGTCGATGCCGCCATTTTTAAAGCCGTTCGCAGTCGGCATTGTTCAAAGCCGACTGCTGTGGCTCTTGCGCGTGAATTCCCGTGATTGAGAACGCCGTGACGGACGACTCTGCGACCCGGCCAACACCCGCCCGCAACCCACCCACAGGGCGTGACCCCCACTTTGAAAATGCCTGGCCTAATGTGCATCTGATGGAGAATGGGGGTGGGGTTGAGAGTAGGGGTGGGGTGAAGTTGGTGGTGGGGTGGAGCTGGGGGAAGAAATTCAGGTGGCTGACTGGTTCCCCTATAATATCCGGCCTCTGGGCTTGTTCCCCAAGACTGATTTCCGCTGGAATTGACAAGCTGCTTCAAAGATCCAGGCGGCTAATCAGGCCAATTATAGCAGCACCTTTGGACTATTTCCAGATGCCGACAGCATTTTCTCAGCAACAGACTGGCTCGCTTGCTGAGCCTGGAGCCAATCAGCAACTTGGAGGCAGCTGGTGTGCAGCAGGGTGAGGGCCCTGTGACCCAATGAATGAGCCACAAGAATGACAGAGTTACAATTTCACCCAGTACCAATCCTCTGGAGGGAACCCTCCTCCATGTAGATATCCCAGCAACAGTGGACCTTGAATTTTCAATTTTGAGCAGGTTTCTCAGAGTGCCTCTATTCGGAGACGTCCTCACAAAGCCTTTCCTGCTGTAGTGCTGTAGTGATCCCTCAGTGATGTTGTTGCCGTCTGTTCAATACTCAAGGCCCTTTCATTCGGCGCCCTACCACAGGAAGCTACTCGCTATCCTCAACTGTTGCCCAATCAGGAGACTTCCACAAAGTTTCACTGTCAAGTGTGGGCTCTCAAGCTGTGTAGGTCCCAATGTTGGGTTCCTGGGACCCTGATGAAATTTAATCCAATGTAAATTCTCCGTTCGGGAGACTAAGTTCTCCTGCCAGAGTAGATTCGCTGCAGGTCTCTGCAAGCATGGCAGGGAGCTCACAGGATTCCATCAGAACCCTCGGTCACTATTTTGGGCAGGCAGCCCGATATCAAGGTTTGGCAGTGACACCTCCTCCCCACTCCCCACACCACAAATCCTGTCACCCCCTCCGCTGACATGTGAGGGCATCCTTCTCCCCCCCCCCCCCCCCCCCCCCCCCCACCGCCACAGGAGTAACAGGTCACCCCACCCCCCCACATAGCATTAACCCAGAAGGGTATACCGACCCTCCCTCACCCTACTCTCCAACAGACCCCCAACAGAAATCCCCCCAATAGAAATCCCCCCATTAGAACCTCCCCAGAGCCCCTGCCTGAAAGCTGGAGCAGCCCAGACAGTAGGGTGAAAAATCACAACATTTTCACTTACTCTTTGCTAACATCTGCTGCCTCGGCAAAAGTGTTTAAGCTGTTACAAATGCCAACGGCTTCTGGAAAGTCCAGGACAGTTCAAAGGGCTTGAAACCCCTGGACAGCCTTTGAAATGCAGATCTTCCATTTAATTTCGCACAGCAATACATGGCATTAGTCAATGATTGACAGTTTTATTGCTCCAGAGACAGCTGCTTGGTGGATTGTTTATGGATTCCATTCACGCTTGAATGCATCTCCATTACATTGCTTTGATGCTAGCCACAACGTTTATAAACACTCTTGCTGTGATTGAAAGCTCCTTGCCATATCAAAGGTAGCTAAGTGCTTTCATTTCCTCTTTTGTACAGCAGGAAGCATTGGGGGTCTGGTAGTGGCAGGATCTGCATTGGGGAGGAGGGGGTGTCTTTGCTGGAATTTGGGGGGAGGAGCTACATTACAAACTTACCCCCTTTACCCAGTCCAGAGTCCACTGCGCCGGGGCCAGATTTGGAAATACCGGTACCAATCCACACTCACCGGAGAGGCCTGGAGCATCATGGGGGCTGGAGAATTGGACTTCCATCCTCGCGGATCGGGAACCCCGCTGCTGGTGGTAGCGAATCCCCGGGTCAAAGAAGCAACTCATTATTTATTTTAAGGATTTGGGCATCAGTGGGTATCAGGCTGGGCCAGCATTCATTGCTCATCCCTAATTTCCTTTCAGAGGGCAGTTAAGAGTAAACCACATTGCTGTGATGTGGAGATGCCGACGCTGGACTGGGGTGAGCACAGTCAGAAGTCTTACAATACCAGGTTAAAGTCCAACACGTTTGTTTCAAGTGACTAGCTTTTGGAGCACTGCTCCCTCCTCAGGTGAATGAAGAGGTAGGTTCCAGAAACATATATATATAGACAAAGTCAAAGATGCAAGACAATGCTTTGAATGCAAGCATTTGCAGGTAATTAAGTCTTTACAGATCCCCGGAGCAGAGAAACTACAACATCTTCTTTGCAGCCTTCAACACGTCATCGGTGAAGATGAACATCTTGCCAAGGTCATGCCCACACCCCCACTACTTGCCTTCAAACAACCGCGTAACCTCAAACAAACCACTGTTTGCAGCAAGCTACCCAGCCTTCAGAACGGCGACCACGACACCACACAACTGCCATGGGCAGCACGGTAGCATGGTGGTTAGCATAAATGCTTCACAGCTCCAGGGTCCCAGGTTCGGTTCCTGGCTGGGTCACTGTCTGTGTGGAGTCTGCACGTCCTCCCCCTGTGTGCGTGGGTTTCCTCCGGGTGCTCCGGTTTCCTCCCACAGTCCAAAGACGTGCGGGTTAGGTGGATTGGCCATGCTAAATTGCCCGTAGTGTCCTTAAAAGTAAGGTTAAGGGGGGGGGGGGGTTGTTGGGTTACGGGTATAGCGTGGGTTTGAGTAGGGTGATCATTGTTCGGCACAACATCGAGGGCCGAAGGGCCTGTTCTGTGCTGTACTGTTCTATGTTCTAACCCTGCCAGGGCAATCTCTGCAAGACGAGCCAGATGATCGACATGGGTACCACCATTACATGTGAGAACACCACCCACCAGGTATGCGGTACATACTCGTGCAACTCAGCCAACGTTGTCTATCTCATACGCTGCAGGAAAGGATATCCCGAGGCGTGGTACATTGGCGAGACCATGCAGACGCTGCAACAACGGATGAAGGGACATCACACGACAATCGCCAGGCAGGAATGTTCCCTTCCAGTCGGGGAACACTTCAGCAGCCAAGGGCATTCAGCCTCTGATCTCCGGGTAAGCGTTCTCCAAGGCGGCCTTCAGGATGCGCGACAACGCAAAATCGCTGAGCAGAAACTTATAGCCAAGTTCCGCACACATGAGTACGGCCTCAACAGGGACCTGGGATTCATGTCACATTGCATTCATCCCCCACCATCTGGCCTGGGCTTGCAAAATCCTACCAACTGTCCTGTCTTGAGACAATTCACACCTCTTTAACCTGGGGTTACCCCTATCTCTGGATCTGTAAAGACATAATTACTTGCAAAGGCTCGCATTCAAAGTATTGTCTTGTATCTTTGACTTTGTCTATATATATGTTTCTGGAACATACCTCTTCATTCACCTGAGGAGGGAGCAGTGCTCCGAAAGCTAGTGACTTGAAACAAACGTATTGGACTTTAACCTGGTGTTGTAAGACTTCTTACTGCACATTGCTGTGGGTTTTGAGTCACACGTGGGCTAGACCAGGTAAGGATGGCAGATTTCCTTCCCTAAAAGACAGGAGTGAACCAGATGGGTTTTTGCAACAATTAATGATTGCTCCTTGGTTACCATTACTGAGACTAGCTTCATATTCCCAAATTTTATTAATTGAATTTAAATTCCCCTAACTGTCATGGTGGGATTTGAACCCAAGTCCCCCAGGATAGGCTAGGTTTCCTGCTGGGGCCATTAGTCCAGTCACATTACCACTTACGCCACGTCTCCCATTAACTAGATGGGTTTCTTGGAGAGGATTGAGGCTCAACTCAAGGAGATGGAAACCTGGTTATTTTATGGAAAGAGAGAAGCTTGATGGGCCAAACAATCTTCTACCATCTCCTGAACATCCTCGAATTCGACTTGTCACCCAATAAGCACTAGCAAAAACTCCCACAAATAGCAGCTGTGAATGGAAGGCAGCGAATAGAAACATTTTGCAACAGGTTTGTTATTGAACTGACCTCTGGCACTGGGTGGATTTCTTCAACTTCCACCTCCACTGCACTCGGCTGCCCCTGAGCATTTGAACCATCCTCATCTTCATTCTGGCCGCTGATTTCCTCTTTAGTTTTCGACTTGGATTTTGATTTCTTGCTTTTTTTTTTTCAACTTGAGTTTGCTGAAGGCACTGTTTGCACTTTTGCTTTTTGCACCTTGAATAGCTGAAATGGAGCTGAAAACCTCCACTGCCAGTGCGATCAGTATTCGTCCTCGATAAAATATCCCCTCTCTCAGTCCCTCATTCAGGTCTTTGTGAGCGTCCATTATCGTGGAGTTCTGGGGTGAGCCATAGAGGTGAATCCAGGCTGGGCCGAAGGTGGGGTGGAAACCAGCTGGAAAACATAGTCAAGGTAATCTGGGAGGTTGGTTTGCACTGGATACTCTGGGAGGTGGGTTTGCAATGGGGTCTCTGGGATGCGGGTTTGCACTGGGGACTCTGGGAGATGGGTTTGCACTGGATACTCTGGGAGGTTGGTTTGCACTGGATACTCTGGGAGGTTGGTTTGCACTGGATACTCTGGGAGATGGGTTTGCACTGGGTACTCTGGGAGGAGGGTTTGCACTGAGGGCTCTGGGAGGTGAGTTTGCACTGGGTACTCTGGGAGGTGGGTTTGCACTGGGTACTCTGGGAGGCGGGTTTGCACTGGGTACTCTGGGAGGTGGGTTTGCACTGGGTACTCTGGGAGGCTGGTATGCAGTGGGTACTCTGGGAGGTGGGTTTGCTCTAGGTACTCTGGGAGGTGGGTATGCACTGGGTACTCTGGGAGGTGGGTTTGCACTGTGTACACTCGGAGGTGGGTTTGCACTGGGTACTCTGGGAGGCTGGTATGCAGTGGGTACTCTGGGAGGTGGGTTTGCACTGGGGGCTCTGGGTGGTGGGTTTGCACTGGGTACTCTGGGAGGTGGGTTTGCACTGGGTACTCTGGGAGGTGGGTTTGCACTGGGTACCCTGGGATGTGGGTTTGCACTGGGTACTCTGGTAGGTGGGTTTGTACTGGCGACTCTGGGTGGTGGGTTTGCACTGGGTACTCTGGTAGGTGGGTTTGCACTGGGTACCCTGGGATGTGGGTTTGCACTGGGTACCCTGGGATGTGGGTTTGCACTGGGTACTCTGGTAGGTGGGTTTGTACTGGTGACTCTGGGTGGTGGGTTTGCACTGGTTTAGACCAGTTTAGTCTAAGGTAACTTGACTAGTTTAGACGGGCAGCATTGTTGGCACGGGCTTGGAGGGCCGAAGGGCCTTTTCCTTGCTGTACCTTTCTTTGTTCTTTGTGTACTCTGGGAGGTGGGTTTGCACTGGGTACTCTGGGAGGTGGGTTCGCACAGGGGACTCTGGGAGGTGGGTTTGCAATGTGTCAGTTTCAGTGAAGCAATAATATAGAAAATAGGAGCAGGAGGAGGCCATTCGGCCTTTCCAGTCTGGACCATCATTCATTATGACCATGGCTGATCATCAAGTTCAATAGCCTGATCCCACCTTCCACTGATAGCCTTTGATCCTCTTCGCCCTAAGTGCTATCTATATCTAACTGCTTCGTGAAAACATACAGGGTGGGATCTACTGGTTGCATTGTGCCCAGTAGATGCCAGGGGATCCCACTTTCGGGATCTACCTGGCTCTCCGTGCCTTGCGAGATCAAACATGAGATGTCATGATGAGAATCCCACCCATTGTGGGTGGATAACTTTCTGCTAAATCTGCATATTAGAGTGAGACAGCTAGTCTCACTTTAATGTGTTTCCGAAATCCAGCCAAGGTGTGGGATCTAACACCCTCACCTTGGAGACCTCGGGCGAGCGGCATTCAGTACTGGTCTCCACAAACGGGGACCAGATGTAACGGCACTCGTGGACATTGCCCAGGGGAACGGAGGAACCCGGCTGCATGTCCCCCAAGAATCTCCCCAGGGTCCACTGCAAGAGGGGGAGCCCCTGCGTAAAGGCACCCCCAAAGACCAGCCTGCATAAAAGAGAGGTAAGTGTATTCCAAGCACTCAAATGTGTGATTTCACTGCACTTACCTCTCTTTGATGTGGTCATTGCAAACATTTGAGTTTCACCACTTGGCCACTGAACCGTGAAGGGAGATAAATTAATCAAAGCTGAAGATGGTTTGTAGAAGCTATCAGTCACAGACCACCGCTAGAAGGCTTGGCTTGCAGATAGTGGATCTGTGGGAACCAGAGACAGGTCACAGCTGCTCTCCTTCCAGGAACGGATACATGGAGCTGCAAGGTCAGTGTTGCAGCTGTAATTCCTCTCACTGCCCTTGTCTGGACGGCTCTCTAGCTTCCACACAGGAGTCTCATTTCTGAGAAGGAGGATCTGTGCGGGGAGAGGTGGGTAATGGGCTGTGGGCGGGGGAGGGTTCTTTTACAGGGTGTCCCTGTGGGGAATCCCCCTATCACAGGGGCCCCAGGTGGGGGGCAGTATCTCCCTATCACAGGGGTCCCGGTGGGTGGGGGGGGAACGGGACATGCCCCCCCCCCCAATCACAGGGGTCTCTGGGGAGGGAGGGTCTTCCTGTCACTGGGATGGGGGGGGGGGGGGAACACCTTACCGCAGGACCTCACTATTTTCCAATCAAGATGATGGCTCGATAGGGGGATTCCCTGGGAACCCTGATATTCGATGCCATGTATAAATTTGCATGGTGTGGAACACTGAACAGCTTTCCGGTTTGTGCTCCCAGGGGGATCGTAACATAGGCTCCCAAACAGAAAGGGCATCTAAGACTCTGGAGTTACATGTAGACCAGACCAGGTAAGATGCAGATTTCCTTCTTTAAAGCACATCAGTGAACCAGATGTTCTTTTACATCAATCCACAATGGTTTCATTAGACTTTTAATTCCAGATTTTTATTGAATTCAAATTTCACCATCTTCCCTGGTGAATTTGAACCCGGGTCCCCAGAGCATTATCCTGGATCTCTGGATTACCCCAGTGACAATTCCACTGCACCACCAGCTCCCCTATAATACCCACCTGTTTAACACTGGCCTGTTTTATACCTGTCTCTTCAATGCTCACCCGATGTTTACACCTATTTGTTTAATACTATCTGAATTCTGTCCATTGGATTCAGTGACACTGCTCTGATCACATTTGTTTTTTTACGAGGCAGATATTATTAATAGGAGTCCACGATTATTCATAAAATATAGAACACGAAAAAAAGCTGACAGAGGTTGGAATCTAAAGAGGGAAACAGAGTTTTATTCTCTAGAAATATACTGGAAGTAATTCAGAGTTTCACAGATTCAGGAGTAGAAGAGATTCCATAACGATAAAAAAAAGCTTAATAAAACAAAAGGAAGTATGGACAATACTCTTCCTTTTGAACTCACCGTTAATGCCAGCATCGGATATCTCCTGTAAATCGATGAAGTGAGTTGCAACAGCAAAATCATTGATTTTATCATCATCGATGACTTGAACTTTGATACGACGAGCAAGTGGCGGAAACATCTCAACAAAAGTAATCTGTTCATTCCATTCTGGGTTTGTTGTGCTTCCTTCCACTGATGTCTCTCCCTGTTCAAAAAAGAGAACATTCTTACAGCAAGAAACTTGTTGTAGTGGGTGAAAAAGCTGCCAAATTGTCATGGGAGTGTACCTTTAAGAAATTGGTGTTTATAAAATAGCTGCAGTGATGACATTGTGTGGGTGGAGCTGGGTTGTGTCTCTGGCTTTTACTTTTGCTTTGAGCTGGAAGCTGTTTGTGGCTTTGCGTTTTACTTTCGTTTTAGACAGTTGGAAGCTGAATTCAGACAAGGAAGGTTCATTTTGTCTCTCTTATGTTAAAAGGTGTCCAGATAACTTGATAATTTAAAAGTGATAACTGCCTTGTGTAAAGAATTTATACCTATTGCTTTGTTAAAAAGGGATTGGCTTACGGATGTTGTTGGAAAGTTATTAAGGGTTGCATATAGAGTACTGTATCTGTGGGGGGGGGGGGTAGTTGTATTGGTAGTTGATAAAATGTTTACTGTGTGTTTATAAAATGTTAACTGAATTCATAGAATAAACATTGTTTTGTTTAAAAATACTTAAGGTCCCTGTTGCATAATACCTGGAAAGTGGGCCCTTGTGCTCCCCATAACCAAAATCTATTAAACGTTGTAGGTCAGGTGAACTCCATGATAAACTTTGGGGTTTTCTAAACCCTGGCCCATAACAAAATGATGCCAACACGACAGACACCATGTCCAATCCCTCATTTGTATTGTGTCCACAGATTGGAAACCGCAAGTGGTTCATTCAGTTCAACTCAGCATATCCTAGAAATATATCAGCCAGGGGTCATACTCTGGTGACCTTTTCCACTTTTAAGTCTCTCCCTGGAGATTATATGGCTGCTGAGAATGGGACGGGTTTAAGCAGCTTGATGGACAAAATGGTCTTTTCCAGCCTTTTACTTTTCAATGTTTATATCTCAACATGGCAACCAATCAGGCATGAGGATCACAGTGCTCCAGTTAAAGGTTCTACTCCAACAAACTAAATTTCCCATTTCGCAATAAGAATATATTTAATATCTTTACCTGTTGTCCTGCAAAGGTAACTTGAACATAAGGATCAATGAAAATTTTGTTCTCGCTGAGAATTTTTGAAAAAGTCCCCATGAATCCTGAACTCATGTTGGGGAGATCCTCCCCCTTATAAATCTTGATGTAGAACTTTGCCCAGGGTCTCTCCGCTGGCACTTGTTTTGGAAGCAGAAGATTCCTACAACATAATAAAATGTTTCTTAATCAAAATTGAGAGTCAAGCACCATAATGGATGAAGCTACCAAAGCTGAAAAGAATATAAGATTCTATTCTAAAGTCTTCTAGGGAGACCAACGATCATCTCTCAGGAAATGTTTTCCTCCACAAAACAATGGAGGTGGTTTCTTGAATATATTAGACAGATTTTTGATCGACAAGAGTTCTGGAGGAGAGACAGGAAAGTGTAGTTAAGCCCACAATCATTCAAAGCTTATTGAATGGGAAAGCAGGTTCAAGGGGCCAAATGGCCTATTCTTGGTCCTATTTCTTATGATTTTATGAGATTAACGGAGAAATGGAAATTGCTTTTAAAAACTTGAATTAGGAGGGAACATTCCAGAAGAGAGGTCTTCAAAGTTTCCAGATCTTCAGAAGGAGAAGTTAAAGTTGAAGATATGGCAAAGAATTTTCACTAAATATGGAATGGCATATTTATTTAGGCCCCGGTTGAGTCTGGGATTGTTCAAAGTGACTTTTGTAAAGCGAAGGGAGTCCGACAAGTTACTCAGATGTCTTTTTATTCAGCAAACAACGTTACCTACAGGAGGCACAGTATAATAAATCTCACCGGGTCTTCTCTGCTTAGCCCCACACTGCCTGAACTTTTATATCAGAGATAATAAGTTACCCCACCCATAGTGGGATTGGGGGGGGAGGGGGGGGGGGGGGTTGCAGCACCAATGAGAACAGGGAAACAATCATCCCCAGCTGGATGTGTCCCATGCAACTTATTCTACAGTGAGGTCATTCCCGAGGACCCAGCTTCTCAACCTTGCCCCTCGCTTGAGGTGGTGATCCTCAGGTTAAATCACACCAATAATCATTGGGGCTCACCCCCCCACAACCCCCACCCCCATAAGGATTGGGGTTTCACTCACCCAACGTAACGCAAACCCAACCCACAACGGGGCTCCCCAGAGGAACCACCCCTAGCTAGGGGGCAATGCCAGGGCACTACCATAGTATGCCCCTCTCCCCCTGGGGTCGATACTAACATTTGTGTCCTCCGGGGGAGACACTCACGACCAATGTTGTTTTGCAGAACCCTGGGCACAATTCTCCCATCGGGAGACTAAGTCCCGATGGCGGAGTGAAAACCTGAGTGTTTCACTCCAGCGTCGGAGGCTGCTCCCAGCCCCCTAATCTCCGGCCCACGGGTGGGCTAGGAGCCGGTGCCGCGTAAATGACGTCACCCGCGTATGTGCAGGTTGGCCGGTGCCAACCCCTTTTGAGGCCCCCCTCCGTGCAAGAACACTCCTCCCCCTCCCACAGCCCGCCCCCCCCCCAGCCCAGCGTTCCCGCGCTGTTCCCGCGCTGTTCCCGCCGGCAGCGGCCAAGTGTGGATGGCGCCGGAGGGAAACTGTCGTGTTGGGCAGGCCGCTCGCCCCATCCGGGCCAGAGATTCGGCGCTCGCCCGTTACAAACGGAAAGCGGCGATTCTCCCAGCGACCAGCCGTGAATCTCGCTGCGCCGGTTTGGGGTCGGTGGGAGAATCACGCGCGGGTGCTGGGATGGCGTGGCGGGACTCGCTTGGCGCCCCGGTGATTCTCCTACCCGGCGTGGAAAAGTTTGCAACTACCTTCTCCCTCTCTCCCAAAAATACCGCTCCCAAACACAAACACGCCGCTCCCAAACACACGCACACTGCTCCTAAACACACGCACACCGCTCCCAAACACAAACACGCCGCTCCCAAACACACGCACACCGCTCCCAAACACAAACACGCCGCTCCCAAACACAAACACACCGCTCCCAAACACAAACACGCCGCTCCCAAACACAAACACACCGCTCCCAAACACAAACACGCCGCTCCCAAACACACGCACACCGCTCCCAAACACACGCACACCGCTCCCAAACACAAACACGCCGCTCCCAAACACAAACACACCGCTCCCAAACACAAACACGCCGCTCCCAAACACACGCACACCGCTCCCAAACACACGCACACTGCTCCCAAACACACGCACACCGCTCCCAAACACAAACACGCCGCTCCCAAACACACGCACACTGCTCCCAAACACAAACACGCCGCTCCCAAACACACGCACACCGCTCCCAAACACACGCACACTGCTCCCAAACACACGCACACCGCTCCCAAACACACGCACACCGCTCCCAAACACAAACACGCCGCTCCCAAACACACGCACACTGCTCCCAAACACAAACACGCCGCTCCCAAACACACGCACACCGCTCCCAAACACACGCACACTGCTCCCAAACACACGCACACCGCTCCCAAACACACGCACACCGCTCCCAAACACAAACACGCCGCTCCCAAACACACGCACACCGCTCCCAAACACACGCACACCGCTCCCAAACACACGCACACCGCTCCTAAACACACGCACACCGCTCCCAAACACACGCACACCGCTCCCAAACACACGCACACCGCTCCCAAACACACGCACACCGCTCCCAAACACACGCACACCGCTCCTAAACACACGCACACTGCTCCCAAACACAAACACACTGCTCCCAAACACACGCACACCGCTCCGAAACACACGCACACCGCTCCCAAACACACGCACACCGCTCCCAAACACACACGCACACCGCTCCTAAACACACGCACACCGCTCCCAAACACAAACACACTGCTCCCAAACACACGCACACCGCTCCGAAACACACGCACACCGCTCCCAAACACAAACACACCGCTCCCAAACACACGCACACCGCTCCGAAACACACGCACACCGCTCCTAAACACACGCACACTGCTCCCAAACACAAACACACCGCTCCTAAACACACGCACACTGCTCCCAAACACAAACACACTGCTCCCAAACACACGCACACCGCTCCGAAACACACGCACACCGCTCCCAAACACAAACACACTGCTCCCAAACACAAACACACCGCTCCTAAACACACGCACACTGCTCCCAAACACAAACACACTGCTCCCAAACACACGCACACCGCTCCGAAACACATGCACACCGCTCCCAAACACAAACACACCGCTCCCAAACACACGCACACCGCTCCCAAACACAAACACGCCGCTCCCAAACACACGCACACTGCTCCCAAACACAAACACACCGCTCCCAAACACAAACACACCGCTCCCAAACACACGCACACCGCTCCCAAACACACGCACACTGCTCCCAAACACAAACACACCGCTCCCAAACACAAACACACCGCTCCCAAACACACGCACACCGCTCCCAAACACACGCACACTGCTCCCAAACACAAACACACCGCTCCCAAACACAAACACACCGCTCCCAAACACAAACACACCGCTCCCAAACACACGCACACCGCTCCCAAACACAAACACGCCGCTCCCAAACACACGCACACCGCTCCCAAACACACGCACACCGCTCCCAAACACACGCACACCGCTCCCAAACACACACACACCGCTCCCAAACACCGCCCCCAAACACCTCTCCCAAACACCGCCCCCCAAACACCGCTCCCAAACAGACGCACACCGCTCACAAACACACGCACACCGCTACAAAAACAGACACACCGCTCCCAAACACCGCCCCCCAAACACCGCTCCTAAACACCGATCCCAAACACCGCTCCCAAACACCGCTCCCAAACACCGCTCCTAAACACCGATCCCAAACACACACCCACCTCTCCCAAACACACACACACCGCTCCCAAACACCTCTCCCAAACACCGCTCCCAAACACCGCCCCCCAAACACCGCTCCCAAACACCGATCCCAAACACACACCCACCTCTCCCAAACACACACACACCGCTCCCAAACACCTCTCCCAAACACCGCTCCCAAACACCGCCCCCCAAACACCGCTCCCAAACACCGATCCCAAACACACACCCACCTCTCCCAAACACACACACACCGCTCCCACACACACCGCTCCCGCACACACACTGCTCCCACACACACCGCTCCCACACACACACAGCTGCCACACACCGCTCCCAAACACCGCCCCCAAACACCTCACCCAAACACCGCTCCCAAACACCGCTCCCAAACACCGCCCCCCAAACACCGCTCCCAAACAGACGCACACCGCTCACAAACACACGCACACCGCTACAAACATAGACACACCGCTCCCAAACACCGCCCCCCAAACACCGCTCCCAAACACCGCTCCTAAACACCGATCCCAAACACCGCCCCCCAAACACCGCTCCTAAACACCGATCCCAAACACCGCTCCCAAACACCGCTCCTAAACACCGATCCCAAACACACACCCACCTCTCCCAAACACACACACACCGCTCCCAAACACCTCTCCAAAACACCGCTCCCAAACACCGCCCCCCAAACACCGCTCCCAAACACCGATCCCAAACACACACCCACCTCTCCCAAACACACACACACCGCTCCCACACACACCGCTCCCGCACACACACACTGCTCCCACACACACCGCTCCCACACACACACAGCTGCCACACACCGCTCCCAAACACCGCCCCCAAACACCTCACCCAAACACCGCTCCCAAACACCGCCCCCCAAACACCGCTCCCAAACAGACGCACACCGCTCACAAACACACGCACACCGCTACAAACATAGACACACCGCTCCCAAACACCGCCCCCCAAACACCGCTCCCAAACACCGCTCCTAAACACCGATCCCAAACACCGCTCCCAAACACCGCTCCTAAACACCGATCCCAAACACACACCCACCTCTCCCAAACACACACACACCGCTCCCAAACACCTCTCCCAAACACCGCTCCCAAACACCGCCCCCCAAACACCGCTCCCAAACACCGATCCCAAACACACACCCACCTCTCCCAAACACACACACACCGCTCCCACACACACACCGCTCCCGCACACACACCGCTCCCGCACACACACACTGCTCCCACACACACCGCTCCCACACACACACAGCTGCCACACACACAAACCGCGCCCGAACACACACACCGCTCCAGCACACACACACTGCTCCCACACACACACACCGTTCCCACACACACCGCTCCCAAACACACACACACCGCTCCCACACACACACACACCGCTCCCAAACACACACACACCGCTCCCACACACACACACACCGCTCCCAAACAAACACACACACACACCGCTCCCACACACACACACACACCGCTCCCACACACACACACACCGCTCCCAAACACACACACACCGCTCCCACACACACACACACCGCTCCCAAACACACACACACCGCTCCCACACACACACACACCGCTCCCACACACACACACACCGCTCCCAAACACACACACACCGCTCCCACACACACACACACCGCTCCCAAACACACGCACACTGTTCCCAAACACACACACACTGCTCCCAAACACACACACCGTTCCCAAACACACACGCACCGTTCCCAAACACACATACCGTTCCCAAACACACACCATTCCCAAACACACACGCACCGTTCCCAAACACACACACCGTTCCCAAACACACACACCGCTCCTAAACACACACGCACCGCTCCCAAATACACACACTGCTCCCAAACACACACGCACCGCTCCCAAACACCGCTCCCAAACACCGCTCCCAAACACACACACCGCTCCCAAACACACACACACCGCTCCCAAACACACGCACACTGCTCCCAAACACCGCCCCCAAACACCTCTCCCAAACACCGCCCCCCAAACACCGCTCCCAAACAGACGCACACCGCTCCTAAACACACACACACCGCTCCTAAACACACACACACCGCTCCTAAACACACGCACACTGCTCCCAAACACCGCCCCCCAAACACCTCTCCCAAACACCGCCCCCCCAAACACCGCTCCCAAACAGACGCACACCGCTCACAAACACACGCACACCGCTACAAACACAGACACACCGCTCCCAAACACCGCCCCCCCAAACACCGCTCCTAAACACCGCTCCCAAACACCGCCCCCCCAAACACCGCTCCTAAACACCGATCCCAAACACACACCCACCTCTCCCAAACACACACACACCGCTCCCAAACACCTCTCCCAAACACTGCTCCCAAACACCGCCCCCCAAACACCGCTCCCAAACACCGATCCCAAACACACACCCACCTCTCCCAAACACACACACACCGCTCCCAAACACCTCTCCCAAACACCGCTCCCAAACACCGCCCCCCAAACACCGCTCCCAAACACCGATCCCAAACACACACCCACCTCTCCCAAACACACACACACCGCTCCCACACACACCGCTCCCGCACACACACACTGCTCCCACACACACCGCTCCCACACACACACAGCTGCCACACACCGCTCCCAAACACCGCCCCCAAACACCTCACCCAAACACCGCTCCCAAACACCGCCCCCCAAACACCGCTCCCAAACAGACGCACACCGCTCACAAACACACGCACACCGCTACAAACATAGACACACCGCTCCCAAACACCGCCCCCCCAAACACCGCTCCCAAACACCGCTCCTAAACACCGATCCCAAACACCGCCCCCAAACACCGCTCCTAAACACCGATCCCAAACACCGCTCCCAAACACCGCTCCTAAACACCGATCCCAAACACACACCCACCTCTCCCAAACACACACACACCGCTCCCAAACACCTCTCCTAAACACCGCTCCCAAACACCGCCCCCCAAACACCGCACCCAAACACCGATCCCAAACACACACCCACCTTTCCCAAACACACACACACCGCTCCCACACACACCGCTCCCGCACACACACACTGCTCCCACACACACCGCTCCCACACACACACAGCTGCCACACACCGCTCCCAAACACCGCCCCCAAACACCTCACCCAAACACCGCTCCCAAACACCGCCCCCCAAACACCGCTCCCAAACAGACGCACACCGCTCACAAACACACGCACACCGCTACAAACATAGACACACCGCTCCCAAACACCGCCCCCCCAAACACCGCTCCCAAACACCGCTCCTAAACACCGATCCCAAACACCGCTCCCAAACACCGCTCCTAAACACCGATCCCAAACACACACCCACCTCTCCCAAACACACACACACCGCTCCCAAACACCTCTCCCAAACACCGCTCCCAAACACCGCCCCCCAAACACCGCTCCCAAACACCGATCCCAAACACACACCCACCTCTCCCAAACACACACACACCGCTCCCACACACACACCGCTCCCGCACACACACACTGCTCCCACACACACCGCTCCCACACACGCAAACCGCGCCCGAACACACACACCGCTCCCGCACACACACACCGCTCCCACACACACACACTGCTCCCACACACACACCGTTCCCACACACACCGCTCCCAAACACACACACACCGCTCCCACACACACACACACCGCTCCCACACACACACACACCGCTCCCAAACACACACACACCGCTCCCACACACACACACCGCTCCCACACACACACACCGCTCCCAAACACACACACACACACACCGCTCCCACACACACACACCGCTCCCACACACGCACACTGTTCCCAAACACACACACACTGCTCCCAAACACACACGCACCGTTCCCAAACACACACACCGCTCCCAAACACACACACCGCTCCCAAACACCCGTCCCAAACACCCGTCCCACACACACATACCGCTACCAAACACAAACACACCACTCCCAAACACACACACGCCGCTCCTAAACACACACGCACCGCTCCCAAATACACACACTGCTCCCAAACACACACGCACCGCTCCCAAACACCGCTCCCAAACACCGCTCCCAAACACACGCACCGCTCCCAAACACACACACGCCGCTCCTAAACACACACGCACCGCTCCCAAACACACACACGCCGCTCCTAAACACACACGCACCGCTCCCAAACACACACACGCCGCTCCTAAACACACACGCACCGCTCCCAAATACACACACTGCTCCCAAACACACACGCACCGCTCCCAAACACCGCTCCCAAACACCGCTCCCAAACACACACACTGCTCCCAAACACACACACCGCTCCCAAACACACACAGACCGCTCCCAAACACACACACCGTTCCCACACATACACAGACCGCTCCCAAACACACGCACCGCTCCCAAACACCGCTCCCACACGCACACTGTTCCCAAACACACATACCGTTCCCAAACACACACGCACCGCTCCCAAATACACACACACCGCTCCCAAACACTGCTCCCAAAAACACACACACCGCTCCTAAACACACACACACCGCTTCCAAACACACACCCACCACTCCCAAACACCACTCCCAAACACACACTGCTCCAAAACACACGCACACTGCTCCCAAACACACACACCGCTCCTAAACACCGCACTCAAACACCGCTCCCAAACACCGCTCCCAAACACACACTGCTCCCAAACACACGCACACTGCTCCCAAACACACACACCGCTCCTAAACACCGCACTCAAACACCGCTCCCAAACACCGCTCCCAAACACACACTGCTCCCAAACACACGCACACTGCTCCCAAACACACGCACACCGCTCCCAAACACACACACCGCTCCTAAACACCGCACTCAAACACCGCTCCCAAACACCGCTCCCAAACAGCGCTCCCAAACACACACTGCTCCCAAACACACGCACACCGCTCCCAAACACACGCACCGCTCCCAAACACACACACCGCTCCCAAACAGCGCTCCCAAACACCGCTCCCACACACACATACCGCTACCAAAAACACACATCGTTCCCAAAAACACACACACCGCACCTAAACACACACACACCGCTTCCAAACACACACCCACCGCTCCTAAACACCGCACTCAAACACCGCTCCCAAACACCGCTCCCAAACAGCGCTCCCAAACACACACTGCTCCCAAACACACGCTCACTGCTCCCAAACACACGCACACCGTTCCCAAACACACACACCGCTCCTAAACACCGCTCCCAAACACACACTGCTCCCAAAGAGACACACACCCCTCCCAAACACCGCCCCCAAATACACACACACCCCTCCCAAACATCGCCCCCAAGCACCGCCCCAAACACCGTCCCCATGCACCGCAACTAAACACACACACACCGATCCCAAACACCTCCCCCAAATGCCTCCCCCAAACACAGCTCCCAAACACACACACACCCCTCCCAAACACCGCCCCCAAATACACACACACCCCTCCCAAACACCGCCCCCAAACACCGCCCCCAAACACCGCCCCCAAAGATCACTACCCCCCCCCTCATTTGCGGAAAGGTTTGCAACTACCTTCTCCCTCTCTCCCAAAAACACCGCTCCCAAACATGCGTACGCCGCTCCCAAACACCGCCCCCAAACACCGCTCCTAAGCACACACACAACGTTCCCAAACACACACACACCATTCCCAAACGCACACATACCGTTCCCAAACACAGACTCATCGCTCCCAAACACACACGCACCATTTCAAACACACACACACACACTGTTCCCAAACACACACGCATCACTCCCAAACACCACACCCAAACACCGCTCCCAAACACACACTGCTCCCAAACACAAGCACACTGTTCCCAAACACACACACCGCTCCTAAACACTGCTCCCAAACATCGCTCCCAAACACTGCTCCCAAACACACTCAAACTGTTCCCAAACAGACACACACCCCTCCCAAACACCGCTCCCAAACAGACACACACCCCTCCCAAACACCGCCCCCAAATACACACACACCCCTCCAAAACACCGCCCCCAAACACCGCCCCCAAGCACCGTTCCCAAACAGCGTCCCTCAGCACCGCAACTAAACACACACACATCGCTCCCAAACACCTCCCCCAAACGCCTCCCCCAAACACCTCCCCCAAACACCACTCCCAAACACATACACACCACTCCAAACACCGCCCCCAAACACCGTCCCCAAACACCTCCCCCAAACGCCTCCCCCAAACGCCTCCCCCAAACACATACACACCACTCCAAACACCGCCCCCAAACACCGTCCCCAAACGCCTCCCCCAAACGCCTCCCCCAAACACCACTCCCAAACACACACACAGCGCTTACAAACACCTCCCCCAAACACCGTCCCCAAACACCATCCCCAAACACCATCCCCAAACACACACACAGCGCTCTCAAACACCTCCCCCAAACACCTCCCAAAAACATCGCCTCTAAATACCGTCCCCAAACACCGCCCCCAAACACCGCACCCAAAGACCATTACCCCCCCTCATTTGTGGAAAAGTTTGCAACTACCTTCTCTCTCTCTCCCAAAAACACCGCTCCCAAACAGACACATACCCCTCCCAAACACCGCTCCAAAACACACACCCCTCCGAAACACCGCTCCCAAACAGACACACACCCCTCCCAAACACCACTCCCAAATACACACACACCCCTCCCAAACATCGCTCCCAAACATCGCCCCCAAATACACACGCACCCCTCCCAAACATCGCTCCCAAACATCGCCCCCAAAGACCACTAATCCCCCCTCATTTGTGGAAAAGTTTGCAACTACCTTCTCCCTCTCTCCCAAAAACACCGCTCCCAAACAGACACATACCCCTCCCAAACACCGCTCCAAAACACCGTCCCCAAACACCGTCCCCATACACCGCAACTAAACACACACACACCGCTCCCAAACACCTCCCCCCAAATGCCTCCCCCAAACACATACACACCACTCCCAAACATCACCCCTAAACACCGCCCCCAAAGATCACTACCCCCCCTCATTTGTGGAAAAGTTTGCAACTACCTTCTCCCTCTCTCCCAAAAACACCGCTCCCAAACATATGCACACCGCTCCCAAACACCGCTCCCAAACACTGCTTCCAAACATCGCTCCCAAACACACACTGCTCCCAAACACACTCAAACCGTTCCCAGACACACACCCCCCCCCCCAAAACACCGCTCCCAAACAGACACACACCCCTCCCAAACACCGCCCCCAAATACACACATACCCCTCCCAAACACCGCCCCCAAGCACCGCTCCCAAACACCGTCCCCAAGCACCGCAACTAAACACACACACCGCTCCCAAACACCTCCCCCAAACGCCTCCCCCAAACACCACTCCCAAACACATACACACCACTCCCAAACACCGCCCCCAAACACCGTCCCCAACACCACCCCCAAACACACACACAGCGCTCACAAACACCTCCCCCAAACACCTCCCAAAAACATCGCCCCAAACACCGCCCCCAAAGACCACTACTCCCCCCCCCCCCATTTGTGGAAAAGTTTGCAACTACCTTCTCCCTCTCTCCCAAAAACACAGCTCCCAAACAGACACACACCCCTCCCAAACACCGCTCCCAAACAGACACACACCCCTCCCAAACACCACTCCCAAATACACACACACCCCTCCCAAACATCGCTCCCAAACATCGCCCCCAAATACACACGCACCCCTCCCAAACATCGCTCCCAAACATCGCCCCCAAAGACCACTAATCCCCCCTCATTTGTGGAAAAGTTTGCAACTACCTTCTCCCTCTCTCCCAAAAACACCGCTCCCAAACAGACACATACCCCTCCCAAACACCGCTCCAAAACACCGTCCCCAAACACCGTCCCCATACACCGCAACTAAACACACACACACCGCTCCCAAACACCTCCCCCCAAATGCCTCCCCCAAACACATACACACCACTCCCAAACATCACCCCCAAACACCGCCCCCAAAGATCACTACCCCCCCTCATTTGTGGAAAAGTTTGCAACTACCTTCTCCCTCTCTCCCAAAAACACCGCTCCCAAACATATGCACACCGCTCCCAAACACCGCTCCCAAACACCGCTTCCAAACATCGCTCCCAAACACACACTGCTCCCAAACACACTCAAACCGTTCCCTGACACACACCCCCCCCCAAAACACCGCTCCCAAACAGACACACACCCCTCCCAAACACCGCCCCCAAATACACACATACCCCCCCAAAACACCGCTCCCAAACAGACACACACCCCCCCCCCAAACACCGCTCCCAAACAGACACACACCCCTCCCAAACACCGCCCCCAAATACACACATACCCCTCCCAAACACCGTCCCCAAGCACCGCAACTAAACACACACACCGCTCCCAAACACCTCCCCCAAACGCCTCCCCCAAACACCACTCCCAAACACATACACACCACTCCCAAACACCGCCCCCAAACACCGTCCCCAACACCACCCCCAAACACACACACAGCGCTCACAAACACCTCCCCCAAACACCTCCCAAAAACATCGCCCCAAACACCGCCCCCAAAGACCACTACTCCCCCCCCCCCCCCATTTGTGGAAAAGTTTGCAACTACCTTCTCCCTCTCTCCCAAAAACACAGCTCCCAAACAGACACACACCCCTCCGAAACACCGCTCCCAAACAGACACACACCCCTCCCAAACACCACTCCCAAATACACACACACCCCTCCCAAACATCGCCCCCAAAGACCACTAATCCCCCCTCATTTGTGGAAAAGTTTGCAACTACCTTCTCCCTCTCTCCCAAAAACACCGCTCCCAAACAGACACATACCCCTCCCAAACATACGCCCACCGCTCCCAAACATACGCACACCGCTCCCAAACATACGAATACCGCTCCCAAACATACGCACACCGCTCCCAAACATACGCACACCATTCCCAAACACCGCTCCCAAACACCACTCCCAAACACCGCCCCCAAATACACACACACCCGTCCCAAACATCGCCCCCAAACACTGCCCCCACATACACACACACCGCCCCCAAAGACCGCCCCCAAACACCGCACCCAAAGACCATTACCCCCCCCTCATTTGTGGAAAAGATTGCAACTACCTTCTCCCTCTCTCCCAAAAACACCGCTCCCAAACACGCACACAACGTTCCCAAACACGCACACACCGTTCCCAAACGCACACACACCGTTCCCAAACACACACTCATCGCTCCCAAACACACACGCACTGTTCCCAAACACACACACATCACTCCCAAATACACACACCGCTCCCAAACACCACTCCCAAACACCGCTCCCAAACACACACTGCTCCCAAACACACGTACACTGCTCCCAAACACAAGCACAGCGTTCCCAAACACACACGCCGCTCCCAAACACCACTCCCAAACACACACTGCTCCCAAACACACGTACACTGCTCCCAAACACAAGCACAGCGTTCCCAAACACACACGCATCACTCCCAAAAACACACACCGCTCCCAAACACCGCTCCCAAACACACACTGCTCCCAAACACACACAAATTGCTCTCAAACAGACACACACCCCTCCCAAACACCGCTCCCAGACACACACCCCTCCCAAACACCGCTCCCAAACACCGTCCCCAAGCACCGCAACTAAACACACACAGGCTGCTCCCAAACACCTCCCCCAAACGCCTCCCCCAAACACCACTCCCAAACACCACTCCCAAACACATACACACCACTCCCAAACACCGCCCCCAAACACCGCCCCAAAGACCACTACTCCCCCCCCTCATTTGTGGAAAAGTTTGCAACTACCTTCTCCCTCTCTCCCAAAAACACAGCTCCCAAACAGACACACACTGCTCCCAAACACACACCGCCCCCAAACACACACAAACCGCCCCCAAACACACACACATCGCTCCCAAACACCACTACCCCCCCTCATTTGTGGAAAAGTTTGCAAATACCTTCTCCCTCTCTTGGTGACCCACATCCCAATCTTCCCAAAACTCATCTTTTTGATCAAAGTTTGAGCCAAACCCCTTGCTCAATCTCCAGTCCCCTGACTGTTTCTATTGCTGAAGAGTTTGAGGGTTGGAGATGCTTTAGTTCCACAATTTATTGTAACAAATACAAAACAACATTATTTAAAGTGACTATTCAAATTGCACACTGAACTAAAAGAACTATTCAATTCATGTCTTTCTCTCGCTCTTTCCATACAGTGTTCCAAATGTTTCCAACTATTTTGATGGAAAACAATTAAACTAAATTAAATAAACAGAGGGTAAAATTAAAAGGGGCAGCTCCTTAAAGGGAAACTGCCTTAAACAAAATAAAAGAACAAATTAAGCTTTAAACATTGAACCAAAATGTGATTAAAAGGGTTGACAAAGCACCCCAGACCCTGCGGTGCCCAACAGGCACGGAAGTCCTTGATGGTGCCCATGGACACGGCGTGCTCCCTCTCCAGGCACAACGGGCCATGATGGTGCCCATGGACACGGCGTGCTCCCTCTCCAGGCACAACGGGCCATGATGGTGCCCATGGACACGGCGTGCTCCCTCTCCAGGCACAACGGGCCATGATGGTGCCCATGGACACGCCGTGCTCCCTCTCCAGGCACAACGGGCCATGATGGTGCCCATGGACACGCCGTGCTCCCTCTCCAGGCACAACGGGCCATGATGGTGCCCATGGACACGCCGTGCTCCCTCTCCAGGCACAACGGGCCATGATGGTGCCCATGGACACGGCGTGCTCCCTCTCCAGGCACAACGGGCCATGATGGTGCCCATGGACACGCCGTGCTCCCTCTCCAGGCACAACGGGCCATGATGGTGCCCATGGACACGGCGTGCTCCCTCTCCACGCACAACGGGCCATGATGGTGCCCATGGACACGCCGTGCTCCCTCTCCAGGCACAACGGGCCATGATGGTGCCCATGGACACGCCGTGCTCCCTCTCCAGGCACAACGGGCCATGATGGTGCCCATGGACACGCCGTGCTCCCTCTCCAGGCACAACGGGCCATGATGGTGCCCATGGACACGCCGTGCTCCCTCTCCAGGCACCACTGGCCATGAATGTAGGCACAGTAGAGGAACAATGAGTCAGGTTGGACAACCCCCTCGGTCGCCCACTGCCTGGACCTAATTTACGGAAACTTTGGCCAGGCCCAGGAGCAGGTTCATGAGGAGGTCTCCCCCCCCCCCCCCCCCCGCTCCACACCGGGTATCCAAATTCCAGGTAACAACTAGATTTACCTGCCAGTTTTTACTTACTTTTCAACATCTTCATCCTGATTACTGATTGCAGTTGGGACACAAGTCTGTAAATCTCCTTTGGCCATTACAGTAATTGTACACTTTACAAATCCTTTGATGCCACTTTTAGTATCTTTCGGGTCAGTAAGAGTCGCCCATTTCTGCAAGAACTTGTGATCTGATAAAACAAGAAGAATATTTATATTTTCTGATGGTATTTTATAAATAAGGGGAAATAGCAATGTGGTATATGGAATGTTATGGTTTTAATATTAAAGTAATCATTTGCCCTTGAGGGGGAAGCGGCTAAGGAAACAAAATCATTCCAAATATCAAGAAGGGAGACCCTGAAGTGAATTTGATAAAAGTTCACAATTAATGGAAATGATTCATAAAATGTAAATATCAATGTGAACTTTTCACTCTCGTCAGCAATTCAATCACAAAATTAATATACTGGGATTTATGAACAGAATAATAAGTTCTTCCTGTTATTTCCTTTGTTCCCATTCATTTTATTTTATTATTTTTGGTCTGTGGACCCATATTCGGAATGTGCCTTTCAGCAGGAGAGTGCTTGCCAGGACTGTGTTCCAGGTTTTGTATTGAGAGGAGAAATCACACCAAGTGGACTGTAGGAACCAGTTTTGGAGGGACTCGGTAAACTGGCAACTGGGTTGGCCAGGGATGGTGTTCTTCCTGACAGCAGATTCCTGTGTTATGCTTTCTGAGAGAACAGGGCAGAAGCTTTCAATACATAAGAAACAAACGACAGGCCAAAGTAGACATTGGGCCAATTCAAACTGATTCTGGAAGGCTAGTGATGGGAGACGAGGAAATGGCTGGAGAACTTAATAAGTACTTTGCGTCTGTCTTCACAGTGGAAGACATGAGTAATATCCCAAAAATTATAAAGGGTCAGGGGGCTGAGTTGAGTATGGTTGCCATTACAAAAGAGATGGTGCTAAAAAAGCTAAAAGGTCTTAAAATTGACAAATCTCCTGGCCCCGATGGGCTACATCCTAGAGTTCTGAGGGAGGTGGCTGAAGAAATAGCGGAAGCGTTGGTTGAGATCTTTCAAAAATCACTGGAGTCAGGGAAAGTCCCGGACGATTGGAAGATCGCTGTTGTAACCCCCTTGTTCAAGAAAGGATCAAGACAAAAGATGGAAAATTATAAGCCAATTAGCCTAACATCGGTTGTTGGTAAAATTCTAGAATCGATCGTTAAGGATGAGATTTCTAAATTCTTGGAAGAGCAGGGTCGGATTAGAACATAAGAACTAGGAGCAGGAGTAGGCCATCTGGCCCCTCGAGCCTGCTCCGCCATTCAATTAGATCATGGCTGATCTTTTGTGGACTCAGCTCCACTTTCCGGCCCGAACACCATAACCCTTAATCCCTTTATTCTTCAAAAAACTATCTATCTTTACCTTAAAAACATGTAATGAAGGAGCCTTAACTTCAAAGAGAAGAATACAAAGAGAAGAACAAGTCAACATGGATTTAGTAAGGGGAGGTCGTGCCTGACGAACCTGTTAGGATTCTTTGAGGAGGTGACAAGTAGGTTAGACCAGGGAAACCCAGTGGATGTGGTCTATCTGGATTTCCAAAAGGCCTTTGATAAGGTGCCACACAGGAGGCTGCTGAGTAAGGTGAGGGCCCATGGTGTTCGAGGTGAGCTACTGGCATAGGTTGAGGATTGGCTGTCTGACAGAAGGCAGAGAGTTGGGATAAAAGGTTCTTTTTCGGAATGGCAGCCGGTGACCAGCTGTGTCCCACAGGGTTCAGTGTTGGGGCCGCAGCTGTTCACCATATATATTAATGATCTGGATGAAGGGACTGGGGGCATTCTAGCGAAGTTTGCCGATGATACGAAGTTAGGTGGTCAGGCAGGTAGTGCTGAGGAAGTGGGGAGGCTGCAGAAGGATCTAGACAGTTTGGGAGAGTGGTGCAGGAAATGGCTGATGCAATTCAACGTGAGAAAATGTGAGGTCTTGCACTTTGGAAAAAAGAATCCAAGCATAGACTACTTTCTAAACGGTGAGAAAATTCATAATGCCAAAGTACAAAGGGATCTGGGAGTGCTAGTCGAGGATTCCCTAAAGGTAAACATGCAGGTTGAATCCGTGATTAAGAAAGCGAATGCAATGTTGTCATTTATCTCAAGAGGGTTGGAATATAAAAGCAGCGATGTGCTACTGAGCCTTTATAAGGCTCTGGTTAGGCCCCATTTGGAGTACTGTGTCCAGTTTTGGGCCCCACATCTCAGGAAGGACATACTGGCACTGGAGCGTGTCCAGCGGAGATTCACACGGATGATCCCTGGAATAGCGGGTCTAACATATGATGAACGGCTGAGGATCCTGGGATTGTATTCAATGGAGTTTAGAAGGTTAAGGGGAGATCTAATAGAAACTTACAAGATAATACATGGCTTAGAAAGGGTGGACGCAAAGAAACTGTTTCCGTTAGGCGAGGAGACGAGGACCCGTGGGCACAGCCTTAGAATTAGAGGGGGTAAATTCAGAACAGAAATGCGGAGACATTTCTTCAGCCAGAGAGTGGTGGGCCTGTGGAATTCATTGCCGTGGAGTGCAGTGGAGGCCGGGACGCTAAATGGCTTCAAGGCAGAGATAGATAAATTCTTGATGTCGCAAGGAATTAAGGGCTACGGGGAGAATGCTGGTAGGTGGAGTTGAAATGCCCATCAGCCATGATTGAATGGCGGAGTGGACTCGATGGGCCGAATGGCCTTACTTCCACTCCTATGTCTTATGGTCTTAAGTGTTTAGACCTTGAAAATTAAAGGAACACTCTGGGGACGATCCAACCAAAATAAAACAGAGTGCCGTCTTGGATATCTGTACAGACTCACAGAGGCATAGAGGTTTACAGCATGGAAACAGGCCCTTCGGCCCAACCTGTCCAAGTCTCCTAGTTTTTATCACTAAGCTAGTCCCAATTGCCCAAATTTGGCCCATATAACTGTCTAAATGCTTTTTAAAAAACAAAATTGTACCCGCCTCTACTATTGCCTCTGGCAGCTCGTTCCAGACACTCACCACCCTCTGTGTGAAAAAATTTCCCCTCTGGACCCTTTTGTATCTCTCCCCTCTCACCTTAAACCTATGCCCTCTAGTTTTAGACTCCCCTCCCTTTGGGACAAGAACGGGCGCAATCCTCCGACCCCCACGGCGGGTGGGAGAATCACGGGAGTGCTGGGCTATTCCTGCCATGCCACCCTGGCACCCGCACGCGATTCTCCCACCGCCCCCCCCCCCCCCCCCCCCCGCCGCGCCCCCCCCCCCCCCCCCCCCCCCCCCCCCCCCCCCACACACACACAAAACGGTGTGCCAAGTTTTACGACAGGCCGCTCGGAGAATCGCCGCTCGCCGTTTCTAACTGTCGAGCGGCGATTCTCCGGCCCGGATGGGCCAAGCGGCCTGCCCAATCCGACCGTTTCACGCCGGCGCCAACGACACTTGGTCGCTGCTGGCGTGAACAGCGCGCGAACTCTGCGTGTGCGGCCTGTGGGGGGGGGGCAGGGAGGATCGAGCACCAGGAGGGTCCTCAGAAGGGGTCTGGCCCGCGATCGGTGCCCACCGATCAGCGGGCCGGCGTCTCTAAAGGACGCACTCTTTTCCCTCCGCCGCCCAGCAAGATCAATCCTCCATGTCTTGCGGGGCGTCTGCGGGGAGGACGGTAACCGCGAATGCGCGGGTGACATCATTTAAGCACTGCCGGCTGCGTCATTTATGCGGCGCCACTTTGACCCGGCGCGTGAAATTGACGTGACGCCGCTCCTAGCCCCCTGGGGGTGGAAGAATAGGGGGCGAGGAGCGGCCTCCGATGCCAGAGTGAAACACTCCGGTTTTCACTCCGTCGTCGGCAGTTAGTCTCCCGTTGGGAGAATCGCGCCCGTTGATTATTTACCTTATCATTGCTCCTCATTATTTTATAGACCTCTATAAGATCACCCCTAAGCCTCCGACACTCCAGGGATAAAGATCCCAGCCTCTCCTGATAACTCAGACCATCAAGTCCGGGTAGAATCCTAGTAAATCTCTTCTGAACTCTTTCTAGTTTAATAATATCCTTTCTATAACAGGGCGACCAGAACTGTGCACAGTATTCCAAGTGTGGCCCTACTAATGTCTTGTTCAGCAAGACGTCCCAACTCCTGTATTCAATGTTCTGACCAATCAAACCAAGAATACCGAATTCCTTCTTCACCCTGTCCATCTGTGCCTCCACTTTCAAGGAGCTGTGAACCTGTGCCCCTAGATCTCTTTGTTCTGTAACTCTCCCCAACTCCCTACCATTAACGGAGTAAGTCCTGCCCTCATTCGATCGACCAAAATGCATCACCTCACATTTATCCAAATTAAACTCCATCTGCCATTCATTGGCCCACTGGCCCAATTGGTCAAGATCCTGTTGCAATCCTAGATAATATTCTTCACTGTCCACTATGCCACCAATCTTGGTGCCATCTGAAAACTCACTAACCATGACTCCTAAATTCTCATCCAAATCATTAATATATAACAAATAACAGTGGACCCAGCACTGATCCCTGAGGCACACCGCTGGCCACAGGCCTCCAGCTTGAAAAACAACCATCTACAAACACCCTTTGTCTTCTGTCGTCAAATCAATTTTGCATCCAATTGGCTACCTCACCCTGGACCCCGTGAGATTTAACCTTATGCAACAACCTACCATGTGGTACCTCTGTGAACAAGTGCCGAAATGTGGCAACTAGGAGCTTTTCACAGTAACTTCATTGAAGCCTACTTGTGACAATAAGCGATTATTTATTATTATTATTATTATTAAGTTGTACCAAAATGAAAGCTGAACTTCAGAAAGACATTGGGGTGGAACCGTCGGCCGTTGCCAGTAGCAGAGTTCCGGATTCGGCAGAGAATCAAACGCCGTGCAAAAACGGAATGCTTATTAACATCGAGGAGATAAATGCTTTCACTTCCTTTTTTTCTCAGCAGAAAGCACTTAAATTCTTTTGATGTGGTAAGGACCTGTCAATCATAGCTGGATGTTTATACACACTGGGGTTAGCTTCAAAGCAGAGTAGCTGCCGAGCATGAAGGGAAATGAAAATAAACAATCCAGATTTGCAGATCAAAGGATCTGAGGGGTTTTAAAGCCTTGTGTTGTGTTTTGGCTTTCCATGAAGTAACAGCTGCTGCTTTTAACACTTCTGTATGAGGCAGCAGGTGTAAGTGACAGGTAAGTGAAAGGAGCTGTGATTTTTCATGGTTGGTGCCTGGACTATTCTTTAGCTTCCAGGCACCGGTGACTGATGGTGTGGTCTCTGATATAGAGGTCAACTACCCAGAAAGTGTTTAGAGAAGATGGGCAGCACTGTGATTCCTTGTTAGAAGTTAATGAGGTGACAGGGAGTCCAGTTCCAGAATGGGGTAAAAAGGGGAAACACACTGAAAGGGAATTTACAACAAAATGGGACATGTATCTCCCTCCACATCCACCATATTTCATGATATGAGCTAGTTTGATGCAAGTTGTCTTGGTAAAGATTGAGAAATCCTATCCTCAAGTTGACCCATCACTGAAATACAAATAAAGTGGATTGAGTTACCTGGTTGCTGATAGACAGTTCCTGCATCAATCTTGAATGTTCCCAGCTGAACTCCAGTGAAGGGGATTTTTTTGGCATGAACAACCTTGAAAACAAATAAAATCAGACAGACCACCAAATTGTTGCTGCTGTTTCTACTAAAACCATTCTTTCTATAAGCGATAAAACACCGCCATCCGCAAATTACCTTCCACCAACAATCTTGGTTTTTAAAACACAGTTTGGAATTGACTGGTGCTCAATTTAACCATCTTGGCTTCTTGTTTCAACCTTGATAATGTCCTTCACTCTTGGACTGAAACCTTCACATGAGGTTCCGAATCAACTGCTGATTGACAACCAACCGATCAAGAAGCGGGAAGCTGGAAGGTCCGTGTGTCCTTTGGGAATCTGTAGCAGCCTCGGAATCACTTGTTGCTCGTCTGCTTCATGCTGGGGAAAGATCCACCAGAATTCCTGCTCCCAATTGTTTTAGAACAAGCCCTTCTCAGAACAATTGTGTATGGATTCTGGATCATGGTAGGTTTGGAATTGTCACCGACTCTTTCTCATCCAGACTCCAGTGACTGGGGAGAGATATGGTGAACTCACAGCCGTGTGTCCCAATGAAAATCCAAATACGACCACCTGACAACAAAGTGTTTTGAGTCCAGTGGATTCAGTCAACTCATTTGCAGACATCTCCAATCAAAATCAAAAATCAAAATCTTGGGTTACTATGTAAATAATTAAATGCTATTTGAACATTTCAATTCCAATAAGTTTCATACTTACAATAATTTCAATAATTTTATCGAACAAAACAGCTGGTGGCTCTTGGAATTCAAAAACAAAATACTAGGAATAAAAGAGACATAGAGACACGATTACATATCGTCATAACAACAGATAAAATGGTATTTTGGCTCCAAATTTGGAGAAAGAAATGGAGTTAATGCAGGGAGCCATGGCGACCAGGCCCACATAATTGTGAGAGAGGCCTTGCATCAGGCTCCGGGGAGCAGCAACACCCCCCCCCCCCTCATTAACCTCCCCCCCCCTCCCCATTAACCTCCCCCCCCATTAAAGTCCCACTCATTAAATTAAAACCCCAATAACCCCACCCATTAACACACACCTTCATTAACACCCCTCTCATTAAACCCCTCCCCATTAACACTCCCCTATCAACACCCCCTCACATTAACACCCCGCCCCATTAGCACCCCTCAACCCCCATTAACAACCCCTCATTAACACCTTCCCTCATTGACATAGATCCTCATTAATATCTTCGCTCATTAACAACTCTCCCCATTAACACCTCCTCCTCATTAACACCGTCCCTGACTAACACAGTCCCTCATAATAATAATAATCTCTATTGTCACAAGTAGGCTTACATTAACACTGCAATGAAGTGACTGAAAATCCCCGAGTCACCACACTCCGGTGCCTGTTCAGGTACACAGAGGGAGAATACAGAATGTCCAATTCACCTAACAAGCACATCTTTCGCGACTTGTGGGAGGAAACCAGAGCACCCGGAGGAAACCCACACAGACACGGGGACTCCCTTCTGGGGACTAAGTCCCCACGCCCGCCGGAAAATGGGCGAGAATCACACAGAGCTTTTTCCTCGAAAGTCCGGGGTGATTCTCTGTCTTCCAGAGGGCTGAAGACCTGAAGAAGGAGCCGTGCTCCGAAAGCTCGTGTTTGAAACAAACCTGTTGGACTTTAACCTGGTGTTGTAAGACTTCTTCCAGAGGGCTAGCAGAGCCCCGCTGTGCGTCCCACAGCTCTGGCTGCAGGCAGGGCCCTGCTGTCCAGACTGCGTGGTCGCGCATGCGCATGGTAGCCGCAGGCCTGCGTGGACTAAGGTAGGTCCCCCCAGATGGCGATGGCCCGCCGATCGGTGGTCCCCGATCGCGGGCTTAGCCACCGCTGAGGCCCCCCCCCGGAGTCAGATTCCCCCCGCCAGGACCGCCCTGCCTGGTAGCCCCAGATGTTAACCACACCGGCGGGAGTTTGGCCAGTTGACCACGGATAATCACCGCCGGGGCCTCTTTCAGCGGATTTCCGGCGTGAACGGCTGTTCTCCGCTTCCGCGCGTGATTCCGGGGCAGAGAGTCGGAGAATCCCTCCCAAGTGACCCAAGACGGGAATCGAATCTGGGTTCTTGGCACTGCAAAGCAACAATGCTAACCACTGTACTACCATTCCGCCCCCATTAACATTTCCTCATTAACATCTATGCTCATTCATATCTCCCCTCATTAACATCACCTCCTCATTAGCAGGCAGCCAGGGGAGGGGATTCCACAATGTGGGGGGGGAGTGCAAACAGGTCGATCTTTAATGGTGTCTTTTCAATCTCTGTGGGGCGGCCTTGTGGACTCCATCAGGCCTCACATCACTCATTTTTTTGCCTGGAGTGCCTGAAAATCTTGACTAAAATCTCGGGTGTGCAGCTGGAGAGCTTCACTCCAGTTTTCAACCAGAGCCAAGCACTTTGGAAAATAATGGGAATGTTCCGCCCTATAAACCACACACTCCAATAATACTGCCCATGACACTAAAAAATCACAAACAGCCAGATTATACTGTCCAGTTCACTGTATAAACTCTTTCTGGATGACTCCCTCTCTTTCAGGACCCCCCTTCAACCCCCACCCCAACTTACTGAGGCCCCTTCATAGCTGCCTTTACCCCTCAGCCTTTATAACACCCCCTCACACACCTTTCATGGGCATATCTCCCCTCAGTCCCGGCCCTTGGCAGCATCACCCTGGCACTGCAGGCCTGGCACGTGGGCAGTGCCCCATCCATCCTGGTAGTACTAATCTGGCACTGCCAGGGTGCCCAGGTGCCAGAGGACGTGCCGGGGTACTGCCCGGCCCTGTCCAGGGCTCTAATGGCCTCCGAGATCCCTGAAGTACCCATCGCGCCTGTCCTCTGATTATGGAGACCATTACTAATCAGCGTCTGGTGGAGGCCTCACCGGTTTGGCTGGGGATGCCCGAGCACCGGGAGAATGTGGCCCCAAATAGGCCGCGCATATTTAAATGAGTCTAATCGAACCCCACTAGCTGGAGGTTCCCCTCCAAGTCACTCACCATCCAGAGTTGGAAATATATCGGCCGTTCCTTCCTTGTCACTGGGTCAAAACCCCAGAACTAGCTCCCTAACAGCACAGTGGGTGTACCTACACCAATTGGACTGCAGCGGTTGCTGAAGGCAGCTCATCACCACCTTCTCAAGGGCAATGAGGGATGGGAAATATATTTATATATGGACCCTTATTTAATTGTAATGCCATTACATCTGATTCCAGCTTCTCCCTCTCAAACTGCAGGGTGAATTCTATCATATTGTGGTCACTGCCCCCTAAGGGTTCCTTCACCTTAGGTTCCCAAATCAAGTCTGCCTCATTACACATCACCAAATCCAAAATTGCCTGTTCCCTGTCGGCTCTGTCACAATCTGCTCCAAAAAAACATCTCTTAGACATTCCATAAATTCCTTTTCTTGGGATCCACTACCAACCTGATTTTCCCAGTCCACCTGCATATTGAAGCCCCCATGATTATTGTAATATTGCCTTTTTTACATGCCTTTTCTATCTCCTCATTTATTTTCTGCCCCACATCCTGACTCCTGCTAGGGGGCCTGGACATAACTCCCATCAGGGTCTTTTTATCTTTGCGATTCTTCAACTTTTCCCACAGAACTTCTATGCCTTCTGATCCTATATCATTCCTTGCTATCGATTTAACTTAATTCCTTACTAACAATGCAACCCCGCCCCCTTTGCCCATCTGCCTGTCCTTTTGATAGGACATATAGCCTTGGATATTTAGATCCAAGCCCTGATCCCCTTGCAGCCACGTCTCTGTGATGCCCACATCGTACCCGCCAATTTCAATGTGCGCAACAAGCTCATTTACCTTGTTCCATATACTGCGCGCATTTAGGTACAACACCCTCAATCCTGCATTGATTACCTCCCTTCTCGTAGTTGTCCCCTTGTCTACTGTGCCTGAAGTTAGATTCCTGACACTATCTAAACTCTGTTCTATTATGTGTTCTGGAAACGTTACTAACCTCTCCTGTGCTCTCAGCCCCTTTAACTAGTTTAATGTCCTCATCATTAACCTGCATTTATACTTTCTCCTTTAATTGGATTTTCTCATTTTTCATACAACTGCCTCCCCCCACTATTTAGTTAACAGCCCTATCTACGGCACTAGTTATACCCTTTGCCAGGACTCTGGTTCCAGCACATCACCACATCAAAAGCAGTTCAGTGGTTTCTGGAAAAAGAAGAAGTTAAAGAACTTATTTCCTAGATGTTTTTAAACATTGAAATGAAATGAATGAAAATCGGTTATTGTCACAAGTAGGCTTCAAATGAAGTTATTGTGAAGAGCCCCTAGTCGCTACATTCCGGTGCCTGTTCGGGGAGGCTGGTACGGGAATTTAACCGTGCTGCTGGCCTGCCTTTGTCTGCTTTCAAAGCCAGTGATTTAGCCCTGTGCTAAACCAGCCCCTGGTTTACATTATGGTTAGCTTTATAGCATGGTCCTTGAGATGCATTCAAGCATGAAGGGAAATGAAAATAAATAATCCAGACACCTGGCTGCCTGGAAGCCATTCAGTTTCAGTGCTGAACAAGGTGCCCTCGACCTCTGTTGAGCTGCCTCAATACTGTCTATTACACTCTCTAATTCAGTCACTCTCGGATGCACTTCCACATTGCTAAAGGCACACTTATCATTTGGCAAAGTGGCAAGATGGTGTCTATCAGTTTAAGAATGATTTACTGACTGCCGGTTAGTTACCTCATTATAAAATGGGCAGTTGGTGGATTTCTGTGTTGCTGTCCGTTTCTTTTCATCTCCAACCTTTACATAAACCACTGGGTCGATGTTGACTCCAATTAGCCTCCGAGCCTCTAGTATGTTGACAGTTACCTGCAGAATAATCAAAGAATAAGAAAGATCTGGGGCCCTTTGACTTGTTTCTTGCTTCAGTTTCACAGGAAATATTTCCAGCCTGTTATTGGTCAGCCAGATTTCAAACTGAGGCCGATTCTCTCCTTATCCACAAGCATTAAACAGCAGCAGCTGGTAACCCTCACCAGTGGAACACTCTCTAATTTCACTCCACATTATTCTCATGTAGTTTAGCTAATTTATCCCAGAAAGTGTAAACTTTCCAATCAAATAAAGTAAAGGCATATTTTAGTCTCATTAGCTTTTCAGAAATGTTGATCTGTGGAAAATAATAAACTTCAGTCAATTTTTAAACTATTTCAATTTAGATTATGATATTTCTCATGAACGTTTGTGAACTTTTGGGACGCGATGTGGTATCGAGCAGGAATTGCCGTGTGTTTCCCGCCGGCCGACCCGGCGAGGCTGTTCCGGTATCTAACGTTAATTAGGGCACGTAACGAGGCTGAACGGGCTTCACGCTGCCAATGACTGTCCCACTGCCTGATTAGCCGGGACCATGCCCGGCCACCCCCTGTTATTGAGGGGGAGCTGCTCTCAAAACAATCCCACGGAGCAAACCCCAGGCAGCTCACAGCCCGGTCACCGCGCAGACCAGCTCCACGATTCAGGGATGCCGACCTGGCCAGAATGTTGGATGCGGTCGAGTCCAGATGGGATCGCTGTTCCCCCGGGGGTTCGGAGGGTCAGACACAGGGCAGTGAGTGCCGCCTGCAAGGCAGTGGCAGCAGCTGTCAGCGCGGGAAGTATGACCGGGAGGACCGCCAACCAGTGCCTCGGTGGGGGCTGCACCATCGGCAGCTCGGGACAGGTGGACCACGATTGTATAACATTTAAACACGTTACACCCGAGACATGTGAAATCTCCGTCACGTCATTCGGCGCTGCGAGCCACTCCCCCGTTATTCTGCACTGCGAGCCACACCCCCGTTATTCTGCACTGCGAGCCACACCCCCGTTATTCCGCACTGCGAGTCTCTCCCCCGTTATTCCGCACTGCGAGCCACTCCCCCGTTATTCCGCACTGCGAGCCACTCCCCCGTTATTCCGCACTGCGAGCCACTCCCCCGTTATTCTGCACTGCGAGCCACTCCCCCGTTATTCTGCACTGCGAGCCACTCCCCCGTTATTCTGCACTGCGAGCCACTCCCCCGTTATTCTGCACTGCGAGCCACACCCCCGTTATTCCGCACTGCGAGCCACACCCCCGTTATTCCGCCGTGCGAGCCACACCGCCGTTATTCCGCACTGCGAGCCACTCCCCCGTTATTCCGCACTGCGAGCCACACCCCCGTTATTCCGCACTGCGAGCCACACCCCCGTTATTCCGCCGTGCGAGCCACACCGCCGTTATTCCGCACTGCGAGCCACACCCCCGTTATTCTGCACTGCGAGCCACTCCCCCGTTATTCTGCACTGCGAGCCACTCCCCCGTTATTCTGCACTGTGAGCCACACCGCCGTTATTCTGCACTGCGAGCCACACCCCCGTTATTCCGCACTGCGAGCCACTCCCCCGTTATTCCGCACTGCGACACTGCGAGCCACTCCCCCGTTATTCCGCACTGCAAGCCATTCCCCCGTTATTCCGCCGTGCGAGCCACACCGCCGTTATTCTGCACTGCGAGCCACACCCCCGTTATTCCGCACTGCGAGCCACACCCCCGTTATTCCACACTGCGAGCCACACCCCCGTTATTCCGCACTGCGACACTGCGAGCCACTCCCCCGTTATTCCGCACTGCGAGCCACTCCCCCGTTATTCTGCACTGCGAGCCACTCCCCCGTTATTCTGCACTGCGAGCCACTCCCCCGTTATTCTGCACTGCGAGCCACTCCCCCGTTATTCTGCACTGCGAGCCACACCCCCGTTATTCCGCACTGCGAGCCACACCCCCGTTATTCCGCCGTGCGAGCCACACCGCCGTTATTCCGCACTGCGAGCCACTCCCCCGTTATTCCGCACTGCGAGCCACACCCCCGTTATTCCGCACTGCGAGCCACACCCCCGTTATTCCGCCCTGCGAGCCACACCGCCGTTATTCCGCACTGCGAGCCACACCCCCGTTATTCTGCACTGCGAGCCACTCCCCCGTTATTCTGCACTGCGAGCCACTCCCCCGTTATTCTGCACTGTGAGCCACACCGCCGTTATTCTGCACTGCGAGCCACACCCCCGTTATTCCGCACTGCGAGCCACTCCCCCGTTATTCCGCACTGCGACACTGCGAGCCACTCCCCCGTTATTCCGCACTGCGAGCCACTCCCCCGTTATTCCGCCGTGCGAGCCACACCGCCGTTATTCTGCACTGCGAGCCACACCCCCGTTATTCCGCACTGCGAGCCACACCCCCGTTATTCCACACTGCGAGCCACACCCCCGTTATTCCGCACTGCGACACTGCGAGCCACTCCCCCGTTATTCCGCACTGCGACACTGCGAGCCACACCGCCGTTATTCCGCACTGCGAGCCACACCCCCGTTATTCTGCACTGCGAGCCACTCCCCCGTTATTCTGCACTGCGAGCCACTCCCTCGTTATTCTGCACTGTGAGCCACACCGCCGTTATTCTGCACTGCGAGCCACACCCCCGTTATTCCGCACTGCGAGCCACTCCCCCGTTATTCCGCACTGCGACACTGCGAGCCACTCCCCCGTTATTCCGCACTGCGAGCCACTCCCCCGTTATTCCGCCGTGCGAGCCACACCGCCGTTATTCTGCACTGCGAGCCACACCCCCGTTATTCCGCACTGCGAACCACACCCCCGTTATTCCACACTGCGAGCCACACCCCCGTTATTCCGCACTGCGACACTGCGAGCCACTCCCCGTTATTCCGCACTGCGAGCCACTCCCCCGTTATTCTGCACTGCGAGCCACTCCCCCGTTATTCCGCACTGCGAGCCACACCCCCGTTATTCCGCACTGCGAGCCACACCCCCGTTATTCCGCCGTGCGAGCCACACCGCCGTTATTCCGCACTGCGAGCCACACCCCAGTTATTCTGCACTGCGAGCCACTCCCCCGTTATTCTGCACTGCGAGCCACTCCCCCGTTATTCTGCACTGTGAGCCACACCGCCGTTATTCTGCACTGCGAGCCACACCCCCGTTATTCCGCACTGCGAGCCACTCCCCCGTTATTCCGCACTGCGACACTGCGAGCCACTGCCCCGTTATTCCGCACTGCGAGCCACTCCCCCGTTATTCCGCCGTGCGAGCCACACCGCCGTTATTCTGCACTGCGAGCCACACCCCCGTTATTCCGCACTGCGAGCCACGCCCCCGTTATTCCACACTGCGAGCCACACCCCCGTTATTCCGCACTGCGACACTGCGAGCCACTCCCCCGTTATTCCGCACTGCGACACTGCGAGCCACTCCCCCGTTATTCCGCACTGCGAGCCACTCCCCGTTATTCCGCACTGCGCCACTGTGAGCCACACCCCCGTTATTCCGCACTGCGACACCGCGAGCCACTCCCCCGTTATTCCGCACTGCGACACTGCGAGCCACTCCCCCGTTATTCCGCAATGCGACACCGCGAGCGACTCCCCCGTTATTCCGCACTGTGAGCCACTCTCCCGTTATTCTGCACTGTGAGCCACTCTCCCGTTATTCTGCACTGCGAGCCACTCTCCCGTTATTCTGCACTGCGAGCCACTCCCCCGTTATTCCGCACTGCGAGCCACTCCCCCGTTATTCCGCACTGCGAGCCACTCCCCCGTTATTCCGCACTGCGACACCGCGAGCGACTCCCCCGTTATTCCGCACTGCGACACCGCGAGCCACTCCCCCGTTATTGCGCACTGCGAGCCACTCCCCCGTTATTCCGCACTGCGAGCCACACCCCCGTTATTCTGCACTGCGAGCCACTCCCCCGTTATTCCGCACTGTGAGTCTCTCCCCCGTTATTCCGCACTGCGAGTCTCTCCCCCGTTATTCCGCACTGCGAGCCACACCCCCGTTATTCCGCACTGCGAGACACTCCCCCGTTATTCAGCACTGTGAGCCACTCCCCCGTTATTCTGCACTGCGAGCCACTCCCCCGTTTTTCCGCACTGCGAGCCACTCCCCCGTTATTCCACACTGCGAGCCACACCCCCGTTATTCCGCACTGCGACACTGCGAGCCACTCCCCCGTTATTCCGCACTGCGACACTGCGAGCCACTCCCCCGTTATTCCGCACTGCGAGCCACACCCCCGTTATTCCGCACTGCGAGCCACACCCCCGTTATTCCGCCGTGCGAGCCACACCGCCGTTATTCCGCACTGCGAGCCACACCCCCGTTATTCTGCACTGCGAGCCACTCCCCCGTTATTCTGCACTGCGAGCCACTCCCCCGTTATTCTGCACTGTGAGCCACACCGCCGTTATTCTGCACTGCGAGCCACACCCCGTTATTCCGCACTGCGAGCCACTCCCCCGTTATTCCGCACTGCGACACTGCGAGCCACTCCCCCGTTATTCCGCACTGCGAGTCACTCCCCCGTTATTCCGCCGTGCGAGCCACACCGCCGTTATTCTGCACTGCGAGCCACACCCCCGTTATTCCGCACTGCGAGCCACACCCCCGTTATTCCACACTGCGAGCCACACCCCCGTTATTCCGCACTGCGACACTGTGAGCCACTCCCCCGTTATTCCGCACTGCGAGCCACTCCCCCGTTATTCTGCACTGCGAGCCACTCCCCCGTTATCCTGCACTGCGAGCCACTCCCCCGTTATTCTGCACTGCGAGCCACTCCCCCGTTATTCTGCACTGCGAGCCACACCCCCGTTATTCCGCACTGCGAGCCACACCCCCGTTATTCCGCCGTGCGAGCCACACCGCCGTTATTCCGCACTGCGAGCCACTCCCCCGTTATTCCGCACTGCGAGCCACACCCCCGTTATTCCGCACTGCGAGCCACACCCCCGTTATTCCGGCGTGCGAGCCACACCGCCGTTATTCCGCACTGCGAGCCACACCCCAGTTATTCTGCACTGCGAGCCACTCCCCCGTTATTCTGCACTGCGAGCCACTCCCCCGTTATTCTGCACTGTGAGCCACACCGCCGTTATTCTGCACTGCGAGCCACACCCCCGTTATTCCGCACTGCGAGCCACTCCCCCGTTATTCCGCACTGCGACACTGCGAGCCACTCCCCCGTTATTCCGCACTGCGAGCCACTCCCCCGTTATTCCGCCGTGCGAGCCACACCGCCGTTATTCTGCACTGCGAGCCACACCCCCGTTATTCCGCACTGCGAGCCACACCCCCGTTATTCCACACTGCGAGCCACACCCCCGTTATTCCGCACTGCGACACTGCGAGCCACTCCCCCGTTATTCCGCACTGCGACACTGCGAGCCACTCCTCCGTTATTCCGCACTGCGACACTGCGAGCCACTCCCCCGTTATTTCGCACTGCGACACTGCGAGCCACTCCTCCGTTATTCCGCACTGCGAGCCACTCCCCGTTATTCCGCACTGCGCCACTGTGAGCCACACCCCCGTTATTCCGCACTGCGACACCGCGAGCCACTCCCCCGTTATTCCGCACTGCGACACTGCGAGCCACTCCCCCGTTATTCCGCACTGCGACACCGCGAGCCACTCCCCCGTTATTCCGCACTGCGACACCGCGAGCCACTCCCCCGTTATTCCGCACTGCGACACTGCGAGCCACTCCCCCGTTATTCCGCACTGCGACACCGCGAGCGACTCCCCCGTTATTCCGCACTGTGAGTCACTCTCCCGTTATTCTGCACTGCGAGCCACTCCCCCGTTATTCCGCACTGCGAGCCACTCCCCCGTTATTCCACACTGCGACACCGCGAGCGACTCCCCCGTTATTCCGCACTGCGACACCGCGAGCGACTCCCCCGTTATTCCACACTGTGAGCCACTCCCCCGTTATTCCGCACTGCGACACCGCGAGCCACTCCCCCGTTATTCCGCACTGCGACACCGCGAGCGACTCCCCCGTTATTCCACACTGCGACACCGCGAGCGACTCCCCCGTTATTCCGCACTGCGAGCGACTCCCCCGTTATTGCGCACTGCGAGCCACTCCCCCGTTATTCCGCACTGCGAGCCACACCCCCGTTATTCTGCACTGCGAGCCACTCCCCCGTTATTCCGCACTGTGAGTCTCTCCCCCGTTATTCCGCACTGCGAGTCTCTCCCCCGTTATTCCGCACTGCGAGCCACACCCCCGTTATTCCGCACTGCGAGACACTCCCCCGTTATTCAGCACTGTGAGCCACTCCCCCGTTATTCTGCACTGCAAGCCACTCCCCCGTTTTTCCGCACTGCGAGCCACTCCCCCGTTATTCCGCACTGCGAGCCACACCCCCGTTATACTGCACTGCGAGCCACTCCCCCGTTATTCCGCACTGTGAGTCTCTCCCCCGTTATTCTGCACTGCGAGCCACTCCCCCGTTATTCCGCCCTGCGACACTACGAGCCACTCCCCCGTTATTCCGCACTGCGAGCTACACCCGTTATTCCGCACTGCGACACTGCGAGCCACTCCCCCGTTATTCCGCACTGCGAGCCACTCCCCCGTTATTCCGCACTGCGAGCCACTCCCCCGTTATTCCGCACTGCGACACCGCGAACGACTCCCCCGTTATTCCGCACTGTGAGCCACTCCCCCGTTATTCTGCACTGCGACACCGCGAACGACTCCCCCGTTATTCCGCACTGTGAGCCACTCCCCCGTTATTCCGCACTGCGACACCGCGAACGACTCCCCCGTTATTCCGCACTGCGAGCCACTCCCCCGTTATTCCGCACTGCGACACCGCGAGCGACTCCTCCGTTATTGCGCACTGCGAGCCACTCCCCCGTTATTCTGCACTGCGAGCCACTCCCCCGTTATTCCGCACTGTGAGCCACTCCCCCGTTATTCTGCACTGCGAGTCTCTCCCCCGTTATTCCGCACTGCGAGCCACTCCCCCGTTATTCATCACTGCGACACTGCGAGCCACTCCCCCGTTATTCCGCACTGCGAGCCACACCCCCGTTATTCCGCACTGCGACACTGCGAGCCACACCCCCGTTATTCCGCACTGCGACACTGCGAGCCACTCCCCCGTTATTCCGCACTGTGAGCCACTCCCACGTTATTCCGCACTGCGACACCGCGAACGACTCCCCCGTTATTCCGCACTGCGTGCCACTCCCCCGTTATTCCGTACTGCGACACCGCGAGCGACTCCCCCGTTATTCCGCACTGTGAGCCACTCCCCCGTTATTCTGCACTGCGACACTGCGTGCCACTCCCCCGTTATTCCGCACTGCGACACTGCGAGCCACTCCCCCGTTATTCCGCACTGTGAGCCACTCCCACGTTATTCTGCACTGTGAGCCACTCCCCCGTTATTCCGCACTGCGACACCGCGAGCGACTCCCCCGTTATTCCGCACTGTGAGCCACTCCCACGTTATTCTGCACTGCGAGCCACTCCCCCGTTATTCCACACTGCAACACTGCGTGCCACTCCCCCGTTATTCCACACTGCGACACCGCGAGCGACTCCCCCGTTATTCCACACTGCAACACTGCGTGCCACTCCCCCGTTATTCCACACTGCGACACCGCGAGCGACTCCCCCGTTATTCCGCACTGCGACACCGCGAGCGACTCCCCCGTTATTGCGCACTGCGAGCCACTCCCCCGTTATTCCGCACTGTGAGCCACTCCCCCGTTATTCTGCACTGCGTGCCACTCCCCCGTTATTCCGCACTGCGAGCCACTCCCCCGTTATTCCGCACTGCGAGCGACTCCCCCGTTATTCCACACTGCGACACCGCGAGCGACTCCCCCGTTATACCGCACTGCGACACCGCGAGCGACTCCCCCGTTATACCGCACTGCGACACCGCGAGCAACTCCCCCGTTATTCCACACTGCGACACCGCGAGCGACTCCCCCGTTATACCGCACTGCGACACCGCGAGCGACTCCCCCGTTATTCCGCACTGCGACACCGCGAGCGACTCCCCCGTTATTCCGCACTGCGAGCCACTCCCCCATTATTCTGCACTGTGAGCCACTCCCCCGTTATTCTGCACTGCGAGCCACTCCCCCGTTATTGCGCACTGCGAGCCACTCCCCCATTATTCTGCACTGTGAGCCACTCCCCCGTTATTCTGCACTGCGAGCCACTCCCCCGTTATTCCGCACTGTGAGTCTCTCCCCCGTTATTCCGCACTGCGAGTCTCTCCCCCGTTATTCCGCACTGCGAGCCACTCCCCCGTTATTCCGCACTGCGAGCCACACCCCCGTTATTCCGCACTGCGACACTGCGAGCCACACCCCCAGTTGCCCCCCGCTCTCCCCAGGCCCAAGCTCCCCAGGCTCCCTGCTACTAGATCTGGGCTCCCTCATCAAGGCATATCATGTGCAGGTGATGGGTGTGAGCATGCACTCAGCAGCCAGAATCGCTCCCATTGTTTCAGGATGCTAACACGGGTGGGTCACTGCAGTTTTAACCAGAGCCCGATTCAAACAAATAGTAACTGAGATTTCGGACACAATTCTCCGGCCACGCCGCTACCGGTGATCGAAGAATCCTCCCCGAGGTCAATGGACCTTTCGCGTCTCCCCATGGCAATCTTGCGGTGGGCAGGAAGAATCCAGCCCATCATCACTGAGCAGCTAATCACCTCACAGATTACACAGAGGGTGGGGCTTCAATTATCCACTCCCCTTTAACTGACAATACAAACATCAGAAAGAAGAGCAGGAGAAGCCATTCAGCCCTCGAGCCTGCTCCACTATTACAAAAGAACAAAGAACAAAGAACAGTACAGCATAGGAACAGGCCCTTCGGCCCTCCAAGCCAGTGCCGACCATGCTGCCTGACTACACTACAATCTTCTACACTTCCTGGGTCCGTATCCCTCTATTCCCATCCTATTCATGTATTTGTCAAGATGCCCCTTAAATGTCACTATCGTCCCAGCTTCCACCACCTCCTCCGGCAGCGAGTTCCAGGCACCCACCACCCTCTGTGTAAAAAACTTGCCTCGTACATCTACTCTAAAACTTGCCCCTCGCACCTTAAACCTATGCCCCCTAGTAATTGACCCCTCTACCCTGGGGAAAAGCCTCTGACTATCCACTCTGTCTATGCCCCTCATAATTTTGTAGACCTCTATCAGGTCGCCCCTCAACCTCCGTCGTTCCAGTGAGAACAAACCGAGTTTATTCAACTGCTCCTCATAGCTAATGCCCTTCACACCAGGCAATATCCTGGTAAATCTCTTCTGCACCCTCTCTAAAGCCTCCACATCCTTCTGGTAGTGTGGCAACCAGAATTGAACACTATACTCCAAGTGTGGCCTAACTAAGGTTCTATACAGCTGCAACATGACTTGCCAATACTTCTACTCAATGCCCCAGCCAATGAAAGCAAGCATGCCATATGCCTTCTTGACTACCTTCTCCACCTGTGTTGCCCCTTTCAGTGACCTGTGGGCCTATACACCTAGATCTCTCTGACTGTCAATACTCTTGAAGTTTCTACCATTCACTGTATATTCCCTACCTGTATTAGACCTTCCAAAATGCATTACCTCACATTTGTCCGGATTAAACTCCATCTGCCATCTCTCCGCCCAAGTCTCTAAACGATCTAAATCCTGCTGTATCCTCTGACAGTCCTCATTGCTATCCGCAATTCCACCAACCTATTGGCTAATCTTAGGCTCAACTCAGCCCTATAGCCATCAGTGTTACTGACTGAGCACAGATAACATTTAATCAGTTATATCACATCACGGTGATGTGTTAATTACAGGATCTGCACCATCACACTATCTATTTTTAAATCAATAGGTTACAATTTGTTGAACACTTTTTCAAACTCATCACTGCCCCTACTGTGTGGCGTGATAAATATTAACAGACAGGATGGGATGAAGCACACACCGTGGGGTCTTGTGGATCGAGTCAATGTCCTCAGTGTGTGACACCCTCAGTAAAATCTGTCCTGCGTCTATCTTGAAATTCAGAGTTAATCCTAATATCACACTCATTACCTGGAAGCTCTGTATTCTGGGTATTTCCAGCTCTGTCCTGGTGAAAAACCTACAGCGACTGTGAACAGAAAGATAGTGAAGTTAGTATTTCATTCCTTCAGCAAGATTAATGAAAAAAGCATTGCCAGGGCCTGATCGGAGGTTGGGTTGCCCCCAGGTTAAGCACAACATAAAATCATTCTTTAACTGGACCATTCCCCTTTGGAGCTGGAAACAGGAATATCAGCGTGGCAGCTCCACAATGCTGCCATGTAGGAATTCAACTGACACCCAAAACCCAGAGATCTCCAGCCGTCGGGATGCTCCTTTTTGCCGGCAGCCCAGGGATTTCCCGACAGCGTGGGGCTGCCCCATAATGGGAAACCCCACTGACCAGCCGGCGAAACGGAGAATCCCCACAGCGTACTGAAACAGAAATCAGGCGCGGCGGGGCGGAGAATCCAGCAATTCCAAAGATCAATCTTATTGGACCCGGAACATTAACTCTGTTTCTCTCGCCACAGAGGCAGCCAGAACTGCTGAGATTTTCCACCATTTCCCATTTTAATTTTATGGGTGGGATTCTCCACTTGGGAGACTGTCCATTGGAGCTGAATTGCACCAATCACTTTGCGGCCATTAAGATGGATGCAATTCAGGGTTTCCTGTCAATGCAAATTTACCCATGGTGTGGAACATGAGGGATTCCAGGGAATCCTGCTCTTGAGCTGCCACCTTCAGCAGCTGGCCTGATAGTGAGGTCCTGCATTTCCCGCCCCCATATCGCAAACCGGCCCCGAACCCCCCTGCCATATCACAAAATGGCCCTTCCCCCCCCCCCCCCCCCCCACCACCGCACAGTAGCCCTCACTCCTGGATTGCCTGGGTTCCCCCCCAGCACCACCATGCAGGAGGGTGACCCGACCCATCACCCCCCCCCCCCCCCAAGGGACCCCTGTAAAATGGGGACCCCACCCATAATCCCTTGTAATAGAGGTGTCTCCCACAGGGTCCCGTTATGGGGGAACCTCACACGGGTCCCCTGTTATGGGGACCCACTCACAGGGACCCCTGTTATTGGGGACCCCCCAGGGACCCCTGGTATAGGGGAGACCCCACAGGGACCCCTGCCTAAAGGAGACCTCTCCACAGACCGCACCCCCCCCCCCCCCCCCCCCACACTGAAAAGGGACTCCTGTCTGAAGCTAGAGAGCAGTCCAGGGGCAGTGGGAATAATTACACTGTAACACTAACCCACTGACCTTGCAGCTCCACCCGTCCATTCCTGGAAGCGGAGCCACTGTGACCTTGCGTCTGCTTCCCACAGATCCCGTCCCATGTCTCCAGCATCCGCAGTATTTGTTTTCATCCCAATAATACTGTCTGTTCCTCCTCAGGAATCACAGACACCAATAATAATGTCCATTACAAATCATAAATCACAGAAGCCACATCCCTGTAGTATTGTAGAAACGCTGCAGTGTCTGGCGGTTATGCCTGTTCTGGAGGGGATTAGGAATCTCAGAGCTGTTGATCTAATGTGGTCCTGGCCAATGTCCCTCCTCTAATCAGTCACATCAAAATAGATTGTCTGGTCATTAACTTCACAACTTATTGTGGGATCTTACTGTGAAAAAATGCTTGCCATGAAAATCACTGCATTACAGGAACAGTATAAAAGCAAATCTTTTGTCTCATTATTCACCTTTTCTGTGGAGTGTAAGACACAGAACTGATGTCAACTTCCGAAATATCAACATCATCGTCATCCTCAGCACCATCATCGTTTACTAACGTCCGCCCAAGAGCTCTCGTCTTTCTATCCAACTGATCCTCTTTCTCCAGTTCAATCGGGCTGCAAGAGAGTGAGAGGTAATAAGGAAGGACAATGGAATGTTGGCCTATATGGCAGGGGGAAGGTGGATAAACGTAGGGGGGCTCTTGCTGCAACTAATTAGGCATTGGTGAGACAACACTTAGAGTACTGTGTACAATCTGGCCTCCTTATTTAAGGAGGGATATTCTTGCATTGGAATTAGAAGGTTCATTAGGCTGGTTCCTGAAGTTTAGAAGAATGAGAGAGGATCTTATTGAAATAGACAAGATGCGGAGGGGATTTGACAGGGTGGCTGTTCCCACTCCGGGAAGTCTAGAGGTAAAGGGCACAGATTGAAAATAAAAAATCTCCTATTTAAGTTGGGAATGAGGAGGAATTTAATCTATCGGGAGGTTGTTAGTTTTTGGAGTGTATGTTGGGTTATTGAATAAACTGCAATGAATGTAGGAATTTCAGGTTTAGTGATTCAACCCAAACATTTCAAAGTCTGGTTTTGGGTGGGTTAAGCGGGGTGTTACTCGACAGCCGGATTGGTGAGATCGTAGTCCGTATCAAACAGAACTTAGTGTGGGAAATGAGCCCCCACAAGCTTCCCACCATCACCGGCTGCCTCGCCTTCTGATTCACCTGACTCATAGAATCATACAATTTACAGTGCAGAAGGAGGCCATTTGGCCCATCGAATCTGCACCAGCTCCTGGAAAGAGCACCCTACTTAAGCCCACACTTCCACCCTATCCCTGTAACCCAGTAACCCCATCTAACCTTTTTTGGACACTAAGGGCAATTTATCACGGCCAATCCACCTAACCTCCACATCTTTGGACTGTGGGAGGAAACCGGAGCATCCGGAGGAAACCAACGCAGACACGGGGAGGACATGTTGACTCTACACAGACTGTGACCCAAGCCGGGGATCGAACCTGGGACCCCGGAGCTGTGAAGCAACTGTGCTAGCCTCTGTACTACCGTACTGAGGCTCGCGCCTCAGCTTCTCGCTGCTTTTAAACGCTCCCTCACCACTAACTCCCAGTCAACACACAAACGTGACAGCGCGCAGACCTGCTCCTCGCTTTGGGGATGCCAACCTGGCCAGGCTTCTCGACGCTGTGGATGTGAGACGGGACATCCTGATCCCCCGAGGGGGTCGGAGCACAGCAGCAGGGTCAGCAACACCAACAGGGAGGCAGTGGCAGCGGCCGGCTGTGCGGGCAGCATGACCAGGAAGTCAGTGGGGGCAGTGTGACCAGGAGGTCAGTGTGACCGGGAGGTCAGTGGGGGCAGTGTGACCAGGAGGTCAGTGGGGGCAGTGTGACCAGGAGGTCAGTGTGACCGGGAGGTCAGTGGGGGCAGTGTGACCAGAAGGTCAGTGGGGGCAGTGTGACCAGGAGGTCAGTGTGACCAGGAGGTCAGTGGGGGTAGTGTGACCAGGAGGTCAGTGTGACCAGGAGGTCAGTGGGGGCAGTGTGACCAGGAGGTCAGTGGGGGCAGTGTGACCAGGAGGTCAGTGTGACCAGGAGGTCAGTGGGGGCAGTGTGACCAGGAGGTCAGTGGGGGCAGTGTGACCAGGAGGTCAGTGTGACCAGGAGGTCAGTGCGGGCGGCTTGACCAGGAGGTCAGTGGGGGCAGTGTGACCAGGAGGTCAGTGGGGGCAGTGTGACCAGGAGGTCAGTGGGGGCAGTGTGACCAGGAGGTCAGTGTGGGCAGTGTGACCAGGAGGTCAGTGGGGGCAGTGTGACCAGGAGGTCAGTGTGGGCAGTGTGACCAGGAGGTCAGTGGGGGCAGTGTGACCAGGAGGTCAGTGCAGGTGGCCTGACCAGGAGGTCAGTGTGGGGAGAGTGACCAGAGGGTCAGTGTGGGCAGCTTGACCAGGGGGCAGTGTGACCAGGAGGTCAGTGTGGGTGGCTTGATCAGGAGGTCAGTGGGGGCAGTGTGACCAGGAGGTCAGTGCGGACGGCTTGACCAGGAGGTCAGTGCGGACGGCTTGATCAGGAGGTCAGTGCAGGCGGCTTGATCAGGAGGTCAGTGCAGGCGGCTTGACCAGGAGGTCAGTGCGGACGGCTTGACGAGGAGGTCAGTGCGGGCGGCTTGACCAGGAGGTCAGTGTGGGCAGCTTGACCAGGAGGTCAGTGCGGACGGCTTGACCAGGAGGTCAGTGCGGACGGCTTGACCAGGAGGTCAGTGCGGGCGGCTTGATCAGGCGGTCAGTGCGGGCAGTGTGACCTGGAGTTCAGTGCGGGCAGAGTGACCAGGTCAGTGTGGGCAGTGTGACCAGGAGGTCAGTGTGGGCAGCTGTGACCAGGAGGTCAGTGCGGGCAGAGTGACCAGGAGGTCAGTGTGGGCAGCTGTGACCAGGAGGTCAGTGTGACCAGGAGGTCAGTGCGGGCAGCTTGACCAGGAGGTCAGTGCGGGCAGCTTGACCAGGAGGTCAGTGTGGGCAGTGTGACCAGGAGGTCAGTGTGACCAGGAGGTCAGTGCGGGCAGCTTGACCAGGAGGTCAGTGCGGGCGGCTTGACCAGGAGGTCAGTGCGGGCAGCTTGACCAGGAGGTCAGTGTGGGCAGTGTGACCAGGAGGTCAGTGGGGGCAGTGTGACCAGGAGGTCAGTGGGGGCAGTGTGACCAGGAGGTCAGTGGGGGCAGTGTGACCAGGAGGTCAGTGCAGGTGGCCTGACCAGGAGGTCAGTGTGGGGAGAGTGACCAGAGGGTCAGTGTGGGCAGCTTGACCAGGGGGCAGTGTGACCAGGAGGTCAGTGTGGGTGGCTTGATCAGGAGGTCAGTGGGGGCAGTGTGACCAGGAGGTCAGTGTGGGCAGCTTGACCAGGCGGTCAGTGCGGGCAGTGTGACCAGGAGGTCAGTGGGGGCAGTGTGACCAGGAGGTCAGTGTGGGCAGCTTGACCAGGCGGTCAGTGCGGGCAGTGTGACCAGGAGGTCAGTGGGGGCAGTGTGACCAGGAGGTCAGTGGGGGCAGTGTGACCAGGAGGTCAGTGGGGGCAGTGTGACCAGGAGGTCAGTGGGGGCAGTGTGACCAGGAGGTCAGTGCAGGTGGCCTGACCAGGAGGTCAGTGTGGGGAGAGTGACCAGAGGGTCAGTGTGGGCAGCTTGACCAGGGGGCAGTGTGACCAGGAGGTCAGTGTGGGTGGCTTGATCAGGAGGTCAGTGGGGGCAGTGTGACCAGGAGGTCAGTGCGGACGGCTTGACCAGGAGGTCAGTGCGGACGGCTTGATCAGGAGGTCAGTGTGGGCAGCTTGACCAGGAGGTCAGTGCGGGCGGCTTGACCAGGAGGTCAGTGTGGGCAGCTTGACCAGGAGGTCAGTGCGGACGGCTTGACCAGGAGGTCAGTGCGGGCGGCTTGACCAGGAGGTCAGTGCAGGTGGCTTGATCAGGCGGTCAGTGCGGGCAGTGTGACCTGGAGTTCAGTGCGGGCAGAGTGACCAGGTCAGTGTGGGCAGTGTGACCAGGAGGTCAGTGCGGACGGCTTGACCAGGAGGTCAGTGCGGGCAGCTTGACCAGGAGGTCAGTGCGGACGGCTTGACCAGGAGGTCAGTGCGGGCGGCTTGACCAGGAGGTCAGTGCAGGTGGCTTGATCAGGCGGTCAGTGCGGGCAGTGTGACCTGGAGTTCAGTGCGGGCAGAGTGACCAGGTCAGTGGGGGCAGTGTTACCAGGAGGTCAGTGTGGGCAGCTGTGACCAGGAGGTCAGTGCGGGCAGCTTGACCAGGAGGTCAGTGTGGGCAGTGTGACCAGGAGGTCAGTGTGGGCAGCTGTGACCAGGAGGTCAGTGCGGACGGCTTGACCAGGAGGTCAGTGTGGGTGGCTTGATCAGGAGGTCAGTGCGGACGGCTTGACCAGGAGGTCAGTGCAGGCGGCTTGACCAGGAGGTCAGTGTGGGCAGTGTGACCAGGAGGTCAGTGCGGACGGCTTGACCAGGAGGTCAGTGTGGGCAGTGTGACCAGGAGGTCAGTGCGGACGGCTTGACCAGGAGGTCAGTGCGGGCGGCTTGACGAGGAGGTCAGTGTGGGCAGAGTGACCAGGAGGTCAGTGCGGGCGGCTTGATCAGGAGGTCAGTGCGGACGGCTTGACCAGGAGGTCGGTGCGGGCGGCTTGACGAGGAGGTCAGTGTGGGCTGCTTGACCAGGAGGTCAGTGCGGGCAGCATGACCAGGAGGTCAATGCGGACAGCTTGACCAGGAGGTCAGTGCAGGTGGCTTGATCAGGCGGTCAGTGCGGGCAGTGTGACCAGGAGGTCAGTGGGGGCAGTGTGACCAGGAGGTCAGTGGGGGCAGTGTGACCAGGAGGTCAGTGTGACCAGGAGGTCAGTGCGGGCGGCTTGACCAGGAGGTCAGTGGGGGCAGTGTGACCAGGAGGTCAGTGGGGGCAGTGTGACCAGGAGGTCAGTGGGGGCAGTGTGACCAGGAGGTCAGTGGGGGCAGTGTGACCAGGAGGTCAGTGTGGGCAGTGTGACCAGGAGGTCAGTGTGGGCAGTGTGACCAGGAGGTCAGTGCAGGTGGCCTGACCAGGAGGTCAGTGTGGGGAGAGTGACCAGAGGGTCAGTGTGGGCAGCTTGACCAGGGGGCAGTGTGACCAGGAGGTCAGTGTGGGTGGCTTGATCAGGAGGTCAGTGGGGGCAGTGTGACCAGGAGGTCAGTGCGGACGGCTTGACCAGGAGGTCAGTGCGGACGGCTTGATCAGGAGGTCAGTGCAGGCGGCTTGACCAGGAGGTCAGTGCGGACGGCTTGACGAGGAGGTCAGTGCGGGCGGCTTGACCAGGAGGTCAGTGTGGGCAGCTTGACCAGGAGGTCAGTGCGGACGGCTTGACCAGGAGGTCAGTGCGGACGGCTTGACCAGGAGGTCAGTGCGGGCGGCTTGATCAGGCGGTCAGTGCGGGCAGTGTGACCTGGAGTTCAGTGCGGGCAGAGTGACCAGGTCAGTGTGGGCAGTGTGACCAGGAGGTCAGTGTGGGCAGCTGTGACCAGGAGGTCAGTGCGGGCAGCTTGACCAGGAGGTCAGTGCGGGCAGCTTGACCAGGAGGTCAGTGTGGGCAGTGTGACCAGGAGGTCAGTGTGACCAGGAGGTCAGTGCGGGCAGCTTGACCAGGAGGTCAGTGCGGGCGGCTTGACCAGGAGGTCAGTGCGGGCAGCTTGACCAGGCGGTCAGTGCGGGCAGTGTGACCAGGAGGTCAGTGTGGGCAGTGTGACCAGGAGGTCAGTGGGGGCAGTGTGACCAGGAGGTCAGTGGGGGCAGTGTGACCAGGAGGTCAGTGTGGGCAGTGTGACCAGGAGGTCAGTGGGGGCAGTGTGACCAGGAGGTCAGTGCAGGTGGCCTGACCAGGAGGTCAGTGTGGGGAGAGTGACCAGAGGGTCAGTGTGGGCAGCTTGACCAGGGGGCAGTGTGACCAGGAGGTCAGTGTGGGTGGCTTGATCAGGAGGTCAGTGGGGGCAGTGTGACCAGGAGGTCAGTGCGGACGGCTTGACCAGGAGGTCAGTGCGGACGGCTTGATCAGGAGGTCAGTGTGGGCAGCTTGACCAGGAGGTCAGTGCGGGCGGCTTGACCAGGAGGTCAGTGTGGGCAGCTTGACCAGGAGGTCAGTGCGGACGGCTTGACCAGGAGGTCAGTGCGGGCGGCTTGACCAGGAGGTCAGTGCAGGTGGCTTGATCAGGCGGTCAGTGCGGGCAGTGTGACCTGGAGTTCAGTGCGGGCAGAGTGACCAGGTCAGTGTGGGCAGTGTGACCAGGAGGTCAGTGCGGACGGCTTGACCAGGAGGTCAGTGCGGGCAGCTTGACCAGGAGGTCAGTGCGGACGGCTTGACCAGGAGGTCAGTGCGGGCGGCTTGACCAGGAGGTCAGTGCAGGCAGCATGACCAGGAGGTCAGTGCAGGTGGCTTGATCAGGCGGTCAGTGCGGGCAGTGTGACCTGGAGTTCAGTGCGGGCAGAGTGACCAGGTCAGTGGGGGCAGTGTTACCAGGAGGTCAGTGTGGGCAGCTGTGACCAGGAGGTCAGTGCGGGCAGCTTGACCAGGAGGTCAGTGTGGGCAGTGTGACCAGGAGGTCAGTGTGGGCAGCTGTGACCAGGAGGTCAGTGCGGACGGCTTGACCAGGAGGTCAGTGTGGGTGGCTTGATCAGGAGGTCAGTGCGGACGGCTTGACCAGGAGGTCAGTGCAGGCGGCTTGACCAGGAGGTCAGTGTGGGCAGTGTGACCAGGAGGTCAGTGCGGACGGCTTGACCAGGAGGTCAGTGCGGGCGGCTTGACGAGGAGGTCAGTGTGGGCAGTGTGACCAGGAGGTCAGTGCGGGCGGCTTGATCAGGAGGTCAGTGCGGACGGCTTGACCAGGAGGTCGGTGCGGGCGGCTTGACGAGGAGGTCAGTGTGGGCAGTGTGACCAGGAGGTCAGTGGGGGCAGGAGGTCAGTGTGGGCAGTGTGACCAGGAGGTCAGTGTGGGGAGAGTGACCAGAGGGTCAGTGTGGGCAGCTTGACCAGGGGGCAGTGTGACCAGGAGGTCAGTGTGGGTGGCTTGACCAGGAGGTCAGTGGGGGCAGTGTGACCAGGAGGCCAGTGCGGACGGCTTGACCAGGAGGTCAGTGCGGACGGCTTGATCAGGAGGTCAGTGCAGGCGGCTTGACCAGGAGGTCAGTGCGGGCGGCTTGACCAGGAGGTCAGTGTGGGCAGCTTGACCAGGAGGTCAGTGCGGACGGCTTGACCAGGAGGTCAGTGTGGACGGCTTGATCAGGAGGTCAGTGCAGGTGGCTTGATCAGGCGGTCAGTGCGGGCAGTGTGACCAGGAGGTCAGTGTGGGCAGCTGTGACCAGGAGGTCAGTGTGGGCAGCTTGACCAGGAGGTCAGTGTGGGCAGTGTGACCAGGAGGTCAGTGGGGGCAGTGTGACCAGGAGGTCAGTGCAGGTGGCCTGACCAGGAGGTCAGTGTGGGGAGAGTGACCAGAGGGTCAGTGTGGGCAGCTTGACCAGGGGGCAGTGTGACCAGGAGGTCAGTGTGGGTGGCTTGATCAGGAGGTCAGTGGGGGCAGTGTGACCAGGAGGCCAGTGCGGACGGCTTGACCAGGAGGTCAGTGTGGACGGCTTGACCAGGAGGTCAGTGTGGGCAGCTTGATCAGGAGGTCAGTGCAGGCGGCTTGACCAGGAGGTCAGTGCGGGCGGCTTGACCAGGAGGTCAGTGTGGGCAGCTTGACCAGGAGGTCAGTGCGGACGGCTTGACCAGGAGGTCAGTGCAGGTGGCTTGATCAGGCGGTCAGTGCGGGCAGTGTGACCTGGAGTTCAGTGCGGGCAGAGTGACCAGGTCAGTGTGGGCAGTGTGACCAGGAGGTCAGTGTGGGCAGCTGTGACCAGGAGGTCAGTGCGGGCAGCTTGACCAGGAGGTCAGTGTGGGCAGTGTGACCAGGAGGTCAGTGGGGGCAGTGTGACCAGGAGGTCAGTGTGGGCAGTGTGACCAGGAGGTCAGTGTGGGCAGCTGTGACCAGGAGGTCAGTGCGGGCAGAGTGACCAGGAGGTCAGTGTGGGCAGCTGTGACCAGGAGGTCAGTGCGGACGGCTTGACCAGGAGGTCAGTGTGGGTGGCTTGATCAGGAGGTCAGTGCGGACGGCTTGACCAGGAGGTCAGTGCAGGCGGCTTGACCAGGAGGTCAGTGTGGGCAGTGTGACCAGGAGGTCAGTGCGGACGGCTTGACCAGGAGGTCAGTGTGGGCAGTGTGACCAGGAGGTCAGTGCGGACGGCTTGACCAGGAGGTCAGTGCGGGCGGCTTGACCAGGAGGTCAGTGTGGGCAGTGTGACCAGGAGGTCAGTGCGGGCGGCTTGATCAGGAGGTCAGTGCGGACGGCTTGACCAGGAGGTCAGTGCGGGCAGTGTGACCAGGAGGTCAGTGTGGGCAGAGTGACCAGGAGGTCAATGTGGGCTGCTTGACCAGGAGGTCAGTGCGGGCAGCATGACCAGGAGGTCAATGCGGACAGCTTGACCAGGAGGTCAGTGCAGGTGGCTTGATCAGGCGGTCAGTGCGGGCAGTGTGACCAGGAGGTCAGTGTGGGCAGCTGTGACCAGGAGGTCAGTGGGGGCAGTGTGACCAGGAGGTCAGTGGGGGCAGTGTGACCAGGAGGTCAGTGTGACCAGGAGGTCAGTGCGGGCGGCTTGACCAGGAGGTCAGTGGGGGCAGTGTGACCAGGAGGTCAGTGGGGGCAGTGTGACCAGGAGGTCAGTGGGGGCAGTGTGACCAGGAGGTCAGTGCAGGTGGCCTGACCAGGAGGTCAGTGTGGGGAGAGTGACCAGAGGGTCAGTGTGGGTGGCTTGATCAGGAGGTCAGTGCGGACGGCTTGACCAGGAGGTCAGTGCAGGCGGCTTGACCAGGAGGTCAGTGTGGGCAGTGTGACCAGGAGGTCAGTGCGGACGGCTTGACCAGGAGGTCAGTGTGGGCAGTGTGACCAGGAGGTCAGTGCGGACGGCTTGACCAGGAGGTCAGTGTGGGCGGCTTGACGAGGAGGTCAGTGTGGGCAGTGTGATCAGGAGGTCAGTGCGGGCAGGGTGACCAGGAGGTCAGTGCGGGCAGGGTGACCAGGAGGTCAGTGTGGGCAGCTGTGACCAGGAGGTCAGTGCGGGCAGCTTGACCAGGAGGTCAGTGCGGACGGCTTGACCAGGAGGTCAGTGCGGGCAGTGTGACCAGGAGGTCAGTGCGGGCAGTGTGACCAGGAGGTCAGTGTGGGCAGCTGTGACCAGGAGGTCAGTGCGGGCAGCTTGACCAGGAGGTCAGTGCGGGCGGCTTGACCAGGAGGTCAGTGCGGGCAGGGTGACCAGGAGGTCAGTGGGGGCAGCTGTGACCAGGAGGTCAGTGCGGGCAGCTTGACCAGGAGGTCAGTGCGGGCGGCTTGACCAGGAGGTCAGTGCGGACAGGGTGACCAGAAGGTCAGTGTGGGCAGCTGTGACCAGGAGGTCAGTGCGGGCGGCTTGACGAGGAGGTCAGTGCGGGCAGTGTGACCCGGAGGTCAGTGCAGGCTGCTTGACCAGGAGGTCAGTGCGGACAGCTTGACCAGGAGGTCAGTGCAGGTGGCTTGATCAGGCGGTCAGTGCGGGCATTGTGACCTGGAGTTCAGTGCGGACGGCTTGACCAGGAGGTCAGTGTGGGCAGTGTGACCAGGAGGTCAGTGCGGACGGCTTGACCAGGAGGTCAGTGTGGGCGGCTTGACGAGGAGGTCAGTGTGGGCAGTGTGACCAGGAGGTCAGTGCGGGCGGCTTGATCAGGAGGTCAGTGCGGACGGCTTGACCAGGAGGTCAGTGCGGGCAGTGTGACCAGGAGGTCAGTGCGGGCAGTGTGACCAGGAGGTCAGTGTGGGCAGCTGTGACCAGGAGGTCAGTGTGGGCAGCTGTGACCAGGAGGTCAGTGCGGGCGGCTTGACCAGGAGGTCAGTGCGGGCAGGGTGACCAGGAGGTCAGTGTGGGCAGCTGTGACCAGGAGGTCAGTGCGGGCAGCTTGACCAGGAGGTCAGTGCGGGCGGCTTGACCAGGAGGTCAGTGCAGGTGGCTTGATCAGGCGGTCAGTGCGGGCAGTGTGACCTGGAGTTCAGTGCGGGCAGAGTGACCAGGTCAGTGTGGGCAGTGTGACCAGGAGGTCAGTGCGGACGGCTTGACCAGGAGGTCAGTGCGGGCAGCTTGACCAGGAGGTCAGTGCGGACGGCTTGACCAGGAGGTCAGTGCGGGCGGCTTGACCAGGAGGTCAGTGCAGGCAGCATGACCAGGAGGTCAGTGCAGGTGGCTTGATCAGGCGGTCAGTGCGGGCAGTGTGACCTGGAGTTCAGTGCGGGCAGAGTGACCAGGTCAGTGGGGGCAGTGTTACCAGGAGGTCAGTGTGGGCAGCTGTGACCAGGAGGTCAGTGCGGGCAGCTTGACCAGGAGGTCAGTGTGGGCAGTGTGACCAGGAGGTCAGTGTGGGCAGCTGTGACCAGGAGGTCAGTGCGGACGGCTTGACCAGGAGGTCAGTGTGGGTGGCTTGATCAGGAGGTCAGTGCGGACGGCTTGACCAGGAGGTCAGTGCAGGCGGCTTGACCAGGAGGTCAGTGTGGGCAGTGTGACCAGGAGGTCAGTGCGGACGGCTTGACCAGGAGGTCAGTGCGGGCGGCTTGACGAGGAGGTCAGTGTGGGCAGTGTGACCAGGAGGTCAGTGCGGGCGGCTTGATCAGGAGGTCAGTGCGGACGGCTTGACCAGGAGGTCGGTGCGGGCGGCTTGACGAGGAGGTCAGTGTGGGCAGTGTGACCAGGAGGTCAGTGGGGGCAGGAGGTCAGTGTGGGCAGTGTGACCAGGAGGTCAGTGTGGGGAGAGTGACCAGAGGGTCAGTGTGGGCAGCTTGACCAGGGGGCAGTGTGACCAGGAGGTCAGTGTGGGTGGCTTGACCAGGAGGTCAGTGGGGGCAGTGTGACCAGGAGGCCAGTGCGGACGGCTTGACCAGGAGGTCAGTGCGGACGGCTTGATCAGGAGGTCAGTGCAGGCGGCTTGACCAGGAGGTCAGTGCGGGCGGCTTGACCAGGAGGTCAGTGTGGGCAGCTTGACCAGGAGGTCAGTGCGGACGGCTTGACCAGGAGGTCAGTGTGGACGGCTTGATCAGGAGGTCAGTGCAGGTGGCTTGATCAGGCGGTCAGTGCGGGCAGTGTGACCAGGAGGTCAGTGTGGGCAGCTGTGACCAGGAGGTCAGTGCGGGCAGCTTGACCAGGAGGTCAGTGTGGGCAGTGTGACCAGGAGGTCAGTGTGGGCAGTGTGACCAGGAGGTCAGTGGGGGCAGTGTGACCAGGAGGTCAGTGCAGGTGGCCTGACCAGGAGGTCAGTGTGGGGAGAGTGACCAGAGGGTCAGTGTGGGCAGCTTGACCAGGGGGCAGTGTGACCAGGAGGTCAGTGTGGGTGGCTTGATCAGGAGGTCAGTGGGGGCAGTGTGACCAGGAGGCCAGTGCGGACGGCTTGACCAGGAGGTCAGTGTGGACGGCTTGACCAGGAGGTCAGTGTGGGCAGCTTGATCAGGAGGTCAGTGCAGGCGGCTTGACCAGGAGGTCAGTGCGGGCGGCTTGACCAGGAGGTCAGTGTGGGCAGCTTGACCAGGAGGTCAGTGCGGACGGCTTGACCAGGAGGTCAGTGCAGGTGGCTTGATCAGGCGGTCAGTGCGGGCAGTGTGACCTGGAGTTCAGTGCGGGCAGAGTGACCAGGTCAGTGTGGGCAGTGTGACCAGGAGGTCAGTGTGGGCAGCTGTGACCAGGAGGTCAGTGCGGGCAGCTTGACCAGGAGGTCAGTGTGGGCAGTGTGACCAGGAGGTCAGTGGGGGCAGTGTGACCAGGAGGTCAGTGTGGGCAGTGTGACCAGGAGGTCAGTGTGGGCAGCTGTGACCAGGAGGTCAGTGCGGGCAGAGTGACCAGGAGGTCAGTGTGGGCAGCTGTGACCAGGAGGTCAGTGCGGACGGCTTGACCAGGAGGTCAGTGTGGGTGGCTTGATCAGGAGGTCAGTGCGGACGGCTTGACCAGGAGGTCAGTGCAGGCGGCTTGACCAGGAGGTCAGTGTGGGCAGTGTGACCAGGAGGTCAGTGCGGACGGCTTGACCAGGAGGTCAGTGTGGGCAGTGTGACCAGGAGGTCAGTGCGGACGGCTTGACCAGGAGGTCAGTGCGGGCGGCTTGACCAGGAGGTCAGTGTGGGCAGTGTGACCAGGAGGTCAGTGCGGGCGGCTTGATCAGGAGGTCAGTGCGGACGGCTTGACCAGGAGGTCAGTGCGGGCAGTGTGACCAGGAGGTCAGTGTGGGCAGAGTGACCAGGAGGTCAATGTGGGCTGCTTGACCAGGAGGTCAGTGCGGGCAGCATGACCAGGAGGTCAATGCGGACAGCTTGACCAGGAGGTCAGTGCAGGTGGCTTGATCAGGCGGTCAGTGTGGGCAGTGTGACCAGGAGGTCAGTGTGGGCAGCTGTGACCAGGAGGTCAGTGGGGGCAGTGTGACCAGGAGGTCAGTGGGGGCAGTGTGACCAGGAGGTCAGTGTGACCAGGAGGTCAGTGCGGGCGGCTTGACCAGGAGGTCAGTGGGGGCAGTGTGACCAGGAGGTCAGTGGGGGCAGTGTGACCAGGAGGTCAGTGGGGGCAGTGTGACCAGGAGGTCAGTGCAGGTGGCCTGACCAGGAGGTCAGTGTGGGGAGAGTGACCAGAGGGTCAGTGTGGGTGGCTTGATCAGGAGGTCAGTGCGGACGGCTTGACCAGGAGGTCAGTGCAGGCGGCTTGACCAGGAGGTCAGTGTGGGCAGTGTGACCAGGAGGTCAGTGCGGACGGCTTGACCAGGAGGTCAGTGTGGGCAGTGTGACCAGGAGGTCAGTGCGGACGGCTTGACCAGGAGGTCAGTGTGGGCGGCTTGACGAGGAGGTCAGTGTGGGCAGTGTGATCAGGAGGTCAGTGCGGACGGCTTGACCAGGAGGTCAGTGCGGGCAGTGTGACCAGGAGGTCAGTGTGGGCAGCTGTGACCAGGAGGTCAGTGCGGGCAGCTTGACCAGGAGGTCAGTGCGGGCGGCTTGACCAGGAGGTCAGTGCGGGCAGGGTGACCAGGAGGTCAGTGGGGGCAGCTGTGACCAGGAGGTCAGTGCGGGCAGCTTGACCAGGAGGTCAGTGCGGGCGGCTTGACCAGGAGGTCAGTGCGGACAGGGTGACCAGAAGGTCAGTGTGGGCAGCTGTGACCAGGAGGTCAGTGCGGGCGGCTTGACGAGGAGGTCAGTGCGGGCAGTGTGACCCGGAGGTCAGTGCAGGCTGCTTGACCAGGAGGTCAGTGCGGACAGCTTGACCAGGAGGTCAGTGCAGGTGGCTTGATCAGGCGGTCAGTGCGGGCATTGTGACCTGGAGTTCAGTGCGGACGGCTTGACCAGGAGGTCAGTGTGGGCAGTGTGACCAGGAGGTCAGTGCGGACGGCTTGACCAGGAGGTCAGTGTGGGCGGCTTGACGAGGAGGTCAGTGTGGGCAGTGTGACCAGGAGGTCAGTGCGGGCGGCTTGATCAGGAGGTCAGTGCGGACGGCTTGACCAGGAGGTCAGTGCGGGCAGTGTGACCAGGAGGTCAGTGTGGGCAGCTGTGACCAGGAGGTCAGTGTGGGCAGCTGTGACCAGGAGGTCAGTGCGGGCGGCTTGACCAGGAGGTCAGTGCGGGCAGGGTGACCAGGAGGTCAGTGTGGGCAGCTGTGACCAGGAGGTCAGTGCGGGCAGCTTGACCAGGAGGTCAGTGCGGGCGGCTTGACCAGGAGGTCAGTGCGGACAGGGTGACCAGAAGGTCAGTGTGGGCAGCTGTGACCAGGAGGTCAGTGCGGGCGGCTTGACGAGGAGGTCAGTGCGGGCAGTGTGACCAGGAGGTCAGTGCAGGCTGCTTGACCAGGAGGTCAGTGCGGACAGCTTGACCAGGAGGTCAGTGCAGGTGGCTTGATCAGGCGGTCAGTGCGGGCATTGTGACCTGGAGTTCAGTGCGGGCAGAGTGACCAGGTCAGTGTGGGCAGTGTGACCAGGAGGTCAATGCAGGCAGGGTGACCAGAAGGTCAGTGTGGGCAGCTGTGACCAGGAGGTCAGTGCGGGCAGCTTGATCAGGAGGTCAGTGCGGGTGGCCTGACCAGTGTCCCTGCTGATTTCATCTGTGGGAAGTGCACCCAATTTCAGCTCCTCAAAAACCGTGTTAGGGAACTGGAGCTGGAGCTGGATGAACTTCGGATCATTCGGGAGGCATAGGTGGTTATAGATAGAAGCTTCGGGGAGGTAGTTGAAAATGAAAAATGAAAATCGCTTATTGTCACGAGTAGGCTTCAATGAAGTTACTGTGAAAAGCCCCTAGTCGCCACATTCCGGCGCCTGTCCGGGGAGGCTGGTACGGGAATCGGACCGTGCTGCTGGCCTGCTTGGTCTGCTTTAAAAGCCAGTGATTTAGCCAAGTGAGCTAAACCAGCCCTTACGCCAAAGAATAAAGATAGATGGGTGATGGTGAGAGGGGCTGGGGGGAAGCAGTCAGTACAGGGATCCCCTGTGGTCGTTCCCTTAGTAACAGGTATACCGCTTTGGATACTGTTGGGGGGGGGACTTACTAGGGGTCAGCCATGGGGTACAGGTCTCTGGCACAGAGTCTGTCCCTGTTGCTCAGAAGGGAAGGGGGGAGAGGAGAAGAGCATTAGTCATTGGAGACTCCATAGTTAGGGGGACAGATAGGAGATTCTGTGGGAACGAGAGAGACTAGCGGTTGGTGTGTTGCCTCCCAGGTGCCAGGGTCCGGGGTTTAGGTATTTCAGTAAGCTCAGGGAAGGTGGTAAGAGAGGGGGAGGGGTGGCATTGTTAGTCAAGGACAGTATTACGGTGGCTGAGGGGACATTTGATGGGGACTCGACTACTGAGGTAGTATGGGTTGAGTTTAGAAACAGGAAAGGAGAGGTCACCCTGTTAGGGGTTTTCTATAGGCCTCCGAAAAGTTCCAGAGATGTAGAGGAAAGGATAGCAAAGATGATTCTGGATAGGAGCGAAAGTAACAGGGTAGTTGTTATGGGGGACTTTAACTTTCCAAATATTGACCGGAAACGCTATAGATCGAGTACTTTAGATGGGTCCGTTTTTGTCCAATGTGTGCAGGAGGGTTTCCTGATGCAGTCTGTAGATAGGCCAATGAGAGGCGAGGCCATATTGGATTTGGTACTGGGTAATGAACCAGGACAGGTGTTAGATTTGGAGGTAGGTGAGCACTTTGGTGATAGTGACCACATTTCGATTACATTTACTTTAGTGATGGAAACGGATAGGTATGTACCGCAAGGCAAGAGTCATATCTGGGGGAAAGGCAATTATGATGCGATGAGGCAAGACTTAGGATGCATCGGCTGGAGAGGAAAACTGCAGGGGATGGGCACAATGGAAATGTGGAGCATGTTCAAGGAACAGCTACTGCGTGTCCTTGATAAGTATGTGCCTGTCAGGCAGGGAGGAAGAGGTCGAGCGAGGGAACCATGGTTTACTAAAGCAGTTGAAACACTAGTCAAGAGGAAGAAGGAGGTTTATGTAATGATGAGACGTGATGGTTCAGTTAGGGCGCTTGAGAGTTACAAGTGAGCTAGGAAGGATCTAAAGAGAGAGCTAAGAAGAGCCAGGAGGGGACATGAGAAGTCTTTGGTAGGTAGGATCAAGGATAACCCTAAAGCTTTCTACAGATATGTCAGGAATAAAAGAATGGCTAGGGTAAGAGTAGGGCCAGTCAAGGACAGTAGTGAGAAGTTGTGCGTGGAGTCCGAGGAGATAGGAGAGGTCCTAAATGAGTATTTTTTGTCCGTATTCACACAGGAAAAAGACAATGTTGTCGAGGAGAATACTGAGATACAGGCTACTAGACTAGAAGGGCTTGAGGTACATAAGGAGGAGGTGTTAGCGATTCTGGAAAGTGTGAAAATAGATAAGTCCCCTGGGCCGGATGGGATTTATCCTAGGATTCTCTGGGAAGCTAGGGAGGAGATTGCTGAGCCTTTGGCTTTGATCTTTAAGTCATCTTTGTCTTCAGGAATAGTGCCAGAAGACTGGAGGATAGCAAATGTTGTCCCCTTGTTCAAAAAGGGGAGTAGAGACAACCCCGATAACCATAGACCAGTGAGCCTTATTTCTGTTGTGGGCAAAGTCTTGGAAAGATTTATAAGAGATAGGATGTATAATCATCTGGAAAGGGATAATTTGATTAGAGATAGTCAACATGGTTTTGTGAATGGTAGGTCGTGCCTCACAAACCTTACTGAGTTCTTTGAGAAGGTGACCAAATAGGTGGATGAGGGTAAAGCAGTTGATGTGGTGTATATGGACTTCAGTAAAGCGTTTGATAAGGTTCCCCATGGTAGGCTATTGCAGAAAATACGGAGGCATGGGATTCATGGTGATTTAGCAGTTTGGATCAGAAATTGGCTAGCTGGAAGAAGACAAAGGGTGGTGGTTGATGGGAACTGTTCTGACTGGTGTCCAGTTACTAGTGGTGTACCACAAGGATCTTGTTTTGGGGCCGCTGCTGTTTCTCATTTTTATGAATGACCTGGAGGAGGGCGTAGAAGGATGGGTGAGTAAATTTGCTGATGACACTAAAGTCGGTGGAGTTGTGGACAGTGCAGAAGGATGTTACAAGTTACAGAGGGACATAGATAAGCTGTAGAGCTGGGCTGACAGGTGACAAATGGAGTGTAATGCAGAAAAGTGTGAGGTGATTCATTTTGGAAGGAATAACAGGAAGACAGAGTACTGGGCTAATGGTAAGATTCTTGGTAGTGTGGATGAGCAGAGAGATCTCGGTGTCCATGTCCATAGATCCCTGAAAGTTGCCACCCAGGTTGAGAGGGTTGTTAAGAAGGCGTACGGTGTGTTAGCTTTTATTGGTAGAGGAATTGAGTTTCGGAGCCATGAGGTCATGTTGCAGTTGTACAAAACTCTGGTGCAGCCTGGTTTAGCACAGTGGGCTAAATAGCTGGTATGTACAGCAGACCAAGGCCAGCAGCGCAGGATCAATTCCTGTACCAGCCTCTCCAAACAAGCGCCGGGATGTAGCGATTTGGGGCTTTTCATGGTAACTTCATTTGAAGCCTACTTGTGACAAGAAATGATTTTCAAAAGAGATTACAATGGGATGAGAGAACAACTAGCTAAGGTAGACTGGGAGCAAAGACTTTATGGTGGAACAGTTGAGGAACAGTGGAGAACCTTCCAAGCGATTTTTCACAGTGCTCAGCAGAGGTTTATACCAACAAAAAGGAAGGACGGTAGAAAGAGGGAAAATCGACCGTGGATATCTAAGGAAATAGGGGAGAGTATCAAATTGAAGGAAAAAGCATACAAATTGGCAAAGATTGGTGGGAGATTAGAGGACTGGGAAATCTTTAGGGGGCAACAGAAAGCTACTAAAAAAGCTATAAAGAAGAGTAAGATAGAGTATGAGAGTAAACTTGCTCAGAATATAAAAACAGACAGTAAAGGTTTTTACAAATATATGAAACAAAAAAATAGTGGCGAAGGTAAATATTGGTCCTTTAGAGGATGAGAAGGGAGTTTTAATAATGGGAGATAAGGAAATGGCTGAGGAACTGGCACTGGAGGATGTGCAGAGGAGATTCACGAGGTTAATCCCAGAGCTGAAGGGGTTGGATTACGAGGAGAGGTTGAGTAGACTGGGACTGTACTCGTTGGAATTTAGAAGGATGGGGGGGGGGGGGGGGGGGGGGATCTTATAGAAACAGTTAAAATTATGAAGGGAATAGATAGGATAGATGCGGGCAGGTTGTTTCCACTGGCGGGTGAAAGCAGAACTAAGGGACATAGCCTCAAAATAAGGGGAAGTAGATTTAGGACTGAGTTTAGGGGGAACTTCTTCACCCAAAGGGTTGTGAATCTATGGAATTCCTTGCCCAGTGAAGCAGTTCAGGCTCCTTCATTAAATGTTTTTAAGGTAAAGACAGATAGTTTTTTGAAGAATAAAGGGATTAAGGGTTATGGTGTTCGGGCCGGAAAGTGGAGCTGAGTCCACAAAAGATCAGCCATGATCTCACTGAATGGCGGAGCAGGCTCGAGGGGCCAGATGGCCGACTCGTGCTCCTAGTTCTTATGTTCTTATTTGGACTATTGCGTGCAGTTCTGGTCGCTGCATTATAGGAAGGATGTGGGAGCATTGGAAAGGGTACAGAGGAGATTTACCAGGATGTTGCCTGGTATGGAGGGAAGATCTTATGAGGAAAGGTTGAGGGACTTGAGGCTGTTTTCGTTAGAGAGAAGAAGGTTAAGAGGTGACTTAATTGAGGCATACAAGATGATCAGAGGATTAGATAGGGTGGACAGTGAGAGCCTTTTTCCTCGGATGGTGATGTCTAGCACGAGGTGACATAGCTTTAAATTGAGGGGAGATAGATATAGGACAGATGTCAGAGGTAGGTTCTTTACTCAGAGAGTAGTAAGGGTGTGGACTGCCCTGCCTGCAGCAATAGTGGACTCGCCAACACTAAACGCATTCAAATGGTCATTGGATAGGCATATGGACGATAAGGGAATAGTGTAGGTGGGCTTTAGAGGGGTTTCACAGGTTGGCGCAACATCGAGGGCCGAAGGGCCTGCACTGCGCTGTAATGTTCTATGTTCTATGAGGTCCCTTTGTTCAAGAAGGGGAGTAGAGATAACCCCGGTAACTATAGGCTGGTGAGCCTCACGTCTGTTGTGGGTAAAGTCTTGGAGAGGATTATAAGAGATTTATAATCATCTAGATAGGAATAATATGATTAGGGATAGTCAGCATGGTTTTGTGAAGGGTAGGTCATGCCTCACAAACCTTATCGAGTTCTTTGACAAGGTTACTGAACAGGTGGACGAGGGTAGAGCAGTTGATGTGGTGTATATGGATTTCAGTAAAGCGTTTGATAAGGTTCCCCACGGTCGGCTATTGCAGAAATACGGAGGCCGGGGATTGAGGGTGATTTAGAGATGTGGATCAGAAATTGGCTAGTTGAAAGAAGACAGAGGGTGGTGGTTGATGGGAAATGTTCAGAATGGAGTTCAGTTACGAGTGGCGTACCACAAGGATCTGTTCTGGGGCCGTTGCTGTTTGTCATTTTTATAAATGACCTAGAGGAGGGCACAGAAGGTTGGGTGAGTAAATTTGCAGACGACACTAAAGTCGGTGGAGTTGTAGACAGTGTGGAAGGATGTTGCAGGTTACAGAGGGACATAGATAAGCTGCAGAGCTGGGCTGAGAGGTGGCAAATGGAGTTTAATGTAGAGAAGTGTGAGGTGATTCACTTTTGAAAGAATAACAGGAATGCGGAATATTTGGCTAATGGTAAAATTCTTGGTAGTGTGGATGAGCAGAGGGATCTCGGTGTCCATGTACATAGATCCCTGAAAGTTGCCACCCAGGTTGATAGGGTTGTGAAGAAGGCCTATGGTGTGTTGGCCTTTATTGGTAGAGGGATTGAGTTCCGGAGCCATGAGGTCATGTTGCAGCTGTACAAAACTCTGGTACGGCCGCATTTGGAGTATTGCGTGCAGTTCTGGTCGCCTCATTATAGGAAGGACGTGGAAGCTTTGGAACGGGTGCAGAGGAGATTTACCAGGATGTTGCCTGGTATGGAGGGAAAATCTTATGAGGAAAGGCTGATGGACTTGAGGTTGTTTTCGTTAGAGAGAAGAAGGTTAAGAGGTGACTTAATAGAGGCATACAAAATGATCAGAGGGTTAGATAGGGTGGTCAGTGAGAGCCTTCTCCCGCAGATGGAGGTGGCTAGCACGAGAGGACATAGCCTTAAATTGAGGGGTAATAGATATAGGACAGACGTCAGAGGTAGGTTTTTTACGCAAAGAGTGGTGAGGCCGTGGAATGCCCTACCTGCAACAGTAGTGAACTCGCCAACATTGAGGGCATTTAAAAGTTTATTGGATAAGCATATGGATGATAAGGGCATAGTGTAGGTTAGATGGCCTTTAGTTTTTGACTTCCCATGTCGGTGCAACATCGTGGGCCGAAGGGCCTGTACTGCGCTGTATCGTTCTATGTTCTATGTTCTAGGTCAGTGCGGGCAGCATAGCCAGGAGGTCAGTGCGAGAGGCTTGACCAGGAGGTCAGTGCGGGTATCATGACCAAGATGAAGGCAAATTACTGCGGATGCTGGAATCTGTGACGAAAGGGAAAATGCTGGAAAATCTCAGCAAGTCTGGCAGCATCTGTAGGGGGAGAAAAGAGCCAACGTTTCGAGTCCGATGACTCTTTGTCAAAGCTGACAGAGAAAGTGGGAAATATTTATACTGTGGAGTGAGAATGAAAGATTAGTCATAGCCACAGAAATCCAGGGAAACCGGGTGCTAATGGCCACAGAAACCAAGAGGAAAGAGTGTTAATGGCAGTCCCCAGAGAGGACAACAGATGTGAAAGGTCAAACAGCAGGGAAACTAACATCAGAGGATGAACTGTAGGTGTGGGGGGAGGGGAAGGGGGAAGCAAAGAGGAGAAATATGCAGGAAAGGTGGATAAAATTGGGGGAGGGGGATTAAATGTATATTAAGAAAGAAAGAAATGGTAAAAGACAGTTAAAATGAAATGAAAACAAATGGGTCGAGGTGGGGCTGATCATCTGAAGTTGTTGAATTCGATGTTGAGACCGGAAGGCTGTAGCGTGCCTAACCGGAAGATGAGATGTTGTTCCTCCAGTTTTCGTTGAGCTTCACTGGAACATTGCAGCAGGCCAAGGACAGACATGTGGGCATGGGAGCAGGGTCTTTTGTTAAAATGGTAAGCAACAGGAAGTTCAGGATCCTGAATACTCTCTCGAGACCAAACGCAGACTGGGTGATCGCTTCGCTGAACATCTTCGGTCTGTGTGCATTCAACAACTTCAGATGATCAGCCCCACCTCGACCCATTTGTGGGTCAAGGTGGGTGGTGCTGTTGATGTAGTTTACATGGATTTCAGCAAAGCCTTTGACAAGGTCCCATATGGGAGACTTATAAAGAAGGCAAATACACCTGGGGATACAGGGTAACTTGATAAGGTGGATTCAAAGCTGGCTGAGCTGTAGGAGGCAGAGGGTGATAACAGACGGCTGCTTTAGTGACCGGAAGCCAGTGTCCAGTGGCGTCCCCACAGGGATCTGTGCTGGACCCCCATATGACTTTGTGGGGGGTAGAATCAGTAAGTTTGCGGGTGACACACAGATTGGCCGGGTAATTAACAGTGAGTTTGAGTGTCTTGGGGTAGAGGAAGATATAGACGGGATGGTTAAATGGGCAGACAAATGGCAGATGGAATTTAACCCTGAAAAGTGTGAGGTGATACATTTTGGAAGGAGTAATGTGACAAGGAAGCATTCAATGATTGGCCTGACACTGGGGAATCCTGAGGAACAAAGGGAACAAAGTGTTTGTAAATAGATCTCTGAAGGTAGAAGGGCAGGTTAATAGGGTGGTGAAAAGGGCATATGGCGCATTTGCCTTTACCAATCTAGGCATAGATTACAAAAGCAAGGAGGTCATGTCGGAGTTGTATAGAACTTTGGTGAGGCCACAGCTGGAGCACTGGGTGTAATTCTGGTCACCACATTATAGGAAGGATGTGATTGCACTGGAGCGGGTGCAGAGGAGATTCACCAGGATGGTGCCAGGGATGGAACATTTAAATTATGAAGAGAGGTTGGATAGGCTTGGGTTGTTTTCACTGGAGCAGAGAAGACTGAGGGGTGACCTGATCGAGGTGGACAAGATTATGAGGGGCATGGACAGGGTGGATAGGGAGCAGCTGTTCCCATTAGTTGAAGGGTCAGTTAGAAGGGTACACAAATTCAAGGTGAGGAGTGGGAGGTTTAGGGGGGATTTGAGGACAAACCTTTTTACCCAGAGGGTGGTGATGGTCTGGAACGCACTGCCTGGGAGGGGGGTGACGGTCAGGAACGCACTGCCTGGGAGGGGGGTAGAGGCGGGTTGCCTCACATCCTTTAAAAAGTACCTGGATCAGCACTTGGCACATCTTAACATTCAAGGCTATGGGCCAAATGCTGGCAAATGGGATTATTTTCAGGTGTTCTTCATGCGTCAATGCAGACCCGGTGGGCCGAGGGGCCTTTTCTGCGCTGTATTATTCTGTGATTGTATGTTTTCAAGAAGCAGTTGGATATCGCACTTTGGGCAAAGGGGATCAAAGGATAGGGGGGAAAAGCCGGATTAGGCTAACGAGTTGGATGATCAGGCGCGATCATACTGAATGGTGGAGTGGGCTGGAAGGGTCGAATGGCCTCCTCCTGCTCCTATTTCTTTGTTTCTAATTCCCCGCAGAAGAAGATCGGCCATAATAGGCGGATATGGGACCAAAGTGGAGTGGTGCCAGAGATCAGGGCAGCACGGTAGCATTGTGGATAGCACAATCGCTTCACAGCTCCAGGGTCCCAGGTTCGATTCCGGCTTGGGTCACTGTCTGTGCGGAGTCTGCACATCCTCCCCGTGTGTGCGTGGGTTCCTCCGGGTGCTCCAGTTTCCTCCCACAGTCCAAAGATGTGCAGGTTAGGTGGATTGGCCATGATAAATTGCCCTTAGTGTCCAAAATTGCCCTTAGTGTTGGGTGGTGTTGCTGGGTTATGGGGTTATGGGGATAGGGTGGAGGTGTTAACCATGGGTAGGGTGCTCTTTCCAGAAGCCGGTGCAGACTCAATGGGCTGAATGGCCTCCTTCTGCACTGTAAGTTCTATGTATCTATGTACCAGAGTCATCACCCCCTATGAGAAACCGGCCTTGGAGATCACAGTGTTGACCGAGGAGAGAGCAGTTACTGGGCTGAGGTTGGCCTGGGCCAGGGAGGTGAGGATCCACTGCCCCTTCACCCAGATGACCGGTCTCTAGTATGTAGTTCATGTCAGACAACATGATCCTTCCCTCTCACTGACCACATGTCCATTGTCTCGCAGGATCCCCATCTGAGGAGGCCGGGCCATCCGGAGTGGTTTTCCTCCCACCACCCAAGAGACCACCTCGGAGGAGAACTCCAAGGAAACCACCATGGAGGCATCACAGCTATCACCCCAACCTTCCACCAACAAAGAGACACTTACCTTGGTGGATGACATTAGTGGACAGGCTTCTGGGGCACAATCTGGTGAGCACCACACAGCTGCTGATGCACATCAGGTGGAGGGAGGAACATCGAAGGGAGACAGCAATCCGAGACCTGCTGGATCCCAGAACACAACTGGGTCCCAGTCAGATGCTGAGCATCTGGACATGGTTCTCCCGGAGCTGATGCAGATCATAGGACAGCCGTGAGATTCAGAACGGGATGTCAGCGACATTCCAGCGATTGCATAGCTGATTGAAGGAGTCCCAAAGGCTTCAGCCGCAGGACATGTTGCTGGCAACACGTGGCACTGAGGCCAACACTGCTAGGGTGGCGTCCGCAGTGGACAACCTGGAGCACAACGTCCGGGTCTTGAATGGTGGTTCCCAAAGCATGGCTCTGTCTGTGATAACCATGGCTGAGGGCCTTGACATAATCTCCCAGTCAATGAGAGATGTGTCCCAGATGCAGATGGCCATTGCTGAGGAGCAGCAGAATGTGGCCCAGTCACTGAGGGCATCAACACCATGGTGCAGACTACATTCTGTCTGCTTCACCAGATGCCGATGTATTTACATTGTGCATTTATCGTAAGTCCCTGTGATTTTTCATGCATGGAACGATCTGCCTGGTCGGTACGCAGAACAATACTTTTCACTGTACCTCGGTACATGTGACAATAAATTTAAATCTAAAATCTAAATCTAGAATGAAAGCAGCCAGGACCGGCAGAGCCAGATGACTCAGAGGCCTCTGGAGCTCACAATAGCTGCCCCTCCATCCTATGGAAGCCCCCAGGGCCCTATGGGCATCATCAGGGAGGATGAAGTGCTGGAGGCCAACCTGGGGCCTGCCACCAAGGAGACAACGGCAGTCTCCAGCTCTTCTGAATACCTCCCTTCTGACACCAGCGCATCTCAAGTGCAGCGGGCAGAACAGGGTGGCATGGTGACACCGGTGACATCCGTAAGTTGGCCGGGCCCTCTGGCTCCAGAAGACGTCCGCCAAGAGCATCAAAGGCCACATGGCGAGAAAACTAGCAGGGCCACCTCCACCTCTGATGTGTATCCGAAGAGCACTGAGTGGGCCGGGGGGGGGAGCCTCACATCCTTTAAAAAGTACCTGGATCAGCACTTGGCACGTCATAATATTCAACGCAATGGGCCAAGTGCTGGCAAATGGGATTAGATCGGCAGGTCAGGTGTTTTTCATGTATCGGTGCAGACTCGATGGGCCGAAGGGCCTCTTCTGTGCTGTATTATTCTGTGATTCTGTGGAAGGAGAGATCAGGGGTGGGAGAGGGAAATGGTGGGTGGTGTTGAGCTGACGGGCACAGCCTCATCCTAAGAGAATCTGGAAATGATGAGGGCCTCCTGGCTTGTCAGGTCCTTGCCGCCGGCTGTCCTTCATCCTCATCTCCCCCTCGAGCTCATCCTCCGGCTCATCCTGGTCGCTTCCTCCTCCTCCGATGACGATGAGGCCACATGTCCCTCTGCCTCCTCCTGCTCCTCCTCCTCCAGCATGTTGCCCCGCTGGTGTCAGGTTGTGGAGGGCACAGAAGACCACCACAAAGTGGGAGACCCTCTGGGTGGTGTACTGCAGGGCACAACCAGAGAGATCCAGCCATCGGAACCGCATTTTCAGCAGCCTGATGTGCCGCTCAGTGACAGCACAGGTGGCAACGTGGGCCTCATTTTAATGGGTCTCTGCACCGTGTCATCAGCCACGACCGCAGCACAAAGTCCCCCCACGAGCCAACGAGACAAACCGTCATCCTGGGTTGGTCCTCAAAGATAGCGGGGATCTCCACGTGCCTCAGGATGTAGCTGTCATGTATGCTCCCTGGGTGGCGGGGACACACATGTTTGATATGGAGGCAGTGCAGACACATGATCTGAACATTCAGGGAGTGGAACCCCTTCCTGTTAATAAAGGCACTCCCTGATACCCCAGTGCGTGCCCTGATATGTGTGCCCTTGAGGAGGCACTTGAAAGTTGAGGAGTGTGAAGTGTTATCGCTACTCATGTGGCTAATTCCGCATTTGAAATATCCTTCAGCTGTGAAGCTGGAGGCTGCTCACAGTCAATGGGGGTGAAATTGATTTTCAGGAGAGAAGCTGCAGCGGGGCTCTGTCCTGGGGGGGGGGTGGGGGGACAGACAGGCTGCAGCGGGGCTCTGTCCTGGGGGGGGTGGGGGGACAGACAGACTGCAGCGGGGCTCTGTCCTGGGGGGGTTGGTGGGACAGACAGGCAGCAGAATGGCTCTGTCCTGGGGGGGTTGGTGGGACAGACAGGCTGCAGCGGGGCTCTGTCCTGGGGGGGTGGGGGGACAGACAGGCTGCAGCGGGGCTCTGTCCTGGGGGGGTGGGGGGACAGACAGGCAGCAGAATGGCTCTGTCCTGGGGGGGGTTTGGTGGGACAGACAGGCAGCAGAATGGCTCTGTCCTGGGGGGGTTTGGTGGGGAAGACAGGTTGCAGCTGTGATTGCCACTGTTATGGAACTCCACAATATTTACAGATGGCTTGAAGGCCTCACAGATGCAAAGACTACCCCCCCCCCCCCCCACCGGCCTAGGGGCGATCCCCGACCAAGAACGGTTCTGCCCCCTGACAAACCCCCCCCCCCCCCACCCTGAGCACTGGGGCAGCAGCTCCTGTGCCATTGAGCTTCATGCTGGAAAATGGATATGGCTCCTCACCTCCTCAGTTCCCTCAGCAGCCATTGCACCTGCTTCAGCACAGTAGTTAACACTGTTGCTTCACAGCGCCAGGGTCCCAGGTTCGATTCCCGGCTTGGGTCACTGTCTGTGCGGAGTCTGCGTGCTCTCCCTGTGTCTGCGTGGGTTTCCTCCGGGTGCTCCGATTTCCTCCCACAAGTCCCGAAAGACGTGCTGTTAGGTGAATTGGACATTCTGAATTCTCCCTCAGTGTACCTGAACAGGGGCCGGAATATGGTGACTAGGGGATTTTCACAGTAACTTCATTGCAGTGTTAATGTAAGCCTACTTGTGACAATAAAGATTATAATAAAAAAAAGCTTAATGTTTGTAAAAAGAGCAGTAAACAACACCCGTGTGACTTCCTGCTGGCCGTTTGGGTAATTCCCAGGAGGCCACTGCATTCTAATTAATGAGATGGAAATGAATGCAAATGAGGGTTAATTATATTCTCGCCATTTTTGGGTGAGATCCAAGAACTCGCTGCTGGGAGTGGGCCAGGTAAATTGTAAACTGGTTCACACCTGGCACAAATCTCTATTTTGATCTTTTCCGCTATTCACCCAGCGTATCCTGAACCCCGCTGGGAGCAATGCAGTAGCTAAATCACACCCAGTATATTGTATAATATGTAATTAGTACAGTAATGGTTAAAATTCTGTGTTACTGTGAGTATGTGACTGCTCAAGTAGGGATTTTAAAAATCCTGGTTTAAAAGACAGGCAGACACTCTGGCTACAGAAGAGATAATTAAAGCATCGTAAAAGCTCGATCATAATTCATTCCAACCATGTATATTGTTTACCGAAATACGGCTAATGGAATTTTGTTCAAAGAAAGAAGCTTCCCTGGGGAGCAGATAATTAGAGACATTGAGCGGGATTCTCTGTCGGCGGGATCCTCTGCTTTGCCGGCAGCACACTCACACCCGTGGATTTCCCGATGGTGTGGGGGTGGCCACAATGGGAAACCCCATTGGATGGCTGCCGGGGCGGAGGAGGATGATGTAGTTAATAATAATAAGGTGCGGGGCCAGGGGCTGACTCAGTCAGCTGCGGAGTTTTCAGAGTTTAGTTTTTGGCTGGAAGGGGAGTTGAGAAGCAGTTTCTGAAGAATACAGACAGAGATTCTGCATTATTCCGACAGAGTCAGGTCTCTCTCTTCAACAAGTCTGAAAAGATCTCAGTCCAATGTTTGGAAAGTGATCCAGTGTTTTCGGCGGCTAGTTAAAAGTGGTTTTGCTGATTGGATCGCAGTTAGAAGTTAGTGTTTCATTGTTATATATTGTTTAACTGGTAATTGAAAGCTATTTTCTTCATGGTGTTAAAGTTAGTGATAAAGTTTGTTTTAATAAACCATGGGCGGGATTCTACGACCCCACGCCGGGCCAGAGAATCGCCGGGGGGGGCGGCATGAAACCCGCCCCGACGCTGGCTGCCGGATTCTCCGGTGCCGGTTTTTCAGCGGGGACGGGAATCACGCAGCAACGGTCGTGGGCCGTTGGCAGTGCCCTCTACCCCCCCCCCCCCCCCCCGGCGATTCTCCAGCCCGCGATGTGCCGAGTGGCCGCCTGTTTTCGGCTGGTCCCGCTGGCATAAAATACACCAGGTCGGTACCGGTGGGGCCTGGCTCTACACGCGGCCTGCAGAGTCCTCGGGGGCACGCGGGGGGATCTGGCCCCGGGAGAGGGCCCACCGATCCGCGGGTGGGCCTGTGCTGTGGGGGCACTCTTTCCCTCTGCGCCGGCTAGTGTAATAGTCCGCCATGGCCTCTTGGTGCGGTGCCAAGCCCTTCCTCGCTGGCTGGCCTGGAATCGGAATAATATTCTAGGTTGAGATAGACCGATTTTTGGGTGGGGTTCTCCGTCCCCCCGGCTGCATGTTTCCCGGGAGGTGGCGGAGTTCGCTGGCAGTGGGATTCCCCGTGTTTCCCGTGAGGTCGGAGGCGGCGCTGTTCGCTGGTAGCGTGATTCTCCGTGTTTCCCAGGAGGCGGCGCTGTTCGCTGGCAGTGGGATTCACCGTGTTTCCCGGGAGGCGGCGCCATTCACTCGTGGTGGGATTCTCCGCGTTTCCCGGGAGGGTAGGAAGCAGGAGGCAGCGCCGTTCGCTGGCAGCGGGATTCTCCGTGTTTCCCGGGAGGCGGCACCGTTCGCTGTCAGCTGGATTCTCCGTGTTTCCCGGGATGCGGTGCCGTTCGCTGGCAGCGGGATTCTCCAGTGTTTTCTGGGAGGCGGCGCCGTTCGCTGGCAGCGGGATTCTCCGTGTTTCCCGGGAGGCGGCGCCATTCACTCGTGGTGGGATTCTCCGCGTTTCCCGGGAGGGTAGGAAGCAGGAGGCAGCGCCGTTCGCTGGCAGCGGGATTCTCCGCGTTTCCCGGGAGGGTAGGAAGCAGGAGGCAGCGCCGGTTGCTGGCAGCGGGATTCCCCAGTGTTTTCCGGGAGGCGGCGCCGTTCGCTGTCAGCGGGATTCTCCATATTTCCCAGGATGCGCCTCCGGTCGCTGGCAGCGGGGTTCTCCGTGTTTCCCGGGATGCGGGAGGTGGCGCTGTTCGCTGGCAGCGGGATTTCCCAGTGTTTCCCGGGAGGCGGGAGGCGGCGCCATTCGCTGGCAGCGGGATTCACCATATTTCCCAGGATGCGCCTCCGGTCGCTGGCAGCGGGGTTCTCCGTGTTTCCCGGGAGGCGGTGCCGTTCGCTGGCAGCGGGGTTCTCCGTGTTTCCCGGGATGCGGTGCCGTTCACTGGCAGCGGAATTCTCCGTGTTTCCCGGGATGCGCCTCCGGTCGCTGGCAGCGGGGTTCTCCGTGTTTCCCGGGATGCGGTGCCGTTCACTGGCAGCGGGATTCTCCGTGTTTCCCGGGATGCGGTGCCGTTCACTGGCAGCGGGATTCTCCGTGTTTCCCGGGATGCGGTGCCGTTCACTGGCAGCGGGATTCTCCGTGTTTCCCGGGATGCGGTGCCGTTCACTGGCAGCGGGATTCTCCGTGTTTCCCGGGATGCGGCGCCGTTCACTGGCAGCGGGATTCTCCGTGTTCCCCGGGAGGCGGTGCCGTTCACTGGCAGCGGGATTCTCCATATTTCCCAGGATGCGGTGCCGTTCACTGGCAGCGGGATTCTCCGTGTTTCCCGGGATGCGGCGCCGTTCACTGGCAGCGGGATTCTCCGTGTTTCCCGGGATGCGGTGCCGTTCACTGGCAGCTGGATTCTCCGTGTTTCCCGGGATGCGGCGCCGTTCACTGGCAGCGGGATTCTCCGTGTTCCCCGGGATGCGGTGCCGTTCACTGGCAGCGGGATTCTCCGTGTTTCCCGGGATGCGGTGCCGTTCGCTGGCAGCGGGATTCTCCGTGTTTCCCGGGAGGCGCCGCCGGTCACTGGCAGCGGGATTTCCCAGTGTTTCCCGGGAGGCGCCGCCGGTCACTGGCAGTGCATTTCTCTGCTCCCAATAGGAATTCCCATTGAAGCCACACCATGCCGTCGGGAATCCCACGGGTGGGGGTGTGTTGCCAGCGGAATCCGAGAATCCCACCGCTAGCACACAGCCAGAGAATTCTAGTCTGGATCTCCATGGGAATCAGGGTTATGGGGGATTAGCATGATCTTATTATTTTATTATATTTCTTACTTTTACAAAGCTCGAGCTCAGAGTGTGGACAGGGGAAAACCCCTAATCCTGCTCCTTGCCTGCTCCAAAAACCAACTCAAATTGAATCCAATTCGTTGTCCCTACCAGGGAGACACTCCAGATCCTGGCATTCCACCTGACCCTGCGCTCATCTTAGCCAAAAGCCGAGAAGCGATTAGTAGCATGATCTTATTGAATGCTGGATCAGGCTCGATGGGGTGAGTGGTCTCTCCCTCACATTTCTTGTGTTCTTGTGATCAGGATTGTCTGAGAAATGTTGTTTTCCTGTATTTGGATGACCATATTTAGATAACCATGTTTAAACTATTTCTTGAAAGAACAACTTACTTGTAAGGTTGGTATCCCTCATTTTCGATAATAAGAGCATTCCTGTAAAGAAAGAAAATGGAAAAAACTGCATCAAACAGGAAATACGTGAATGAAATAGTGTCCAGCATTGAATAATCTAACTGAAAGCTGTTTGAAGAACCCACAACACAATTGGCCCTGATGTCAGCGGTTATTATAGATCTTACTTAGAGAGGCCCAGGGTGGCTCGTGCAGTGCTCGAGTAGGCGGGAGGACACATGGTTGAGCTCCTTCAACGAGCTTCATGCAAACAACTGAATTAGGAGGAGCAGGCAACTCGGCCCTCAGCACTGCAAGGGTTTTCTTTTTATAAATTTAATTGTAACCCAATTAATTTTTTCCAAATAAGGGACAATTTAGCATGGCCAATCCACCTACCATGCACATCTTTGGATTGTGGGGGTGAGACCCACGCAAACACGGGGAGAATGTGCAAACTTCACATGGACAGTGGCCCATGGCTGGGATCGAACCCGGGTCCTCAGCGCGGCACTGCAAGGGTTAATGTAGTGTCGAGAGTAGCCACTAGAGGGAGCTACAGTTACAACTATATAAGGCAATGATGCTAAGCATTGTGGGGGAGACTGAATGCAGGAGTTAGCTAGTGAAGGTCAGAAGAACAGATAGTGTAAGTGAGGGCAGATCATAGTTTAAACCAGTAGTGAGATTAGCTGTAGATGGGTGTAGTATAGATGTTATTAATCAATTTGTTTAAGTTAAAGCTATTTGTGATCTTTGTGAACACTACGCCAACTATCCTGAAATAAGCAACACAAAGAACACCACATGCTACCAGGTGTCTATTTCTATTAGTAAACATCCGTTAGATTAGGAAAGAATAGCATTAGGGGATTGAAGAAGAAATCCAGAAGTTACAGAACTCAGAAAATCTACGACGAAGACTAATCAGAAGATGGAAGGTCTCAAGAAGCCTGACCACTTCAGGACACACGGTAAACAATGTCAGAACTGGGCTTTATTTAAATAGCAGTTTGAAGATTTCCTTTCTAAATCCATGTTTGAAAGCCATGATGTGGAGATGCCGGCGTTGGACTGGGGTGAGCACAGTAAGAAGTCTTACAACACCAGGTTAAAGTCCAACAGGTTTGATTCAAAACGACTACACGATGAGATCAATAAATTCCATCCCACCATCAGACTCACCATGGACTATTCGCCAAATTCTGTTGCATTCTTGGACACACTCATCTCCATCAAGGACAGTCACCTCAGCACTTCGCTTTACCGCAAGCCCACAGACAACCTCACGATGCTCCACTTCTCCAGCTTTCACCCGAAACACATTAAAGAAGCCATCCCCTAAGGACAAGCCCTCCGTATACACAGGATCTGCTCAGACGAGGAGGAGCGTAACAGACACCTACAGATGCTGAAAGATGCTCTCGTACGAACAGGATATGGCGCTCGACTCATCGATCGACAGTTCCAACGCGCCACAGCAAAAAACCGCACCGACCTCCTCAGAAGACACACACGGGACACCACTGACAGAGTACCCTTCGTCGTCCAGTACTTTCCTGGGGCGGAGAAACTACGACATCTTCTTCGCAGCCTTCAACACATCATCAATGAAGATGAACATCTTGCCAAGGTCATCCCCACACCCCCACTACTGGCCTTCAAACAACCGCGCAACCTCAAACAAACCATTGTTTGCAGCAAATTACCCAGCCTTCAGAACAGCGACCACGACACCACACAACCCTGCCAGGGCAATATCTGCAAGACATGCCAGATCATCGACTCGGATGCCACCATTACACGTGGTAACACCACCCACCAGGTACGTGGCACATACTCGTGCGACTCAACCAATGTAGTCTACCTCTTACGCTGCAGAAAAGGATGTCCCGAAGCGTGGTACATTGGCGAGACCATGCAGACACTGCGACAACGAATGAACGGGCATCGTGCAACAATCACCAGGCAGGAATGTTCCCTTCCAGTCGGGGAACACTTCAGCAGTCAAGGGCATTCAGCCTCTGATCTCCGGGTAAGCGTTCTCCAAGGCGGTCTTCAGGACACGCGACAACGCAGAATCGCCGAGCAAAAACGTATAACTAAGTTCCGCACGCATGATCCTCAACAGGGATCTTGGATTCATGTCGCATTACATCCACCTCCCACCATCAGGCCTGGACTTGCAAAATCCTACCAACTGTTCGGGCTTGAGACAATTTACACCTCTTTAACCTGTGATTAACTCTCCCCCTGGATCTGTAATGATTTGATTACCTGCAAATGCTCGCATTCCAAGCATTGTCCAGCATCTCTGACTTTGTCTATATAAATGTTTCTGGAACATACCTCGCCATTCACCTGAGGAAGGAGCTGCGCTCCGAAAGTTCGTGTTTGAATCAAACCTGTTGGACTTTAACCTGGTGTTGTAAGACTTCTTACCATGTTTGAAAGTGCCTCAGACTAAAAGAAAATAGGACTCATATTAAATTTGGCTAGACCGCAAGCATCAGAACTTTATAATTCGGTTAAATTCAGTGCTGATGAGCATAACAATAAATACAGCATGGTGCTACAAAAATTCGATACAAACCATAAGAAACAGTTGAATCAGATCTATGAGTGCTACATGTTCAGAAAACGGCTGCAGTTAAGAGAGAGTCAATAGATTCCTTCATCACAGCTCTAAAGTTGCAATGACTGTCCTGTAATTTTTCCTCAACCTCCAATTCTATGCTGCATGATCAGGTTATGTTTGGGATTAATGATAAACGTTCGCGTAAAAAAATGCTAACTCGACCGGTTTTACCGCTCGAAGGCGCGATTAATATGTGAAAGGCCAGTGAACAGGCATCGAATGAATATGCAGATTTTATGGCAAAAGAAAATTGGGAAATGTGGCTGGCGCCATTAATGCTGCGTTGCAGCACAGCGTTGCGTACAATGGCTGGTGGCCATTTTGAGAGTGACGTCACGAGCGTGATGATGTGCACACGCTCTGGACTTGGCCACAGTAAAAAAAATTGTATGGCAAAAGGCAAACAATGTTCCCATTGTTGCAAACTTAACCACTTTGCAGCACAGTGTCGTTTATCAGCAACTGCTCCAGTAACCAAATTTGAAAAGTACTCCAGTGGTTTCAGACGGATCCAAAGTGTGCAGGGTGAAGAGAAAAAATCCAACATCATAAAGGATAGGGAGGATTGTTCACCATATTCACTTTCGGATACCTTCATGATAGAAACACTCACTGGGATTAATTTACTGGATCGAATTGAAAGACCAGTACAAGAGCTCTTAAACATAATTAAGGAATGGACTGTCTCATTAGAAATAAATGGGAAACTAAAACCATTTAAAATTGACATAGGAGCGCACGTAAATATTATCACCAAACGCTCTTTAAGGCAAGCTTTTAGCAAGCCACTAATAAAGCAATCCATTTATCGTCTCACAGATTACAACGGTAACATGATAGTCACAAGAGGATCCTGCTGTCTTGTTGTTAAGAATGGGAACATCGCGATACCCATCGACTTCGAGGTGGTAGAGGGTGAGAAATCATCATTAATTGTAGTGGATTCTTGTAAAAAGTTGAATCTGGTGAAGCGCATTTACACAACTGACAGTGCGATGGATACGTACAGGGTAACACTGAACAACTCTTGGACGAGTATGATCATGTCTTTCACCTATTTAATTAAGTTGAAGAAGGATGCCAAACTAATAATACATGTACCACGGCGAGTTCTAGCTCCGTTACGAGAATGGCTTAAAGCTGAGTCTGAGTGCATGCAGAAACAGAATATAATCTCCAAGGTCATGCAGCCGACAGACTGGGTCAGTTCAATGGTCTGCATGTGCAAAACCAATGGAAACCTCAAGATCAGGATCTGATCCAAAGGATCTTAATAGCAATATCATGAGGGAGCATTACCAGATCCCCCAGAGGGAAGAAATTACTTCTGAAATGGCTAATGCCAAGCTATACATGAAGCTGGACGCATCCAAAGGTTTTGGCAGGTCAAGCTGGACGTTCCAGCCAACAAGCTAGGCACATTTACTGTGTCTTTCAGGAGGTACTGTTTTAATTGGCTACCATTTGGTAGCATATCGGCCTCAGAATTATTCCATAGAGAGAGCAATGGAGACGATCATTAAGGGGATTCCAGGGATACGAATCTACGTGGATGACATCATCATCTGGTCCAACACCACGGAACAGCACCTGAACAGCCTCAGGAAGGTGTTTAACCTAGAGCATAGAACATACAGTGCAGAAGGAGGCCATTCGGCCCATCGAGTCTGCACCGACCCACTTGAGCCCTCACTTCCACCCTATCCCCGTAACCCAATAACCCCTCCTAACCGTTTTGGTCACTAAGGCAATTTATCATGGCCAATCCACCTAACCTGCACGTCTTTGGACTGTGGGAGGAAACCGGAGCACCAGGAGGAAGCCCACGCACACAGGGGGAGAACGTGCAGACTCCGCACAGACAGTGACCCAGCGTGGAATCGAACCTGGGACCCTGGAGCTGTGAAGCCACAGTGCTAATCACTTGTGCTACCTTGCTGCCCGTTTTTGACAGTTTTCAACACTACGGTCTTAAACTGAATTGTGACAAGTGTCAGTTTGGCATCCACAGGTTAAAATTCCTGGGTGACAATCTCACAAGAAGGAACTTGGCCAGATCCAGACAGGATCAAGGCCATTGGGGGAATGCCGATACCCAAGGACAAGGCGGCAATTATGCGAATGCTCGGTGTGGTGAACGTTTATGGGCAAGTTCATTCCCAACTTATCAAGTCGGACATGGGCTGTAAGGAACCTCATAAAGAAAAATGTTGAATTTGAATGGAGTGGCAGGACATGAAGTCAGTCTTGAGCACTGCTCCAATGTTGACATTCTATGACTCCACTAGAGAGATGAAGATCTCCACTGACACCAGAAAATAGGGCGTTGGCGCAGTCCTCCTGCAGAAGGATGACCACAAGGTGTGGCAACCAATTGTGTATGCGTATCGATCAATGACTCCCACAGAGTAGCGAGATGCGCAGATTGAGAAAGAGTGCTTTGGCCTCGTCATTGGCAACACAAAATTTCACAACCACATCTATGATTAATCTAGGACAAAGGTTTGGCACAACATCGTGGGCCGAAGGGCCTGTTCTGTGCCGTATTTTTCTATATTCTATGTTCTATGTCTATGGCCTACCGCACCTCACGGCCGAAACAGATCTCAGGTCGTTGGTGAGCATCATCCTTGTAGCCACCTGAGTTGGCCACTTCCCAAGTTCAAAATGGAGAAACACAAGGAACGCAGGTAAAATTGGACAATCCCAGAGAAACAAGCAGTTTGCAGACTTTTCCTGTGTATTCTGCCTGCAAAGAAAGCAGACAGCCCTGAAACCAGAAGCCATGCATATTAATGAGCGATTCCCGGGCACAATAGTAACAATCAAAGGTGATCGAAGTAAAGCTAGACTCCTCGGCGCCAGCAGGAGTCCAAGACAAAAGAAGCAAACGGGCACCCAAGGACCGCCCAGCGATCGGGAAACAGCCCCAGTATTGGGGAATTCAAACCAATCGATTGGAAGTAAGCTCGGGGTCCGCCCAAAAGGGCGCATAGCCCCTGGGGGCTCTAAGATAGAGCCCCCAAGGTCAGTTCTCTCTCTTAGCCGGCCCTCCCAGCAGAACATCTTAGCAGCTCTCGAAGAACTTGACCATAAAAGGAGAGGCCTGGCCATCTGCTGCACCATCAAGTAAGTGTCCAGTCAACGCACGCTATGAGATAGATGCTCCTGACCCCTTAATCCGTACCAGCTGGAAGCCTGCAGACTCAGGATCGAGCAAGAGGCCATTGTTCCCTGACCCAGCGGGTTCCCTTATCCAGATAAGTACTGGCCTGTTAGTGGTAGGAATAGCCTAGTCTTTTAGTATTGTATGCATGAGTAGCGATTAACTGTATTAATAAACGTGTTTTGATTTGAACCTTACTAATTGGTGTATTGAGTCATTGATCTGAACTTGAACTTGAACCTCGTGGTGGTATCATAAAGATACCTGGTGACTCCAGAGCTAAGTAATAAAACAGAGCCAATTGAGTGTAAAGCACACTCACCAGAACGAGCAACATCCAAAAAGACCGAAATGAGATGTCTCCATGGTTGCAGCGGATGATATTGAAGCTCAGGTGATACAATTACGACCTGGTCTATACACCAGAGAAAGACCTGGTTGTGGGGATACAGTATCCAGAGCAACCACGGATGCTGAAACATCCGAACCAGAGATAGTCCAAATAGTGGAATTTCAAGCTCGTTTCTTTACCGAGATACTACCAGTGCTGAGTTTCAAAGCCGAAACTGAAAAGGATTTGACGCTCCAGAAGGTGAAACAATACCTAAAAGAAGGATGGCCTGCTGGATGTCGATCAGCCTTTCGAGATATGAGTTAATCTTTCTACAGTAGGTGGATTCCTGCTCAAGGGAGATAGAATAGTGATTCCTGTCAGTTTACATTTAGGGGTTCTGCAGCAGATTCACGAGGGTCATCAAGGCATTGAAAAGTATTGTAGGAGAGCCAGACAGTCGGTGTATTGGCCGGGAATAAACAGAGATACGATCAATATGTTCCAAGCATGTCCAATTTGTCAGATGCATCAGCCTGCACAGAGCAAAGAAACCATTCAGCAGATGGAGATCGTTACCAGTCCATGGAATAAAATGGGCATGGATTTATTCTACATGCAGGGTCATGACTACTTGATAGTCATGCGGTGGGATTCTCCTATAATGGGGCTATGTCCCCATGCCGACTTGAAAAGCAGTACCAACCACTCTGGCGTCAACGGTCCCCAATAATGGGGAATGCTCCCCTTCCTAGGGGGCTAGGTCGGCGCCGGAGTGGTCCCTGCAGCTCCAGCCGGCGCAGAACGGCCGACGTGAATTTGCGCATGCTCGGGGTTCCCTTCTCCACACCGGCCCCTGGGCAATAAGGCGAAGCCCGACAGGGGTCAGGCGCAGAGGAACATAAGCCCCCAAGGAACCAGCCCGTCTGCCGATCGGTAGGCCCCGATCGCAGGACAGGCCACCTTGGAGGGCCCATCCCAGAGTCGGATCCCCACACCTCCCCCTCAGCACGGCCCCCGCAGACACACCTTCCAGGTCCCGCCGTGTGGGACCTGAGTAACCCACGCCGGCGGGACTCGGCTGAACCCGGCAGCCACTCTGCGCGTCGGGGCCCGGAGAATCGCCGGGGGGGGGGGGGCTTTCAACGGCCTCCGACCGGCACGGCGGCAATCCCGCGGGCGCCCGGGAATCGGCGGGGGAGAATCGGTGCGCAGGCGTCGGGGCGCGATTCTCGCTTCCTCCCGGGGATTCTCCAACCCGGTGTGGGGTTGGAGAATCCCAGCCATAGACTTGCTCCAACTTTCCAGAGGTGCTGATGCTGAACGATTCAACTGCCAGATCAGTGATCGGTGATAAAGGCAAAAAAAATCAATTTTTGCACGCCATGGTATTCCGCTTAACGTTGTCTCTGACAATGGCCCTTGTTACGCGAGCTGGGAGTGGACACATTTTTCAGAGCAATATAATTTCAATCATATTACTTCCAGCACATGTTATCCTCAGTCTAATGGAAAAGCAGAGAAAGGAGTAGGGATAATAAAGAAGTTATTCCGCAAAGCCAGTGATGATGGTCAAGACATATCGTTGGCGTTGTTAGCATACCGAGCGACACAGGTCTATTACCTGCTCAGATGTTAATGGGTGGACGACTAAGATGCACTTTACCTGAGATCACCATTCCTGAAATGAATAGTAAAGAGAAACGTGAACGTATCGGAGCAACGAAAACAAAGCAACAAGAGGACTATGATAAACAAAACAACCCTCTACCTGAACTTCGAGAAGGTGACTTTGTACAAATTCAGCTTCCACTCGGATGCAGTATACCCCACCCTGGTGCAGTATCTGGCGCAGTCAGATGGGCCTTCTTGAAAGTGAACCTTTGGAAAGCGACGGGTCCTGACAGGGTCCCTGGTCGTGCACTCAGACCCTGCGTGGACCAGCTGGCAGATGTGTTCGCGGACATCTTCAACCTCTCCCTACTCTGTTCCGATGTCCCCACCTGCTTTAAGGAGACCGCCATCGTACCAGTGCCAAAGAAGAACCAGGCAACGTGCCTCAATGACTATCGTCCGGTGGCCTTGACATCGATCATTATGAAGTGCTCGAGAGGTTGGTCATGAGACACATCAACTCCATACTCCCAGGATGCCTAGATCCACTGCAATTCGCATACTGCCGCAACCGGTCCACTGGAGACGCCATTTCCCTGGCCCTACACTCATCCCTAGAGCATCTCGACAACAAGGACTCCTACATCTGACTCCTACTTATTGACTACAGCTCCGCCTTCAACACCATAATCCCAGCCAAGCTCATATCAAAGCTCCAAAACCTAGGACGTGGCTCCTCACTCTGCAACTGGATCCTCTACTTTATGACCCCAGACAAGAATCCGTAAGGATAAACAACAACACCTCCTCCATGATAGTCCTCAATACCGGGGTCCCGCAAGGCTGCGTACATCACCCCCTACTCTACTCCCTGTACACACACGACTGTGTGGCAAAATTTGGGTCCAACCCCTTCTACAAGTTTGCTGGCAACACGACTATAGTGATCCTGATCTCAAACAACAGGAGGGAGATAGAGAACCTAGTGGAGTGGTGTAACAACAACAATCTCTCCCTCAATGCCAGTAAAACTAAAGAGCTGGTCATTGAAAATGAAATGAAATGAAATCGCTTATTGTCACAAGCAGGCTTCAAATGAAGTTATTGTGAAAAGCCCCTAGTTGCCACATTCCGGTGCCTGTTCGGGGAGGCTGGTACAGGAAGCAGGAAGCAAATTACTGTACACACCCCTGTCAGCATCAACGGGGCCGAGGTGGAGATGGTCAGCAGTTTCAAATTCCTAGGGGTGCACATCACCAAAAATCTGTCCTGGTCCACCCGCATCGACGCTACCACCAAGAAAGCACAACAGCGCCTATACTTCCTCAGGAAACTAAGGGAATTCGGCATGTCCACATTCACTCTTACCAACTTTTACAGATGCACCATAGAAAGCATCCTATCGGGCTGCATCACAGCCTGGTATGGCAACTGCTCGGCCCAGGACCGCATGAAACTTCAGAGAGTCATGAACACAGCAGTCCATCACACAAACCTGCCTCCCATCCATTGGCTCCATCTACACCTCACGCTGCCTGGGGAAAGCGGGCAGCATAATCAAAGATCCCTCCCACACGGCTTACTCACTGTTCGAACTTCTTCCATCGGGCAGGAGAATCAAAAATCTGAGAACACGCACTAACAGGTTCAAAAACAGCTTCTTCCCCACTGTTACCAGACTCCTGAATGACCCTCTTATGGACTGGACTGATCTCTTCACACATCGTCTCTACTGAGTAGTACTACATATGCTCACTCAATGCCTGTGTCTATGTATTTACATTGTGTATTTATGTATGTCCTATGTTTTTTTTTCATGTATGGAATAATCTGTCTGGATTGTACGCAGAACAATACTTTTCACTGTACCTCGGTACACGTGACAATAAACAAATCCAATCCAATCTAAGTATACTCCACCCTGGCTCAATGTACCCATCCGAGGGACGCATGCCCCATTCCAGTGCAGTATACTCCACTCTGGTGTGGTAAGTGAAACACTTCTAGTTTCAAGCTAGGGCACATTGTCACAGCAGGCTATAGGAACTGTGTTTTGTGCATGGTCCGTGCTGTATCTGAATTGATATCATCAAAATGGAATATAATCCCTACTTCCAGCTAGAGGAATCCCCTCCTCCATATGCACAGCTCACATTCAAAGACTCAAAAAGCAGGAAGGAAGGACTAACGTTATTGGAATGGAGCTGAATTTGTGGATATCATTTCTCTATTTGCAAATATGCAATTGTGTAGTTCACTGACCTGTCACTGATGTCAACCACAAAGTCATGTTCTGACCATGATCCCACAGCTCCCTCAACTGGCTGATATCGGACCTCCAGATCCACCAATATCTGAAATCAAATAGTAATTCGAAAAAGATCATTAATTTCCTTCTACAAAACTCAGCCCAACTGATATATTTTTCACCTCAGCGACACAGAGTGAAGGTCACGCCCTACAGCAGGGTGACAGGGTGAAGGTCACGCCCCACAGCAGGGTGACAGGGTGAAGGTCATACCCCACAGCAGGTTGACAGGGTGAAGGTCACGCCCCACAGCAGGTTGACAGGGTGAAGGTCACGCCCCACAGCAGGGTGACAGGGTGAAGGTCACGCCCCACAGCAGGTTGACAGGGTGAAGGTCACGCCCCACAGCAGATTGACAGAGTGACGGTCACGCCCCACAGCAGGGTGACAGAGTGAAGGTCACGCCCCACAGCAGGTTGACAGGGTGAAGGTCACGCCCCACAGCAGGTTGACAGGGTGAAGGTCACGCCCCACAGCAGGTTGTCTCTGCCATAGGTGCCAGTACGTCCTTTCTCAAGTAAGGAGACCAAAACTGAACACAATACTCTAGGTGTGGCCGCACTAACACCTTATACAATTGCAACATAACCTCCCTAGTCTTAAACTCCATCCCTCTAGCAATGAAGGACAAAATTCCATTTGCCTTCTTAATCACCTGTTGCACTTGTAAACCAACCTTCTGTAACTCATGCACTAGCACACGCAGGTCTCTCTGAACAGCGGCATGCTTTAATATTTTATCGTTTAAATAATAATCCCGTTTGCTGTTATTCCTACCAAAATGGATAACCTCACATTTGTCAACATTGTATTCCATCTGCCAGACCCTAGCCCATTCACTTAACCTATCCAAATCCCTCTGCAGACTTCCAGTATCCTCTGCACTTTTCACTTTACCACTCATCTTAGTGTCATCCGCAAACTTGGACACATTGCCCTTGGTCCCCAACTCCAAATCATCAATGTAAATTGTGAACAATTGTGGGCCCAACACGGATCCCTGAGGGACACCACTAGCTACTGATTGCCAACCAGAGAAACACCCATTTATCCCAACTCTTTGCTTTCTATTAATTAACCAATCCTCTATCCATGCTACTACTTTACCCTTAATGCCATGCACCTTTATCTTATGCAGCAACCTTTTGTGTGGCACCTTGTCAAAGGCTTTCTGGAAATCCAGATACAGTAGTCCCCCTTTATAACGCGGGTGTTGGGATCCAAGACAGCCACCCACGTTGCATCCGAGCCGCGTATATCCACGATGGGGGTTTTAAATTTATTTAAAAATCTATGCTAGCGCTTCCCATTGAGAGTCTACGGGGGGCGGGGGGAGAGGTCAGACCCCCGTAGACTCACAATGGGAAGCGCATGCATAGATTTTTAAATAAATTTAAAACCCCCATCGTGGATCTAATTAAAACAGTGTCAATTTCAGTGGCCGGAGAGGGAAGCTGCTCTCTCACTGAAACAATCAGCCGGCCGCTGAAATTGACACTGCCGGCTGCTCTCTCCTCCAATCAGAAACATTAAAACTTAAAAGTTGGATTGGAGGGAGAGAGCAGCCGGCAGTGTCAATTTCAGCGGCCGGCTGATTGTTTCAGTGAGAGAGCAGCTTCCCTCTCCGGATCAAAGTGAGCCGGCCGCTGAAATTGACACAACTGACAGTTGGGGTCCATAAGCCCCCCCGCGGTATATCGCGAACCGCGGTATTGCGGCGCGCGGTATAACGGGGGACTACTGTATACCACATCCATCGGCTCCCCGTTATCGACTGCACTGGTAATGTCCTCAAAAAATTCCACTAAATTAGTTAGGCATGACCTGCCCTTTACGAACCCATGCTGCGTCTGCCCAATGGGACAATTTCTATCCAGATGCCTCGCAATTTCTTACTTGATGATAGATTCCAGCATCTTCCCTACTACCGAAGTTAAGCTCACTGGCCTATAATTAACTGCTTTCTGCCTACCTCCTTTTTTAAACAGTTTGCTAATTTCCAATCCACCGGGACCACCCCAGAGTCTAGTGAATTTCGGTAAATTATCACTAGTGCATCTGCAATTTCCCTAGCCATCTTTTTTTAGCACTCTGGGATGCATTCCATCAGGGCCAGGAGACTTGTCTACCTTTAGCCCCATTAGCTTGCCCATCACTCCCTCCTTAGAGATAACAATCCTCTGAAGGTCCTCACCTGTCATAGCCTCATTTCTATCAGTCACTGGCATGTTATTTGTGTCTTCCACTGTGAAGACCGACCCAAAAAACCTGTTCAGTTCCTCAGCCATTTCCTCATTTCCCATTATTAAAACTCCCTTCTCATCCTCTAAAGGACCAATATTTACCTTAGCCACTGTTTTTTGTCTTATATATTTGTAAAAACTTTTACTGTCTGTTTTTATATTCTGAGCAAGTTTACTCTCATACTCTATCTTACTCTTCTTTATAGATTTTTTAGTAGCTTTCTGTTGCCCCCTAAAGATTTCCCAGTCCTCTAATCTCCCAGCAATCTTTGCCACTTTATATGCTTTTTCCTTCAATTTGATACTCTCCCTTATTTCCTTAGATATCCACGGTCGATTTTCCCTCTTTCTACCGTCCTTCCTTTTTGTTGGTATAAACCTTTGCTGAGCACTGTGAAAAATCGCTTGGAAGGTTCTCCACTGTTCCTCAACTGTTCCACCATAAAGTGTTAGCTCCCAGTCTACCTTAGCTAGTTCTTCTCTCATCCCTTTGTAATCTCCTTTGTTTAAACACAAAACACTAGTATTTGATTTTACTTTCTCACCCTCCATCTGTATTTTAAATTCCACCATATTGTGATCGCTCCTTCCGAGAGGATCCCTAACTATGAGATCATGAATCAATCCTGTCTCATTACACAGGACAAGATCTAGGACCGCTTGTTCCCTCGTAGGTTCCATTACATACTATTCTAGGAAACTATCGCGGATACATTCTATAAAATCCTCCTCAAGGTTGCCTTGACCGACCTGGTTAATCCAATCGACATGTAGATTAAAATCCCCCATGATAACTGCTGTACCATTTCTACATGCATCAGTTATTTCTTTGTTTATTGCCTGCCCCACCATATCGTTACTATTTGGTGGCCGATAAACTACTCCTATCAGTGACTTTTTCGCCTTACTATTCCTGATTTCCACCCAAATGGATTCAACCTTATCCTCTATAGCACCGATGTCATCCCTTACTATTGCCCGGATGTCATCCTTAAATAACAGAGCAACACCACCTCCCTTACCATCCACTCTGTCCTTCCAAATAGTTTGATACCCTCGGATATTTAACTCCCAGTCGTGACTATCCTTTAACCATGTTTCAGTAATGGCCACTAAATCATAGTCATTTACGATGATTTGTGCCACCAACTCATTTACTTTATTCCAAATACTACGAGCATTCAGGTAAAGTACACTTATGTTGGTTTTTTTACCTCTGTTTTGAATCTTAACATCTCCAGTTTTATTCCTTTTGTTATTACTGGGCCTATTCACTGAGCTCCCCTCAGTCACTGTACCTTGTACTGTCGCCCTTTTTGATTTTTGACTATGTCTTCTCTTACTTCCTTTTGCTTCTGTCCCTGTTTTACTACCTTCCAACTTCCTGCATCGGTTCCCATCCCCCTGCCACATTAGTTTAAACCCTCCCCAACAGCTCTAGAAAACACCCCCCTAGGACATCGGTTCCAGTCCTGCCCAGGTGCAGACCGTCCGGTTTGTACTGGTCCCACCTCCCCCAGAACCGGTCCCAATGCCCCAGGAATTTGAATCCCTCCCTCTTGCACCATCTCTCGAGCCACGCATTCATCCTATCTATCCTGACATTCCTACTCTGACTAGCTCGTGGCACTGGTAGCAATCCTGAGATTACTACCTTTGAGGTCCTACTTTTTAGTTTAACTCCTAACTCCCTGAATTCTGTTTGTAGGACCTCATCCCGTTTTTTACCTATATCGTTGGTGCCTATGTGCACCACGACAGCTGGCTGTTCACCCTCCCCCCCCCCAGTAGCTGATTGCCTCCATCTCTAATGTGTATCCGGGGGGGACACCTCCACGAAGCGGGAGAGCGATGAGGGCCAAGCACATCGAGGATCACTGAGGGTAACAGGGGAGGAGGTGAGGGGGTAGTTAGGGGGTGAGGACACCGGGGGGGTCAAAGTTGATGAGGCGTAAGGAATGGAGTGTGTGTTAGTGGGGAGAGGATGGGGATAATGGGGCAGTGGTGTACACTTGTACGAGGAACATTTAAATACCCTCACACAACCAGAATGACACCTGTGGCTCTTTGTTCCGTGATCCAAGTCGAACACCAATCGCATGCCCCAACCCCCATGACAGGCAAACACCCCCCCCCCCCCCCCCCCCCCCCCCCCCCGAGCCCCCACCCTGCCCACGCTCACCCAATCGTGGACATGTACCTGGGACTGGAGCTCATCTCCTGGGTGATCAAAAGTTGGCGCTACTGCGTGTGTGGTGTTATCGGGGTACAGGGGAGGATATTCTGTTATTGAGGTACATGGGCGGCTAATCTGTTACCGGGGTACAGGGGAGAATATTCTGTTACCGGGGTACAGGGGAGGATATTCTGTTATCGGGGTACAGGGGAGGATATTCTGTTATTGGGGTACAGGGGAGGATATTCTGTTATCGGGGTACAGGAGAGAATATTCAGTTATCAGGATACAGGGGAGGGTGTTCTGTTGTTGGGGTACAGGGGAGGATATTCAGTTATCGGGGTACAGGGGAGGATATTCTGCTATCGGGGTACAGGGGAGGATATTCTGTTATCGGGGTACAGGGGAGGATATTCAGTTATCGGGATACAGGGGAGGATATTCTATTATCAGGGTACAGGGGAGGATATTCTGTTATCGGGGTACAGGGGAGGGTGTTCTGTTGTTGGGGTACAGGGGAGGATATTCAGTTATCGGGGTACAGGGGAGGATATTCTGTTATTGGGGTACAGGGGAGAATATTCTGTTATCAGGATACAGGGGAGGGTGTTCTGTTGTTGGGGTACAGGGGAGGATAATCAGTTATCGGGGTACAGGGGAGGATATTCTGTTGTTGGGGTACAGGGGAAGATATTCAGTTAACGGGGTACAGGGGAGGATATTCTGTTATTGGGGTACAGGGGAGAATATTCTGTTATTGGGGTACGGGGAGGATATTCTGCTTTTGGGGTACAGGGGACGATATTCTATTATCGGGGTACAGGGGAGGATATTGTATTATCGGGGTACAGGAGACGATATTCTGTTATCGGGGTACAGGGGAGAATATTCTGTTATCGGGGTACAGGGGAGGATATTGTATTATCGGGGTACAGGGGAGGATATTCTGTTATCGGGGTACAGGGGAGGATATTCAGTTATCGGGGTACAGGGGAGAATATTCTGTTATTGAGGTACAGGGGAGGATATTCTGTTATCGGGGTACAGGGGAGGATATTCAGTTATCGGGGTACAGGGGAGAATATTCTGTTATTGAGGTACAGGGGAGGATATTCTGTTATCGGGGTACAGGGGAGGATATTCTGTTATCGGGGTACAGGGGAGGATATTCTGTTACCGGGGTACAGGGGAGGATATTGTATTATCGGGGTACAGGGGAGGATATTCTGTTATCAGGGTACAGGGGAGGATATTGTATTATCGGGGTACAGGGGAGGATATTCTATTATCGGGGTACAGGGGAGAATATTCTGTTATTGGGGTACAGGGGAGAATATTCTGTTATCGGGGTACAGGGGAGGATATTCTGTTATCGGGGTACAGGGGAGGATATTCTGTTATCGGGGTACAGGGGAGGATATTCTGTTATCGGGGTACAGGGGAGGATATTCTGTTATCGGGGTACGGGGAGGATATTCTGTTATCGGGGTACAGGAGAGGATATTCTGTTATCGGGGTACAGGGGAGGATATTCTGTTATCGGGGTACAGGGTAGAATTTTCTGTTATCGGGGTACAGGGTAGAATTTTCTGTTATCGGGGTGCAGGGGAGGATAATCTGTTATTGGGGTACAGGGGAGAACATTCTGTTATCGGGGTACAGGGGAGGATAATCTGTTATCGGGGTACAGGGGAGGGTATTCTGTTGTCGGGGTGCAGGGGAGGATAATCTGTTATTGGGGTACAGGGGAGAACATTCTGTTATCGGGGAACAGGATTTCCAAATTTTCCAACAGCACAAAACTTGTTGCGATTTTGTAGATATGTACACACAGTGTGTCCAGTATCTACAGTGCAACACAGTGCGTACAGTATCTATAGTTTTCCAGAGCTGTTGGGGAGGGTTTAAACTAATGTGGCAGGGGGATGGGAACCGATGCTGGAAGTTGGAATGTAGTAAAACAGGGACAGAAGCAAAAGGAAGTAAGGGGAAACATGCAAGGCAGAGAAGACATAGTCAGAAATCAAAAAGGGCGACAGTACAAGGTACAGTGACTGAGGGGAGCTCAGTGAATAGGCCCAGTAATACTAAAAGGAATAAAACTGGAGATGTTAAGATTCAAAACAGAGGTAAAAAACCAACATAAGTGTACTTTACCTGAATGCTCGTAGTATTCGGAATAAAGTAAATGAGTTGATGGCACAAATCATAGTGAATGACTATGATTTAGTGGCCATTTCTGAAACATGGTTAAAGGATGGTCACGACTGGGAGTTAAATATGCAAGGGTATCAAACTATTCGGAAGGACAGAGTGGATGGTAAGGGAGGTGGTGTTTCTCTGTTATTTAAGGATGACATCCGGGCAATAGTAAGGGATGACATCGGTGCTATGGAGGATAAGGTTGAATCCATTTGGGTGGAAATCAGAAATCAGGAATAGTAAGGCGAAAAAGTCACTGATAGGAGTAGTCTATCGGCCACCAAATTATAACGTTATGGTGGGGCAGGCAATAAACAAAGAAATAACTGATGCATGTAGAAATGGTACAGCAGTTATCATGGGGGATTTTAATCTACATGTCGATTGGTTTAACCAGGTTGGTCAAGGCAACCTTGAGGAGGAGTTTACAGAATGTATCCGCGATAGTTTCCTAGAACAGTATGTAGTGGAACCTACGAGGGAACAAGCGGTCCTAGATCTTGTCCTGTGTAATGAGACAGGATTGATTCATGATCTCATAGTTAGGGATCCTCTTGGAAGGAGCGATCACAATATGGTGGAATTTAAAATACAGATGGAGGGTGAGAAAGTAAAATCAAATACTAGTGTTTTGTGTTTAAACAAAGGAGATTACAATGGGATGAGAGACGAACTAGCTAAGGTAGACTGGGAGAAAATACTTTATGGTGGAACAGTTGAGGAACAGTGGAGAACCTTCCAAGCAATTTTTCACAGTGCTCAGCAAAGGTTTACACCAACAAAAAGGAAGGATGGTAGAAAGAGGGAAAATCGACCGTGGATATCTAAGGAAATAAGGGAGAGTATCAAATTGAAGGAAAAAGCATATAAAGTGGCAAAGATTGGTGGGAGACTAGAGGACTGGGAAATCTTTAGGGGGCAACAGAAAGCTACTAAAAAAACTATCAAGAAGAGTAAGATAGAGTATGAGAGTAAACTTGCTCAGAATATAAAAACAGACAGTAAAAGGTTTTACAAATATATAAAACAAAAAAGAGTGGCTAAGGTAAATATTGCTCCTTTAGAGGATGAGAAGGGAGTTTTAATAATGGGAGATGAGGAAATGGCTGAGGAACTGAACAGGTTTTTTGGGTCGGTCTTCACAGTGGAAGACACAAATAAAATTCCAGCGACTGATAGAAATGAGGCTATGGCAGGTGAGGACCTTGAGGGGATTGTTATCACTAAGGAGGTAGTGATGGGCAAGCTAATGGGGCTAAAGATAGACAAGTCTCCTGGCCCTGATGGAATGCATCCCAGAGTGCTAAAAGAAATGGCTAGGGAAATTGCAGATGTACTAATGATGATTTGTCAAAATTCACTAGACTCTGGGGTGGTCCCGGTGGATTGGAAATTAGCAAACGTGACACCACTGTTTAAAAAAGGAGGTAGGCAGAGAGCAGGAAATTATAGGCCAGTGAGCTTAACTTCGGTAGTAGGGAAGATGCTGGAATCTATCATCAAGGAAGAAATAGCGAGGCATCTGGATAGAAATTGTCCCATTGGGCAGACGCAGCATGGGTTCATAAAGGGCAGGTCATGCCTACCTAATTTAGTGGAATTTTTTGAGGACATTACCAGTGCAGTAGATAACGGGGAGCCAATGGATGTAGTATATCTGGATTTCCAGAAAGCCTTTGACAAGGTGCCACACAAAAGGTTGCTGCATAAGATAAAGATGCATGGCATTAAGGGTAAAGTAGTAGCATGGTTCGAGGATTGGTTAATTAATAGAAAGCAAAGAGTGGGGATTAATGGGTGTTTCTCTGGTTGGCAAGCAGTAGCTAGTGGTGTCCCTCAGGGATCCGTGTTGGGCCCACAATTGTTCACAATTTATATCGATGATTTGGAGTTGGGGACCAAGGGCAATGTGTCCAAGTTTGCAGATGACACTAAGATGAGTGGTAAAGAGAAAAGTGCAGAGGATACTGGAAGTCTGCAGAGGGATTTGGATAGGTTAAGTGAATGGGCTAGGGTCTGGCAGATGGAATACAATGTTGACAAATGTGAGGTTATCCATTTTGGTAGGAATAACAGCAAACGGGATTATTATTTAAACGATAAAATATTAAAGCACGCCGCTGTGCAGAGAGACCTGGGTGTGCCAGTGCATGAGTCACAGAAAGTTGGTTTACAGGTGCAACAGGTGATTAAGAAGGCAAATGGAATTTTGTCCTTCATTGCTAGAGGGATGGAGTTTAAGACTAGGGAGGTTATGTTGCAATTGTATAAGGTGTTAGTGAGGCTACACCTGGAGTATTGTGTTCAGTTTTGGTCTCCTTACTTGAGAAAGGACATACTGGCACTGGAGGGTGTGCAGAGGAGATTCACTAGGTTAATCCCAGAGCTGAAGGGGTTGGATTATGAGGAGAGGTTGAGTAGACTGGGACTGTACTCGTTGGAATTTAGAAGGATGAGGGGGAATCTTATAGAAACATTTAAAATTATGAAGGGAATAGATAGGATAGATGCAGGCAGGTTGTTTCCACTGGCGGGTGAAAGCAGAACTAGGGGGCATAGCCTCAAAATAAGGGGAAGTAGATTTAGGACTGAGTTTAGGAGGAACTTCTTCACCCAAAGGGTTGTGAATCTATGGAATTCCTTGCCCAGTGAAGCAGTTGAGGCTCCTTCATTACATGTTTTTAAGGTAAAGATAGATAGTTTTTTGAAGAATAAAGGGATTAAGGGTTATGGTGTTCGGGCCGGAAAGTGGAGCTGAGTCCACAAAAGATCAGCCATGATCTCATTGAATGGCGGAGCAGGATCGAGGGGCCAGATGGCCTACTCCTGCTCCTAGTTCTTATGTTCTTATGTATACACAGTGCACACGTCATCTACAGTGCGTATACACAGTGCATATAGTATCTGCAGTGCATATACACAGTGCATACCATATCTACAGTACATATACACAGGGCAAATATACAGTGCATATTGTACATATACACAGTGCGTACAATATCCACACTGCGTACAGTATCCACAGTGGGTACAGTATCCACAGTGCATACACAGTGCATACAATACGTACACGCAGTACGTATGTAGCACACGCACAGTAGGAGTTCCTTCAATCTCTACGTTTTGAGTTATGGAAATTCTAAAGAATTTTCTCTTTGAAGTGCGTTCAGAGTGGAAGAATGAGGAATAAAAATACGAATCGTAAACTCAGTTCAATTGAATCTTATTTTTAAATACAGCCATAGCAACAGTTGTTAAGCTAATGCGCTTACTCATTATTGGCTGACCTTTTGAAGTCGAGTTAAACAGGTTTTTCGTGCTCCCGGCTCTGCTCGGTTTTTTACCTGTTATTATAGTGTTTCCTTTTATAAAATGCAAAGGGGCTGGCGATGGCCTTCACCAAGTTTCCTGGCGGCTCATGGAAACTCATTGTAATACTGGAGCAGTTCAGCCGGCCCAGACACTGTCAAACTGAACAATAACTAAAGCATTGTTTAGGCCCAGTCTCCACTCTGACAGAGTGAGTTAATCTGAGCTGAATTCTCAGGTGCTGCAAGACAGCGTAACAACTCTGGTCCCACAAATGGGGACCAGGCAGAACAGCGCTGGGGGGGGGGTCTTCAAGGGGATCAGAGGCCCTCAGCTGCATGCCATTTAGGCAGGGTGGTGCCTTGCCACAGCTGGTGTCAGCCTGGCAGTGCCACCTGGGTACCCTGGCACTGCCAAAGTACCTAGGTGGCACTGCCAGCTGATGGGGCACTGCCAAAGTACCTAGGTGGCACTGCCAGCTGATGGGGCACTGCCAGCTGATGGGGCACTGCCAAAGTACCTAGGTGGCACTGCCAACTGATGGGGCACTGCCGTGTGCCAGGTTGGCACTGCAGAGGTGACATTTTTCGCACGCGCACAATTTGGCCGGGGTTCCCTCCCACGTTACGTTTGGGCTGGGGGGGGGGGGGGGGGGTCAGAGATTCTTCTGGGGGCCACGGAGATCGGGATGTCATTCTCGCTACAATGGGTTGTTCTGGCGAGCAGAGCTCCCCGCTGCAAAGAACGGGGCCAAGTGCGGCCTTAGCCGCTCGTTTCCTGTTTAGGCTCCTTATTCAGAGCGACTCACGTTGAATAAACACTTGTTTCTCAGCACGAATGGCGGGAAACACCCGGCTAAACGCGCTCGCTCGGGTACTTTGTTCCCTTTTTGGAAGATCATGCCCAGTGGGCACGATTCTCCTGTCTTATCTGTGACAGGTCCTGTTGCGAGGAGGCAGGAATTAGCCGTCCCAGTTGGGAACAGGGACAGAAGGTGTCAGGAACACTCGGAGATTATCGGCGGGACTTTCTGTTCCTGAAGTATTGACACCGGCGCAGGATTCGTGGAGTTTCACAACAGCAAAACTGGCGCCGCACTTGGACCAAATCCACGGCCATTGAGGGGCTTGTACCGGCGCCACGTGAAACACAATCGATTCCAATCAGAAACGGTGCCGAATTCGCCGGGTTTGTGATTGACACTCAGGAGGCTGACAAGCTGCAGATGCACTCCCCACACACACCATCCCAGCCAACAAGGCAGCAAGGAGCCGAGATTCACCGAGCAGGAGATCCTGCTGGTTGCCTTAGAGGAGAGGTGGGCAACCTGTACCCCGACTGGGGAAGGAGGCTGCCAGCCGCTGCCATTCACCGTGCCTCGGCACAGGTGGCAGAGGCAGTCAGCACGGTGAGCAACACCACCCGGACCGGCCAGCAATGCCGGAAGAATCTGCACAACCTCCTCAGGGTGAATAAGCAGCACTGTGCCCCTGGCACTAACCCCGTCCCACACATCCGTAACCCCACCCCCCCTCCCACCACCATCGGGACAGCCGAACCCCCATCCTGCACCACATGCCGGAACCAATCCGGCCGCCACGGCCAGTGCCCTGTCCACTGGAGGCCACCAGCTACCAACCCCCTGGGCTGCATGTCTTGGACTGTCTAACACTGTCATTGTCTGTCCAGTGCCCCCCTCCCCTAGAAGAAGGACGCTCATAACCGCAGGGAGCGGGAGAAGACTGGAGGGGGACTGCCGGACCTGCGGCCCCTCACCGTGCCCAAACATAGGGCACTGGACATGATCGGGGGGCCCGAGGAAAGGACAGTCGCTGGCGTGGAGCTTGTCTGCGGGCGAGGAAGTGAGACCCCGCTGAGTTGCAATTCCCCCCGTGACACGTGTGTCCATTCCCCCCAATACCACCCCCACACCTCCCCCCCACAACCCCCACACCTCCCCCCCACAACCCCCACACCTCCCCCCACAACCCCCACACCTCCCCCCACACCTCCCCCCCACAACCCCCACACCTCCCCCCCACAACCACCCCCACACCTCCCCCCCCACAACCCCCACACCTCCCCCCACAACCCCCACACCTCCCCCCACAACCCCCACACCTCCCCCCACAACCCCCACACCTCCCCCCCACAACCCCCACACCTCCCCCCCACACCTCCCCCCACAACCCCCACACCTCCCCCCACACCTCCCCCCCACAACCCCCACACCTCCCCCCCACAACCACCCCCACACCTCCCCCCCCACAACCCCCACACCTCCCCCCACAACCCCCACACCTCCCCCACAACCCCCACACCTCCCCCCCACAACCCCCACACCTCCCCCCCACCACCCCCACACCTCCCCCCCACAACCCCCACACCTCCCCCCACAACCCCCACACCCCCCCCCCACACCTCCCCCCACACCTCCCCCCCACAACCCCCACACCTCCCCCCCACAACCCCCACACCTCCCCCCACAACCCCCACACCTCCCCCCCACAACCCCCCCCACACCTCCCCCCCACAACCCCCACACCTCCCCCCCACAACCCCCACACCTCCCCCCCACAACCCCCACACCCCCCCCCCACAACCCCCACACCTCCCCCCCACAACCCCCACACCTCCCCCCCCACAACCCCCACACCTCCCCCCCCACAACCCCCACACCTCCCCCCACAACCACCGCCACACCTCCCCCCAACAACCCCCACACCTCCCCCCACAACCCCCACACCTCCCCCCACAACCCCCACACCTCCCCCCCACACCTCCCCCCCACAACCCCCACACCTCCCCCCACAACCCCCACACCTCCCCCCACAACCACCGCCACACCTCCCCCCCACAACCCCCACACCTCCCCCCCACAACCACCCCTACTCCCCCCCCCGAACAAATACGCCCTTCTCCCCCCACCACTCCCACTCTCCCCCCCCACCCCTCAACCCCCCGCGGTTTAATCATGCATCTTGACTTGTGTCTTATGTCTTGCAGGACCTGTTGGTGTCCCCTGCCCCCACCCCCACCCCCAGCCACATCCACAACCCCAGGTGCCGACCCACGACGAAGAGACCGATAAGGATGTGAGCCATTGACCCGAGACCCAGGACACCCCAGACACTGACTTCCTGCCACAGCTATATCCAACAATTCCACCATCCCAGACACTTTAATGCAGAGGCTCCTGGGATACTCTTAGGTGCTGCAGTACATTAGGTGGAGGTAGGAGCTCCCGAGGGGGCGGACGGTCGGATGGTCGGGCTGATCCCAGGAACCAGCTGCCGTCCAGACGGCTCTCTGGCTTCTGGAACAGACAGTCCCATTGATTGTGGAGACGCAGACGCAGAGCCAGGGACTACAGGAGGGGTTGACGGCGAGTATCCAGTACCTGCAGGTGCAGTTGGAGCAGTCCAGCCGCGTGCACGAGCTGGAGGTGGTGCCAGCCATGCGTGCCACCCAGGCCAACACTGCACGGGTTGCATCCGCAGTGGAGGCCTTGGGGGGGGGGCGACGGTTTTGACTATGGATCAGCATGTCCAAGGCCTGGGGCATTCTGTGCAGGCGCTGGCCGAGGCCCAGGACAGGGCTGCCCTCTCACAGGCAGCCATGTGCCAGAGCTATCTGGACATCGCAGTGGCGCTTCTAAGCGTGGCCCAGTCACAGCGGCCCATGGCAGGGAATGTCGGCGGCATTGCCCAGGCACTGGCTGACGTGGTGCAGACACAGAGGGAGATGGCCCAGTCACTGGCTGATGTGACACAGACCCAGAAGGTGGTGGCACAGTTGCAGCGTGATGTGGCCCAGTCCCAGACGGAGATGGTCACTCTCTGTGCTCCATGGCTGCGAACGTGCAGACCCTGGCCAAGAGGGCAATGGGCCTCCAGGACTGGCAGCACGGTAGCATTGTGGATAGCACAAATGCTTCACAGCTCCAGGGTCCCAGGTTCGATTCCGGCTTGGGTCACTGTCTGTGCGGAGTCTGCACATCCTCCCCGTGTGTGCGTGGGTTTCCTCCGGGTGCTCCGGTTTCCTCCCACAGTCCAAAGATATGCAGGTTAGGTGGATTGGCCATGATAAATTGCCCTTCAGTGTCCAAAATTGGCCTTAGTGTTGGGTGGGGTTACTGGGTTGTGGGGCTAGGGTAGAGGTGTTGACCTTGGGTAGGGTGCTCTTTCCAAGAGCCGGTGCAGACTCGATGGGCCGAATGGCCTCCTTCTGCACTGCAAATTCTATGATCTATGATCTATGACCAGGTGGTGAGGGAGCCTCAGGGGATAGCTCCGTTCGCACCCCCCTCCCATGGAGAAACCCGGGGGCTCAGGCACCCTGAGGGAGGTGATGAGGCCTGAGCCGGTGACCCCCGCAGGGGAGATGCCGAATACCGCAGCACGTCGGACTCCTGCTCCTGTCCCTGGTGCATCTGGTGGGCAGCGGGCAGAACAGGGCGACACCACGCCACCCGGGACACCCAAGCAGCAGCCAGGCCCATCCAGGACGGTCCCCCCCAGGAGACGTGCGCCAACAGGGACCCTCGTCATAGGGCAGGAATCACAGCAGGCCACCTCCATTCATGGTTGCATCAAAACTGGAGAGGCATAAATATCCTGGCCGCGAGATTTGTTAGTGTCGCACGGGAGGGTTTAAACTAGTATGGCAGTGAGGTGGGTACCAGAGCAATAGGTCAGAAGGTGAAAAGATTGAGGGAGAACAAGGAAATAGGGCCAGTATGGCTCTGAGGAAGAGCAGACAGGGAGATGTAGCTGAAAACAGCGGGACTGGTGGCCTGAAGTGCATATGTTTTAATGCATGAAGTATAACAGGTAAGGCAGATGAACTTAGAGCTTGGATTAGTACTTAGAACCATGATGTTGTTGCCATTACAGAGACTTGGTTGAGGGAAGGACAGGATTGGCAGCTAAACGTTCCAGGATTTAGATCCGGGGTGGACAAACTTTTCCGTGCAAGGGCCACATTCAGAAATTCACAATTTTAAAGGGCCGCATAGTATATTAAGTAAAATAATTAATATTTTAAATAGCCAAAATAAAAGGTCTTTAAAGAAAAAAAGCACATTTATTTGAAAAACAAAGTAACTCAGTAAGTAACAGAACAATGTCAATGAGAATGATGCATCTGACTGCAGTAATTTACCAGTTTGTTGAAATCAGGTGTCAAGTTGCTTGTGCTGATCCTTAACACTGACAGAAGCACAGCCCGGCCGAGTCAACGATAAAAACGCGCGTAGTGGGGTGGATGAGTGGGGCTGCCTTATTGGTCGGTTTAGTTGGGTGTGCGACCAATAGGAGTCCAGGTTACAAACAATAATAAGGCTTATTGTTTGTACCTGGACTCCTATTGGTCGCATACCCAACTAAACCGACCAATGAGACAGCCCCACTCATCCACCCCACTACGCGCGTTTTTATGCGGCCCGCCAATGAGGTGCCCGGAATCATAACCGGCATTTTTGAAAAGCCGCCGGGGAAAAGCCGCTGAAGTAAATGCACTTATTGAATAAGCGCATTTACTTTAGCGGCTTTTCCCCGGCGGCTTTTCAAAAATGCCGGTTATGATTCCGGGCACCTCATTGGCGGGCCGCATAAAAACCTTTGTCGGGCCGCATGCGGCCCACGGGCCGTAGTTTGCCCACCCCTGATTTAGATGTTTCAGGCAGGATAGAGGGGGATGTAAAAGGGATGGAGGAGTTGAGCAACTTGCGGCGGCCAAGAATAACGGAGCGCCGCTCCTAGCCCCCCGGGTGGGGGTGAATAAGGTGAGAGGAGCGGCCTCCGAGGCCGTCATGAAACTCGGCCGAGTTCACAACGACCTTCCCGATTTTTTGCGGGAGCGGAGAATTCCACCCTTGGTGTATAGTGTTCACTTCTGGTCGCCACACTATCAGAAGGATGTGGAGGCTTCAGAGAGGGTGCAGAAGGATGGGGAGGTTTTAGAGAGGGTGCAGAAGAGATTTACCAGGATGTTGCCTGGTATGAAGGGCATTAGCTATGAGGAGCGGTTGAATAAACTTGGTTTGTTCTCACTGGAACGAAGGAGTTTGAGGGGCGACCTGATCGAGGTCTACAAAATTAAGAGGGGCATAGACAGAGTGGATAGTCAGAGGCTTTGCCCCAGGGTAGAGGGGTCAATTACTAGGGGGCGTAGGTAATAATAATAATAATCATTTATTGTCTCCAGTATGCTTCAATGAAGTTACTGTGAAAATCCCCCAGTCGCCACATTCCGACGCCTGTTCGGGGAGGCCAGTAGGTTTAAGGTGCGAGGGGCACGATTTGGAGGAGGTTGTAGAGGAGATGTACGAGGCAAGTTTTTTACACAGAGGGTAGTGGGTGCCTGGAACTCGCTGCCGGAGGAGGTGGTGGAAGCAGGGACAATAGTGACGTTTAAGAGGCATCTTGACAAATACATGAATAGGATGGGAATAGAGGGATATGGAACCCGGAAGTGTAGAAGATTTTAGTTTAGACGGGCAGCATGGTCAGCACGGGCTTGGAGAGCCGAAGGGCCTGTTCCTGTGCTGTACTTTTCTTTGTTCTTTGTAACATCTGGGGAACCACCTGGACATAGAGTTACGGCCCGTAAGGCCAGAAAAGTAAAGACCAGTTAAGCTGGCAAGGGTACAGTTTAACGATAGAGGCAGAGGCACAGACTGTATATATTGTCATGATATGCAAACATGCAGATAATGATATGCAAACATGCAGATAATGATATGCAAACATGCAGATAATGATATGCAAACATGCAGATAATGATATGCAAACATGCAGATAATGATATGCAAACATGCAGATAATGATATGCAAACATGCAGATAATGATATGCAAACATGCAGATAATGATATGCAAACATGCAGATAATGATATGCAAACATGCAGATAATGATATGCAAACATGCAGATAATGATATGCAAACATGCAGATAATGATATGCAGACAGGCAGCTAATGAACACATAGAATAGGACACGACCAATGAGCAGTCAGGACTCAGGGGTGGTATCTCACTATAAAAGGGATGAGGTACTCACACCCCGGCTCTTTCCACAGACCAACATCTACAGAGTGAGACAGGGTGTATCCTCAGCATCACACCCCAGCACATGGCTTAGAGCAAGGCTGGTTCAGTTAGACTGAGTTACTACATTGAGATTAGCAGAGAGTCAAACTCATTAAGAACTGTGCTAATGGTTCAATAAATAACTTATTTAAAAGTCTGGAGCATCTTTTACTCAAAGCGGCATCAAGTTGCAGCCTGTGTTGTTCCAAAGTACATAACACAACATATATGTTTTCACATAAAACACCTATGCACAGTGTTGCAAATCACCTGGGTGGTGCTCTGTCTGATGGGTGTGAGGGGTGGGCTGGTCTGGGCTGGCTGCAGAGGGAGGGGTGGGAATGGGTGCACGTTCATCGAGTGTTGGTTTGTGTAGAGCGGCATATTATCAGCAGGCACTCGTATGGAGACATGCATCCTGTCAATCGCCCCTTGGACACGGGGCATCCTGGCGATGGCAGTGAACCCCATTACCTGGGCAGGCTGGTGGGCACAGTCCACATCGAAATGGATGTATTGAGCCGCCTGGGCATATAGTGCCTCCGTGACAGCGCGGATACACCTTTGCACCGAGCTCTGTGAGATTCCGGACAGGCCCCCATTCAGTGCCTGGAAAGACGCCGTCACATAAAAGTTCAGGGCAACCCCCACCTTGACAGCCACCGGGAGCGGGTGTCCTCCCCCATACCCCCGCGGTGCCAGGTGTGCCATGATCTGGCAGATATGTTGCACTGTCTCACTGTTCAGCCGGAGTCTTCGAAGGCATGCCCAGTCCGGCAGGTCCTCGACACGAGTACACACGAGGCCTCATGCGGCACCTCCTTTGTACCTCCTCTTCCTTGGCGTGTTGGGCGGCTGGCCCTCCAGTCTGGGCGGCTACCACCTGTCCCTTTGGGGCAGGCTCCGCTGCTGCAGCTTCCTCCTCCTCAAGAAGCTCCAGCTCATACAGCCACAGGGCAGATGCGGCGACGAGCAGGAGGGTTCCCATTGCTGGTTGAATTCCAATATCCATTGTGTGCAGGGGGTGAAATGCCGACATGTTACATGGTGCGTACCCCCCGTGCCCAACTAGGTCCAATGGGCTAGATAGTGGCCCAAGTTGGCACTGAGGACTCTGACCCCGTATAATATAATAATCTTTATTATTGTCACAAGTAGACTTACATTAACACTGCAATGAAGTTTCTGTGAAAAGCCCGTAGTCGCCACATTCCGGCGCCTGTTCGGGTCACAGAGGGAGAATTCAGAATGTCCAATTCACCTAACAGCACGTCTTTTGGGACATGTGGGAGGAAACCGGAGGAACCCCACGCAGACATGGGGAGAACGTGCAGACTCTACACAGACAGTGACCCAAGCCGGGAATCGACCTGAGATCCTGGAGCTGTGAAGAAACAGTGCTAACCGCTGAGCTATCGTCCCATTCCACCTTCCTCCAGCCTGCACCCCGCTCCCATTAGTGCCCGTCCCTGTTGCCAGGGGTACCGTGGGCTGCCGAGGCCCTTGCCGGCGGTACGCTCCACAGATCCAGTGCTGCGCCCCCTGTAGGGGCTACTGTGTGTGTTGCCCTTGGGCAGGGCACTTGGTGTCCTGCCGGCGGGTGCCGGCTGGATGGGGGGGGGGGGTATGGCAGAGGGAGGGGTACGGGGGTTGTGGGAATGGGTTAACGGAAATAGGTTGTGGGATTTGGCCTATTTAGGGTGCTCTTTCAAGTTAGTGCAGACTTGATGAGCCACTGTAGGGATTCTATGCACTTCTATGACCTCAGAAACGTGAGGTAATGCATTTGGAAGGTCTAATACAGGTAGGGAATATACAGTGAATGGTAGAACCCTCAAGAATATTGACATTCAGAGAGATCTAGGTGTACAGGTCCACAGGTCACTGAAAGGGGCAAACACAGGTGGAGAAGGTCATCATAGATATTTTCATAGAATTTACATTCGGCCCATCGAGTCTGCATCGGCTCTTGGAAGGATCACCCTACCCAAGGTCCACACCTCCACCCTATCCCCATAACCCAGTAACCCCACCCAGCACTATAGACACTTTTGGACACTAAGGGCAATTTATCATGGCCAATCCACCTAACGAGCACATCTTTGGACTGTGGGAGGAAACTGGAGCACCCGGAGGAAACCCACGCAGACACGGGGAGAATGTGCGACTCCGCACAGACAGTGACCCAAGCCGGGAATCGAACCTGGGACCCTGGAGCTGTGAAGCAATTGTGCTATCCACAATGCTACCGTGCTGCACTAGTCAAGAAGGCATACGGCATGCTTGCCTTCATTGGCCGGGGCATTGAGTATAAAAATTGGCAAGTCATGTTGCAGCTGTATAGAACATAGAACATCACAGCGCAGTACAGGCCCTTCGGCCCTCGATGTTGCGCCGACCTGTGAAACCCCTCTAAAGCCCATCTACACTAGTCCCTTATCGTCCATATGTCTATCCAATGACCATTTGAATGCCCTTAGTGTTGGCGAGTCCACTCCTGTTGCAGGCAGGGAATTCCACACCCTTACTACTCTCTGAGTAAAGAACCTACCTCTGACATCTGTCTATATCTATCTCCCCTCAATTTAAAGCTATGTCACCTCGTGCTGGACATCACCATCCGAGGAAAAATGCTCTCACTGTCGACCCTATCTAATCCTCTGATCATCTTGTATGCCTCAATTAAGTCACCTCTTAACATTCTTCTCTCTAACGAAAACAGCCTCAAGTCCCTCAGCCTTCCCTCCATACCAGGCAACATCCTGGTAAATCTCCTCTGTATCCTTTCCAATGCTTCCACATCCTTCCTACAATGCAGCGACCAGAATTGCACGCAATACTCCAAATGCGGCTGCACCAGAGTTTTGTACAGCTGCAACATGACCTCATGGCTCCGAAACTCAATTCCTCTACCAATGAAAGCTAACAACCCTCTCAACCTGGGTGGCAACTTTCAGGGATCTATGTACATGGACACCGAGATCTCTCTGCTCATCCACACTACCAAGAATCCTACCATTAGCCCAGTCTTCCTGTTATTCCTTCCAAAATGAATCACCTTAGTTAGAACCTTAGTTAGGCCACACTTGGAGTATAGTGTCCAATTCTGGTCGCCACACTACCAGAAGGATGAGGTGGATTTAGAGAGGGTGCAGAAGAGATTTACCAGGATGTTGCCTGGTATGGAGGGCATTAGCTATGAGGAGAGGTTGAATAAACTCGGTTTGTTCTCACTGGAACGACGGAGGTTGAGGGGAGACCTAATAGAGGTCTACAAAATTATGAGGGGCATAGACAGAGTGGTTAGTCAGAGGCTTTTTCCCTGGGTAGAGGGGTCAATTACAAGGGGGCATAGGTTTAAGGTGCGAGGGGCAAGGTTTAGAGGAGATGTACGAGGCAAGTTTTTTTACACAGAGGGTAGTGGGTGCCTGGAACTCGCTGCCGGAGGAGGTGGTGGAAGTAGGGACGATAGTGACATTTAAGGGGCATCTTTACAAATACATGAATAGGATGGGGAATAGAGGCTTACGGACCCCGGAAGTGCAGAAGATTTTAGTTTAGACGGGCAGCATTGTCGACACAGGCTTGGAGGGCCGAAGGGCCTGTTCCTGTGCTGTAATGTTCTTTGTTCTTTGTATGATTCATGACCATTTTCTTGATTATTGATCTTCTGAATAAAGAGGCAGAAAGTGCTATTTAATAATAATAATAACTTACATCCGTCAGAGAATTTTTCTTGTCAACCAGAGCCTCCTTGAGAACTAAGCGCCCAGTTTTGGCCACTTGTTGTAGACTGATGTGCAACTGACCCAGGAGCCTGTCAGAGAGGAATAATCACAGAAAAGCACTCCTTTATTTCACATTGTTCAGAATTTCTGCTCCACTTCTAAAGTTTTTGAAGATTTTGTCACCGAATATCCACAGAGACATTCACAACAGCTGCCTGGAAATGATAGGAAGGGTGAGCAGAAACATTGATTTATTTATATTTAGGCCAGAATTTTACACTACCCCCACCCACCCACCTCCCTGACCAACGCCGGCCCTAGGGTTGCTGGCGCCCTGGGCAAGCTGAACTTCGGCACCCTTCGAGGGGGGGGGGGGGGGGGGCGGACGGAGGGGGGGGCGGAAGGGCCCGCCCTGGGGGAGGGCGGCCACCGCGCATGCGCTGGTTGGCACCGGCCCAACTGCGCATGCGCGGGACCCGAGTCTCTGGCACCCCCTAGCACATGGCGCCCCGGGCGACTGCCCGAGTTGCCGGTACCTTGGGCCGGCCCTGTCCCTGACCCACCCCCCCACCTTCCCCCTGACCCACCCCCCTGCCCTCCCCCCTGACCCACCCCCTGCCCTCCCCCGGCCCACCGCCCCGCCCTCCCCCCTGACCCACCCCCCCGCCCTCCCCCCTGACCAACCCCCCCACCCTCCCCCCTGACCCACCCCCCGCCCTCCCCCCTGACCCACCCCCACCCTCCCCCTGACCCATCCCCCCCACTATCCCCTGCCCCAACCCCCCCACAAGCCATCATCCCCGCCCTTCCCAATAACCCAACCTCCCCCATCACCCAATCCCCATCTCCCACCCTACCCCAGAACCCACACCCTATCCCCCGCCCTCCCCCATAATCCATCCCAACCTCCATGTCCTCCCCATAACCCGCCCCTCACACCCCCGCCCTCCCCCTCCCCACAACCCATTCCCCAATCCTCCCCTCCCCATAACCCATCCCCCACCCTCCCCCAATACCCCCCCCCCCCCCCCCACCCTCACCCTCACCCTCCCCCATAACCCATCCACCTCAGCAATTCTGAGGCAGTGGAATAAACATTAAATTGCAAATGCGGGTTTCTCTCCAGGCCGTTAACTCACAATGTGACACTGGAGCAAGTTGGAGCTGGGAGGGGAAGCTTGCCCTTTCCCCAATTAATACCCTTAAGTAACCACTCATTGGCCATTTAAAGGCCCTTTCCTGCCCAGCCTCAATTTTAGGCTGCTAGACAGATGATAAAATCAGGGATGGGAGAAACCGAAAGTTCAATGTCAGAAAGAGGGTGATGGGGTGCTGGAGTGCTGGCACCCTCCACTAGGAGCCCCCTTCTAATTGGGGGACCTGAGGATCTCTGGATCTCCAATCTCCCCCTGACCTATCCCCTGAGACCCCGAGCATCAACCCCACCATCGCAAAGACCCCAGGCCTTCCCCCCCCCCCCCCCCCCCCCCCCCACCATTCCCCTTGACCCCAGCAATTATCATTCCTCCATTTCCCAGTAGCCTCTCCTCCAGCCACACCTTTGGCCAATCAACAAGCATTAGAGTGTGATATGGCATTGTGCCTGCTGGAGTTGGCAGAAGTCTTTGTATTCTGAACATTCTGACTTCATGGAGCAGGAATCCTGCAGATTCACGTCTCGCTTTTCCAGGGCACAGCCATGAGGAGACGCTGCTTTGCCCAGTTCTGCCCAGTCCTGTTCGTCCAGCCTTCCCAGTCTAGTCTGACCTTGTCCAGACCAGCTGGTCCACTCCAGCCCTGTCCAGTCCAGCCCTGCCCAATCCAGCACTGTCCAGTCCAGCCCTGTCCAGTCCAGCCCTGTCCAGTCCAGCCCTGCCCAATCCAGCACTGTCCAGTCCAGCCCTGCCCAGTCCAGCCCTGTCCAGTCCAGCCCTGCCCAGTCCAGCCCTGTCCAGTCCAGCCCTGCCCAATCCAGCACTGTCCAGTCCAGCCCTGTCCAGTCCAGCCCTGTCCAGTCCAGCCCTGTCCAGTCCAGCCCTGCCCAATCCAGCACTGTACAGTCCAGCCCTGCCCAGTCCTGCCCTGCCCAGTCCAGCCCTGTCCAGTCCAGCCTTGCCCAGTCCAGCCCTGCCCAGTCCAGCCCTTTGCAGCCCAGTCCAGCCCTGCCCAGTCCAGCCCTGCCCAGTCCAGCCCTGTCCAGTCCAGCCCTGCCCAGTCCAGCCCTGCCCAGTCCAGCCCTGCCCAGTCCAGCCCAGTCCTGCCCTGCCCAGTCCTGCCCTGTCCAGTCAAGCCCTGCCCAGTCCAGCCCTGCCCAGTCCAGCCCTGTCCAGTCCAGCCCTGTCCAGTCCAGCCCTGCCCAGTCCATTTCCGTCCTGGGAAAAAGCATCCAACTGTTTACCCTATCTATACCCCTAATAATTTTATAAACTTCTATCAGGTCGCCCCCCTCAGCTTCCGTCTTTCTAGATCATAGAACTTACAGTGCGGAAGGAGGCTATTCGGCCTATCGAGTCTGCACAGGCCCTTGGACAGGGGGATCACAATTTGGTGGAATTTAAAATACAGATGGAGGGTGAGAAGATAAAATCAAATACTAGTGTTTTGTGCTTAAAAAAAGGAGATTACAATGGGATGAGAGAAGAACTAGCTAAGGTAGACTGGGAGCAAAGACTTTATGGTGGAACAGTTGAGGAACAGTGGAGAACCTTCCAAGCGATTTTTCACAGTGCTCAGCAAAGGTTTATACCAACAAAAAGGAAGGACGGTAGAAAGAGGGAAAATCGACCGTGGATATCTAAGGAAATAAGGGAGAGTATCAAATTGAAGGAAAAAGCATATAAAGTGGCAAAGATTGCTGGGAGATTAGAGGACTGGGAAATATTTAGGGGACAACAGAAAGCTACTAAAAAAGCTATTAAGAAGAGTAAGATAGATTATGAGAGTAAACTTGCTCAGAATATAAAAACAGACAGTAAAAGTTTCTACAAATATATAAAACAAAAAAGAATGGCTAAGGTAAATATTGGTCCTTTAGAGGATGAGAAGGGAGTTTTAATAATGGGAAATGAGGAAATGGCTGAGGAACTGAACAGGTTTTTTGGGTCGGTCTTCACAGTGGAAGACACAAACAACATGCCAGTGACTGATAGAAATGAGGCTGTGACAGGTGAGGATCTTGAGAGGATTGTTATCACTAAGGAGGAAGAGATGGGCAAGCTAATGGGGCTAAAGGTAGACAAGTCTCCTGGCCCTGATGGAATGCATCCCAGAGTGCTAAAAGAGATGGCTAGGGAAATTGCAAATGCACCAGTGATAATTTACCAAAATTCACTAGACTCTGGGGTGGTCCCGGTGGATTGGAAATTAGCAAACATGACAACACTGTTTAAAAAAGGAGGTAGGCAGAGAGCAGGAAATTATAGGCCAGTGAGCTTAACTTCGGTAGTAGGGAAGATGCTGGAATCTATCATCAAGGAAGAAATAGCAAGGCATCTGGATAGAAATTGTCCGATTGGGCAGACGCAGCATGGGTTCATAAAGGGCAGGTCATGCCTAACTAATTTAGTGGAATTTTTTGAGGACATTACCAGTGCAGTAGATAACGGGGAGCCAATGGATGTGGTATGTCTGGATTTCCAGAAAGCCTTTGACAAGGTGCTACACAAAAGGTTGCTGCATAAGATAAAGATGCATGGCATTAAGGGTAAATTAGTAGCATGGATAGAGGATTGGTTAATTAATAGAAAGCAAAGAGTGGGGATTAATGGGTGTTTCTCTGGTTGGCAATCAGTAGCTAGTGGTGTCCCTCAGGGATCCGTGTTGGGCCCACAATTATTCACAATTTACATAGATGATTTGGAGTTGGGGACCAAGGGCAATGTGTCCAAGTTTGCAGATGACACTAAAATGAGTGGTAAAGCGAAAAGTACAGAGGATACTGGAAGTCTGCAGAAGGATTTGGATAGGTTAAGTGAATGGGCTAGGGTCTGGCAGATGGAATACAATGTTGACAAATGTGAGGTTATCCATTTTGGTAGGAATAACAGCAAACGGGATTATTATTTAAACGATAAAATATTAAAGCATGCTGCTGTGCAGAGAGACCTGGGTGTGCTAGTACATGAGTCACAGAAAGTTGGTTTACAGGTGCAACAGGTGATTAGGAAGGCAAATCTGGGGCTGGTTTAGCTCACCAGGCTAAATCGCTGGCTTTTAAAGCAGACCAAGCAGGCCAGCAGCACGGTTCAATTCCCGTACCAGCCTCCCCGGACAGGCGCCGGAATGTGGCGACTAGGGGCTTTTCACAGTAACTTCATTGAAGCCTACTCGTGACAATAAGCGATTTTCATTTCATTTCAAATGGAATTTTGTCCTTCATTGCTAGAGGGATGGAGTTTAAGACTAGGGAGGTTATGCTGCAATTGTATAAGGTGTGAGTGAGGCCACACCTGGAGTATTGTGTTCAGTTTTGGTCTCCTTACTTGAGAAAGGACGTACTAGCACTGGAAGGTGTGCAGAGGAGATTCACTAGGTTAATCTCAGAGCTGAAGGGGTTGGATTACGAGGAGAGGTTGAGTAGACTGGGACTGTACTCGTTGGAATTTAGAAGAATGAGGGGGGATCTTATAGAAACATATAAAATTATGAAGGGAATAGATAGGATAGATGCGGGCAGGTTGTTTCCACTGGCGGGTGAAAGCAGAACTCGGGGACATAGCCTCAAAATAAGGGGAAGTAGATTTAGGACTGAGTTTAGGAGGAACTTCTTCACCCAAAGAGTTGTGAATCTATGGAATTCCTTGCCCAGTGAAGCAGTTGAGGCTCCTTCATTAAATGTTTTTAAGGTAAAGATAGATAGTTTTTTGAAGAATAAAGGGATTAAGGGTTATGGTGTTTGGGCCGGAAAGTGGAGCTGAGTCCACAAAAGATCAGCCATGATCTCATTGAATGGCGGAACAGGCTCGAGGGGCCAGATGGCCGACTCCTGCTCCTAGTTCTTATGTTCTTTAGCCCTATCTCCGCAACTCAATATATCAGAGAATATCAAATTAAGCTAGAGTCAGAGACAGATTCTCGGTGGTTGTTGCAAGGGCTAAACAACATAACGGGCTACAAAGCGAAGCCGAGCAGTATCTCTGGTAGCAGCGCACCCCTCCCCGATGAATTTAATGCATTTTCGTCAGTATTCACTCAGGAAAAAGATAATGTTGTGGAGGAGAATGCTGAGACCCAGGCTATTAGAATAGATGGCATTGAGGTGCGTAGGGAAGAAGTGTTGGCAATTCTGGACAAGGTGAAAATAGATAAGTCCCCGGGGCCTGATGGGATTTATCCTAGGATTCTCTGGGAAGCCAGGGAAGAGATTGCTGAGCCTTTGGCTTTGATTTTTATGTCATCATTGGCTACAGGAATAGTGCCAGAGGACTGGAGGATAACAAATGTGGTCCCTTTGTTCAAGAAGGGGAGTAGAGATAACCCCGGTAACTATAGGCCGGTGAGCCTCACGTCTGTTGTGGGTAAAGTCTTGGAGAGGATTATAAGAGATACGATTTATAATCATCTAGATAGGAATAATATGATCAGGGATAGTCAGCATGGTTTTGTGAAGTGTAGGTCATGCCTCACAAACCTTATCGAGTTCTTTGAGAAGGTGACTGAACAGGTAGACGAGGGTAGAGCAGTTGATGTGGTGTATATGGATTTCAGTAAAGCGTTTGATAAGGTTCCCCACGGTCGGCTATTGCAGAAAATACGGCTGGGGATTGAGGGTGATTTAGAGATGTGGATCAGAAATTGGCTAGTTGAAAGAAGACAGAGGGTGGTGGTTGATGGCAAATGTTCAGAATGGAGTTCAGTTATGAGTGGCGTACCACAAGGATCTGTTCTGGGGCCGTTGCTGTTTGTCATTTTTATAAATGACCTAGAGGAGGGCACAGAAGGTTGGGTGAGTAAATTTGCAGACGACACTAAAGTCGGTGGAGTTGTAGACAGTGTGGAAGGATGTTGCAGGTTACAGAGGGACATAGATAAGCTGCAGAGCTGGGCTGAGAGGTGGCAAATGGAGTTTAATGTAGAGAAGTGTGAGGTGATTCACTTTTGAAAGAATAACAGGAATGCGGAATATTTGGCTAATGGTAAAATTCTTGGTAGTGTGGATGAGCAGAGGGATCTCGGTGTCCATGTACATAGATCCCTGAAAGTTGCCACCCAGGTTGATAGGGTTGTGAAGAAGGCCTATGGTGTGTTGGCCTTTATTGGTAGAGGGATTGAGTTCCGGAGCCATGAGGTCATGTTGCAGCTGTACAAAACTCTAGTGCGGCCGCATTTGGAGTATTGCGTACAGTTCTGGTCGCCTCATTATAGGAAGGACGTGGAAGCTTTGGAACGGTGCAGAGGAGATTTACCAGGATGTTGCCTGGTATGGAGGGAAAATCTTATGAGGAAAGGCTGATGGACTTGAGGTTGTTTTCGTTAGTGAGAAGAAGGTTAAGAGGTGACTTAATAGAGGCATACAAAATGATCAGAGGGTTAGATAGGGTGGACAGTGAGAGCCTTCTCCCGAGGATGGAGATGGCTAGCACGAGGGGACATAGCCTTAAATTGAGGGGTAATAGATATAGGACAGAGGTCAGAGGTAGGTTTTTTACGCAAAGAGTGGTGAGGCCGTGGAATGCCCTACCTGCAACAGTAGTGAACTCACCAACATTGAGGGCATTTAAAAATTTATTGGATAAGCATATGGATGATAATGGCATAGTGTAGGTTAGATGGCCTTTAGTTTTTGACTTCCCATGTCGGTGCAACATCGTGGGCCGAAGGGCCTGTACTGCGCTGTATCGTTCTATGTTCTATGCTCGGTTTGAGCAGGTAACCAACAATCCGCTGTTGAGTGCCCCAGCAGCCCATAATTCACCCATACTCACCATCACAGTTTCCGAAGTCAGTTCGGCCTTCCTGAAAGTGAACCCACGGAAGGCGACGGGCCCGGACGGGATCCCTGGTCGTGCACTCAGAGCCTGCGCATACCAGCTGGCAGAGGTATTCACAGACATCTTTAACCTGTCCCTACTCCACTCCGAGGTCCCCACCTGCTTCAAGAAGACCACCATCATACCGGTACCAAAGAAGAACCAGGCAACGTGCCTCAATGACTACCGCCCGGTGGCCCCTGACTTCAGTTATAATGAAGTGCTTCGAGAGGCTGATCATGAAGCGCATCACCTCCATACTCCCGGAACGCCTTGACCCACTTCGATTCGCATACTGTCGCAACCAGTCCACATCAGATGCCATTTCCGTGGCCCTACACTCATACCTAGAGCATCTCGAAAACCAGGACTCCTACATCAGACTCCTATTTATTGACTACAGCCCCGCCTTCAACACCATAATCCCAGCCAAGCTCATATCAAAGCTCCGAAACCTAGGACTTGGCTCCCCACTCTGCAACTGGATCCTCGATTTTCTAGCCAACAGACCACAATCAGTAAGAATGAACAACACCTCTTCCACAATAGTCCTCAATACTGGTGCCCCGCAAGGCTGCGTACTTAGCCCCCTACTCTACTCCCTGTACACACACGACTGCGTGGCAAAACTTGGTTCCAACTCCATCTACAAGTTTGCTGACGATGCGACCATAGTGGGCCGGATCTCAAATAACGATGAATCAGAATACAGGAGGGAGATAGAGAACCTGGTGGAGTGGTGTAACGACAACAATCTCTCCCTCAATGCCAGCAAAACTAAAGAGCTGGTCATTGACTTCAGGAAGCAAAGTACTGTACACACCCCTGTCAGCATCAACGGGGCCGAGGTGGAGATGGTTAGCAATTTCAAATTCTATGGGGTGCACATCACCAAAAATCTATCCTGGTCCACTCACGTCGACGCTATCACCAAGAAAGCACAACAGCGCCTAAACATCCTCAGGAAACTAAGGAAATTCGGCATGTCCACATTAACCCTTACCAACTTTTACAGATGCACCATAGAAAGCATCCTATCGGGCTGCATCACAGCCTGGTATGGCAACTGCTCGGCCCAGGACCGCAAGGAACTTCAGAGAGTCGTAAATACCGCCAGTCCATCACACGAACCTGCCTCCCATCCATGGACTCCATCTACACCTCCCGCTGCCTTGGGGAAAGTGGGCAGCATAATCAAGGATTCCTCCCACCCGGCTTACTCACTCTTCCAACTTCTTCCATCGGGCAGGAGATTCAGAAGTCTGAGAACACGCACAAACAGACTCAAAAACAGCTTCTTCCCCACTGTCACCAGATTCCTAAATGACCCTCTTATGGACTGACCTCATTAACACTGCACCCTGTATGCTTCATCCGATGCAAATGCTTATGTAGTTACATTGTATATCTTGTGTTGCCCTATTATGTATTCTCATGTATTTTCTTGAATTCTGTTCAATTCCCTTTTCTTCCCATGTACTGAATGATCTGTTGAGCTGCTTCAGAAAAATACTTTTCACTGTACCTCGGTACACGTGACAATAAACAAATCCAATCCAATCCAGTAACCCCACCTAACCTTTTTGGACACTAAGGGCAATTTAACATGGCCAAACTACCAAACAAGCACGTCTTTGGACTGTAGAAAGAAACTGGAGTACCCAGAGGAAACTCACACAGACAGTGACCCATGCCGGGAATCGAACCTGGGACCCTGGCGCTGTGAAGCAACAGTACTAACTACTGTGCTACTATGCCGCCAACTGCCAAGACTGAAGCTCCTCCACTTCTACCGCCTTGTTCCCAATAGCCGCCACACTCGCACTCATATCTCTCTGTACTTGACCATGGACCAAATCAAACAGCCTTAGCCAAAGGGTGTGGGTGTCTTCTGGAACAAAGTGTCCAGGTAACATTCCCTCCCCTGATGTGTCACAGTGTCTGTAGCTCATTGATCGTGAGCCAAAGCTCGTCAAGCTGCAGGCATTAATTCTACATGTTGTGGATCACACTGGCATTCATCAAGTCCCACATACTGCAGCTGCAACACATCACATTCCCTGCCATTTTCATTATGTGTTTATGGAGTTGTTTTAATTAATTTTTCATCAATAAACACTATTATTCCTAATACGTTTTACTACTGCTAGTAGGAAAGAAACTGCCAGGCACCATCCTGCCACCCTCCCACCCCCATACCTCCAAAAATGATCAACCCTAATTCCAAGCCCACAGACAGCAGATCCACACTCATCCCCACACCCTGCCCCCTCTCCATATCCCAAGCCGTCCCACACCCCTGCCCACGCCCCTCCCCACACCCATCCCCATCCCCCACACCTCCACCCCTCCCCAGACCCCTCCCCACACACCCCCACCCCTCCCCACACCCACCCCCACCCCATCATAACTGAAGCAATCTGAAATCTACAACCTCCCAACTCCTGCTGAGTCCAAGTGAATCTCTTCCATTTAGTGAGGACTTTGTCTGATTAACAGACTGCGGGCTCTCAAAACTCACCGGTTACTGAAGAGTTTGCTATGGTTATAAACCCGGAGCTCCAGCATCTCTTCAATAATGTCCCTTCCATAATGAGGCCAACGGAATTCCTGTAACACACAGTCTGCTAGGTTAGTTCCAATGTAGTAACTTCAAAGTTTTACCAATGTAAATTTAACCACTGGTTTGGGAATTATATTTTCTCATTCTCTATTCCACCAGATTTAGTGTCAGTCAATTATCATGGGTTGCCCTGGTCCTGGGTAATTACAAACCATGCCTAGACGTGGACCTCCTCTCTCATGGCACAGTTGAAGGTGGGAAGGGCACTAGGTTAGGGGGCAGGTAACTTGCCTGAAGCCCACCTCCTTCCCAATTCCACCAGAGTGAAGTCAGGGTCAGGCAGGCACATTGTTGGGCTTCTTGCCCAGCCACCAATTGAGACTATTAATGACCTGCTTCTGCAAGGTATTAACCAAGTGGGACTGGTGTGTCAACATGTGATTTGCATGACAGGTAAAACTGTGTAGCCTGCTAGTGGTCTCTCGGGGAAAGGGAGGGGGGAGCAGCCGAGGAAAGGGGAGGGAACGGCCGGGGAAAGGGGGGGGGAACGGCCGGGGAAAGGGGGGGGAGAGAGCGACCGGGGAAAGGGGGGGGGGAGCGACCGGGGAAAGGGGGGGGGGGAGCGACCGGGGAAAGGGGGGGGGGAGCGACCGGGGAAAGGGGGGGGGGGAGCGACTGGGGAAAGGGGGGGGGGGGGGAGCGACCGGGGAAAGGGGGGGGGAGCGACCGGGGAAAGGGGGGGGGAGCGACCGGGGTAAGGAGGGGGGAGCAGCCAGGGAAAGTGGGGGGGAGCGGCCGGGGAAAGGGGGGGGAGCGCCCGGGGAAGGGGGGGGGGGAGCGGCCGGGGGAAGGAGGGGGGAGCGGCCGGGGGGGAGCGGCCGGGGAAAGGAGGGGGGAGCGGCCGGGGGAATGGGGGTAGCGTCCGGGGAAAGGGGGGGTAGCGACCGGGGAAAGGGGTGGGAGCGACCGGGGAAAGGGGGGGGGGAGCGACCAGGGTAAGGGGGAGGGAGCGGCCGGGGAAATGGGGGTAGCGTCCGGGGAAAGGGGGGGTAGCGTCCAGGGAAAGTGGGGGTAGCGACCGGGGAAATGGGGGGTAGCGACCGGGGAAAGGGGGATAGCGACCGGGGAAAGGGGGGAAGAGTGGCCGGGGAAAGGGGTGGGAGCGACCGGGGAAAGGGGGGGGAGCGGCCAGGGTAAGGGGGAGGGAGCGACCGGGGAAAGGGGGGTAGCGTCCGGGGAAAGGGGGGGTAGCGACCGGGGAATGGGGGGGAGTGGACAGGGTAAGGGGGAGGGAGCGGCCGGGGAAATGGGGGTAGCGTCCGGGGAAAGGGGGGGTAGCGACCGGGGAATGGGGGGGTAGCGACCGGGGAAAGGGGGGGTAGCGACCGGGGAAAGGGGGGAAGAGTGGTCGGGGAAAGGGTGGGGCGGCCGAGGAAAGGGGGGGAGGGGCCGGGAATAGGGTTGTGAGAGTTGGGGATTTCAATCACCCTCAGGTAGACTGGGGCAAGGTGGGGGAGAAATTCCTGCAGTGTGTACATTTCCAGTACATTTCCAGTCCAGCCAGGGAGCAAGCTGTGCTTGATCTGGCCTTGGAAATGAGGCAGGGCAGGTGGAGAACGTCAGAGTGGGGGAGCCGTTGGGAAATAACGATCATAATATAATGAGATTCAATATTAACTTGGAAAAGGATAAAAATCAGTAATGGATTAAGATCCCAGACTGGAAAAGGGCAAATTTTATGGGTCTAAAGGTTGAACTGAAACACAATTTGGTGGATAAAACAGTGGATGAAAAATGGGAGACATTCAAAGGAGAAATGAATAGGGTGCAAGCTAGGTACGTACCCTGAAAAATAACTATGGGGTATCTAAAGTTAAAGTAACCTGGATGACCAAGGATATTGATGATAAAATAAGGAAGAAAAAAAAGAGACATATGATGCTTGCCAGAATAATAATAGCAATAGAATTCAAGATGATTTTCTCAAATGCAGGAGCGAGGCTAAGGCTGGAATAAGGAAGGCGAAGAGGAAACATGAGGAAAGGATTACAGGCTGTGCTAAAACAAATAGCAAAATGTTCTTCAAGCATATTAATGGTAAAAGATCAGTGAAGGATGGAGTGGGGCCCATAAGAGACAAGCAGGGGAAACTGATCACTGCAGCGGAGGGTGATACTAAATGAGTTCTTTGCTCCTGTCTTTATCAAATTAGAAGATGGCATGGATTTTTTTTATTCCCAAGTGTACCAAGGTACAATGAAAATTATTGTTCTGTGTACAGTCAAGGCAGATCATTCCATACATGAAAAAAGCACATAGCACATACATAAATACACAATGTAAATACTGTGTCTTTGTATTTACACCATGTGAAGCATACGCAATGTAGTTCATGTCTAACAATCAATGCAGACCAACTCAGCACATTTAGCATTTTCACTCAGCTGCTCTCACCAAATGATAATGATGCAGACATCAATAAAGAAACCAATTTAATGTGAATTACTTATAAGTGATATTTCAATTGGAAAAAAAAACAATATCACCTTTGTGCTTTCAAGCCTTATATTAATGACAGGAAGGTTTTGGACACAGAGATTCCCCGTTTGACCAGGAGATTCTTTCATATGAACAAAGAAAATAGGAGCAAAAATAATAATCTAATAATAGTAATAATGATAATATTTTTTTATTGTCACAAGTAGGCTTACATTAACACTGCAATGAAGTTACTATGAAAAGCCCCTAGTCACCACATTCCGGAACCTGTTCGGGTCACAGAGGGAGAATTCAGGATGTCCAAATTACCTAACAGCACGTCTTTCAGGACCTGTGGGAGGAAACTGGAGCACCCGGAGGAAACCCACGCAGCCACGGGGAGAACGTGCAGACTCTGCACAGACAGTGACCCAAGCCGGGAATCGAACCTGGATCCCTGGCGCCTGTGAAGCAATAGTACTAACCACCATGCTACCTTTGGTGGCCATTTGGCCTCTCAAACATGTGTGGGTGTGCACGGGTGTGCATGTGTGGATGTGCACGCATGTGTGCAATTTCGTGTTTGTGAATACCTGTTTATAGGTGAGATAGCGTAGTGAGTGATGTGTGTGCACAGGTGTAGGTGTGTGCATGCAGTGGGGTGTTTGCTTGTGTGTGCTCGGGTGTGCATGTGCATATTGACTCAAGCGTGGGTGCAGGTGTGTATGTGTGTGCATGTGTGTACGTGGTCTGTGGGGGTCGGCGGTCTTGGGGAGTGGGTGGTCCTGAGGATGTGGGGGATGGTTGGGCAGTCTCGGGGATTGGTGGGCATGGGGGATGGGCGGTCAGTCTGGAGTACAAGGACTGGGTTATTTGCAGTGTGTGATGAGAAAATGTCACTTTTCTCACTTGGAAGAATCTGAGACAGGAGGAGTGGTCACCCTCCCAAAGTGTCCCTGCCCAGACCGTCCACACCCCTTCAAATCACCCAATACTCCTCCAGACGATCCAACCCCCCTCCTAATCCAGCCAACCCCCCTAGACCGCCCAAGCACCCATGTTCTCACCCCCCCCAGACTGCCCAATACCCCCCCCCCAACCCCCGCTGCCCTCCCCCCCCCCCCCCCCCCCACCGCGACTGTCCTCCCTGCCGCTTCCCCCCTGGCCGCCCCCTCCCCCCCAGACAGCCCCAACACCCCCCGCCACCCCCATCCCCCCACCACCACCCCACCCCAGACCGCTCAACGCCACCCCCCACCGGCACCCCGCCCGCCCAACACCCACACCCCCCCCTCCATGCCAGCCACCAGGCACCCCCCTCCCTCCCGCCACCGCAACCCCATCCCAGGCCGCCCAACGCACCCTCCAGGCCATCCCCTCCCCGCTTCTCTCCGTCCCCCAAAAGCCGGCCACACTCCCTCCCCCCGCCCTCCCCAGACAGCCCAATGCCCCAGACTGTTCAGACTCTCTGACCACAATAACTGTTTCAGCCAGTGGAATATTTTGCAATGTGGTTTCTGTTGTAATGTGGAGAAGCGAAGAGCTCATTTAGTCTTAGGTCTGGTCACCAAAATAACATAAATTATTGATCAGTTAATCTGTTCTCAGATATTGTTCAAGGGATGGATTATGATCAGTCAATGATAAATATCACCACAGGATCTTGAACATTTGGACATGGATACAGTTTATTTCCTCATCTGAGGTATTTTGAACAGAAGTTGTGACATTTTTAAATGTTTGTTTCAGTCAGACTGGAAGCTGTTGCCAGTATTTGCAAAGCCTCCCTGTATTTATCACTTGTTACCCTGACAATAGATTCTGAGGCCTCCACCCCACTTTGCTTAAGGTGGGGCAGATTCTACATAACACAAAAACGTCACAGTAAAGCTCCCCAATCCTCTGGGCAGGTTCTGTTCTTCGATTCGTTGCTGATTTACACAATCAAAGCTGTGGCACATTCTTGGTTATGACTCACTTAATGAGCCCTCCCTCGCACTCGCTGGTAGAACTTCTAAACACCTCGCCTATGTTCGGGGTGGCGGCTTCTAAAGCTTTGTGTGAGTTTACCAATCCAAAGTGGTAAGAGAAAAAAAAGTTTGAGATTCTTTTGGTGAAAGTTTGAGATGTTAACACTGGGAAGTAGACTACCCTATGAAGGCGGTGACACAGTGGCATTGTCACTGGACTAATAGTCTAGAGACCATAAGACAATAAGATATAGGAGCAGAATTAGGCCATTTGGCCCATCGAGTCTGCTCCGCCATTCAATCATGGCTGATATTTTTCTCATCCCCATTCTCCTGCCTTCTCCCCATAACCCCTGATCCCCTTATTAATCAAGAACCTATCTATCTCTGTCTTAAAGACACTCAATGAACTTGCCTCCACAGCCTTTTGCGGCAAAGAGTTACACAGATTCATCACCCTCTGGCTGAAGAAATTCCTCCTCACCTCTGTTTTATAGGATCGTCCCTTTAGTCTGAGATTGTGTCCTCTGCTTCTAGTTTTTCCGACAAGTGGAAACATCCTCTCCACATCCACTCTATCCAGGCCTCGCAATATCCTGTAAGTTTCAATAAAGTCCCCCCTCATCCTTCTAAACTCCAACGTGTACAGACCCAGAGTCCTCAACCATTCCTCAAAAGACAAGCTCTTCATTCCAGGGATCATTCTTGTGAACCTCCTCTGGACCCTTTCCAAGGCCGGCACATCCTTCCTTAGATACGGGGCCCAAAACTGCTCACAATACTCCAAATGAGGTCTGACCAGAGGCTTATACAGCCTCAGAAGTACATCCCTGCTCTTGTATTCTAGCCTCTCGACATGGCCCAGGATAATGCTCTGGTGACTGGGGTTCAAATCCAACCAGAGCAGGAAATTCAGCAAAAGAGTTTCAAGGGGTTGGTTAAGAAGGGAAAAATAGAGTTCGAGAGTAAGCTTGCAGGCCACACCTGGAATATTGTGTGCCGTTTTGGTCTCCTTATCTGAGTAAGAACGTTCTCACTCGAGGGAAGCGAAGGCTTACCAGACTGATTCCTGGGATGGCAAGTCTGACGACAAGGAGAGATTGAGTTGGTTAGGATTGTAATCGCTGGAGTTCAGAAGAATGAGGGGGGATCTCATAGAAACCTATAAACTTCTAACAGGACTGGACAGGGTAGATGCAGGATGGATGTTCCTGATAGTTGGGGTGTCCAGAACCACGGATCACAGTTTGAGGATACATAGAACATAAAACATAGAACAGTACAGCACAGTACAGGCCCTTCAGCCCACGATGTTGTGCCGACCATTTATCCTAATTTAAGATCAACTTAATCTGCACCCCTTCAATTTACTAATGTCCATGTGCCTGTCCAAGAGTCGCTTAAATGTCCCCAATGACTCTGACTCCACCACCTCTGCTGGCAGTGCATTCCATGCACCCACCATGCTCTGTATAAAGGACCTACCTCTGACATCTCCCCTACACCTGATGTGTTAGGCAGGTTGGGTCGACGTGGACTGCACTTGATGCAGTGTAGCGAGAGACAGACCTCCAACACTGGATAAGATCCAACACGATTATATTTAACGTACTAACTAATGTACATGTTCAACTGTGGGTTGACGCTATACTGACTTGACTGGAGACCGAGTACTAGCCTGACCAGACTTACTAGCTACCACATGGTTTTTGCACTGGCTAGCTCATTGGCTCTGACTGTCCCCGTGGTGGGTCCAGAGAGAGCGGGAAACCTAGTGCCCTCTGGCTTTATAGTGGTAGTTTCCTGTCTGGTGATTGGCTGCTCTGTTCTGTGTGCTTACTGGTCATCCTGTGTGTCAATCACTGCCTGTCTGTACTCCATTATATACATAGGTGTATATTATGACAAGACCTTCCTCCAATCACCTTAAAATTAGGGTTAGGGTTAGTGTTAGGTACCATGGGGCAGCATGGTAGCATGGTGGTTAGCATAAATGCTTCACAGCTCCAGGGTCCCAGGTTCGATTCCCGGCTGGGTCACTGTCTGTGCGGAATCTGCACGTCCTCCCCGTGTGTGCGTGGGTTTCCTCAGGGTGCTCCGGTTTCCTCCCACAGTCCAAAGATGTGCGGGTTAGGTGGATTGGCCATGCTAAATTGCCCGTAGTGTCCTAAAAAGTAAGGTTATGGGGGGGGTTGTTGGGTTACGGGTATAGGGTGGATACGTGGGTTTGAGTAGGGTGATCATTGCTCGGCGCAACATTGAGGGCCGAAGGGCCTGTTCTGTGCTGTACTGTTCTAAATTCTAAAATTATGTCCCCCTGTGACAGCCATTTCCGCTCTGGGGAAATGTCTTTGGCGATACCCTCTATCCATGCCTCTCATCACCTTGTACACCTCTATCAAGTTACCTCTCTTCCTTCTTCGCTCCAGTGAAAAAAGCCCGAGCTCCCTCAACCTTTCTTCATAAGACATGCCCTCCAGTCCAGGCAGCATCCTGGTAAATCTCCTCTTCACCCTCTCCAAAGCATCCACATCCTTCCCATAATGAGGCGACCAGAACTGGACACGATATTCCAAGTATGGTCTAACCAAGGTTTTATAAAGCTGCAGCAAAACCTCTCGTCTCTTAAATTCAATCCCCCTGTTAATGTAAGCCAACACACCATATGCCTTCTTAACAACTCTATCAACCTGGGTGGCAACTTTGAGGGATCTATGTACGTGGACCCCAAGATCCCTCTGTACCTCCACACTGCCAATAATCTTGTCTTTAACCGTGTATTCAGTATTCAAATTCGACCTTCCAAAATGAATCACTTTACATTTATCTAGGTTGAACTCCATCTGCCACTTCTCAGCCCAGCTCTGCATCCTGTCAATGTCCTGTTGTAACCTGCAACAGCCCTCAACACTATCTACAACTCCCCCAACCTTCGTGTCATCGGCAAACTTACTGACCCACCCTTCCACTTCCTCATCCAAGTCATTTATAAAAACCACAAAGAACAGAGGTCCCAGAACAGATCCCTGCGGGACACCACTGGTCACCGACCTCCAGGCAGAATACTTTCCATCCACTACCACACGCTGTCTTTAGGCCAGCCAATTCTGTATCCAGACAGCCAAATTTCCCTGTATCCCATGCCCCCTAACTTTCTGAATGGAGAACCTTATCAAATACCTTACTGAAATCCATATAAATCACATCCACTGCCCGACCTTCATCAATGTGTCTCGTCACATCCTAAAAGAATTCAATGAGGCTTGTGAGGCATGACCTGCCCCTCACAAAGCCATGCTGACTATCTTTAATCGAACTATGTTTTTCTAAATAATCATAAATCGTGGGGGCGATTCTCCAATATGGAGCCCAAGTGTTCGCGCCATCGTGAACGCTGTCGTGTTTCACGACGGCGCAAACCGGGCCCGGGTATAACCGATTCTGGCCCCCACAGGGGGCCAGCATGGTGCTGGGTCGGTTCATGCCGCTCCAGCCTCCTTTCGCGACACCAAATGGGCGCCGCGCCTACCCGCGCATGCGGAGTTGGGCCGCGCCATCCTGCACATGCGCGGGGGACTTGTTTTTTTAAAATAATTTTTATTGAAAAATTTTGTATTTATATAACAACAACGGACCGCAATAAAATACCAACAATAACAATGATGATAACAGTCATAAACATTCGCCCATCCTCAATGAACAACAAAACATATTAACAACAACTTAAATTAACACAATATTAAGTTAAATAACCATAGAAAAAATAGAAACAATAATAAAGAACACCCTCCTTCCCCCCCCCGGGTTGCTGCTGCTATTGACCAAGATACCTATCTTTGAGCCAGGAAGTCCAGAAAAGGCTGCCACCGTTTATAGAACCCTTGTATTGATCCTCTCAGGGCAAATTTGACCCTTTCCAAGGGTCACTGATCCACTGATCCAGGTCTCCACACTTGGGGGCCTCGCATCTTTCCACTGCATCAAGATCCTCCGCCGGGCTACTAGGGACGCAAAGGCCAGGACACCGGCCTCTTTCGCCTCCTGCACTCCCGGCTCCGCCACAACTCCAAAAATCGCGAGTCCCCAACTTGGTTTGACCCTGGATCCAACCACCCTCGACACTGTCCTCGCCACCCCCTTCCAGAATTCTTCCAGTGCCGGACATGCCCAGAACATATGGGCATAATTCGCTGGACTCCCCGAACACCTGGTGTACCTGTCTTCACCCCCAAAGAACCTACTCATCCTAGTCCCGGACATGTGGGCCCGGTGCAGCACCTTAAATTGGATGAGACTAAGCCTCGCACATGAGGAGGAAGAGTTGACTCTCTCCAAGGCATCCGCCCAAGTCCCATCCTCTATCTGCTCCCCTAGTTCCCCCTCCCATTTAGCCTTCAGCTCCTCCACTGACGACTCCTCCACCTCCTGCATTACCTTATAAATGTCAGACACCTTCCCCTCTCCGACCCACACCCCCGAAAGCACTCTGTCCATCGCCCCCCGCAAGGGCAGCAAAGGAAATTCCTCCACCTGTCGCCTAGCAAACGCCTTTACCTGCAAGTATCTGAACATGTTCCCTTGGGGGAGCCCAAATTTATCTTCCAGTTCCCCCAGGCCCGCAAACCTCCTGCCAATAAACAGGTCCCTCAGTTTACTGAATCCCACCCTATACCACCCCCTAAATCCCCCATCAGTGTTCCCCAGGATGAACCGATGATTTCCACCTAATGGGGCCTCCATCGAGCCCCCTGTTTCCCCCTATGCCGTCTCCACTGTCCCCAGATTCTTAGGGTCGCCGCCACCACTGGGCTTGTGGTATACCTCTTAGGAGAGAGCGGCAACGGCGCCGTTACCAAGGCCCCCAGGCTCGTACCTCTACAAGACGCCATCTCCATTCTTTTCCACGCCGCCCCCCTCTCCTCCATCACCCATTTACGCACCATTGACACATTGGCCGCCCAATAGTACCCCAAAAGGTTGGGCAGCGCCAGCCCGCCTCTATCCATCCCTCGCTCCAGGAAAACCCTCTTCACTCTCGGAGTCCCATGCGCCCACACAAAGCTCAAAATACTGCTAGTCACTCTCCTAAAGAAGGCCCTGGGGTAGAAGATAGGCAGGCACTGAAAGAGGAACAAGAACCTCGGCAGCACCGTCATTTTGACGGACTGCACCCTCCCCGCCAACGACAATGGCAGCATGTCCCACCTCTTGAACTCCTCCTCCATCTGATCCACAAGCCTGGTGAAATTATGCTTATGAAGAGTCCCCCAGTCCCTGGCCACCTGCACCCCCAGGTACCTAAAACTCTCCCCTGCCCTCCTAAGCGGGAGCCTACCAATTCCCTCCTCCTGGTCCCCAGGGTGCACCACAAACACCTCACTCTTGCCTAGATTTAGTTTATAGCCTGAAAAGGTCCCAAACTCAGCTGGCAGCTCCATCACCCCCGGCATCCCTCCCACCGGGTCCGCCACGTACAGTAGCAGGTCATCGGCATACAACGTCACCCTATGTTCCTCCCCACCTCGCACCAAACCCCTCCGCCTTCCTGAATCCCTCAACGCCATCGCCAGCGGCTCGATTGCCAGTGCAAACAACAAGGGGGACAAGGGGCAACCCTGCCTGGTCCCTCGATAAAGCCGGAAGTACTCCGACCTCCTCCCATTCGTGGCCACACACGCCATCGGGGCCTCATACAGCAGCCTCACCCATCTAATAAACCCTTCACCAATCCAAACCTCCCCAACACCTCCCATAAGTACCCCCACTCCACTCTATCGAAGGCCTTCTCCGCATCCAGCGCCACCACTATCTCTGCCTCCCCCTCAATCGCCGGCATCATGATGACATTCAACAACCTCCGCACATTCGTGTTCAGCTGCCTTCCCTTAACAAAACCTGTCTGGTCCTCGTGTACCACCCCTGGCACACAGTCCTCTATCCTGGTGGCCAGGATCTTTGCCAGCACCTTGGCATCCACATTAAGGAGAGATATGGGCCTGTATGAACCACACTGCTGGGGGTCCTTGTCCCTCTTTAAAATTAATGAGATCAGCGCCCGCGACATCGTCAGGGGCAAAGTCCCCCCTTCCCACGCTTCATTGAGTGTCCGCACCAGCAAGGGGCCCACTAGGTCCACAAACTTTTTATAAAATTCCACCGGGAACCCATCCGGCCCCGGTGCCTTCCCTGACTGCATCTGCCCGATCCCCTTAACTAGTTCCTCCAGCTCAATCGGCGCCCCCAACCCCTCCACCTGTTCCTCCTGCACCTTCGGGAAAGATAGCCCGTCGAGAAAACTCTCCATTCCCCTCCTATCCACCGTTGGCTCCGACCGGTACAGTTCCCCATAAAAGTCCTTGAAGACCTCATTCACCTCTGCCCCCTTCCGCACCACATTCCCACTCCTGTCTCTCACTCCAGCAATTTCCTTAGCCGCATCCCGCTTGCGGAGCTGATGAGCCAGCATCCTACTCGCCTTTTCACCATGTTCGTACACTGCCCCTTGTGCCTTCCTCCACTGTACCTCCGCCTTTCTAGTGGTCAACAAATCAAATTTAGCCTGTAGGCTGCGCCTCTCCCCCAACAATCCCTCCTCTGGTGCCTCCGCGTACCTCCTGTCTACCTCCAGCATCTTTCCCACCAGTCTATCCCTCTCACTCCTCTCGCTCCTCTCCCTGTGTGCCCGGATGGATATCAGCTCCCCATGAATCACTGCCTTCAGGGCTTCCCAGACCATCCCCACCCGGACCTCCCCCGTATCATTCACCTCGAGGTACCCCTCAATACTTGCCCGGACCCTCCTGCACACCTCCTCCTCTGCCAACAGCCCCACATCGAACCGCCACAACGGGCGCTGGTCCCGAACCTCCCCCATCTCCAACTCCATCCAATGCGGAGCGTGGTCGGGGATTGCAATGGCCGAATATTCGGCCTCCTCCACTCTCGGAATCAGTCCCCTACTCACCACGAAGAAGTCTACCGAGAATAAACCCTATGTACGTGGGAGAAGAAAGAGTACTCCCGTGCCCTCGGCCTCACAAACCTCCATGGGACCACCCCTCCCATCTGGTCCATAAACCCCCTCAGCACCTTGGCCGCCGCCGGCCTCCTACCCGCCCTTGAACTGGACCAATCCAGTGAAGGATCCAACACCGTATTGAAGTCCCCCCCATAATCAGACCTCCCGCCTCTAGATCCGGGACACGTCCCAGCATACACCTCATAAAGCCCGCATCATCCCAATTTGGGGCATACACACTAACATAGAACATAGAACATAGAACATAGAACGATACAGCGCAGTACAGGCCCTTCGGCCCTCGATGTTGCACCGACATGGAAAAAATCTAAAGGCCATCTAACCTACACTATGCCCTTATCATCCATATGCTTATCCAATAAATTTTTAAATGCCCTCAATGTTGGCGAGTTCACTACTGTTGCAGGTAGGGCATTCCACGGCCTCACCACTCTTTGCGTAAAAAACCCACCTCTGACCTCTGTCCTATATCTATTACCCCTCAATTTAAGGCTATGTCCCCTCGTGCTAGCCACCTCCATCCGCGGGAGAAGGCTCTCGCTGTCCACCCTATCTAACCCTCTGATCATTTTGTATGCCTCTATTAAGTCACCTCTTAACCTTCTTCTCTCTAATGAAAACAACCTCAAGTCCATCAGCCTTTCCTCATAAGATTTTCCCTCCATACCAGGCAACATCCTGGTAAATCTCCTCTGCACCCGTTCCAAAGCTTCCACGTCCTTCCTATAATGAGGTGACCAGAACTGTACGCAATACTCCAAATGCGGCCGTACTAGAGTTTTGTACAACTGCAACATGACCTCATGGCTCCGGAACTCAATCCCTCTACCAATAAAGGCCAACACACCATAGGCCTTCTTCACAACCCTATCAACCTGGGTGGCAACTTTCAGGGATCTATGTACATGGACACCGAGATCCCTCTGCTCATCCACACTACCAAGAATTTTACCATTAGCCAAATATTCCGCATTTCTGTTATTCTTTCCAAAGTGAATCACCTCACACTTCTCCACATTAAACTCCATTTGCCACCTCTCAGCCCAGCTCTGCAGCTTATCTATGTCCCTCTGTAACCTGCAACATCCTTCCGCACTGTCTACAACTCCACCGACTTTAGTGTCGTCTGCAAATTTACTCACCCAACCTTCTGCGCCCTCCTCTAGGTCATTTATAAAAATGACAAACAGCAACGGCCCCAGAACAGATCCTTGTGGTACGCCACTCGTAACTGAACTCCATTCTGAACATTTCCCATCAACTACCACTCTCTGTCTTCTTTCAACTAGCCAATTTCTGATCCACATCTCTAAATCACCCTCAATCCCCAGCCTCCGTATTTTCTGCAATAGACGACCGTGGGGAACCTTATCAAATGCTTTACTGAAATCCATATACACCACATCAACTGCTCTACCCTCGTCTACCTGTTCAGTCACCTTCTCAAAGAACTCGATAAGGTTTGTGAGGCATGACCTACCCTTCACAAAACCATGCTGACTGTCCCTAATCATATTATTCCTATCTAGATGATTATAAATTGTATCTTTTATAATCCTCTCCAAGACTTTACCCACCACAGACGTTAGGCTCACCGGCCTATAGTTACCGGGGTTATCTCTACTCCCCTTCTTGAACAAAGGGACCACATTTGCTATCCTCCAGTCCTCTGGCACTATTCCTGTAGCCAATGATGACCTAAAAATCAAAGCCAAAGGCTCAGCAATCTCTTCCCTGGCTTCCCAGAGAATCCTAGGATAAATCCCATCCGGCCCCGGGGACTTATCTATTTTCACCTTGTCCAGAATTGCCAACACTTCTTCCCTACGCACCTCAATGCCATCTATTCTAATAGCCTGGGTCTCAGCATTCTCCTCCACAATATTATCTTTTTCTTGAGTGAATACTGACGAAAAGTATTCATTTAGTATCTCGCTTATCTCCTCAGCCTCCACACACAACTTCCCTCCACTGTCCTTGACTGGCCCTACTCTTACCCTAGTCATTCTTTTATTCCTGACATACCTATAGAAAGCTTTTGGGTTTTCCTTGATCCTACCTGCCAAAGACTTCTCATGTCCCCTCCTTGCTCGTCTCAGCTCTCTCTTTAGATCCTTCCTCGCTTCCTTGTAACTATCAAGCGCCCCAACTGAAACTTCACGCCTCATCTTCACATAGACCTCCTTCTTCCTCTTAACAAGTACCACCTTCTCTCCCTGTAGCCTGCCCCTTACCATAACAAACCTACCCCCCTTACCGCCACCACCTCAGATGCCTCAAACGACACATTTTTCCCCACCAGAATCGCCACTCCCCGGTTCTTCACATCCAACCCGGAGTGGAAAACCTGACCCACCCACCCCTTCCAGAGACAGACCTGGTCCGCCACATGGAACTTGTTACCACAGGAGGTAGTTGAGGCCGAAACATTGTATGTTTTCAAGAAGCAGTTAGATAAAGCACTTGGGGCGAAGGGGATCAAAGGATATGGGGGGAAGCGGGATTAGGCTGTTGAGTTGGATGATCAGCCAGGATCATAATGGATGGCAACAGGCTCCACCATTCATTATGATCATGTCTGATCATCAAGTTCAATACCCTGATCCCGCCTTCCCCCCATATCCTTTGATCCCTTTAGCCCCAAGAGCTGTATCTAATTCCTTCTGGAAATTACACATTTTGGCCTCAACTACTTTCTGTGGTAGCAAATTCCACAGATTCACCACTCTCTGGGTGAAGAAATTTCTCCTCACCTCAGTCCTTAAAGGTTTACCCCTTATCCTCAAACTGTGACCCCTAGTTCTGGACTTCCCCACCATTGGGAACATTCTTTCTGAATCTACCCTGTCTAATCCTGTTAGAATTTTGTAAGTTTCTATGAGATCCCCTCTCACTCTTCTAAACTCCAGTGAATATAATCCTGGTCGACTTAGTGTCTCCTCCTATGACACTCCTGCCATCCCAGGAATCAGCCTGGTAAACCTTTGCTGCACTCCCTCCATAGCAAGAACATCCTTCCTCAGATAAGGACACCAAAACTGCACACAATACTCCAGGTGTGGCCTCACCAACGCTCGATACAAATGGATCAAAGGATAAGTGTGGGGGGGGGGGAGCATGGTGACGCAGTGGTTAGCACTGCTGCCTCATGGGGCCGAGGACCCTGGTTCGATCCCGGCCCTGGATCACTGTCCGTGTGGAGTTTGCACATTGGACCAGAGCAACATCTGGAGTCGGCTGCAGCATAATTCCGAGGTGATGCCCACTCACTGCACAGCCTCCCCGGACAGGCGGCGGAATGTGGCGACTAGGGGCTTTTCACAGTAACTTCATTGAAGCCTACTCGTGACAATAAGCAATTTTTTTTTAAAACCCAGAAGGAAACACATGTTCTGAGTAACTCTATTGATCTTCACAGCATCATCATCACAATTCACAAACTGGACCTATATTGAGAAAACAGAAAATCTGGACAACCGCAGCAGGGCTGACAGCATCTGTCAGACTGGAAAGGTTCACTCCCTTCTCTCTCCACAGAGGCTGTCAGACCTGCTGTGATTGTCCAGTATTTTCTGTTTTTGTTTCAGATTCCAGCATCCGCAGTAATTTGCTTTTATCTATATTGAGAACGTGTGCTGTAAAGTGTAAACATATTTCAGCACAAACACACCCAGTTTCACTAACGACAGTAGGTAGTCACTGAATTCCTATCCATTTATACACTGCCACACTGACAAGAGCAACGCAATAACAGTTCTAAATAAGCCACTGAAGTTTCACTTCACCCATTGTTAATGATTCATGGTGTGTTGTGGAAAGGAGGAATTCAGCTATTTTGTTGCGGAGAGATGGTTAAGGAGATTTCTCTGCTAGGTGGGGTTATCACTCAGCCCTCCCCTTCACCACACAGTCCATGATGGTTAGTTTAATTCACCTTTCCTTTAAGGAGCTGCAGCAATGCCTCACAGCTTCAATGGAGTCAGTCATAGCAGTGTACAGCACAGAAAAGGCCCCTTCGGCCCATTGCACCTGCGCTGGTCAAAAACAACCACCTAAGTATTCTAACCCCATTTCCCAGCACTTGGCCCATAGCCGTGTCTGCCCTGGCATCGCAAGTGCTCATCTAAATACTTCTTAAATGTCTCTGCCTCCACCCCCCTTTCAGACAGCGAGTTCCAGACTCCCACAACCCTCTGGGTGAAAAGGTTTTTCCCTCACATCCCCTCTAACCCTCCTGCCCCTCACCTGAAGTCTCTGCCTCCTGGTCATTGATCCCTCCACCAAGGGGAAATGTTTCCTCCTGTCTACTCTATCTCTGCCCTTCATAATTTTCTACATCTCAATCATGTCTCCCCTCAGTCTCCTCTGCTCCAAGGAAAACAATCCCAGTCTATCCAATCTCTCTTCATAGCTCAAACTCTCCGGCCCAGGCAATGTCCTGGTAAATCTCCTCTGCACCCTTTCCAGTGGCTATCACATCCCTCCTATAATGTGGATTCCAGAACTGCGCACAATACTCTAGCTGTGGCCTATTCAACATTTTATACAGTTCCAGCATAACCTCCCTGCTTTTAAACTCTATGCCTCGGCTAATAAAGGCAAGTCTACCATATGTCTTCTTAACCACCGTATCCACCTGCTCTGCTACCTTAAGTGACGGGTATACATGCACACCAAGGTCCTTCTGATCCTCGTTGCTTCCCAGGGTCCTGCCGTTTATCCTGTATTCCCTGCCTTGTTTGTCCTGCCCAAGTGCATCACCTCACACTTATTCAGATTGAATTCCATTTGCCACTGATCAGCCCATCTGACCAGCCCGTCTATATCCTCCTGTAATCGAAGGCTATCGTCCTCACTATTTACAACCCCACCAATTTTTGTATCATCCGCAAACTTATTGATCAACCTGCTTACATTCAAATCAAAACCATTTATAGAAACCACAAAGAGCAAGGGCTCCAACACTGATCTCTGCGGAACCCCATTGGACACAGGCTTCCAGTCAGAAACAACACCCCTCAACCATCACCCTCTGCTTCCTGACACTCAGCCAATCCTGGATCCAATTTGCCAAGTTTCTTTGGATCCCATGGCTCTTACCTTCATTATCAATCTCCCACATGGGACCTTATCAAAAGCCTTGCTGAAATCCAAGTAGATTATGTTAAATGCATTTCCCTCATCTACACACCTGGTCACCTCTTCGAAAAATTCAATCAACATGACCTCCCCTTAACAAAACCATGCTGACTATTCCTGATTAATCCCTGCCTCTCCCAAATGCAGAGTAGTTCTGTCTCTCGGAATTGCTTCCAATAGTTTCCCCACCATTGAGGTTAGACTGACTGGTCTGTAGTTTCCTGGTTTATCCTTTCCTCCCTTCTTGAATAATGGACTGCCAGATATTTCACTGAACTGGGAACAGTTCCAGTTTCAGCCCCGGGTGTGTGATCCACTCATCAACTACCTTTAAACACCATCAACTCACTCCTGCTCCTGATCCTAAGGTACTGACTGTACTGGGTGCCTTTGCTGGTGTAATGATCTAACAGTCTAGGTTTACATTTTAAGAGTGTCAGCCTGGTTCATGTCTGTGGAAGAAATGTAATATTTTGTAACCAGGTCCTTCAGCCACAGAGTTCACTATAACCTGTAGAGTTTTAGTCTATTTGTGTTTCATGTCCAGCAGGGACAGCCCAGTGACAGCAGAGTATTGGGTTAATGGAACCGGTAGTCAGTTGGTGTTTGGATGGGATGAATGTTTCTTTACTGGGATTTGTGGGTGAATGATAAAGTTTTAAACACCACACTTACCTCATTGAAAACAGCTTCATGTTCACATTTCACTTTTTTAGTCAGGTGCGTGTAACCTGAGAACAGATGAAGAAACGTTAGTGTCAAACCCGAACGGGAGAGTCAACAGGAACACACGGTAGGGAAGAAATAAACTGTGGTGTGCACAGAATCACAAAAACTAGCCCTCCTCTCCCAGCAGGACCGGCCACCATCCCAGCCCTCCACCCAGGTCAGGGTTTTTATACAGAGTAATTGACCCTTGTTAAGGGGAAACTGCCCAGAGTTATAGGGGAGGGGGGGGGGGGGGGTCATACCCAGCTGTGTAAGGGGGAACCCAATGGAGCACAGTCCTTGGCCCCCAAGGGGGTTATAACTGTTACTCTGCACAACAATAATGACAAATCTCTCCAGCCTACCTGAGACACGAATATTTATTCCATCTTACTGAAATATAGCATCGTAGGAATTGTTATTCAAAAATGACCCAGATCCATCTCGTTCGCCTTCTGCCATCCTGGTAAAACCAATGAAGCAGTTACTGACTAATGACTGTGATTAATCTCTAACTCTGTGTTGATTGATGAGGGAGTCAACAAAATTGGGGTCAGGCTGGACAGTGGAGTTTCGGCCACAATCGGCTCTTACTGACTGGCAGAGCAGATGTGATGGGCCGAATGGCCTGCTTCTGCTCCGACTCCTCATGATCAGTGAGGGCATGACAGAACAGACATTGGGTAAGGAAAATAACCCAAGGTGGGGAATGTCGGGAATCACAAGATCAAATTCATCTGTCCCTCCTCCCATATTAGATTCAGCACAACTCCAGTCTCAAATCACTCAGAGACTTTCATGAAATAAATCTTTTCAATTTAAACTTGAATTGATACTATCTGCTTCCACTGTGTCATTATAAACTGTCTCTGGTGTTATAACCCCCTTGGGATTTCCCCCTTTCACAGCTGAGTATCAACTCCCCCGGTAATTGGGGTGAGGCACATAGAGGCTTATACAGAGAAAACTACTCTGTATAAAAACCCTGCCTGAGGGTAGCCCTTTGTGGGGAGGGGTAGTAGTTGATAAAATCCTAAAAAGGGATGGAGTTGGGTTGGGCCTTTAGGGATTGGAGCCTGCCGGATGGCCCGCATCTTATCTTCCACCAGGTGAAGCCCCCTCCTGTCAACCAGGTTCCCTAAATAGGTGACTGTGGGGGCATTAAAAACGCACTTCCCCCTGCAGAGGCAGATACCGGCCTGTTCAAAATGCCACAGGACTTCGGCCAGGTTCTCCCAATGTAATTTTGCTGAGGCCCTGCTGGTGAGTATGTCATCCAGGTACACGGCCACCCTGGGTAAGCCCCCTGGATATTCTCTAACTTCACTCACTGAATTATAGAACATAGAATATACAGTGCAGAAGGAGGCCATTTGGACCATTGAGTCTGCACCGACCCACTTAAGCCCTCACTTCCACCCTATCCCTGTAACCCAATAACCCCTTTTTGGACACTAAGGGCAATTGATCATGGCCAATCCACCTAACCCGCACGTCTTTGGACTGTGGGTGGAAACCGGAGCACTCGGAGGAAACCCACGCAGCCACGGGGAGAACGTGCAAACTCCGCATCGAACCTGGGACCCTGTGAAGCCACAGTGCTATCCACTTGTGCTACCGTGCTACCCAGGGAATTTAATCCCTTCAAGCACAGCTCGCAGGGTGAGACAGGATGTCATGGCCTAAAGTATTCAGTCCCCTTACAATCCTACCAGCAGCGATCATTACCCCCCCCCCCCCCCCCCCCCCCCCAATCCCGGTGATCTAATCTCCCCCACACCCGTCCCAGGCATCTAATCCCCCCTCCTCCTGTCCCAGGAATCTAATCCCCTGCCCCCCCCCCCCCCCCCCCCCCATCCTGGTGAGCTAATCCTCCACCACCCCCTGCCCACCTCCATCCCGGGTATTTAATCACCCCCCCCACCCGGATATCTAGTCCCCCTGCGTCCCCTCCGTCCCGGGTATCTAATCCCCCATCCCGGGTATCTGCATTGCCAATGAGCACTTTGTATCGGTGTTTACCGAGGAAGATGCTGCTGACCATAACGGTAGAAGTGGAGAGGAGATGGTAAAGGTAGTGAATTGGGTGAAAATAGATAGTCAGGATGTTGTGGAAAGGCTGGCTATGTTCAGAGGGAATATATCACATGGTCCAGAGGCCTTGAAGGAAGGGTTTGCTTTCCAATCTCCCCTCGAAACGGGGGTGGTATCAGAGGATTAGAGTGGTATCTGTGATACCCTAATTCAAGAAAGGCTGTTCAGACAGTCTGAGTAGCGACAGGATGGTCTGTTTAACATCTGCAGTGTGTAAGGTTTTACAATAACAATAATAATCGTTATTAGTGTCATAAGTAGACTTAAATTAACACTGCAATGAAGTTACTGTGTAAAGCCCTTAGTCACCACACTCTGGCGCCTGTTCAGATACGCAGAGGGAGAATTCAGAATGTCCAATTCACCTAACAAGCACGTCTTTCGGACTGTGGGAGGAAACCGAAGCACCCGGAGGAAACCCACGCAGACACGGGGAGAACATGCAGACTACACACAAACAGTGACCCAAGCCGGGAATCAAACCTGGGACCCTGCCGTTGTGAAGCAACAGTGCTAACCACTCTGTTACCATGCCACCCCAGGGAATCAGGGAAGAATGAACAAATACTTGGAGCGTTTTGAGTGAATTAGGGAGAGGGAGCACAGATTTATGAAAGGCAAATTGTGTTTGATTAATCTAATTGATGTTTTTGATAAAGTAACAAAGAGTGTTGATGAAGGGAATGTGGTGGAGGGTGTCTTTGAATTTTCAGAAAGTGTTTGCCAAAGTACCACATGAAAGTCTGGTTAACAAAATCAGGACTCATAGAATAGAACAAATAACTAAGAAAAGTACAGCACAGGAACAGGCCCTTCGGCCCTCCAAGCCCGTGCCGACCATGGTGCCCGCCTAAACTAAAATCTTCTACACTTCCTGGGACGTATCCCTCTATTGCCATCCTATTCATGTATTTGTCAAGATGCCTCTTAAATGTCTCTATCACTGCTGCTTCCATCACCTCCTCCGGCAGCGAGTTCCAGGCACCCACCACCCTCTGTGTAAAAAAACTTGCCTCGTACATCTCCTCTAAACCTTGCCCCTCGCACCTTAAACCTATACCCCCTAGTAATTGACCCCTCTGCCCTGGGGAAAAGCCTCTGACTATCCACTCTGTCTATGCCCCTCATAATTTTGTAGACCTCGATCAGGTCGCCCCTCAACCTCCGTAGTTCCAGTGAGAACAAACCAAGTTTATTCAACCGCTCCTCATAACTAAAGCCCTCTATACCAGGCAACATCCTGGTAAATCTCTTCTCCACCCTCTCTAAAGCCTCCACATCCTTCTGGTAGTGTGGCAACCAGAATTGAACACTATACTCCAAGTGTGGCCTAACTAAAGTTCTATACAGCTGCAACATGACTTGCCAATTCTTATACTCAATGCCCCGGCCAATGAAGGCAAGCATGCCGTATGCCTTCTTGACTACCTTCTCCATCTGTGTTGCCCCTTTCAGTGACCTGTGGGCCTGTACACCTCGATCTCTCTGACTGTCAATACTCTTGAGGGTTCTACCATTCACTGTCTATTCCCGAACCTGTATTAGACCTTCCAAAATGCATTACCTCACATTTATCCGGATTAAACTCCATCTGTCATCTCGCTGCCCAAGTCTCCAAGCAATCTAAATCCTGCTGTATCCTCTGACAGTCCTCATCACTATCCGCAATTCCACCAACCTTTGTGTCGTCTACAAACTTACTAATCAGACCAGTTACATTTATCTCCAAATCATTTATATATGCTACAAACAGCAAAGGTCCCAGCACTGAATCCTGCAGAACGCCACTAGTCACAGCCCTCCAATTAGAAAAGCCCTTCCATTGCTACTCTCTGCCTTCTGTGACTTAGCCAGTTCTAGAACATAGAACATAGAACATTACAGCACAGTACGGGCCCTTCAGCCCTCGATGTTGCGCCGACCCGTGAAACCATCTGAAGCCTATCTGACCTACACTATTCCATTTTCATCCATATGTCTATTCAGTGACCACTTAAATGCCCTTAAAGTTGGCGAGTCTACTACTGTTGCAGGCAGGGCGTTCCACACCCCTACTACTCTCTGAGTAAAGAAACTGCCTCTGACATCTGTCCTATATCTACCACCCCTAAATTTAAAGCTATGTCCCCTCGTGTTGGTCATCACCATCCAAGGAAAAACTCTCACTGTCCACCCTATCTAACCCTCTGACTATCTTATATGTCTCTATTAAGTCACTCTCAGCCTTCTCCTCTCTAACGAAAACAACCTCAAGTCCCTGAGCCTTTCCTCGTAAGACCTTCCCTCCATACCAGGCAACATCCTAGTAAATCTCCTCTGAACCCTTTCTAAAGCTTCCACATCCTTCCTATAATGTGGTGACCAGAACTGCACGCAGTACTCCAGGTGCGGCCGCACCAGAGTTATGTACAGCTGCAGCATGACCTCGTGGCTCCGAAACTCAATCCCCCTACTGATAAAGGCTAGCACACCATATGCCTTCTTAACAGCCCTATTAACCTGGGTGGCAACGTTCAGGGATTTATGTACCTGGATGCCGAGATCTCTCTGTTCACCTACACTACCAAGAATCTTGCCATTAGCCCAGTACTCTGCATTCTTGTTACTTCTTCCAAAGTGAACCACCTCACACTTTTCCGCATTAAACTCCATCTGCCACCTCTCAGCCCAGCTCTGCAGCTTATCTATGTCCCTCTGTAACCTATAACATCCTTCAGCATATCCACAACTCCACCGACCTTCGTGTCATCTGCAAATTTACTAACCCATCCTTCTACACACTCTTCCAGGTCATTTATAAAAATGACAAACAGCAGTGGCCCCAAAACAGATCCTTGCGGTACACCACTAGTAACTGAACTCCAGGATGAACATTTGCCATCAACCACCACCCTCTGTCTTCTTTCAGCTAGCCAATTACTGATCCAAACCGCTAAATCACCTTCAATCCCATACTTCCTTATTTTCTGCAATAGCCTACCGTGGGGAACCTTATCAAACGCCTTACTGAAATCCATATACACCACATCAACCGCTTTACCCTGATCCACCTGTTCGGTCACCTTTTCAAAAAACTCAATAAGGTTTGTGAGGCATGACCTACCCTTCACAAAACCGTGTTGACTATCGCTAATCAACTTGTTCTTTTCAAGATGATTATAAACCCTATCTCTTATAACCTTTTCCAACATTTTACCCACAACCAAAGTAAGGCTCACAGGTCTATAATTACCAGGGTTGTCTCTACTCCCCTTCTTGAACAAGGGGACAACATTTGCTATCCTCCAGTCTTCCGGCCTGTCGACAATGACGACATAAAGATCAAGGACAAAGGCTCTGCAATCTCCTCCCTGTATCCACCTTGCCAGCTCACCCTTGATCCCATGTGACTTCACCTTTTGTACCAGTCTACCGTGAGGGACCTTGTCAAAGGCCTTACTGAAGTCCACATAGTCAACATTCACTGCCCTACCTGCATCAATCATCTTTGTGACCTCTTCGAAAAGCTCTATCAAGTTAGTGAGACACAACCTCCCCTTCACAAAACCATGCTGCCTCTCACTAATACGTCCATTTGCTTCCAAATGGGAGTAGATCCTGTCTCGAAGAATTCTCTCCAGTAATTTCCCTACCACTGACGTAAAGCTCATCGGCCTGTAGTTCCCTGGATTATCCTTCTTCAACAATGGAACAACATTGGCTATTCTTCAGTCCTCCAGGACATCACCTGAAGACAGTGAGGATCCAAAAATTTCTGTCAAGGTCTCAGCAATTTCCTCTCTAGCCTCCTTCAGTATTCTGGGGTAGATCCCATCAGGCCTTGGGGACTTATCTACCTTACTATTTTTCAAGACGCCCAACACCTCATCTTTTTGGATCTCAAGGTGACCAAGCTACCTACACACCCTTCTCCAGACTCAACATCCACCAATTCCTTCTCTTTGGTGAATTCATTTAGTGCCTCGCCCACAAGCTCCACACATAGATTCCCTTGCCTATCCTTCAGTGGGCCAACCCTTTCCCTGGCTACCCTCTTGCTTTTTATGTATGAATAGGATGGAACGGGATTCAGATAGAAAAGTGGCTTAATACAGAAAGCAGCAAGTCAGACTGGAGGGTGATGTTCCCTAGGGGTTTGTACTAAGACCCCTGCTTTTCTTGTTATATATAAATGACTTGGATGGAGGATAATATTTCAAAATTTGCTGATGACTCCAAACTTAGAGGAGTGACAGACAGTGATGATGATATCAGTCAATTGCAACAGGACATCGATAGGTTTGTGGAATGGGCAGACTATTGAAGGTCACAATCCTGAAACTTTAAGTCTGTTTCTCGCTCCACAGACTCTGTCAGACCTGCTCAGTATTTCCAGCATTTTCTGTTTTATTTCAGATTTCCAGCACCCACAATATTTTGTTTTTGAACCTGGCTCCGATTCCTGCATGGCCCTTGTTTGTCAGTGAGTAGAATTGCAGTGTTAGAATAACTCAGGGGCCCTGCTGCCAATCAGGAGTCAGCCCAGGGTGTTATTTTATTAATTTGTGTCATGTGGGTGTATTCCCAACCACTAATTGCCCCTCAAGAAGGTGGTGGTGAGCCACTCCCTTGAACCGCTGCAGTCCCTGTCATGTAGGTACACCCACTGTGCTATTAAATAGAACATACATACATACAGTGCAGAAGGAGGCCAATCGGCCCATCGAGTCTGCACCGACCCACTCAAGCACTCACTTCCACCCTATCCCCGTAACCCAATAACCCCTCCTAACCTTTTTGGTCACTAAGGGCAATTTATCATGGCCAATCCACCTAACCTGCACGTCTTTGGACTGTGGGAGGAAACCGGTGCACCCGGAGGAAACCCACGCACACACGGGGAGAACATGCAGACTCCACACAGACAGCGACCCAAGCCGGGAATCGAACCTGGGACCATGGTGTTGTGAAGCCACAGTGCTAACCACTATGCTACCGTGCTGCCCTACTAGGGAAGGAGTTCCAGTATTTTGGCCCAGTGACAGTGAAGGAACGGCGATATATTTCCAAGCCAGTGTGGTGAGCAATGGTGGCCGAAGCAACCCCTGTCAAACTCCTGCCTCACGGGACGGCACGGCGACGGAGCGGTTAGCACTGCTGTCTCACGGAACGGCACGGCGACGGAGCGGTTACCACTGCTGTCTCACGGGACGGCACGGCAACGGAGCGGTTACCACTGCTGCCTCACGGGACGGCACGGCAACGGAGCGGTTACCACTGCTGCCTCACGGGACGGCACGGCGACGGAGCGGTTAGCACTGCTGCCTCACGGGACGGCACGGCGACGGAGCGGTTACCACTGCTGTCTCACGGGACGGCACGGCGACGGAGCGGTTAGCACTGCTGCCTCACGGGACGGCACGGCGACGGAGCGGTTACCACTGCTGCCTCACTGGCTGGCACGGTAACAGAGTGGTTAGCACTGCTGCCTCACGGGCTGGCACAGTGACGGAGTGGTTAGCACTCCTGCCTCATGGGCTGGCACGGTGACGGAGTGGTTAGCACTGCTGCCTCATGGGCTGGCACGGTGACGGAGTGGTTAGCACTGCTGCCTCATGGGCTGGCATGGTGACGGAGTGGTTAGCACTGCTGCCTCATGGGCTGGCGCGTGACAGAGCGGTTAGCACTCCTGCCTCACGGGCTGGCACGGTGACGGAGTGGTTAGCACTGCTGCCTCACGGGCTGGCACGGTGACGGAGTGGTTAGCACTGCTGCCTCATGGGCTGGCGCGTGACAGAGCGGTTAGCACTCCTGCCTCACGGGCTGGCGCGTGACAGAGCGGTTAGCACTCCTGCCTCACGGGCTGGCACGGTGACGGAGTGGTTAGCACTCCTGCCTCACGGGCTGGCACGGTGATGGAGTGGTTAGCACTCCTGTCTCACGGGCTGGCACGGTGACGGAGTGGTTAGCACTCCTGTCTCACGGGCTGGCACGGTGACGGAGTGGTTAGCGCTGCTGCCTCACGGGCTGGCGCGTGACAGAGCGGTTAGCACTCCTGCCTCATGGGATGGCACGGTGACGGAGTGGTTAGCACTCCTGTCTCACGGGCTGGCACGGTGACAGAGTGGTTAGCACTCCTGCCTCATGGGATGGCACGGTGACGGAGTGGTTAGCGCTGCTGCCTCACGGGCTGGCATGGTGACGGAGTGGTTAGCACTCCTGCCTCATGGGATGGCACGGTGACGGAGTGGTTAGCACTCCTGCCTCATGGGATGGCACGGTGACGGAGTGGTTAGCACTCCTGCCTCATGGGATGGCACGGTGACGGAGTGGTTAGCACTGCTGTCTCACGATGCCGAGGACCCGGGTTCGCCGGCCCCGGGTCACTGTCCGTGTTGAGTTTGCAAATTCTCTCAGTGTCTGCGTGGATTTCACCCCCACAACCCAAAGCTGTGCAGGGTCGGTGGATTGGCCACACTAAATTGTCCCTTAATTAGAAAAAAAGAATTGGATACTCTAATTTTTTTTTAAACTGCTGCATATCAAGTAACACTTGCAGAATGTTTTGGCAAGTGAGTTAGAAGGGCCTCGCTTCTTCTCCACACGGACACCTGAACAAACTGTCAGCAAACAGCAGACATACCTTCAGCAAAAACAGAACAGCCCTAATCTCACTCCGGGCAGAAGAGGGAAGAGAGCAGGAACCGCGGATCCTTACCTCGGAATGTAATCCGAATTTGTCTGTCATACTTTCCGTTCAGGTTAGAGATCTTCTTCAGATACAGAACGAGAGACATCCTGACCTTTCAAACTCCGCTGGCAGACTTTTAAAAGTTGTTGTTTTCCTCCTGAGCGGGCAGATCTTGCTCCATTCTCGGGGAATGCAGAATGCTGCCTGGGGTTTGAATTATGTCCCCGCTCTGGCGCTGCCTGGAACGATTCTGCTGAGAACAACTTGCTCAATCGGATTCCAGGTTTATCAGCCAACACCTCCCACACCCAAATCAGTCCCTTCACAATTCATCTTGTGGCGTTTCCGCCCTCCAGCCACAAGTGGAGAAATATTAAGTTCAAGTATTAAAAATAAATAGGTAAATTGCTTCTACTATTATTCCTTTAAATACAAAACACAAATTTACACAAACAACTTTCAGCTCTTACACATCATTCATGTTCCATTCAAACTCCTGAAATCACCTAATGTCTGCCTGAATTTGGGTCTTTCTGACAGAACCTTTATTTCCTTGTTCCATAAATTCCATCAATCGCCACAGGCACTTCATTGTCCAGAATGCCAACTCTGACTTACTGAACTGCCATTAAACTCAGTAAAGAAAGGTTATCACATTCCACATACACATTGGCTGCACAAATAACAAACAACTATCAAGGTGCAGGATTCCATCCTCCTCATTATTTCTGTAGATCAATACGGGGCTGGTTTAGCTCACTGGGCTAAATCGCTGGCTTTTAACGCAGACCAGGCAGGCCAGCAGCACGGTTTGGTTCCCGTACCAGCCTCCCCGGACAGGCGCCGGAATGTGGCGACTAGGGGTGCCTGAAGAACCACGGTCGATTGGATTGGAAGGACCCATTCTATTAGCAGGGAGGGCAGTAAGCAGTGGGTGTGGATTTGGTAATTAGTGACAATTGTCAATCAGAAGCAATTGGTGAAAGGTTTAGAGGGGAGTTTTTAAAAAAAAATTTTTAAACAAATTTTCTCCCAACAGTTAAAGTAAACAAGGTGTAAAACTAAACAGAAACAGAAATCCCCCCAATACAAAGTAATAAATTAATAACTAATAACAATACTTGAAAGAAAAAAAAATAGCAAACACACCGTCGCCAAAACAAACCCCCTTAACAAATACCGAACCCCCCCCCCCCCCCCCACCCACCTCCGGGTTGCTGCTGAGACTGACCACCCTCTACCTCTCCGCCAGGATATCGAGAAAAGGCTGCCACCGCCGGAAGAACCCTTGTACCGACCCCCTCGGGGCAAACTTAATCTTTTCCAGCCTGATGAACCCGGCCATGTCATTGATCCAGGCCTCCGGGCTCAGGGGCTTCGCGTCCCTCCACTGTAAGAGAATCCTACGCCGGGCTATTAGAGACGCAAAGGCCAGTGTACCGGCCTCTCTCGCCTCCTGCACTCCCGGCTCCGATGCTACCCCAAAGATCGCGATCCCCCAGCCCGGCGCCACCCTGGAACCGACCACCTTGGACAAAGTCCCCGCCACCCCCTTCCAAAACCCCTCCAATGCCGGACATGCCCAAAACATGTGGGTGTGGTTCTCCGGGCATCCCGAACACCTCCCACACCTGTCCTCTCCCCCAAAGAACCGGCTCAGCCTGGCCCCAGTCATGTGCACCCAATGCAGCACCTTCAGCTGAATTAAGCTGAGCTGTGCGCAAGAAGAGGACGAATTCACCCTCCCCAGGGCATCCGCCCACGTCCCATCGTCGCTCTCCTCCCCTAGCTCCTCCTTCCACTTCGCTTTCAACTCTTCCACCGAGGGCTCCTCCTCTTCCTGCATCATCTGATAAATTGCCGAGATCCTCCCCTCACCGACCCACGTCCCTGAGAGCACCCTATCCTGCACCCCCCTAGGCAGCAGCAGCGGGAACTCCGCCATCTGCCGCTTAACAAACGCCCTAATCTGCATCTACCTGAAAGCATTCCCAGGGGGGAGACCCCACTGCCCCTCCAACTCCTCTAAAGTCGCAAACTTCCCATCGAGGAAAAGGTCCCCCATCCGCCTGATACCTGCCCTGTGCCAACTCAAAAACCCACCATCTATTCTCCCTGGTGCAAACCGGTGATTGCCCCGTATCGGGGTCCAAACTGAGGCCTTCACTTCCCCCCTGTGCCGCCTCCACTGTCCCCAAATTTTGAGGGGTGCCACCACCACCGGACTCGTGGAATATCTTGCCGGGGGGAGCGGAAGCGGGGCCGTCACCAATGCCTCCAAACTCGTACCCACACAGGACGCCACCTCCAGCCTCTTCAATGCGGCACCCTCCCCCTCCATCACCCACCTGTGAATCATTGCCACATTCGCAGCCCAGTAATACCCACACAGGTTGGGAGCGCCAAACCGCCTACGTCCCATCTTTGCTCCAGGAATACCCTCCTTACTCTCAGGGCCTTCCGCGCCCACACAAACCCCTGAATACTCTTATTCACCCTTTTGAAAAAAGCCTTCGGAATCAATATGGGGAGGCACTGGAAAAGAAACAAAAACATCGGGAGCACCGTCATTTTAATCGACTGGACCCTGCCTGCCAACGAAAGCGGCAGCGCGTCCCCCCTCCTGAACTCTTCCTCCATCTGTTCCACCAGCCTCGAAAAGTTAAGCCTGTGCAGGGCTCCCCAGTTCCTAGCTATCTGGACCCCAAGATATCTAAAGCTTCTCTCCGCCCTCTTCAACGGGAGCTCCCCTATCTCCCTCTCCTGGTCCCCCAGGTGCAGCACAAACAGCTCACTCTTCCACACGTTCAGCTTGTAGCCCGAAAAGTCCCCAAACTCCCCGAGTATCTTCAGCACCTCTGGCATCCCCCCCCCCCCCTGGCCGGATCCGCGATGTACAACAGTAAATCATCTGCGTACAACAACAACCGGTGCTCCTCTCCCCCCGTACAATCCCCCTCCAGTTCTTCGAATCCCTCAGCGCCATGGCCAAGGGCTCAATCGCCAATGCGAAGAGCAGGGGAGACAAGGGGCACCCCTGCCTCGTCCCCCGAGAAAGCCGGAAGTCCTCTGACCTCCTCCCGTTCGTCACCACACTCGCCACTGGGGAGCTGTACAGCAGCCTCACCCAGCTGATGAATCCCTCACCAAACCCAAACCTCCTCAGCACTTCCCACAGGTAACTCCACTCCACCCTGTCAAAAGCTTTCTCCGCATCCATCGATGCTACTATTTCTGCCTCCCCAGCCACCAGCGCCATCATCATAACATTAAGGAGCCGCCGCACATTGACATTCAGCTGCCTCCCCTTCACAAACCCCGTTTGGTCCTCATGGATAACCATCGGGACCACATCTTCCACCCTTCTGGACAGTACCTTTGCCAACAACTTTGCGTCCACGTTAAGGAGCGAGATCGGCCCATAGGACCCACACTGGAGGGGGTCCTTATCCCGCTTCAGGATCAAAGAGATGATTGCCCTAGACATCGTCGGGGGCTGAGCCCCCCCCTCCTCCCTCGCCTCGTTCGGGGTCCTTACAAGCAGCGGGCCCAGCAGATCTGAAAACGTCTTGTAAAATTCCACCGGGAACCCGTCAGGTCCCGGCGCTTTCCCTGTCTACATGCTCCCCAGCGCCTCCATCAGCTCCCCCAACTCGATTGGGGCCCCCAGACCCTCCACCCACTCATCCTCTACTCTTGGGAACTCCAGGCCATCCAGAAAGCGGTCCATTCCACCCGCCTCCCGAGGGGGCACCGCCTGGCACAGCCCCTCGTAAAAGGATCTGAACACCCCAGGTTTAGAGGGGAGTTGAGGAGTAATTCTTTCCACCCGGAGGATGTGAGTTCTGCAATTCGCTGCCTGAAAGAGGGGCAGAGACATAAACCATCATCAATATCTGGGCACTGGTATCGATATTGGGAGAACGGCCCGCAGACTGGTTAAGCACCAACGTCACAGTGATACACAATGAATCATCGTGCTATCAAGCAGTCCTTACTCAACAATAACCTGCTCACTGATGCTCAGTTTGGGTTCCGCCAGGGCTACTTGGTGCCGGATCTCATTACAGCCTCGGTCCAAACATGGATAAAAGATTTGAATTCCAGAGGTGAAATGAAATGAAATGAAAATCGCTTATTGTCACGAGTAGGCTTCAATGAAGTTACTGTGAAAAGTCCCTAGTCGCCACATTACTGCGCCTGTCCGGGGAGGCTGGTACGGGAATCGAACCGTGCTGCTGGCCTGCCTTGGTCTGCTTTAAAAGCCAGCGATTTAGCTGAGTGAGTTAAACCAGCCCCTAAACATGTTGAGGTCCCACCGAACTGTCCCACGGTGAGGTGAAAGTGAATGCCCTTGACATCAATTCTGCAGCGAGTAACTCACCTCCTGACCTCCTAGATCCTGTCACAAGTCAGGAGTGTGATGGAATACTCTCCACTTGCCTGGATGAGTGCAGCTCCAACACCACTCAAGAAGCTTGATACCATCCAGATTGCTCCCCCTTCCACAGACATTCAAACCCTCCACCACTGAAGCACAGTAGCAGCCATGTGTACTATCTACAAGATGCACTGCAGTAAGTCACCAAGGTTCCTCCAACAACACCTTCCAACTCACGACCACTACCATCTAGAAGATACCTGGGAACCCCACCACCTGGAGATTCCCCTCCAAGTCACTCATCATCCTGACTTGAAAATATATCGCTGTTCCTTCACTGTCACTGGAGCAAAATCCTGGAACTCCCTCCCTAACAGCACAGTGGGTGTACATACACCTCATGGACTGCAACAGTTCAAGAAGACAGCTCGCCCCCACCTTCTGAAGGGCAATTAAGGGTGGGTAATGGATACTCCCTGAGCCAGCAAACGCACAACCCACAAATTAAAATAATTAAATAAAAATTAAAATTAAATAAATAAATCGATACTGTGCACACAATTTAACCACTGCTTTGTGCCCGGCATGGATCAGGGCACGCCGGGTAAATAGTGGGAAAGGCCCAAATCAAGATTCGGGCAGGCTCGAACCAGTTTACAACGTACCTGGTCGGCTCCTGATGGCGAGTTCCGGTTCTTACCCAAAAATGGCGAGGATGTCATTAACCCTCATTTGCATTCATTTCAATCTCATTAATGAGAGAATTACTCGACTCCCCAGTGGGAAGTCACACGGGTGTCATTTAGCTCTCCCCTTTAAAACTGTGAAGCTGTGCAATGGCTGCTGAGGGGAACTGAGCAGGTGAGAAGTCATTTCCATATTCCAGCCACGCAGCTCAACAGTTTATTTGAATTCTAGAAATGTCAGCACCATAGAGGCAGCAGCCAACAATCCAACACTAAAGAGCTGGGCATCAGCAGTGGAGAAGTGTGTTGATCAGGGGAAGGCACCTGTGCATGGCCTCCCTGTGGTGATATAACCACTGTAGATATGCGTACTTGCAGTAGGGGGATGTATGGCTGTACCTGTAATACAGGTTCCTCCGGTAAGCCCCTGCCGGCTAGCTCCGCCCACAGGGAGCTTGTATATAAATATGCGTGCGAGTCACTGAGATCCTATTCTACAGCTGCAGCCAGAGGAATAGCATCACACAGCAATAAAGCCTTGGTTGTACATGTCTCGAGTCTTTGTGTGCAATTGTTAGCACCACAATTTATTGCTGTGTGATTTTCCGTACACCATGGACATCAGGATCAAGCCTGACCGTCTGCAGCTGGATCCGCAGTCGCCTCACGCCAGGAAAGACTTCGTTCACTGGCTTGCAGTCTTCGAGGCCTACATCTCTTCAGCGGACCCTCCCCCGACGGAGGCTCAAAAAAGACAACTCCTGTACTCAAGACTTAGCTCCAGTGTCTTTCCGCTAATTTGAGATGCGCCTGACTACACCAGAGCTATGGAACTGCTCAAGGAGAACTATGCACAGTCGATGAACACCCTGTTTGCGAGACATCTACTCTCTACTCGCGTCCAGCAGCCGGGTGAGTCGATTGAGGACTTAGACATAGAACAGTACAGCACAGAACAGGCCCTTCGGCCCTCGATGTTGTGCCGAGCAATGATCACCCTACTCAAACCCACGTATCCACCCTATACCCGTAACCCAACAACTCCCCCCCTTAACCTTACTTTTTTAGGACACTACGGGCAATTTAGCATAGCCAATCCACCTAACCCGCACATCTTTGGACTGTGGGAGGAAACCGGAGCACCCGGAGGAAACCCACGCACACACGGGGAGGACGTGCAGACTCCGCACAGACAGTGACCCAGCCGGGAACCGAACCTGGGACCCTGGAGCTGTGAAGCATTTATGCTAACCACCATGCTACCGTGCTGTCCTCTTCTGGAGAGTCCTTATACCTCTGGTACGAGACTGCGACTGCCGGGCCCTCACAGCCACAGAACACTCTGATTTACTCATGCGCGATGCCTTTGTTACAGGCATTGCATCGGACCCCATCCGGCAACGACTGCTGGAAGGGGCCGCCCTCGACCTCGCGGCTACAAAGACTCTGGTGCTTTCAATGACGGCCGCCTCCCGTAGTGCGCCATCTAACTCCGCTAGCCACTCTGCCCACCCGTCCTACCCCTCGTGGACCCCGCAAACGGCCCCCAGGCCCACCCATCCTAACCCTCGTGGACCCCGTAACTGGCCCCCCCAGCAGCCACCCCCGCGCACTACACCTGCGCTGCAAGCCGCACCCCGCTCCCTGGGGGTCCCCGCTGTTACTTCTGCGGTCAGTAGAACCAACCCCGCCAACGCTGTTCCGGCCCGCACCACGACCTGCAAAGCTTGTGGCAAGAAAGGCCACCTTGCAGCGGTGTGTCAGTCCCGGATGGTTGCCGCTATCGCGCCCCCGTTGCCCCCGTCGCCTCAGCTGATCGCACAATGGGCCCTGCCATCCGCTTTCCCCGACTCCACGTGTGATCAGTGGGCGCCGCCATCTTTCGCCGCCCCCACCACGTGTGCTCCATAGGCGCCGCCATCTTCATCCCCCACCGCCATGTACGTTCCATGGGCGGGGACACGGGTCGCTACCGCTCCTTGTCGGACTCATCAGACTCGACTGCCGATCGCCCGCTACTTGCCTCCGTTACGCTCGGCCAGTCGCGTCCTCGCAACCTGGCACCCTCTTCCACATCGGTGCTGGTCAACGGCCATGTGACCTCCTGCCTCATCGACTCCGGGAGCACCGAGAGCTTCGTCCACCCGGACACGGTAAGGCGCTATTCCCTTGCGGTCCATCCCGCCAACCGGCAGATCTCTCTCGCCTCCGGTTCCCACTCTGTCCCGATCCGGGGCTTCTGCCTGGTTAAACTTACTGTACAGGGCGTGGAATTCGACCGTTTCCGTCTGTACATTCTCCCCAACCTCTGTGCGTTACTCTTACTGGGCCTGGATTTCCAATGCAATCTCCAGAGCCTCACCCTCAAATTCGGCGGACCCCTACCTCCCCTCACCGTTTGCGGCTTTGCGACCCTCAAGGTCGAGCCTCCCTCCCTCTTTGCCAATCTGACCGCAGATTGCAAGCCCATCGCCACCAGGAGCAGACGGTACAGCACCCAGGACAAGGCCTTCATCAGGTCCGAAGTCCAGCGGCTGCTTCGGGTGGGTATCATCGAGGCCAGCAACAGCCCTTGGAGAGCTCAGGTGGTAGTGGTTGAGACCGGGGAGAAGCACAGGATGGTCGTGGACTACAGTCAGACCATCAACCGGTAGACGCAGCTCGACGCGTACCCCCTCCCACGCATATCTGATATGGTCAATCAGATTGCACAGTACCGGGTCTTCTCTACTATTGACCTGAAATCCGCCTACCACCAGCTCCCCATCCATAAATCGGACCATCCCTATACTGCCTTCGAGGCAGACAGTCATCTGTACCAATTCCTTAGGGTTCCCTTTGGCGTCACGAATGGGGGCTCGGTCATTCAGCGAGAAATGGACCGAATGGTTGACCGGTACGGACTGCAGGCCACCTTCCCGTACCTCGACAATGTCACCATCTGCGGCCATGACCAGCAGGACCATGACGCCGACCTTTCTAAATTCCTCCACACTGCATCGCTCCTTAATCTCACGTACAACAAGGAGAAGTACGTGTTCCGCACAGACCACTTAGCCATCTTCGACTACGTAGTCCAAAACGGACTACTGGGGCCCAACCCCGACCGCATGCGCCCCCTCATGGAGCTTCCACTCCCCCACTGCCCCAAGGCCCTCAAACGCTGCCTGTGGTTCTTTTCTTATTACGCCCAGTGGGTCCCACAATACGCGGACAAGGCCCGCCCACTTATCCAGTCCACACATATTCACCTCGCAGCCGAGGCACAACAGGCCTTCGCTCGTATTCGATCTGACATAGCCAAGGCAGGGATGCATGCAGTAGATGAGACACTGCCCTTCCAAGTAGAGAGCGACGCTTCAGATGTCGCCCTTGCCGCCACGCTGAATCAGTCAGGCAGACCCGTGGCATTATTTTCCCGCACCCTCCAAGCCTCCTAAATTCGACATTCGTCTGTTGAAAAGGAGGCCCAGGCAATCGTTGAGGCGGTGCGGCACTGGAGGCATTACCTGGCCGGCAGGAGATTCACTCTCCTCACTGACCAACGGTCGGTAGCCATCATGTGCAACAACACGCAGCGGGGCAAGATCAAGAATGACAAAATCTTGCGGTGGAGAATCGAGCTCTCCACCTTTAACTACGAGATCTTGTATCGCCCTGGCAAGCTCAACGAGCCCCCAGACGCCCTCTCCCGAGGTACATGTGCCAGTGCACAAGTGAACCAGCTCCGTGCCTTGCACGAGAGCCTTTGCCATCCGGGGGTCACTCGCTTGTACTATCTAATCAAAGCCCGCAATCTGCCCTACTCCATTGAGGAAGTACAGACAGTCACCAGAGACCTCCAGGTCTGTGCCGAGTGCAAGCCGCACTTCTAATGGACAGATCGCGCTTTCCTGGTGAAAGCGTCCCGCCCCTTTGAACGCCTCAGCGTGGATTTCAAAGGGCTCCTCCCCTCCACCGACCGCAACACCTACATCCTTAGTGTGGTCGATGAATTTTCTATGTTCCCCTTCGCCATCCCATGCCCGGATATGACGTCTGCCACCGTCATCAAGGCCCTGGATTCCATCTTCGCTCTGTTCGGTTTCCCCGACTACATCCATAGTGACAGGGGATCCTCGTGCATGAGTGATGAGCTGCGTCATTTCCTGCTCAGCACGGGTATCGCCTCCAGCAGGACGACCAGCTACAACCCCCGGGGAAACGGGCAGGTAGAGAGGGAGAACGGGACGGTATGGAGGGCCGTCCAGCTGGCCCTACGGTCCAGGAACCTCCCAGCCGCTTGCTGGCAGCAGGTCCTCCTTGACGCGCTCCATTCCATTCGGTCGCTACTGTGCAGCGCAACTAACAATACACCCCATGAACGTGTTTTTGCCTTCCCTAGGAAGTCTACATCCGGGGTGTCGCTCCCGACTTGGCTCACAACTCCGGGCCCAGTCCTTCTCCGTAGGCATGTCCGGCACCACAAGGCGGAACCCCTGGTGGACAAAGTATGCCTACTCCACACCAACCCTCAGTATGCCTACGTGGAGTTCCCCAACGGCCGCCAGGACACAGTCTCGCTCTGAGACCTGGCTCCCTCAGGTGCCGATCCCATGCCCACACCCCTTTTCCCCCCCGCGCCACCCTCCTTTTCCCCGGCGCCCCCGTATTCATCCCCACCAGATCCATCCCTGCCCACACTGGAGGACACGGAAGATTTTGGCTCGCTCCCGGAGTCATCCCGCCAGCAGCCAGCACCAACACCGCCAGCACCTGCACCATCGTTGCCATCACTGCCTGTTCCGACGTCGCCACCACAGCTACGCCGATCACAGCGGAACGTTCGACCGCCGATTCGGCTCAACCTGTAACCTGCTAACCGGATGGACTCTTGGTTTTCTTTGTTTGAACCCTTTTGTAAATATATCATCCTTTGTATTATAGTTACACGTCACCCCCGCCGGACTCATTTTTTTACAGGGGTGAATGTGGTGATATAACCACTGTAGATATGCGTACCTGCAGTAGGGGGATGTATGGCTGTACCTGTAATACAGGTTCCTCCGGTAAGCCCCTGCCGGCTAGCTCCGCCCACAGGCAGTGTGTGTATAAATATGCGTGTGAGTCACTGAGATCCTATTCTACAGCTGCAGCCGGAGGACTAGCATCACACAGCAATAAAGCCTCGATTGTACATGTCTCGAGTCTTGTGTGCAATTGTTAACGCCACACTCCCTAATGTTCCCGGCAGAGGTCTGGGATCTACGGGCTCCTGATGTGGCCAGGGGTGAGTGTGCAAAGCAAGGTTTTCCAGCACAACTGGCTTGCTGAATGACGCTCTGAGAGATGGTTGTACACGTAAGAGTGTGAGCGGCTTCAGGGATTTGAGGGTCCCGGGATGGAAGCCTTAACTGATTGTCGCTCTATCTCCTTCTCTAATTCCTTACAGATACCAAAATGCTGGTGTCGATCCCGCAGAGGCTGCCCTCGTGTTACTGGTGGCAGCCGAGGCGAGCAGACGCTGGAGAACGCAGTAGCGACACGCAGGCTGGAGACAGCACCGCTTGTGCAGGGGGCTGCCGCAGACCCTGAATACCCGGCCGCCCATCAGGCTGAGGAGGGACCCAGAAGGGGAAGCCAGAAATGGCTCAAGATGTACAGGCATCATTAGTCATTCAATGAGATGACGGACACCATGTGCCGCAGAAGATTCCGTCTCAGGAGAGAGACAGTGCGGCACCTGCGTCAAGTGTGAGGTTATGCACTTTGGAAGGAGAAATGGAGGCATAGACTATTTTCTAAATGGGGAGATACTTAGGAAATCAGAAGCACAAAGGGACTTGGGAGTCCTTGTTCAAGATTCTCTGAAGGTTAACTTGCAGGTTCAGTCGGCAGTTAGGAAGGCAAATGCAATGTTCACATTTATGTTGAGAGGGCTAGAACATAAGAGCAGGGATGTACTTCTGAGGCTGTATAAGGCTCTGGTCAGACCCCATTTGGAGTATTGTGAGCAGTTTTGGGCCCCGTATCTAAGGAAGGATGTGCTGGCCTTGGAAAGGGTCCAGAGGAGGTTCACAAGAATGATCCCTGAAATGAAGAGCTTGTTGTATGAGGAACAGTTGAGGACTCTGGGTCTGTACTCGTTGGTGTTTAGAAGGATGAGGGGGATCTTATTGAAACATACAAGATACTGCGAGGCCTGGATAGAGTGGACGTGGAGAGGATGTTTCCAATTGTCGGAAAAACTAGAACCAGAGGACACCATCTCAGATTAAAGGGACGATCCTTTAAAACGGAGATGAGGAGGAATGTTTTCAGCCAGAGGGTAGTGAATCTGTGGAACACATTGCCGCAGAAGGCTGTGGAGGCCAAATCACTGAGTGTCTTTAAGACAGAGATAGATAGGTTCTTGATCAATAAGGGGATCAGGGGTGATGGGGAGAAGGCAGAAGAATGGCGTTGAGAAAAATATCAGCCATGATTGAATGGCGGAACAGACTCGATGGGCCGAGTGGCCTAATTCTGCTCCTATGGCTTGTGGCCTTCGCAGACTTGACACCCCGTGGAGGAGGACCCCCACTCTCTGTGACCGTGAAGGTCACCCCTTCCCTCAACATTATGTCACTGGTTCAATCCAGGGCTCGAGTGGTGACCTGTGTAGCATTTCACAATCTGCAGCCCAAGGTGCATCCGACAGAGCACAGATGCCCTGTCTGCCCGTGAATCAGTCGCTATCACCTTCCAGCTGGACCAGGCCCACCACGATGCCCAGGCTGTAGGATGCCACGGGTCTGGCAGTGATCGATGGCACTCGTATCGCCCTGCATGCACCAGGGTATCAAGGAGTGCCCTTTATTACCAGGAAGGGGTTCCACTCCCTGAATGTTCAGATCGTGTGCGATCACCACCTCCGGATCATGCACGTCTGTCCCCGCCACCCTGGGAACATGCATGACAGCTACAATCCGGGTCTTCGAGGACCACCCCAGGATTGCGGGTCGGTTCATGGGGGACAAGGGGTACCCGCTGTGGTCAAGGCTGATGACGCCAGTGCGGAGGCTTGAGGTGGATGGAGGCCCATGTTGCCACCAGTGCTGTCACTGCGGGGCGTCAGGCTGCTGAAAATGTGGTTCCGATGCCTGGATCTCTCTGGTGGTGCCCTGCAGTACCCCCCTCAGAGGGTCTCCCACTTTGTGATGGTCTGCTGTGCTCTCTACAACCTGGCACAGCAGCGGGGCGACACCCTGGAGGAGGAGGAGGAGGGACATGTAGAGGAAGCAGACCAGGAGGGTCTGGAGGAGGAGCCCAAGGAGGAGCCGGAGGATGCATTTGATAAGGTTCCCCATGGTAGGCTGATGGAGAAAGTGAAGTCGCATTGGGTTCAGGGTGTACTAGCTAGATGGATAAAGAACTGGCTGGGCAACAGGAGACAGAAAGTAGTAGTGGAAGGGAGTTTCTCAAAATGGAGAACTGTGACCAGTGGGGTACCACAGGGATCCGTACTGGGACCACTGTTGTTTGTGATATACATAAATGATCTGGAGGAAGGTATAGGTGATCTGATTAGCAAGTTTGCAGATGACACTAAGATTGGTGGAGTAGCAGATAGTGAAGGGGACTGTCAGAGAATACGATAGATTGGAGAGTTGGGCGGAGAAATGGCAGATGGAGTTCAATCCGGGCAAATACGAGGTGATGCATTTTGGAAGATCCAATTCAAGAGCGAATTATTTGGTAAATGAAAAAGCCCTGGGGAAAATTTATGCACAGAGAGATCTGGGTGTTCAGGTCCATTGTACCCTGAAGGTACAATAAAGTGGTCAAGAAGGCATACGGCATGCTCTCCTTCTTCGGAAGGGGTATTGAGTACAAGAGTTGGCAGGTCATGTTACAGTTGTATAAGACTTTGGTTCGGCCACATTTGGAATACTGCGTGCAGTTCTGGTCGCCACATTTCCAAAAGGATATGGATGCTTTGGAGAAGGTGCAGAGGAGGTTCACCAGGATGTTGCCTGGTATGGAGGGCACTAGCTATGAAGAGAGGTTGAGTAGATTAGAATTATTTTCATTAGAAAGACGGAGGTTGAGGGGGGACCTCATTGAGGTCTATAAAATCATGAGAGGTATGGACAGGGTGGATAGCAAGAAGCTTTTTCCCAGAGTGGGGGACTCAATTACGAGAGGTCACGAGTTCAAGGTGAGAGGGGAAAAGTTTAAGGGAGATGTGCGTGGAAAGTTCTTTACGCAGAGGGTGGTGGGTGCCTGGAACGCATTGCCGGCAAAGGTGGTAGAGGCGGGCACGACAGCGTCATTTAAGATGTATCTTGACAGATACATGAATGGGCGGGGAGCAGAGGGATACAGATCCTTAGAAAATAGGCTACAGTTTTAGATAGAGGATCTGGCGGTTCCTGTGCTGTAATTTTTCTTTGTTCTTTGATGGAGGACAGGTGGCAGCAATGGCCTGACATGCCCAGAGGACCAGGGAGGCCCTCATCATCTCCAAATTCTCACAGGCTAAGGCTGTGTGCATCAGCTCAACCCCTCCCCACATTTCCCTCCCTCCCCCATCTCTTCTTACCCACTAATCCCCCCTCCTCCCCATCACAACACCCCCTTCCCGACCACCCTGTTGCACCCTCCCAGGCTCTGTGTAACTTCACCCCAGGGTGATGGGCCTGTGTGGGCACTGCCAGCGGGTCACTATACAGGGCAGGAGGGTGATTAAATAAAAATCGCTTATTGTCACAAGTAGGCTTCAAATGAAGTTACCGTGAAAAGCCCCTATTCCGGCGCCTATTTGGGGAGGCTGGTACGGGAATTGAACCCGCACTGCTGGCCTGACTTGCCTGCTTTAAAAGCCAGCTATTTATCCCTGTGCTAAACCAGCCCCTGCATATGCTAAACCAACCCCCATGATGACCACTTGCTGTGGGGAAAGCTCTGGTGTCCCTCAGTTTCTGACTCCTGTCTCTCTGCTGACAGCGCCTCACACCCATCCTCTGAACGGGGTCTGCACGGGGGTCTTTGATATTGGACCACTGTACCCAGGTGGTGGGGGTGGGTGTGGGTGGGGGGAGGACAACAGGGGTGGGTGTGCAGGCATGCCCGCTGTGAAGATATTAACGACAGAGGTTTCACATGAATCAGGTTTCAATAGTGAACATTCGACATTTATATTCCCCATAACTACAGATAGTGACCCCCCCCCCCCCACCTCACTCCAGTGTCCACTCAGTGCTCCTCAATTTCCACGCCCTGTGGCCTTTGATACCCTTGGTGGACGTCCTGTGGGGGACCTGGAGCCGGAGGGCCCCAACCAACTTACCGGTGTCACAGGCATTACCATGCCACCCTATTCTGCCCGCTGCCCTTGAGATGCACCGTCATCTCCTTGGTGGCAGGCCCTAGGTTGGCCTCCAGCACTTCATCCTCCCTGACGGTGCCCATAGGGCCTTGGGACTCCATGGGATGAGGGGCAGCTGGAGTGAGCTCCAGAGACCTCTGAGTCATCTGGCTCTGCCAGTCCTGGCGGCTTCCCATTGTCTGCATCATGGTGTCGACACCCTCAACGATGCTCCTCAGTGACTGGGCCACACTCTGCAGCTCCCCGTCAATGTCCGCCTGCATCTGGTACATGTCCCTCTGTGACTGGGACCTGATGGCGAGACCCTCAACCATAGTCGTCAAAGACTGAGCCATGCCTCAGTCTTAAGGACCTCACGGTAGCATGGTGGTTAGCATCAATGCTTCACAGCTCCAGGGTCCCAGGTTCGATTCCCGGCTGGGTCACTGTCTGTGTGGAGTCTGCACGTCCTCCCCGTGTCTGCGTGGGTTTCCTCCGGGTGCTCCGGTTTCCTCCCACAGTCCAAAGATGTGCGGGTTAGGTGGATTGGCCATGCTAAATTGCCCGTAGTGTAAGGTTAATGGGGGGATTGTTGGGTTACGGGTATACGGGTTACGTGGGTTTAAGTGGGGTGATCATTGTTCGGCACAACATCGAGGGCCGAAGGGCCTGGTCTGTGCTGTACTGTTCTATGTTCTATGTTCTATGCCTTGGGCCACTCAAGACATTGACCTCGTGATCCAAGCTTTCCATAGCAGATGCCACCCTAGCAGTGTTGGTCTCAGTGCCATGCATTGTCGGCAACATCTCCTGTTCCCAAAGGCTTTGGTACTCCTCCAATCGGCTACACAGTCACTGGAATGTTGCTGAAACCGCCTCCTGAATCTCACGGCTCCAGCCCATCTATCATCTGCTTCAACTCTGGGAGAACCTTGTCCAGAGACTCGGCATCTGACTGGGACACAGCTGGAAATGGTGCTCACATGCTAGAGGGGTATTGAGCGGGGGGGGGGGGGGGGGGGAAGGGGGGTGGTTCGAGCACAGAGTTTCTCTGTCCGTAGATGGCCTCCTGTTGTACATTTCAGACCCGGTTGTGAGCTTCGATAGGATCATGGGGATTCTGGTAGAGTTTGGCCGTTTTTCAGGGTGTAAGCCGAGGTGTTCCCAATTAATGCACAGGGACAGGAGAGGAAGTTTGGGGAATTTCCGTTTCGGGTGGTGAGGACAAGCTTTTATTATCTCGGGATACAGGTGGCGCGGGGTTGGGCCCAGCTGCATAAGTTGAACCGGGACTGGCAGAGCGGTTGGTGGAGGGAATGAAGGCAGACTTCGAGAGGTGGAACATGCTGTCATTATCTTTGGTGGGGCGTGTCTGGATGGTGAAAAAGACAGTGCTGTCGAAGTTTTTGTTTATCTTTCAGATCCTCCCAATTTTTATTCCTCAGTTCCTTTTTTGGAAGGTGACTGGGATGATTTTGAGGTTTGTGTGGGCAGGGCAGGCTCCGCGGGTGAGGAGGGTGTTCTTGGAGAGGGAGCGATAGAGGGCGGGGGCGAAGGAGGGGTCGGCATTGCTGAGCTTGTTGAATTACTACTGGCCAGCAAACATTGCAACAGTGATGGAATGGGCGGTGGAGGAGGGGGTCATCTTGGGGGCGAATGGAGGCGCCCTCTGAGTTTGAGGGCACTGTTGTTGGCAGCCCTTCAGTTCTTGCCTGGAAGGGATGTCGCTGTGGGCACCGATTTGTGATAATCACAGGTTTCGCCGGTAGGATTGGATGCGAGGTTCTGGGAGTAGCGGCAAGTGTGAATAGAGTTTTTCAGGGATTTGTTCGTGGAGTAAAGTTTGCAGACCTGGAAGAGATTGAGGAGATGTACCAGTTACCAAAGGAGAATAGGTTCAGGTATCTGCAGGTTAGGAACTTTATTAGGAAGGAGGTGTCATCCTTTCCGATGCTGCCACCCCCGGTGCTTCAGGATAAGCGTCACTCGAGGACGAAATTGGGGAGGGTGGGGTTGCGGACATGCTTCGGGAGCTGATGAAGAGGGGAGAGAGCTTCCGTGAAGGAGGTTAGGCACACGTGGGAGGAGTTAGGAAGGGAGTTGGGGCCGGAGTGCGGAGACAAGCTCTGCGGAGGGTGAATGAGTCCTCGTCGTGCGCGAGGTTAAGTCTCATCCAATTTAAGGTGGTTGCATAGAGCCCACATGATGGTGTCCAGGATGGGTCGGTTCTATTCGGGGGTGGAGGGTATGTGTGGGCAGTGTGCGGGGCGGGGGGTGGGGGTGCTGATGAACCATTCAGGGGGTGGAGGAGGGATTCACCTTGAGGTGGAAGCTATTTATAGACTTCTTGAAGGAGTATTCAGTCATCAGTGGGAGGTGGGGAGGTGGGGGGGGGGGGGGGTTTATTTTTTGTTTGGGGGGGGGATAGGTTGAAAAAGGGAGGTGGGTACCGTGCAGCAGGGGGGTGAATGTGGGCGGGGTTGGGGGCGATGCCGGGCTGGAGGGGTACTGTTTTGTTACCAGTTGCCGCAGTTGGCTTTTGTACTTTTTGTGAATATGTATGTATTAAAAATGTCTGCAATAAAATGTTTTAAAAATAACAGATCAGGGAGGGTACTGTGATGTACTTGAACAACTTAACATTGAGATAGAGGAGGTATTAATGGGCCTAAAAGTGGTTAAATCCCCAGGGCCAGATGAGATGTATCCCAGTTGCTGTGGTGGGGGGGGGGGGGGGGGGGGGGGGGGGCAAGGGAGGAGACTGCAGAGGCTTTGACAAAAACATTCAAATCTTCTCCGGTCAGAGGAGAGGTACCAGAGTACTGGAGGAAGCTAATGTTGTGCCATTATTCTAGAAGGGAAGTATGGATGAACCAGGCAATTACAGGTCAGTGAGTCTAACTTCAGTGGTAGGGAAATAATTCTGAGGGACAGAATTAAACTCCACTTGGAGAGGGTAGGATTAATCAAGGATAGTCAGCATGGTTTTTGTTATATTACCATGACTGGTAATGTGTTGTATTCTTTGTCTTTTACTCCAGAATTTCACCAGGCTTGTAGATCAGATGGAGGAGGAGTTCAAGAGGTGGGACATGTTGCCATTGTCGTTGGCGGGGAGGGTGCAGTCCGTCAAAATGACGGTGCTTCCGAGGTTCTTGTTCCTCTTTCAGTGCCTACCCATCTTCATCCCCAGGGCCTTCTTTAGGAGAGTGACTAGCAGTATCTTGAGCTTTGTGTGGGCACATGGGACTCCGAGAGTGAAGAGGGTTTTCCTGGAGCGAGGGAGGGCTAGAGGCGGGCTGGCGCTGCCCAACCTTTTGGGGTACTATTGGGCGGCCAATGTGTCAATGGTGTGTAAATGGGTGATGGAGGGGGGGAGGGGCGGCGTGGAAAAGAATGGAGATGGCGTCATGTAGAGGTACGAGCCTGGGTGCCGTGGTAACGGCGCCGTTGCCGCTCTCCCCTAAGAGGTATACCACGAGCCCGGTGGTGGCGGCGACCCTAAGAATCTGGGGACAGTGGAGACGGCATAGGGGGGAAACAGGGGGCTCGATGGAGGCTCCATTAGGTGGAAATCATCGGTTCATCCCGGGGAACAAGGATGGGGGATTTAGGGGGTGGCAAAGGGTGGGCATCAGTAAATTGAGGGACCTGTTTATTAGCGGGAGGTTTACGGGCCTGGGGGAACTGGAAGATAAATTTGGGCTTCCCCAAGGGAACATGTTCAGATACTTGCAGGTAAAGGCGTTTGCTAGGCGACAGGTAGAGGGATTCCCTTTGCTGCCCTCGCGGGGGACGATGGACAGAGTGCTTTCGGGGGTGTGGGTCGGAGAGGGGAAGGTGTCTGACATCTATAAGGTAATATAAGGTAATGCAGTAGATAACGGGGAGCCGATGGATGTGGTATATCTGGATTTCCAGAAAGCCTTTGACAAGGTGCCACACAAAAGGTTGCTGCATAAGATAAAGATGCATGGCATTAAGGGTAAAGTAGTAGCATGGATAGAGGATTGGTTAATTAATAGAAAGCAAAGAGTTGGGATTAATGGGTGTTTCTCTGGTTGGCAATCAGTAGCTAGTGGTGTCCCTCAAGGATCCGTGTTGGGCCCACAATTGTTCACAATTTACATTGATGATTTGGAGTTGGGGACCAAGGGCAATGTGTCCAAGTTTGCAGATGACACTAAGATGATTGGTAAAGCGAAAAGTGCAGAGGATACTGGAAGTCTGCAGAGGGATTTGGATAGGTTAAGTGAATGGGCTCGGGTCTGGCAGATGGAATACAATGTTGACAAATGTGAGGTTATCCATTTTGGTAGGAATAACAGCAAACGGGATTATTATTTAAACGATAAAATATTAAAGCATGCCGCTGTTCAGAGAGACTTGGATGTGCTAGTGCATGAGTCACAGAAGGTTGGTTTACAAGTGCAACAGGTGATTAAGAAGGCAAATGGAATTTTGTCCTTCATTGCTAGAGGGATGGAGTTTAAGACTAGGGAGGTTATGTTGCAATTGTATAAGGTGTTAGTGCGGCCACACCTGGAGTATTGTGTTCAGTTTTGGTCTCCTTACTTGAGAAAGGACGTACTGGCGCTGGAGGGTGTGCAGAGGAGATTCACTAGGTTAATCCCAGAGCTGAAGGGGTTGGATTATGAGTAGAGGTTGAGTAGACTGGGACTATACTCGTTGGAATTTAGAAGGATGAGGGGGGATCTTATAGAAACATTTAAAATTATGAAGGGAATAGATAGGATAGATGCGGGCAGGTTGTTTCCACTGGCGGGTGACAGCAGGACTAGGGGGCATAGCCTCAAAATAAGGAGAAGTAGATTTAGGACTGAGTTTAGGAGGAACTTCTTCACCCAAAGGGTTGTGAATCTATGGAATTCCTTGCCCAGTGAAGCAGTTGAGGCTCCTTCATTACATGTTTTTAAGGTAAAGATAGATAGTTTTTTGAAGAATAAAGGGATTAAGGGTTATGGTGTTCGGGCCGGAAAGTGGAGCTGAGTCCACAAAAGATCAGCCATGATCTAATTGAATGGCGGAGCAGGCTCGAGGGGCCAGATGGCCTACTCCTGCTCCTAGTTCTTATGTAATGCAGGAGGTGGAGGAGTCGTCAGTGGAGGAGCTGAAGGCTAAATGGGAGGGGGAACTTGGGGAGCAGATAGAGGACGGGACTTGGGCGGATGCCTTGGAGAGAGTCAACTCTTCCTCTTCATGTGCGAGGCTTAGTCTCACCCAATTTAAGGTGCTGCACCGGGCCCACATGTCCGGGACTAGGATGAGTAGGTTCTTTGGGGGTGAGGACAGGTGCACCAGATGTTCGGGGAGTCCAGCGAATCATGCCCATATGTTCTGGGCATGCCCAGCACTGGAAGAATTTTGGAAGGGGGTGGCGGGGACGGTGTCGAGGGTGGTTGGATCCAGGGTCAAACCAGGGTGGGGACTCACGATTTTCGGAGTTGTGGTGGAGCCGGGAGTGCAGGAGGCGAAAGAGGCCGGTGTCCTGGCCTTTGCGTCCCTAGTAGCCCGGCGGAGGATCTTGCTGCAGTGGAAGGGTGCGAGGCCCCCAAGTGTGGAGACCTGGGTCAATGACATGGCGGGATTTATAAAGTTAGAAAGGGTCAAATTTGCCCTGAGAGGATCAGTACAAGGGTTCTATAAACGGTGGCAGCCTTTTCTGGACTTCCTGGCTCAAAGATAGGTATCTTGGTCAATAGCAGCAGCAACCCGGGGGGGAGGGGACGAGGGGGGGTGTTCCTTACTGTAGTTTCTATTTTTTTTTGCTGCGGTTATGTAACTTAACATTGTGTTAATTTAAGTTGTTGTTAATATGTTGGGTTGTTCATTGAGGAGGGGCGAAGGTTCATGATTGTTGTCATTACTGTTATTGTTGGTATTTTAGTATGGTTTGATGTTGTTGTATAAATTCAAAATTTTTCAATAAAAATTATTTTAAAAATAGATAAAGCAGCTGCAGATGGTTGGGCCGAGGATACTATCCTGAGGAACTCTTGCAGTGATGTCCTGGGACGGAGATGATTGACCTGCAATAACGGTGGCACAGTGGTTAGCACTGCTGCCTCACAGCTTCAAGAACCCGGGTTCAATTCTGTCCTCGTGTGACTGTGTGGAGTCTGCACGTTCTTCCCGTGTCGCGTGGGTTTCCTCTGGGTGCTCCGGTTTCCTCCCACAGTCCGAAGATGTGCAAGTTAGGTGGATTGGCCATGAAAAATTGTCCTTAATGTCCAAAAGGTTAGGTGGGGTTACTGGGTTACGGGGATAGGGTGGAGGCGTGGGCTTCAGTTGGGTGCTCTTTCCAAGGGTCGGTGATGACTCGATGGGCCGAACGGCCTCCTTCTGCACTGTAAATTCTATGATTCTATTGTACTGGGTGTAACTCCAACCTTTGGAGTTTCTGCCCTTTTTCCCATTGACTCCAGTTTAGCTCGAGCTGGTTGATGTCACACTCAGTCAAATAATGCAATGATGACAAAGGCAGTCACTCTCACCTCACCTCTGGCATTCAGCCCTTTGGTTGGATTTGTCCTATTTCTTGTGTACAGGACATACCTGGAAAATTTTCCACATTGCCGGGTAGATGCCAGTGCTGTAGCTGTACTAGAACAGCTTGGCTAGGGGCACCCATTTTCTCCTGCAGAATATCAGCACCTTGTATCAACTTTCCCATTGTCATCATTATGAAGCCATGATGTAGAGATGCCGGCGTTGGACGGGGGTGAGCACAGGAAGAAGTCTTACAACAGGTTAAAGTCCAACAGGTTTGTCTCGAATCACTAGCTTTCAGAGCACAGCTCCTTCCTCAAGTGAATGAAGTGGGTTCCAGAAACATATATATAAAGTCAATGATGCAAGACGATCATTATGAAGAGCATCAATAACTGAACCATAACACGGCTATGGTTGAAGCAGTCTTTGCATGCGCTTCCCACCTAGTGTCAGAGAGATGTTTTGCAGCAGTGAAATCAGGACCCAAAAATAGTTAGAGTACTAAAATGGTTAGAGTACTGTGCTGTGTTTTGCAAAGGCAGAGAAGAATGTGTATGTTTTTTGCTCAAGAGCAAACTGCATCCAGGCAGCAATCAACTGATTGATTCAGTAAATATCCAGCATGTCGAATATATATAGGTTACTTTATTTTCTCCGGAGATTTTTTGCTGAATGCCATTATACCTTCCGCCATGTTAGTTGCATTGTAATATGACTGTCTTCTGCACTTACTGAAGTCAACTTTCCAGTCATTGCCTGGGTAATCCAGCACCGTTTGGCCATACTTTCACCATTATGATTTTCTACTTCAAGGGAAGCTTGAAAACATTCAATGGCAAAACCATCATCGGGTAACACATATCTTACCATAAGACTATAAGATATAGGAGCAGAATTAGGCCACTTAGCCCATCGAGTTTACTCCGCCATTTAATCATGGCTGATATTTTCTCATCCCCATTCTCCTGCCTTCTCCCCATAACCCCTGATCCCCTTATTAATCAAGAACCTATCTATCTCTGTCTTAAAGACACTCAGTAATTTGGCCTTCACAGCCTTCTGCGGCAAAGAGTCCCACAGATTCATCACCCTCTGGCTGAAGAAATTCCTCCTCATCTCTGTTTTAAAGGATCGTCCCTTTAGTCTGCGATAACAGTTAGCTGGTCAACATGTGAAAGATCTGATGTAGAGTGAACAGACAAACTCAAGTATATTATCAAGTGATCCAAAATAGATCCTTACCTTTTCAGCTATAGGCTAAATGAGTTCATCACATATTGTTTGAGACAAGAATGAAGGCTTCCCACATCCACTGCTTTCATAATATTGGCTGGCAAGAAATGGATCAAATTTAGCAATTAGTTCTATCAAGCTAATAAAGTTCTCATTATGTCACAAGCCAAACATTTCATTGCCTTCCCTAAAAACTAGCCCACACTCTGTTAATGTGCATATAACCACAGTAACATGCCTCCAGTGCACTTGATCCTTCTTGATCTGTTCCTTCAGGTGTGAAACCAAGATTGACCCATGTTGCCCCCTCAGATATGTAAGCAAAGCTCATCTATGATACTCAAGAGTCCTCATGATTTTGAATTCCAACAGGAGTTTGCTTTCATTAAACCTATCACTGGCCAGTGCTGTCAATGATGTTGAGAAGAGTTTGCAGACAAAGCAGTGAACACAGCCAGTTGTTGGAGTATACTAGCCACTCAGTAACGTTTGTCGCATGAACCAGACCCGTCGAATGATATCTAATTTGGTTTTTGATTGACAGCTTTGATTGAACAAATGGGCCTCATTCCAATGTTGACACTGAGGGATCTTTCTGTGTCCAGAATGAAATATGCTCCTCAATCAAGGCACCCCAGAGACCAAGGTCACTGGTCATTTGTATATCTATTTCCTTCAGTGGAGATTTCAGGCTCTGTAATATTCGCAGTCACGGTCACACCCACATTACATATCTCGATGCTGGTGGTTGCTGTGGGCCAGGCTGGCTTCCGAGTAGGAGGTCCCCCCTTTTCTTTAATAAATGTTTTTATTGGTTTTCACAGTTTACGTTACATATTTCAGTTCAAACGTTGAGCTACCGGGTCGTACCCGGGTGTTGTATGTTACAAAGGCAATCAAGGTGTGGTTGTGTTTATAAAAGACAAAAAATTAAAAAGCCAACAGTACAAACAAACATTTGCCTGTTTTGTTTCCCTTCCGTGGCACTGGGCCCGTTGAGCTGGGCTGCCTCAGTTGCCCTGCCTGTTGTTGGCCCTGGCTTGTGTTTCCCCACTTGCTGCTGCCTCCCTCTGGTCCTCCGCTTGCCCTTCGCTCTGTCCCCTGCAGCTGTTCCCCTTCTCCTTCCTATGGGATTTTGCCTTCCTCCCCACTTCTCCTTCCCCCTCTCCCATTCCCGTTACTATCTGTGGCTGATCTGTGCCCCCCTCTCCCTCCCACTATTGGCTACAAACAGGTTTTGAAACAAGTTGGTGAATGGTTCCCACGTTTTGTGGAACCCTCTTCTGATCCTCGGATGGTGAATTTGATTTTCTCCAGTTGGAGAAATTCCGATAGGTCGGACAGTCAGTCTGCAGCTTTGGGTAGTGCTGCTGATTGCCAGTCGAGCAGGATTCTCCGGCGGGCGATTAAAGAGGCAAGGGCGTCGGCCCCATTTCCCCATGAAGAGTTCTGGCTGGTCCGATACACAGAAGACTGCCACTCACGGGTACGGCTCCACCCTCACCCCCACAACCTTGGACACGGCCTTGAAGAAGGCTGTCCAGAACCCGACAAGTCTGGGGCAGGCCCAGAACATGTGCGTGTGGTTGGCCAGGCCTCACTGGCATCGCTCACATTTGTTCTCCACCTGCGGGAAGAACCTGCTCATTCGGGTTCTGGTTAAGTGGGCTCTGTGCACCACTTTCAGCAGAATTAGGCTCAGCCTTGCACATGTGGAGGTGGAATTTGTCCTGCTCAGTGCTTCGCTCCAGAGTCCCCCACCCTATTCCTATCCCTAGTTCTTCCTCCCATTTTCCCTTGTCTCATCCAGGGGGGAACATGTATCCTCTAACAGTCCCCCATATAGGTCCCCGCAGATTCCCCTTCCCTAAATCACCCGCATTCAACAGCTCCTCTATCAGTGAGTGCCTCGGCTTCAGTGGGTATGTTGCTGCTTCTTTACGGAAGAAGTTTTTGATTTGTAAGTGTCATAGTTCACTCCCTTCGGGCAGTTGAAACCTTCTGTCAGCTCCTTTAACATCGCTAGTCTGTCATCCGTGTAAAAGTCTCTAACTGTAAGTGCCCGCCCCCCGTCTTCTCTCTTCTCTGGCTGGCGTGAAGCAGTGATTGTTGCCGATGGGGAGCTATGCTGGACATTTCGGTCAGGCCGAAGTGTTGCCTTAGCTGGTTCCATGGTCAGAGCTTGGCCACTGGCTTGTAGAGTGCTTGGCTGGCGGAGATGGGTGTTGCTGTGACAAGGGCCCAGAGAGACATCCCTATCCAGGAACTCTCCTCCATCCTGACCCATTCTGCTTCCGGCTCCCTTACCCATCCTCTGACTCTTTCCGCTGTGGCCGGCCAGTGGTAGTATTGCAGGTTTGGGAGGGCCAGCCTCCCATGCGTTTTCTCTGCAGGACCTTTTTGGGGATCCTTGGATCCCCCACCTCCACCCCACCATCACCCCCACCAAATGCCACGACCATTTTGTCAACTGTATCAAAAAAGGCCTTGGCGATGAAGATCGGTATGGATCTGACCAGGAAGAGGAACCCAGACAGTACGTTCATCTTGATCGTCTGCACCCACCCCGCCAGGTAGAGTGGGAACGTGTCCCACGGTAGTGGCACGGTAGCAGTGGTTAGCATTGATGCTTCACAGCTCCAGGGCCCCAATTACCATTCCCAGCTTGGGTCACTATCTGTGTGGAATCTGCACGTTCTCCACACAGGCTCGAAGGGCCAAAAGGCTTCCTTCTGCTCCTATCTTCTATGTATCTATGTAGGCTTGCAGAAAACAGAAAAACTGAGTGCAAAAGCCACTATAATTACGTGACGAGAAAAAGACTGGCAAAGACAAATGTAGGTCCCTTACAGTTAGAATCAGGTGAATTCATAATGGGCAACAAAGATGGCAGACCAGTTGAACAAATACTTTGGATCTGTCTTCACTAAGGAGGACAGAAACAACCTTTCGGAAATTCGGGACGGCATGAAGGAGAAACTGAAGGAAATCCTTGAGGCAGGAAATTGCATTGAGGAAATTCATGGGATTACAACCCGATAAGTCCCCAGAGTACTTAAGGAAGTGGCCCTAGAAATAGTGGACACATTGGTGATCATTTTCCAGCATTCTATAGACACTGGAAGAGTTCCAATAGATTGGAGGGTAGCTAATATAACTCCATTTTTTAAAAAAGGAAAGAGAAAACAGGGAATTATAGACCGGTTAGCCAAACATCGGTGGTGGGTAAAATGCTGGAGTCAATTATTAAGGATGAAATAACTGAGCATTTGGAAAGCAGGGACAGGTTGGGTCCAAGTCGGCATGGATTCACTAAATAGAAATCATGCTCGACAAATCTTTTGGAACTTTTGAGAATGTGACCAATAGAGTGTACAAGGGTGAACCAGTCGATGTTGTGTATCTGGACTTTCAAGAAGCTTTTGACAAGGTCCCACACAAGATATTATTCAGCAAATTTAAAGCTCATGGTATTGGGGGTAATGTATTGACGCAGATAGAGAACTGGTTGGCAGACAGAAAGCAGAGTGGGAATAAACAGGTTCTTTCAGAGTGGCAGGCAGTGACTAGTGGGGTACCGCAGGGTTCAGTGCTGGGACCCAGCTGTTTGCAATATACATTAATAATTTGAATGAAGGAATTGCACGCAATACCTCCAAATTTACAGACGACATTAAGCTGGGTGGCAGAGTGCTGTGAGGAGGATGCAAAGAGGCTGCAGGGTGACTTGGACAGGCGGGCTGAGTGGGCAAATATTTGTTAGACCGCTTGACGGCTCTGGAGCTGAGGATGGACTCACTTTGGAGCATCCGCGATGCTGAGGAGGTCGTGGATAGCACGTTTAACGGGTTGGTCACACCGCAGATGAAAGTTACTGAGGGAGATAGCAAATGGGTGACCAAGAGACAGAGCAAGAGTAGGAAGGCAGTGCAGGTGTTCCCTGCGGTCATCTCCCTGCAAAACAGATATACCGCTTTGGATACTGTTGGGGGACATGGCTCACCAGGGGAAAGCAGCAGCAAGGTTCATGGCACCGTAGCTGGCTCTGCTGCACAGCAGAGCAGGAAGAAAAATGGCAGGGCTATAGTGATAGGGGACTCGATCATAAGGGGAATAGACAGGCGGTTCTGTGGACGCAATCGAGACTCCAGGATGGTATGTTGCCTCCCTGGTGCAAGGGTCAAAGATGTCTCGGAGCGGCTGCAGGACATTCTTGGGGGGAGGGGGGGGGGGGGGTGTGAACAGCCAGCTGTCGTGGTGCACATAGGCACCAACGATATAGGTAAAAAACGGGATGAGGTCCTACAAGCGGAATTCAGGGAGTTAGGAGTTAAACTAAAAAGTAGGACCACAAAGGTAGTAATCTCAGGATTGCTGCCAGTGCCACGAGCTAGTCAGAGTAGGAATGTCAGGATAGATAGGATGAATGCGTGGCTCGAGAGATGGTGCAAGAGGGAGGGATTCAAATTCCTGGGGCATTGGGACCGGTTCTGGGGGAGGTGGGACCTGTACAAACCGGACGGTCTGCACCTGGGCAGGGCTGGAACCGGTGTTTGCTAGAGCTGTTGGGGAGGGTTTAAACTAATGTGGCAGGGGGATGGGAACTGATGCAGGAAGTTGGAAGGTAGTAAAACAGGGACAGAAGCAAAAGGAAGTAAGGGGAAAAATGCAAGGCAGAGAAGACATAGTCAAAAATCAAAAAGGGCTACAGTACAAGGTACAGTGACTGAGGGGAGCTCAGTGAATAGGCCCAGTAATACTAAAAGGAATAAAACTGGAGATGTTAAGATTCAAAACAGAGGTAAAAAAACCAACATAAGTGTACTTTACCTGAATGCTCGTAGTATTCGGAATAAAGTAAATGAGTTGATGGCACAAATCATCGTGAATGACTATGATTTAATGGCCATTACTGAAACATGGTTAAAGGATGGTCACGACTGGGAGTTAAATATCTGAGGGTATCAAACTATTCGGAAGGACAGAGTGGATGGTAAGGGAGGTGGTGTTGCTCTGTTATTTAAGGATGACATCCGGGCAATAGTAAGGGATGACATCGGTGCTATGGAGGATAAGGTTGAATCCATTTGGGTGGAAATCAGGAATAGTAAGGCGAAAAAGTCACTGATAGGAGTAGTCTATCGGCCACCAAGTAGTAACATAATGGTGGGGCAGGCAATAAACAAAGAAATAACTGATGCATGTAGAAATGGCACAGCAGTTATCATGGGGGATTTTAATCTACATGTCGATTGTGTCTTCACAGTGGAAGACACAAATAACATGCCAGCGACTGATAGAAATGAGGCTATCACAGGGGAGGACCTTGAGAGGATTGTTATCACTAAGGAGGGAGTGATGGGCATGCTAATGGGGCTAAAGGTAGACAAGTCTCCTGGCCCTGATGGAATGCATCCCAGAGTGCTAAAAGAGATGGCTAGGGAAATTGCAGATGCACTAGTGATAATTTACCGAAATTCACTAGACTCTGGGGTGGTCCCGGTGGATTGGAAATTAGCAAACGTGACGCCACTGTTTAAAAAAGGAGGTAGGCAGAAAGCAGGAAATTATAGGCCAGCGAGCTTAACTTCGGTAGTAGGGAAGATGCTGGAATCTATCAAGGAAGAAATAGTGAGGCATCTGGATAGAAATTGTCCCATTGGGCAGACGCAGCACGGGTTCGTAAAGGGCAGGTCATGCCTAACTAATTTAGTGGAATTTTTTGAGGACATTACCAGTGCAGTAGATAACGGGGAGCCGATGGATGTGGTATATCTGGATTTCCAGAAAGCCTTTGACAAGGTGCCACACAAAAGGTTGCTGCATAAGATAAAGATGCATGGCATTAAGGGTAAAGTAGTAGCATGGATAGAGGATTGGTTAATTAATAGAAAGCAGAGAGTTGGGATAAATGGGTGTTTCTCTGGTTGGCAATCAGTAGCTAGTGGTGTCCCTCAGGGATCCGTGTTGGGCCCACAATTGTTCACAATTTACATAGATGATTTGGAGTTGGGGACCAAGGGCAATGTGTCCAAGTTTGCAGATGACACTAAGATGAGTGGTAAAGCGAAAAGTGCAGAGGATACTGGAAGTCTGCAGAGGGATTTGGATAGGTTAAGTGAATGGGCTAGGGTCTGGCAGATGGAATACAATGTTGACAAATGTGAGCTTATCCATTTTGGTAGGAATAACAGCAAACGGGATTATTATTTAAACGATAAAATATTAAAGCATGCCGCTGTTCAGAGAGACTTGGATGTGCTAGTGCATGAGTCACAGAAGGTTGGTTTACAAGTGCAACAGGTGATTAAGAAGGCAAATGGAATTTTGTCCTTCATTGCTAGAGGGATGGAGTTTAAGACTAGGGAGGTTATGTTGCAATTGTATAAGGTGTTAGTGCGGCCACACCTGGAGTATTGTGTTCAGTTTTGGTCTCCTTACTTGAGAAAGGACGTACTGGCGCTGGAGGGTGTGCAGAGGAGATTCACTAGGTTAATCCCAGAGCTGAAGGGGTTGGATTATGAGGAGAGGTTGAGTAGACTGGGACTGTACTCGTTGGAATTTAGAAGGATGAGGGGAGATCTTATAGAAACATTTAAAATTATGAAGGGAATAGATAGGATAGATGCGGGCAGGTTGTTTCCACTGGCGGGTGAAAGCAGAACTAGGGGACATAGCCTCAAAATAAGGGGAAGTAGATTTAGGACTGAGTTGAGGGGGAACTTCTTCACCCAAAGGGTTGTGAATCTATGGAATTCCTTGCCCAGTGAAGCAGTTGAGGCTCCTTCATTAAATGTTTTTAAGGTAAAGATAGATAGTTTTTTGAAGAATAAAGGGATTAAGGGTTATGGTGTTCGGGCCGGAAAGTGGAGCTGAGTCCACAAAAGATCAGCCATGATCTCATTGAATGGCGGAGCAGGCTCGAGGGGCCAGGTGACCTACTCCTGCTCCTAGTTCTTATAATGTGGGTAAATGTGAGGTTATCCACTTTGGTGGCAAAAACGGGAAGTCAGATTATCTGAACAGTGACAGTTTAGGAAAAAGGGAAGTGCAACAAGACCTGGGTGTCATGGTGGAAGAGTCACTAAAGGTTAGCATGCAGGGACAGCAGGCGGTGAGGATAGCTAATGGCACGGAGGCCTTCACAGCGAGAGGATGTGAGTATAGGAGTAGGGATGCCTTGCTGCAGTTAAACAGGGCCTTGGTGATGCCACACCTCGAGTATTGTGGGCAGTTTTGGTCTCCTAGTTTGAGGAAGGGCATTCTTGCTATTGAGGGTGTCCAGCGAAGGTTCACCAGACTAATCCCCAGGATAGCAGGACTGACAAATGAAGAAAGACTGGATCGACTGGGCTTGTATTCACTGGGGTTTAGAAGAATGAGAAGGGATCACATAGAAACATATGAAATCCTGATGGGGCTGGACAGGCTAGATGCGGGAACAATGTTCCCGATGTTGAGGACATCCATAACTAGGGGTCACAGCCTAAGAATAATGGGTAAGCCATTCTAGACCGAGATGAGAAAGAACTTCTTTCGGAGAGCTGTGACTTGTGGAATTCTCTACCACAGAAAGCTGTTGGGGCCAGTTTGTTGGATATATTCAAGAGGGAGCTGGATGTGGCCCTTGCGACTAAAGGGATCAAGAGGTATGGAGATAAAACGGGTGTGCGATACTGAACTTGCATGATTAGCATTAATGATATTGAATGGTGGTGCAGTCTTGAAGGGCCGAATCGCCTACTCCTACACCCATTTTCTATGTTGCTATGTTTATCGAGGGGCCACGTGGGTGAGCCCCTGCACTCTGGGGTTCCCCTTTTTTTGGGGACGCTCCAAAGTGGCTGTCCATGGTGCCATTTTGTTCCTTGTTACCACCTGCGGCCTGTTGTAGACAGCCTAGAGCCCCCCCCCCCTTGTCTCTTTGTTCTCCCCTGTGGTTTTGCTTCTCCCCCTCTCTCTTCCTCCGCCCCACTCTCCCTCCCCCATTTACCCCCCCTAACTATCCCCCTGTCGATGGTGCATACCTCACCCTCCGTCACCAGGCGCTCTCTCACAGGCGTGAGATGCACGGCAGCCCCTCCCTCACTCCATCTCCTGGAACTAGCTTTTTCACTAGTGTGGTGGCCCCTCTCCTGTGGTTGGTCTATGCCTACTCTTCGCCGGCTACATACCGTCTCCCTCTTTCTCCTCTGCACCCTATCCTGCACTCCGCTGCTCTCGCCCCAGGCTCAGAGTGAGGCGGTAGAGTCCCGAGCAAATTGTCTCTTGGTGCTTTAGTCTCTCCGGTGATCTTTTCACCGCTGCCTTTGTTGCCGGCTTCCCAGCTCGTTCTCTTAGGTGAATTTGTCCCCGTTCGCAGGGGCCGTGAAGGAATGCTTCCTGCCCTGGAATGTGACCCAGAGTTTGGCCGGGTACAACATCCCAAATTTCACCTTATTTTCATACAGGACCGCCTTTGCTCTGTTGAACTCCGCCAGGTCAGTCCCAATTTGATATGTCCTGATCTGGTGTCCTTCCCAGTTGCAGGTCTTTGTTTGCCTGGCCCAGCATAAGATTCTTTCCTGGTCCTGGTACATCTTTGCGATTATAGCCCTCGGCTACTCTCCGGCCTTGGGTTTTGGCCGTAAAGACTTGTGTGCTCGGACAATCTCTGGCGGGTTGGGGAAGCTGGCCTCTCCCACCAAGTTTCCCAGCAACTCGGCCAGGTAGTCCGTGGGGATCCTGCAAGTCCACTATCCTTAGGTTTTGGCACCGTAACCGGTTCTCCTGGTCCTCTATCTTCTCCTTTTGAATTCCCTGCATTGCCACCAACCTCGCCATCTCCATCTCTGGGGTGATGACAATCCTTTTCGATTCCTTGATGGTGCTCCTCTGGGCCTCCAGTTGCCCCTCTGCCTTGTCCAGGGCCCCCTCCATGGTGGCCAGGTCCTTCGCGACTGCCATTCTGACCGTAGCTTTTATGTCAGCCATTATATCTTCTTTGAGCTCCCTTATCTCCCCGGTGAAGAACTTCCCCCATCTGCCCTCCGGTGAGGGGGAGCCCCATGTGCAGTTTGTTGGCCCCTCTCATTCTGGTAAGACCGGCGTTTCTTTGCCTCATGGGTCCGCTGTCTCGTTCACTCTTTTCTCCTGACTTCTGCCACTTTTTGCCTCTTTTTGGTCTCTGGAACTGCTGTTGTTCGGCATTGCTCCTTGTGCTTCAATTGGAGAGAGTGAGGAGATGCTTTATTCCCCCTGTTCTTGCAGGCTGTTTCGAATGAAAGAGCCTAATTTCAAGTTCTTAGGAGGAGAGCCACCTTTAGCGTGCCCTCTCAGCACAGCCCCATCACCGAAAGGCAGGACCCCCCACCCCACCTTTTTCTTTACAGTGAAATAAATGAACTTTCAGTATTTGTTTTATCAGCTCTTCAAGGTGCTCCTTATTTTTTCTCTTCTGACAAAGGTTCTTTTCATTTTTTTTACCATGCTTCTCAAAAATAATAAGACATTTAAACTTTAGACAAATTCTTTGAACTCAATACTTTTATGTTTACAAATACAATATACACATTTCAATAATATATAGATTTAAATTATGTTTTAATTATTGTCTTGAAAAAGTCAGATAAGGCACTTTTATTTTGTGATGTCTCAATGGATCACGAGACTGCTGGAGGTCAGGGAAAGAGCGACACCATAGTTATTTCTGCATACATTAATAAATCAATACGACAAATAATTGTGTCACTATACAAGTTTGCTATAACAGAACCAAAATTTCTGCTTTAGAGTCTTTTTTATCTGTCTCCTTTATTTCTCAACCAATGATGTAAAACTTCCTATTTAGAGGTCACTCAATGTGAGGCCCTGAACTGTAGCTTACTGAGCTCACGTGTAAATCCAGCACTTCCCTGAGAATAGAACAGAGACTATGTTACTGCAGATGTCATAAAATTGTAAAGAGCAGAGAGCTCTAGACAGGAAGGGCTAGGAATTATGGATTTGACAAGACCAATTGCTGCTCTTTTAAAGGGGTTGGAGATGCAAGTCTCCGGGGCAGCACGGTAGCATGGTGGTTAGCATAAATGCTTCACAGCTCCAGGGTCCCAGGTTCGATTCCCGGCTGGGTCACTGTCTGTGCGGAGTCTGCACGTCCTCCCCGTGTGTGCGTGGGTTTCCTCCGGGTGCTCCGGTTTCCTCCCACAGTCCAAAGATGTGCAGGTTAGGTGGTTTGGCTATGCTAAATTGCCCCTAGTGTCCTGAGAGTAGGTTAAGGGGGGGGGGAGTTGTTGGGTTACGGGTATAGGGTGTATACGTGGGTTTGAGTAGGGTGATCATTGCTCGGCACAACATCGAGGGCCGAAGGGCCTGTTCTGTGCTGTACTGTTCTATGTTCTATGACTCCTGTCCTGAGTGAGTGCGTTCGTGGACGTGTGCTTTGTCAATGGTAACTGTGGACTTTGGATGGAATGCAGCTGGTGGCAAATGTAACTCAAGGGCTAAAGTGGGAAGTGAATGATCCTTCATAATAGAACATAGCTGGAAAGACTGCAAGATTGTACATGGTCCCACATTTGGCCAGAAAGTAACACACATGTTTGTAACTACCTGAGGTGTATCTTTGTTCTATCTACTATTTAAATGAAATTCACCTCTCTCGCCCGTTACCTAAAATTTGAAATTTGTTGATTTTGGTTGGTTTTTCACATTTAAAGTTTTAAAAGGTGAAATCTTGTCCAGCGGTTTCCATTTCATTGGCGCCTGGTTATTCCTTTTCCACAGAGATCGCAACATTACTTACAACAGGAATGCATTTTTATCATAGATAATACATTGCAGAAAAAACAAATGTTGAAATTCTTTATATTGCAAGATTCTTGATACGTTGGGTACAACATTTAATTATAAATAAAGACCAATTCAAAAGCTACAAGGACTTTTAACTATTGGGAACTGAAGAGGGAATGAGTTAAACTATTCTGGAATCCTCTACCTCGTCATGAGTAGCAGTCAAATACTCCAAGCTGTCATATCATTTACATATGATTACACCAAGGGTTCGGAGCCTAGAAGATCTCTTTTATGATCCAAGGTTAGAATAACTCGCAATGATCTGTTCTACGGTTGTAAAACAGTCCAGAAAGTCCTCTTCTGAGATTCCATGTTTCATGTACTGGTGCACAAATGCCCTACAAAACAGTACAACACAACATCAACAAATGAAAACAAAGATTGGCAAAACAAAAATTTAATTCTGGCTGAAATCTTTCCCAGGGCCAGGATTTTTTGCTCCACCCAGTAGGGTCATGGGTGAGGGGGTGGGGAGGAGCCCAGAATTGCACGGACAGGACTCCCTCGACCTCGAGCAATTTTATCCTTGGGCAGGAAAGGCCTCGGTTGAGAAGCTGATCTTCATGGGGAAGTCACGTTGCTGTCACTTTTAACGTCAGCTACAGGCTGTTTGCAGGCATTGTTCCACCAACGCTTGCTGCAAGTAATTCACTCAGACAAGATAACTAACAGCAATACCCTGTAAATTGGATCTCTTGAGATTAGAACTCCCCCAACATGCACAAAATTCAATTTTACTTGAGAACTGACCTCTAGAATTTCATCGACAGGAAACCTCCTAACCTGCCAAGAATCTAGCAGTTTACAAGACCCTTACTTCAACTTTAAATCAATTTTGTCCAAGAAACTAGGCCCGCTATAAAGGAGATGGTAAACCAGAGACCGAGTTGACCATAATTTGTAACAGTGTACAATCTTTAACTGTAACCTATCTTTGTGTCATATATGGATAAAATTGGGATTTTCGGGCCTATTGTGTGATAATACATCACCTAAACTTACAGAAGCTTACTGCTGAAATTATTTAATTGGGATCCATACTTCAGGGGCAAGAAAACACACAACTTTTACACACAACATATACTGATACCGGGCAGGAGTGGGAACACACAACTTCTATCCCAGACAAAACTAAGGGAAAAGATTAGAAAGTCGATATTAACGTAGCATAGACATATACATAGAACTTACAGTGCAGAAGGAGGCCATTCGGCCTATCTAGTCTGCACCGACCCACTTAAGCCCTCACTCAAAAGAATAAAGATACTGCAGTAATAGCAAACAATACAGGTTCACACATTCACACAGAACCTGCAAATTAACCAAGGGCGAGATCTAGTTGAAAGACTGTCTTTGGTAAAATGGGGGTACTAGCAACTAGTGTCTGCAGCCAACTGTTTGAATCACACAACTGACAGACCACGTGAACAAAGGAAATAAAATTACAAGAATAAATTACCTCCATAAGTATAAATAAAAGTCATTCAGGAGTGATCAAACTCTATTCTGAGAACTTGACATCTTAAACTGATACTAACCGGGAGGCAAACATATCCCAAGCTTTAGTCACAGTGTTGTCGAGGGGTTTCAGGAGGCACTGGCTGTTGCTGACAACAGTGGCAGATTTTTCATACTTGTTGAAGGTTGTGGAGGTTCGCCATACACTGAGGGCAGAATCAGCAGGCATCCAGGAGGTGTACAATGCCTGCTCTTTAAAACCACCTGATTAATAACATCATCACAGCAAGTTAATACCGAGTGCTAGACTGGAGGCAGGAGAAATCTGCTTCAGAAAGAGATTCGGTCACAAATTTAAACTAGAGACAAGAGCTGAGAACAAGAGGCAGGATTTTCCCCCACACAGAAAGGGATAAAGTGCTCGGGTGACCCGAGGACACCACATCGTTAACAACCGTTTTCTTTTTTTTCTGTTGAAGCTATTGCTGTACAAAGTTGAAAATAATGTATTTACTGCAGCTTTTTAACACTGATATTAGCAATTCTGGATCTCAAATTATGAAAGCCAAACAGGTTAAAGCATTGATCTGCAGCGGGACCTTCACCAATTCAAACAGCTCGATGTGATACAAATGTACCCAAATTCCCGATAACGGTTCAAGAAATAAGTTATAATATTGAAATGAAAAATGAAACGAAAATAGCTTGTCACAAGTAGGCTTCAAATGACGTTACTGCGAAAAGCCCGTAGTCGCCACATTCCGGCGTCTGTTCGGGAGGCTGGTACGGGAATTGAACCGTGCTGCTGGCCTGCCTTGGTCTGCTTTAAAAGCCAGCAATTTAGCCCAGTGCTAAGCCAGCCCCTATTAAATTCAGATTAACAACATGCATTAATATCAGGTTCAGCAGAGTTACAGATTATGGGAGGTTGGACAGTTGAGATATGAGATTCAGAGCCCGATTGGCCGGAAAACATCCAAAGCTTCTGTTTTATCTGTAGGGCAAGTTTAAATCCTGACGTTACAGCCTTGAAAAATGAATAAAGGAACGATTCATGAGATATAGAGTTGGCACATTGCTTGTAGATTGCAGGGAGGAGGGGGGAGAAAAAGGAAGAGGACAATGAGCAGATGCAGCAGCCAATGCGTTCACTGTACCTCGGTACACGTGACACTAAACAAATCCATCCATTCACTGCGAGGTCTCCATAGCAGATGCAGCAGCCAGTGTAATCACTGCAAGGTCACGATAGCAGATGCAGCAGCCAGTGCACTCACTGCGAGGTCGTGATAGCAGAGGCAACAGCCAGTGCATTCACTGCGAGGTCACGATAGCAGAGGCAGCAGCCAGTGCATTCACTGCAAGGTCTCAATAGCAGAGGCAGCAGCCAGTGCATTCACTGCGAGGTCCCAACAGCAGCCAGTGCATTCACTGCGAGGTCCCGACAGCAGCCAGTGCATTCACTGCGAGGTCACAAAAGCAGAGGCAGCAGCCAGTGCACTCACTGCGAAGTCTCGATAGCAGAGGCAACAGCCAGTGCGTTCACTGCGAAGACTCGATAGCAGAGGCAACAGCCAGTGCATTCACTGCAAAGTCTCGATAGCAGATGAGATGAATGAGCAGCTGTTGGTAGTGTCTGTAAAATCTTTTCTTGATTTCTTTAACATCCACCGGAACCATCAAACAAGCAGATAGGGCTTCAATTTAAATTGCATTAGGAAGATCGCACTGACAATGATGGTGTACTCTGAGCTGTACTGTGGTATCAATCTAGATTACATACTCTAGTTCTCGAACCCAATGCTGCCCGACTTAGCAAGAATATAAACTGAGGAAAATTAATACTCACAAATAAACCCAGAGGCTTCTATGTATACACTGTACTCACCCGTGTCAGCTTTTGATACATCCTTCCCTCGCAATACCAGTAGATTGGCCACAGAGGTATTGAAGTGCTGCTCCCTGTTTGAGGAAGGTTTGGCAGCTGGAGGGAGTCCCGCTGGGGGCAGCTTCACTCGCCAGTCAATACCTGACAACAGAAAGATATCCCTGTATTTCTCCAGAATTTATTAGTTAAAACATAGTGAAACAATTTGCCTGTTTGGGCGTTATCACTTACAAACAGACTCGAGGGACAGCGAGGCCTCTCCTGCTCCAGGGTACACCAGATTAATTGGCCAAAGTAGCTGTGAAAATGCAGTGATCCTTAAAAACAGATACGGCAGCTAAACAGCAATGGAATGGTGTTATTTAATGAAAAGATTTACCAAGTGAGCAGGAAACATTTTCCCTCCCAATATCACATTTTAATTAACTATTGCAATAAACAGACCGTGTGGTAATCACAATAAAACACATGCTGGGATTGTTTTCTATTGTTAGTGGGCAGCATGGTAGTTAGCATAAATGCTTCACAGCTCCAGGGTCCCAGGTTCGATTCCCGGCTGGGTCACTGTCTGTGTGGAGTCTGCACGTCCTCCCCGTGTGTGCGTGGTTTTCCTCCGGGTGCTCCGGTTTCCTCCCACAGTCCAAAGATGTGCGGGTTAGGTGGATTGGCCATGCTAAATTGCCCGTAGTGTCCTAATAGTAAGGTTAAGGGGGTGAGTTGTTGGGTTACGGGTATAGGGTGGATACGTGGGTTTGAGTAGGGTGATCATTGCTCGGCACAACATCGAGGGCCGAAGGGCCTGTTGTGTTCTGTGTTCTATGTTCTAAATCCTGTTGCACAATGTCTAAACTCCAGTTAACCATCTCGCCGAAGGCGGATATCTCCCTCAGTAGATGATACATAGAAGGTAGGAGCAGGAGGGGGCCTTTTGGTCCTTCGAGCCTGCTCCGCCATTCATCACGATCATGGCTGATCATCCAACTCAATAGTCTGATCCTGCTTTCCCCTCATAGCCTTTGATCCCTCAGTACAGCCTCTCTGGCAGCGTGGCACACCATCAGTACCGCCTCTCTGGCAGTGGGGTACAGCCTTCCAGCAGTGTGGTACTCCCTCAGTAGCACCCCTCAGGCACTGTGGCACTCCCTCAGCGGCGCCCTCTCTACCCCAGCAGTATTGGTGCAACCTCAATACCGCCCTTGCGGCAGTGTGGCGCTCCCTCAGTAGCTCACCTCCGGCAGTGTGTCACCTCCTCAATAGCACCCCTCCGCAGTGTGGCGCAGCCTCAGTACCGCCCCTCAGGCACTGTGGCACTCCCTCATTAGCACCCCTTCGGCAGTGTGGCGCTCCCTCAGTACCGCCCCTCCGGCAGTGTGGCGCAGCCTCCGTACCGCCCCTCAGGCACTGTGGCACTCCCTCATTAGCACCCCTTCGGCAGTGTGGCGCAGCCTCCGTACCGCCCCTCCGGCAGTGTGGCACTCCCTCAGTACCTCCCCTCAGGCACTGTGGCACTCCCTCAGTACCGCCCCTCCGGCACTGTGGCACTCCCTCAGTACCGCCCCTCCGGCACTGTGGCACTCCCTCAGTACCGCCCCTCCGGCACTGTGGCGCAGCCTCAGTAGCACCACTCCAGCAGTGTGGTGCAGCCTCAGTACCGCCCCTCCGGCAGTGTGGTGCAGCCTCAGTACCGCCCCTCCGGCAGTGTGGCACTCCCTCAGTACCGCCCCTCCGGCACTGTGGCACTCCCTCAGTACCGCCCCTCCGGCACTCCCTCAGTACCGCCCCTCCGGCACTGTGGCGCAGCCTCAGTAGCACCACTCCAGCAGTGTGGTGCAGCCTCAGTACCGCCCCTCCGGCAGTGTGGTGCAGCCTCAGTACCGCCCCTCCGGCAGTGTGGTGCAGCCTCAGTAGCCCTCCTCCGGCAGTGTGGCGCAGCCTCAGTACCGCCCCTCCGGCAGTGTGGCGCAGCCTCAGTAGCGCTCCTCCGGCACTGTGGCACTCCCTCATTAGCACCCCTTCGGCAGTGTGGCGCTCCCTCAGTACCGCCCCTCCGGCAGTGTGGCGCAGCCTCCGTACCGCCCCTCAGGCACTGTGGCACTCCCTCATTAGCACCCCTTCGGCAGTGTGGCGCAGCCTCCGTACCGCCCCTCCGGCAGTGTGGCACTCCCTCAGTACCTCCCCTCAGGCACTGTGGCACTCCCTCAGTACCGCCCCTCCGGCACTGTGGCACTCCCTCAGTACCGCCCCTCCGGCACTGTGGCACTCCCTCAGTACCGCCCCTCCGGCACTGTGGCACTCCCTCAGTACCGCCCCTCCGGCACTGTGGCACTCCCTCAGTACCGCCCCTCCGGCACTGTGGCACTCCCTCAGTACCGCCCCTCCGGCACTGTGGCGCAGCCTCAGTAGCACCACTCCAGCAGTGTGGTGCAGCCTCAGTACCGCCCCTCCGGCAGTGTGGTGCAGCCTCAGTACCGCCCCTCCGGCAGTGTGGCACTCCCTCAGTACCGCCCCTCCGGCACTGTGGCACTCCCTCAGTACCGCCCCTCCGGCACTCCCTCAGTACCGCCCCTCCGGCACTGTGGCGCAGCCTCAGTAGCACCACTCCAGCAGTGTGGTGCAGCCTCAGTACCGCCCCTCCGGCAGTGTGGTGCAGCCTCAGTACCGCCCCTCCGGCAGTGTGGTGCAGCCTCAGTAGCCCTCCTCCGGCAGTGTGGCGCAGCCTCAGTACCGCCCCTCCGGCAGTGTGGCGCAGCCTCAGTAGCGCTCCTCCGGCAGTGTGGCACTCCCTCAGTACCTCCCCTCAGGCACTGTGGCACTCCCTCAGTACCGCCCCTCCGGCACTGTGGCACTCCCTCAGTACCGCCCCTCCGGCACTGTGGCACTCCCTCAGTACCGCCCCTCCGGCACTGTGGCGCAGCCTCAGTAGCACCACTCCAGCAGTGTGGTGCAGCCTCAGTAGCACCCCTCCGGCAGTGTGGCACTCCCTCAGTACCTCCCCTCAGGCACTGTGGCACTCCCTCAGTACCGCCCCTCCGGCACTCCCTCAGTACCGCCCCTCCGGCACTCCCTCAGTACCGCCCCTCCGGCAGTGTGGCACTCCCTCAGTACCGCCCCTCCGGCACTGTGGCACTCCCTCAGTACCGCCCCTCCGGCACTGTGGCACTCCCTCAGTACCGCCCCTCCGGCACTGTGGCACTCCCTCAGTACCGCCCCTCCGGCAGTGTGGCGCTCCCTCAGTACCGCCCCTCAGGCAGTGTGGCTCTCCCTCAGTACCGCCCCTCCGGCACTGTGGCACTCCCTCAGTACCGCCCCTCCGGCACTCCCTCAGTACCGCCCCTCCGGCAGTGTGGCACTCCCTCAGTACCGCCCTCCGGCAGTGTGGCACTCCTTCAGTACCGCCCCTCCGGCACTGTGGCACTCCCTCAGTACCGCCCCTCCGGCAGTGTGGCGCAGCCTCAGTAGCACCACTCCAGCACTGTGGCACTCCCTCAGTACCGCCCCTCCGGCAGTGTGGCGCAGCCTCAGTAGCACCACTCCAGCACTGTGGCACTCCCTCAGTACCGCCCCTCCGGCAGTGTGGCGCAGCCTCAGTAGCACCACTCCAGCAGTGTGGCGCACTCTTAGTAGCGCACCTGCAGCAGTGTGGCTCCCTATCCACGACACGCAATTACCAGCAAGTGTCTCCACTACAACTGTGGCTGTGTACCTCAAATATTTTACATTCCCTAATATGGCCAAAGCACGTATTTACAAGCCTCTATTTACAGTTTGATTGGGCCTTAGCTTGTCCTCGGACCAATCCCCTGCTGCTTTGTCCCTTCTGCTTGTCCCTCACGTTCTTTTTGCATGCCTTCTCCCCCTCCTTCACCCCCCCCCCCCCCCCCCCGCATTCCTTTCCCTATCTATTCAGTGATTCGCGCATGTCTCCCCCAACCCATTTTTTCCTTGTCTCGTCTGGGGGGAACGTACTTCCTCCAACAGTCGCCCGTACATGTCCGCACAGTTTCCCTTCCTGAGGTCACCCACGTCCAGCAGTTCTTCTACTCACGGGTGTCTGGGGGCACATCGGCGTACCTGGGGACACGTCGGCGTACCTGGGGGCACGTCGGCGTGTCTGGTGGTACGACATCGTGTCTGGTGGTACGACGTCGTGTCTGGTGGTACGACGTCGTGTCTGGTGGTACGACGTCGTGCCTGGTGGTACGTCGGTGTAACTGGGGGTACGACGGTGTAACTGGGGGTACGACGGTGTAACTGGGGGTACGACGTTGTATCTGGGGGTACGTCGGTGTATCTGGGGGTACGTCGGTGTATCTGGGGGTACGTCGGTGTATCTGGGGGTACGTCGGTGTATCTGGGGGTACGTCGGTGTATCTGGGGGGTATGTCGGTGTATCTGGGGGGTATGTCGGCGTATCTGGGGGGTATGTCGGCATATCTGGGGGTACGTCGGCGTATCTGGGGGTACGTCGGCGTATCTGGGGGTACGTCGGCGTATCTGGGGGTACGTCGGTGTATCTGGGGGTTATGTCGGCGTATCTGGGGGTTATGTCGGCGTATCTGGGGGTATGTCGGTGTATCTGAGGGGTATGTCGGCGTATCTGGAGGGTATGTCGGCGTATCTGGGGGTATGTCGGCGTATCTGGGGGTATGTCAGCGTATCTGGAGGGTATGTCGGCGTATCTGGGGGTATGTCAGCGTATCTGGAGGGTATGTCGGCGTATCTGGGGGTATGTCAGCGTATCTGGGGGTACGTCAGCGTATCTGGGGGTATGTCCTGGTACACACAGATCAAGGACCCTCCCACGTCCAGGACCATGTGTGCCTTGCCCAATTCAGGATCTTTTCCCGGTCTTGGTACCAGTGCAGTTTCGTGATGATAGCCGCGGTTGCTCCCTTGCATTGAGCCTTGGCTGGAGTGACCTGTGGGCTGTCCACCTCTGGAGGCTGAGGAAGCTTTCCCCTCCAACCAACTTGCCCAGTATCTGGGCCACGTACTTTGTGAGGTTCTTGCCCTTGGTACTCCCCGGTAGGCTCTAAATGCGGAGGTTTTGACGGGGTGACCGGTTCTCCTGGTCCTCAAACTTCCCCTTCAGCATCCCTTGTGTCGCCATCAAGCTTGCCATCTGTCTCCAGTGAGACGATCCAGTCCCTCTAGTCAGTCGCAGCCTTCTCCAGCTCCCTGTTGTCGCCTCCTGTATCTCCAGTCGGCACTCCATCTTTTCCAGCGCGGCTTGGAGGGTGACCAGTGCCTCAGCTACCACCGCCATCATTTCTAATTTGACAGCATCTCTCTGCAATTGGAGCTCCTGTGTTAGGAAGTCCATTAATTTGTTTATCGGGGGGGGGGGGGGGGGGGGGGGCGGTCCTGTATAATTGCAGCAAGTCATCCCTGCTCCTGTACTTGAATCCTCTCACAATGAAGGCCAGAAAACCATTTTCCTTTTTTACAACCTGCTGTACAAGAGGACACCCAGGTCTTGTTGCAAGTTCCCCTCTGCTAAATTATGACCATTCAGATAATAGTCTGCCTTCTTGTTTCTGATCAATGGTAACCCCCAGGATGTTTATTATTTATAATGCTCCTGTGACGTATTAGTAAATAGATATATGGTTTAAGAAATTTATATTTGTGTGTTGGCCATAAGTTATCGCTTTAAATAAGCTTAACTTGTGTTTCCATATTTGGGTATTACGAAGTTGGCCCTCCCTACACCTCCAGCCCTACAATCCTCTCCCACCATAACTCTCCATTCCACTGACGCTTGAGCACCTTGTGAACTCCTCCACTGGCAGTTACGCCATTTGTTACTGCACCATCAGTTGTCCAAGCCCCACATTCAGATATCCCCTCCCCCAAACCCCTCGCCTCGCTGACTCCCTCACCTCCTGAATGATCCTCCTTAAATCTACTGCTTGGACCCCACCCAAAAACCTCTCCCGTGCCTCAGTATTCATGTTTTCTTTCCTCCCCCGTGTAACATTTGGGATATTTTTTCAAGTTAAAGGTACTACATAAATGCAAGTTGTTGCTGATTGCTCTCAAGAAGCCATGACTAACCTGCTTCCATTTTAGTGTTGGCAATGAGCATTTGTCTCAGATGCTTCATAAGAGCTGGCCAGGCGAATGTGCTGAATTGCAGAGATGTGTCAGACATTTGTGGGATGTTCATCAGACTTAGCAGTTTATACTCTGGATGTGTCACCAAACTTTCGAGCAGATCACCTGCAGACGGCAAAAAAGCAAACGTCAACTACAAGCTTTCGAACAAAAGAGTTATACACTTGAAAATGAAATGAAATGAAAATTGCTTATTGTCACGAGTAGGCTTCAATGAAGTTACTGTGAAAAGCCCCTAGTCGCCACATTCCGGCGCCTGTCCGGGGAGGCTGGTAACTTGTCTGCAACTTTTCTTTATTCATTCATGGGACATGGGTGTCGCGGGTAGGCCAGCATTCATTGCCCATCCCTAATTGCCTTAGAGGGGGTAGTTAAGAGTCAACCACACTGACCGTGAAGATTCAGTATTTTCTGTTGGATTGAGCTGTTTAGGCAAGAAGGTCACAGAGTGAAATAACAGCAAAGATTGTACGCAGGAAATAAGAATTAAATCATTATTGGTTAGACAAAGCCAAACTCGGCTTTAAAAACCTGCATGTTAGAGAAAGAACTAAGGGCGTTATGTAATTTGTGATCGGAGAAGAAAGACTGGATGTAATAATAGGATTTTAGTGAGTCCAGCAAGAAGTAACATCATGCAATATTGAGCCGGCCTCTGTGGGATCATTCACGATGGTCTAAAGTATGATGCTCATTAGTATTCAGCACAGATTTAAGAAATTATAGCTTTCAGAATAAGGTGGGTGAATTAACAGCACAAATCGTTGTAAACAGGTGCGATATGATTACCATTAGGGAGACATGGCTGCAGGGTGACCAGGGCTGGGAACGCAATATTCAAGGTACTCAATTTTTAGAAAGGACAGGCAAAAAGGAAAAGGAGGTGGGGTGACATTAGTAAAGGATGAAATCAGTGCAATAGTAAGAGGATATTGGCTCAGAAAATCTACATGTACAATTCGGCTGGGTGGAGCTAAGAAGCAACATGGGGTGGAAACATTAATAGTTGGCGATAAGCTTCCAAACGGTAGTGGTAAGTAGGTGACGGCATTAAGCAGGAAATTAGAGATGCACGTAATAAGGGTGCTACAGTAATCAGGGTGACTTTTTACCCTAGCATACTGACAATAGTACGGTGGTGGATTAATTTGTGGAGTGTACACAAAATGTTTTTTAGACCAGTATGTCGAGGAATGAACTAGGGAACAAGCCATCTTAGATTTGGTATTGTGCAATGAGAAGGGGTTAATTAATAACCTTACTGCGTGGGCTCCTTTAGAGAACAGTGATTAGAACATAGTGGAATTCTTCATGTAGGAGACACAAATAACTTCCCAGAAATACTAAGGAACCAAGGGTCCAGTGAGGAGGAGGCATGGAAAGAAATCAGTATTAGTAAAAAAAAATGCTTGAAAATTAATGGGACTGAAAGCTGATAAATCTCCAGGGCCTGATAACCTAGAACCCTGCGTATGAAAAGAGGTGGCCATGGAAATAGTGGATGGTTGGTTGTCATCTTCCAAAATTCTTTAGATTCTGGACAGTCCCAGTCATTTGGAGGGTGGAAAATGTATCCTCACTAATAAAAAAAGGAGGGAGTGAGAAAACGGAATTACAGACCGGTTAGTCTCACATCAGTATTAAGGAACATGCTGGAGTCTGTTAGAAAGCAGGGCCGGTTTTAAGCCTATTTGACCAATTTCATCCAATTGGGCCCCGCACCTTAAGGGGGCCCCGCACTAGCGGCGACAGAGTTACCGTTTGAAGCCTTTTCTGTATTCTAAGAGGAACTATAGGGTAGTTTTTACTTTTGGGGAACGCACCGCATTACCGTCGACAAATCCTTCAGCCCTGCGCCGCCAAATCCTTCCGCCCGGGTAAGTAAGTTTCAAAATTTTAGTATATCAAGCATTTAATGTTTTTTTTTTGGTTAAAGACGAGCATACTACACGAAATATAAACATACATAAATTTTTACTTTTGTAGAGTAGGGGCCCCGCCATCACTTTTATAATTGGGCCCGCAATTCCTAGCACCGGCCTTGTTAGAAAGGATGTGATAACATCAACGGGATAAGACAAAGTCAACATGGATTTCTGAAAGGGAAATCATGTTTGATAAACCTACTGGAGTTTTTTGAAGATGTCACTAGTAGAATGGATAAGGGGGAACCTAGTGGATGTGGTGTATTTGGATTTTCAGAATGCTTTTCCTAAAGTCTCACATAAGAGGTTAGTTTGCAAAATTGAAGTACATGGGATTGGGGATAATATATTGGCATGAATTGAGAATTGGTTAGCAGACAGAAAAGAGTGCATGAATAAATGGATCTTTTCAGAGTGGCAGGCGGTGAGTAATGTGCTACCACAGGACTCTGTGCTTCGGCCCGGCTATTCACAATGTACATCAACAATTTGGAGGAAGGAAAGAAATGTAACATTCCTAAGTTTGTTTCCACTTGATGGGAATGTAAGGATGATGTTAAGAGGCTTCAAGGCATCTTGACAAATAAATGAATAGGATGGGAATAGAGAGATACGGACCCAAGTGTAGGAGATTGTAGTTTAGTCGGGCAGCATTGTCGGCACGGGCTTGGAGGGCCAGTTCCTGTGCTGTACTTTTCTTTGTTCTTAAGTGCGAAGTTATCTACTTCAGAGTAACAGAATGGCAGAGTATTATTTAAATGGTGACAGATTGGGAAATGCTGACATACAAAGGTACCTGGGTGTCCTTGTACATCAGTCACTGAAAGCAAGCACGCGGGTACATCAAGCAGTTAGAAAGGCAAATTATAATAGGGAGCACGGTAGCACAGTGGTTAGCACTGTTGCTTCACAGCACTAGGGTCCCAGGTTCGATTTCAGGCTTGGGTCACTGTCTGTGCGGAGTCTGCACGTTCTCCCCGTGTCAGTGTAGGTTTCCTCCGGGTGCTCCGGTTTCCTCCCACAAGACCCGAAAGACGTGCTGTTAGATGAATTGGATATTCTGAATTCTTCCAGACTGAGGCACCCTCCAACCTCAGATGCTGCCGTCACTGTCCCCACAACCTCAGAGCCACCACAACCACCGGGCCTCTGGAGTACTTGGCTGGCGAGAATGGCAGAGGCGCCGTCAACAGTGCCCCTAAGGCTGCCTCCATCCGATCCCACGCCGACCCCTCCCCCACTACCTACTTCCTAACCATGACTATATTCGCTGCCCAATAGCTCATCACCCTTGGGGATTTCCCCACCCACACAAATCCCGAGGTCAAAGCATTAATTTTCCTAAAAAAAGGCCTTTGGAATAAAGATCAGGAAGTTCTGAAAGACAAAGAACCTCAGGAGTACCGTCATCTTTACTGCATGCACTCACCCCACCAGTGACAATGGGAGCAAGTCCACCTCTTAAAGTCCCCCTTCATTTGCTCAACTAACTGCACCAAGTTCAATTTGTGTAGTCGTTCTCATCCACGCGCCACCTGGATGTCCAGTACCTAAGGTTCGCCCCACCACTTTAAACGGCAGCTCGCCCAACCTCTCCTGCCTCCTTGCCTGGATCGGTAAAACCTCACTCTTCCCCATCTTTATCTTATATCTGGAAAATAGGCCGAATTCCTCTAAGATGTCCAGCTCGAAGATTATGTTACAGTTATATTGAATGTTGGTTCGGCCACATTTGGAATACTGTGTCCAATTCAGGTCACCACACTACCAGAAGGACGTGGAGGCTTTAGAGAGAGTACAGAAAAGGTTTACCAGGAGGTTGCCTGGTATGTCTTTTCGTCCGACGTCATTTCGTCCAACGACACTTCGTCCACGTCTTTTCGTCCAACGTCTTTTTGTCCGCCCGTCTTTTGGTCCAACGTCATTTTGTCCGGTGATTTTTTTCGTCAAAGATTTTTTGTGACTTTTTACGTGTTTTTGCTGGATGATTTTTTTTGTCAAAGACTTTTTGTAACTTGACTTTTAGTAACTTGCTTAGTAGCACCACTCCACTTTAACTTTTGTACATGGAAATCTTCTCTAATGCACATAATATACAATAAAGGATCTTTATTACCGGCCTCTTTCCTTTAACGAGCCTCGTTAAAGGATAGTTATTATCGTTCTCCTCGTTAAAGGATAGTTATTATCGTTCTCTCCCCTTTAACGAGCCTCGTTAAAGGATCCCACAGCGAAAATTGATTTCTTGAGGAATGTTGCTCACAATTTACATCAATTTTAAGTAATTTCGGGAATTCATCAGTAGTAAACTTTTAGATCTTTTTAACTGCATTTTTAGATTTTTTAACTTTTTAACTGCATTTTTAAGCTTGTATTTTACTTGAATTTCATCAATTACTTGCATTTTAGCAATTAAATTCACTTGCTGTATTGTGCCTGCTTTCTATCAATTAAATGCTTTTATACGGAGTTGATTTGCAATTGGTTAATTGGACGAAGTGACGTTGGACCAAAAGACGGGCGGACAAAAAGACGTTGGACGAAAAGACGTGGACGAAGTGTCGTTGGACGAAATGACGTCGGACGAAAAGACGCGACACGATGGAGGGTATTAGCTATGAGGAGAGATTGAATAAACTGGGATTGTTCTCCCTAGCGAGATGGAAGCTGAGGGGCTACCTGATAGAAGTTTATAAATTTATTTGGGGTATAGACAGGGTGAACAGTCGGATGCTTTTTCCCAGGGCGGAAATGACAATTACAAGGGGGCACAAGTTCAAGGTGAGGGGGGAAAGGTTCAGTGGAGATGTGCAGAGGAAGTTTTTTTTACACAGAGGGTGGTGGTGGCCTGGAATGCACTGCCAAGTGAGGTGGTTGAGGCAGATACGTTTGCAACCTTGTAAGACTTATCTGGATAGGCACATGAACAGACGGGGTATAGAAGGATACAGGCGGTTGGTCTAGATAGGACATGTGATCGGCGCAGGTTTGGAGGGACGAAGGGCCTGTTGCTGTGCTTATCGTTCTTTGTTATTTATCTCCCCCAGTGGGTCCGATATGTAAAGCAGCAGATCGTCCATGTACAGCGGGACCCTGTGCCCCCCCCCCCCCCCCCCCCCACTCACTGCCCTCTCGCGATATCCCTTCCCAACTTCTCGAAGCTCTAAGCGCCACTGCCAGTGGCTCTATCACCAGGGCAAAAAGAACGGGGGAGTGGGCCCCCCTGTGCCATGGTGTCGTCCAAAATACCCTAAACTCACCCAATTCGTCCTTACACTCACTACCGACGTCCTATCTATATATATATATATTTTTAATGTATTTTATTACAACCATATATCAAAACAGGTTACAGCAAATAAACACCCCAGGAAACATACTTCCCAGTAATCAACCATCCAGTCTGTACAGATTATTTCCCCTTTTTCACCCCTCCTCCCCCCGTGCGACGAACAGCTCCTCAGTCACAAACATCCCCCACTTTTTCTCAAACCCGCCTGCAGAGCCCCTTAACTCATATTTTATCTTCTACACCCGCAGGAAGTCGTACAGGTCACCCAACCAAGCCGCTACCCCCGGTGGCGATGCCAACCGCCACTCCAGTAAAATTCGCCACTGTGCAATCAGAGAGGCGAAGGCCACAACATTGGCCTTCCTCCACTCCATAAGCTCCGGCTTCTCTGAAACCCGAAATATCGCCACCAAAGGGTCCAGGTCCACCTCCTCCTCCTCCACTATCCTGGCTAAGACCGCGAACATTCCTGCCCAGAATCTTCCCAATTTTCGGCAACCCCAATACCCAGTGATTCGCTGCGCCCACCCACACCTCTCACACTTATCTGCTACCCACTGAAAAAACCCACTCATTCTCGCCCGTGTCATATGCACCACCTTAAACTCTATCAGGCTCATCCTTGCACAAGAGGAGGTCCCGTTTACCCTACACAGTGCCTCACTCCATACTCCCCAATTGATCTCCCCTCCCAACTTCTCTTCCCATTTCTCCTTGATATTCACTCTCTCCTTAACTCCCACTCTCTCCTTAACTCTCACTCTTAACTCCCGTCATGAAGAGCAAAATGGCAATCCGTGCAAGGCAGTGACATCCCTTTATGTCCATCTTTTTGACAGAGGTCATCTTTTAATTTATCTCATGTTGGATGCCATTTGTCACAGTGGAGGTGTTAACGTGGTGGTATTGTCACTGGACTAATAATCCAGAGACCAAAGGTAAAGCTCTGAGGACCCGGGTTTGAATCCCCACCACAGCAGATGCTGAAATTTGAATTTTTTTAACATCTGGAATTAAAAGTCTAATGATGACCATGAAACCATTGAAAATTGTCCTGAGATCCCATCTGGTTTACTAATGTCCTTTAGGGAAGGAAATCTGCCGTCCTTACCTGTCTGTCCAGACCCACAGCAATTTGGCTGACTCTTAAATGCCCTCTGACATGGAAAGTTGGGTGAGTCACTCAGTTAAAGGGCAATTAGGAATGAGTTTAAATGCTGGCCCTGCCAGCGATGCCAACACATGAATTAAAAAGAAACCATCTGCCGGACACTTGATAAGAGGGCACATGACGCTCTTATATCAACTCAGGAACGGCAACATGGAAGCTCATCTCAGGAAACATCAACATCAGATTTCTGAGTTCACCATTCTCCTTGGCTTTCACTTTTTCTTCTACTTTCATTGGTATCTTTGTTTCCCTCTTGTCGCCCCCTGTTTACCCAGGCTCCTATTACTCCGTTTAACCCCTCCCCCACAGCACTGGTGAATACCATGCGAGGATATTGGTCCCGGTCCTGCTGGGGTGCAAGCAATCCAGCTTGTACACGTCCAATCTTCCGCAGAATTGGTCTCAATGTCTCAGGAATCTAAGTCCCTCCCCCTATACCATTTCTCCAGCATTTAACTGGTCTATTTTCTATTCCTGATCTCGCTAGCAGGTGGCACTCGGCGTAATCTTGAGATCCTGCTCTTTATTTCCTAGCTCCCTAGATTCGGCTTTTATGACCGCATCACTCTTTTTACCTATGTTGTTTGTACAATATGGACCACAACCTCTGGCTGTTCACCCTTCAGAAAGTCCTGCAGACGCTCAGTGACATCTTTAACCCTGGCATCAGGGAGGCAACATACCATCCTGGTGTCACGTCTGCAGCCACAGAAATGTTCCACTTACAAGAGACATCAGAGCAAACGTAGGCAATTCGACCCATCGATTCAACTCCGCAGAAGATCCCCTATCACTATTACTCTTCCACTCTTTTTTTTTCTCCACCCTCACCCCGTGCAAGTGAATCACTTGTGGTGCCATGGACCTGGCCCTTGCTGCACTCCCTGGGAACCCATCTCCTACAGCAGTATACAAAACAGAAAATTATGGGGTGATCAGATCGAGGTTTACAAGAAAACATCACAAATAGATTCTGTTCGAGTTGGCAACTTGATCGAATCATTTAGAGAGTTTTATGTTGTTTAAGATCCGGTCTAGATTAGATATCAGGAAATTGTTCTTTTCCCAGAGAATGCAGCCTCTGGGAGAGGCAGCTAGTGCAGGGGACACTGACTCACTGAATTCCTTCAAGCAAGAGTTTGTTTCAGTTTGAGGCAAAAACCACCTTTTAGCAACGGTACAACAGCCAAATATTAATCAGAGCCAGGGTGATCTTTTAGTTTTGACTGCCTAAATGGAGTGGAAAGGAATTTTCCAGGCATCCCCCTTCCCCTGCAAATTGCACAGGGTTCTTATCTGATTGTTTTTGTCTCTTCCAGCAGATCCTGTGGCTGAGGGTGTGGTTGGGAGTGTCTGCATGGAGAGTGGCCCAATCGTTTGGGACAGGTTCGATGAACTAGGAGGATTTTCTTGTCTCAATTTTAGACAGAGGAAATCAGACACCATTCTTTGAAATATTCAGAGACGTCCTGGTACACACAAAGTAATTGAATAAAATGTTACGACAATTATTGTGCTGTTTTTGGTGACCGGGTCTGAGGAAAGGCAAACCCCAAAGAAACTTTAGCCACATGATAATGTGGATTTTAATGCAAACCGATTAAATAAGAGACCCAACAAGGGAAGAAGTGTGCTCTTTTATGCCCAAATGCAAGACAGAAACCATGCAAGGGAGAGTCTGCAAGAGAATGTTCATGAGAAAGAGTGAGAGAGAATGAGCATGAGTCAGCACCAAACAAAGGGAAAGAGCGCATATGTTCAACCAAGAGCAAGTGCATTCACCAGATAGACCATGTAAGCACGTTATGGGGATTGGGGTGATTAATCCAAACATTCCACATCAGTAATCACTGACTTTGCAATGTGGAAAAAGGGTACAGAAATTGATTGAAACATTTAACCTTGTAGAAGAATGATAGAGGGAAAGCGGTGGTGATATTGTCACTGGACTAGCAATCCAGTGACCCAGGGTAAATTTCAGGCAACTAGGATTGAATCCTACCATGGCAGGTGGTGAAATTTGAATTCAATAAAAATCTGAAAGTAAAAGTCAAATGGTGACCATGAAAACCTGGTTGATTGTTGTAAAAACCCATCTGGATATTAATGTCCTTTTGGGAAGGAAATCTGCCGTCCTTACCTGGTGTGGCCTATATGTGAACCCAGAACCATAATTCTAAAATGCACTCTGAAATGGCCTAGCAAGCACTCGGTACAAGGGCAATTAGGGATGGGCATTAAAAAAAAAATTCATATAATAAAGTGCCTGCCACATAGAGACAAAAAAATCCCTTTCCTTCAGTAAATACAAATAGGTTACATCTTATTTATCTGACGACTGGAATGATACGAGATTATAAAGCCTGGGAAAGTCAACAAAACTAATTTACTTCTTACCAAGAGGATTTGAAAAATATTGTGAAGCACTCCACCTGGTGTATGCTGGCTGTAAGATACTGCCGAGCTGGTGAGCAATGACTTGATTGATGTCTGCGAAGGAAATCTGCTTTACATTCATCAGCTGGGAGCAGATCTTGTGAACAGTGTCATTCTCATGAATCAGAAGCGCATCAGAAGACTGATACAAGTGAGAGAGTGTCAGCACCATGTTATAATTCTGCACAATCACCTGACGAAGAACAAAGTGCTCTTTCAGTAGGAAATCAAAACAACAAATGTTCCCACTGTCTTATTCCACAGTCACCCTGAAGCTCAATGTCTTAATAATACTAATCTTTATTGTCACAAGTAGGCTTGTGACAGTAACTGCAATGAGGTTACTGTGAAAATCCCCTAGTCGCCACACTCCGGCGCCTGTTCGGGTACACAGAGGGAGAATTCAGAATGTCCAAATTACCTAACAACACGTCTTCCAGGACTTGAGAGAGGAAACCGGAGCACCCGGAAGAAACCCACGCAGACACAGGGAGAGCACGCAGACTCCACACAGACAGTGACCCAAGCCGGGTCCCTGGCGCTGTGAAGCAACAGTTCTAACCACAGTGCTACCATGCCACCCAGCCACACTGTAACTCACTGTCTTGGCCCCACAGTCACCCTGTAACTCACTGTCTCACCCCCCCCACAGTCACCCTGTAACTCACTGTCTCACCCCCCCCCCCACAGTCACCCTGTAACTCACTGTCTCACCCCCCCACAGTCACCCTGTAACTCACTGTCTCCCCCCCACAGTCACCCTGTAACTCACTGTCTCACCCCCCCCCCCAGTCACCCTGTAACTCACTGTCTCCCCCCCACAGTCACCCTGTAACTCACTGTCTCACCCCCCCCCCCCCAGTCACCCTGTAACTCACTGTCTCCCCCCCACAGTCACCCTGTAACTCACTGTCTCACCCCCCCCCCCAGTCACCCTGTAACTCACTGTCTCCCCCCCACAGTCACCCAGTAACTGACTGTCTCACCCCGTCACCCTGTAACTCACTGTCTCACCCCCCCCCACAGTCACCCTGTAACTCACTGTCTCCCCCCCCCAGTCACCCTGTAACTCACTGTCTCACCCCCCCCCCACAGTCACCCTGTAACTCACTGTCTCACCCCCCCCCCACAGTCACCCTGTAACTCACTGTCTCACCCCCCCCCCCAGTCACCCTGTAACACACTGTCTCACCCCCCCACAGTCACCCTGTAACTCACTGTCTCCCCCCCCCCACAGTCACCCAGTAACTGACTGTCTCACCCCCCCCCCCACAGTCACCCAGTAACTGACTGTCTCACCCCCCCCCCACAGTCACCCTGTAACTGACTGTCTCACCCCCCCCCCCCACCCCCACAGTCACCCTGTAACTCACGGTCTCACCCCCCCACAGTCACCCTGTAACTCACTGTCACACCCGCCCGCCACAGTCACCCTGTAACTCACTGTCTCACCCCCCCCCCCCCCCCCCCCACCCCCACAGTCACCCTGTAACTCACGGTCTCACCCCCCCCCCAGTCACCCTGTAACTCACTGTCTCACCCGCCCGCCACAGTCACCCTGTAACTCACTGTCTCACCCCCCCCCCCCCCCACAGTCACCCTGTAACTCACTGTCTCACCCCGTCACCCTGTAACTCACTGTCTCCCCCCCCCCACAGTCACCCGGTAACTCACTGTCTCCCCCCCAGTCACCCTGTAACTCACTGTCTCACCCCCCCCCCCACAGTCACCCTGTAACTGACTGTCTCACCCCCCCACAGTCACCCTGTAACTCACTGTCTCACCCCCCCCAGTCACCCTGTAACTCACTGTCTCACCCCCCCCCCCCCAGTCACCCTGTAACTCACTGTCTCCCCCCCCCAGTCACCCTGTAACTCACTGTCTCACCCCCCCCCAGTCACCCTGTAACTCACTGTCTCACCCCCCCCAGTCACCCTGTAACTCACTGTCTCACCCCCCCCCCACAGTCACCCTGTAACTCACTGTCTCCCCCCAGTCACCCTGTAACTCACTGTCTCACCCCCTCCCCACAGTCACCCTGTAACTCACTGTCTCACCCCCCCCCCCCAGTCACCCTGTAACTCACTGTCTCACCCCCCCCCACAGTCACCCTGTAACTCACTGTCTCACCCCCCCCCCCCAGTCACCCTGTAACTCACTGTCTCACCCGCCCGCCACAGTCACCCTGTAACTCACTGTCTCACCCCCCCCCCACAGTCACCCTGTAACTCACTGTCTCACCCCCCCCCCCAGTCACCCTGTAACTCACTGTCTCACCCCCCCCACAGTCACCCTGTAACTGACTGTCTCACCCCCCCCACAGTCACCCTGTAACTCACTGTCTCACCCCGTCACCCTGTAACTCACTGTCTCCCCCCCCCCCCACAGTCACCCTGTAACTCACTGTCTCACCCCCCCCCACAGTCACCCTGTAACTCACTGTCTCACCCCCCCCCCAGTCACCCTGTAACTCACTGTCTCACCCCCCCCCCGTCACCCTGTAACTCACTGTCTCACCCCCCCCCCACAGTCACCCTGTAACACAGTCTCACCCCCCCCCACAGTCACCCTGTAACATACTGTCTCACCCCCCCCCACAGTCACCCTGTAACACAGTCTCACCCCCCCCCACAGTCACCCTGTAACATACTGTCTCACCCCCCCCCCACAGTCACCCTCTAACTCACTGTCTCCCCCCCCACAGTCACCCTGTAACTCACTGTCTCCCCCCCCCCAGTCACCCTGTAACTCACTGTCTCCCCCCCCCGTCACCCTGTAACACACTGTCTCACCCCCCCCACAGTCACCCTGTAACTCACTGTCTCCCCCCCCACAGTCACCCTGTAACTCACTGTCTCACCCCCCCCCCCCACAGTCACCCTGTAACTCACTGTCTCCCCCCCCAGTCACCCTGTAACTCACTGTCTCCCCCCCCCAGTCACCCTGTAACTCACTGTCTCCCCCCCCTAACTCACTGTCTCACCCCCCCCCCAGTCACCCTGTAACTCACTGTCTCCCCCCCACAGTCACCCTGTAACTCACTGTCTCCCCCCCCCACAGTCACCCTGTAACTCACTGTCTCCCCCCCCCCACAGTCACCCTGTAACTCACTGTCTCACCCCCCACAGTCACCCTGTAACTCACTGTCTCACCCCCCCCCCCACAGTCACCCTGTAACTCACTGTCTCACCCCCCCCCACAGTCACCCTGTAACTCACTGTCTCACCCCCCCCCCACAGTCACCCTGTAACTCACTGTCTCACCTCCCCCACAGTCACCCTGTAACTCACTGTCTCACCCCCCCCCCAGTCACCCTGTAACTCACTGTCTCACCCCCCCCCAGTCACCCTGTAACTCACTGTCTCACCCCCACAGTCACCCTGTAACTCACTGTCTCACCCCCCCCCCACAGTCACCCTGTAACTCACTGTCTCACCCCCCCACAGTCACCCTGTAACTCACTGTCTCACCCCCCCCCCCCACAGTCACCCTGTAACTCACTGTCTCACCCCCACAGTCACCCTGTAACTCACTGTCTCACCCCCACAGTCACCCTGTAACTCACTGTCTCACCCCCCCTCCCACAGTCACCCTGTAACTCAGTCTCACCCCCCTCCCACAGTCACCCTGAAGCTCAGTCTTAATAATAACAATAATCTTTATTAGTGTCACAAATAGGCTTACATAAAAATACATTTTGCAGTAGGCTTACATTAACACTGCAATGAAGTTACTGTGAAAATGTCACCAGGGAGTAGTCCAGGGACCTATCTTACCTCTCCAGTTCCATATGGCCAGGTGAGCTGGTTCAATATGAATGAGTTTGGGTACATATCCCGCAAACACTGAGTGACGTATGTTCCCAAACCAGAGCCGGTGCCTCCAGCCAGGCTCATCATTGCAAAAAAGCCACTGAGTCGTTCACACTTCTCAACCTCCCGCCGGACCAAGTCCATCACGGCTTCTTCATGACGAGGACCATGAACACAGAACCTGGGCAGAACACACACAAACCTTTTTTATTGGTGCTTAGGTAAAGGGGAAACAGAAAAAATAAGCTTTGTATTTCTACAGTTCCGTTTACAGATGCCCTCAAGCACTTTACAGGCAATGAAAACTTCTACATTATACTCACAATTGTAACAATCTGCGCACAGCAAGCTCCCACACGCAACAGCTGAAACAGATTTCTTAAAATTTTGGCTGAAGAATGGGTATTGGCCCTGGGAAGTGGGGAGAACTCCTCTGCTTTTTTTTTTTATTACAATCTCGGAGCAGACCCCAACAGTGGCTGGAAGACTAACAGAAATCCCAATATTTTATTTTGATTTTGTAAACTGGGAGGAAAGGATACCTCACTCCAGGAGTGATTTCATGAGGAAATAGAGATATGGTATTTTAAAACAAACTTTATTACTGACACAGCATTGAAATATCTTAAACATCACAAAAGAAAATAGCTTACAATTACCCCTTAAACAATGCTAATCAATACAGTGACACAATAACCCTTAACTGCTATCTTTCTTCCCATTCAAACAACAAAACCATCTCAGATCTCAATCCACTTTTAAATACAGTTAGCACTCTGGAATATTGGCTGTGATGAAACTCCACTTTAAAAAGATATTTTCCAAATGAGTTGTTGTGGGAAGTTATAAAGAAGGCGTGAATTGTCGGTCTTTTTGCCCAAGGCTTTTATCAGGGGGGTGGAGAGGCGGATCTCCTTGTTTGTGGGGGGGGGGGGGGGGGAGGGGGGGGAGAGGTGGCTAGGATTAGGAGGGTGATACTGCAGAAAGGGGGGGGGGTTTAGGCCTCCCAAATTTGTTGTATTATTATTGGGATGCAGAACTGGAGCAGGGATTGGGGGGGGGGGGGGGGGGGGAGGGGGAGAGAGAGAACCTCTGCGGGTGAGGACGGAGGTGGGCTCTTGCAGGGGGTTGGGGTATTGGGCACTGGTAATGGGCCGCTCCCGATAGCCCCAGGAAAGTTTTCAGCAAGTTCGGTGGCGGTGGCCACGTAGCAGATTTGGAGGCAGTTTAGACAGCACTTGAGGCTGGAGGCTGCATCGGGGGATGTCGATTAGGCGGAATCATGGGTTTGAGCCAGGGAGAATAGATGTGAGGTTTCGGGGATAGGAAGAGAGGGGGATGAAGGATCTGTTCCTTTGGGGGGGGGGGGGGGGGGGGGGGAGGATTGTGAGAAAATTTCAGGTCTATGCAGGTGCGGGACTTCGCGAGGAAGGTCTCCTGCCCTTCTCGATAGTGCCTGCCAATCACTGTTGGAGAAGGTGCTGTCAATGTGGGGGTTTGGGGGGGGGGGGGGGGGGGGGGGGAGGGGGGTCATCTTGGCCATTTACGGGAGGATTTTGGAGGAGGATGGGGTGTCCATGAGGGGGTTAAGATAAAGAGCTGGGGGCGGCACTGGAGGAGGAATTGTGGTGTGAGGTGCTGCAGAGGGTAAATGCCTCGACTTTGTGCGTGAGGCCGGGGCTGATACAGCTGAAGGTGGTGTGCAGGTCACACCGTACAAAGTGTAGGATGAGCCGTCTGTTTGAAGAGGTGGAGGATGTCTGTGAACGATGTGGGACGGGCCTCGAGGACCATGTAGATATGTTTTGGTCCTGCCCAAAGCTGGAAAGGTTTTGGAGGGGATTTACAGGTGGACGTGGAACCCAGTCCCCTAGAAGCCATATTCAGGGTGTCAGACCAGCTGGAGTTGCAGGCGAGTGGGGGTGGGGGGGGCAGATGTTATTTCCTTCACCTCGCTGATCGCTCATAGGTGGGTCTTGTTGGGGTGGAGGTCAGCTTCTCCACCCTGTGCCTCAGCATGGCAGGGAGACCTGTTGGAGTTCCTGACCTTGAGGAAGGTGAAGTTCACGCTGAGGGGGCGAGTGAGGGGTTATGGGGGCGGTTTAGCACAGTGGGCTAAACAGCTGGCTTGTAATGCAGAATAAGACCAGCAGCGCAGGTTCAATTCCCGTACCGGCCTCCCCGAACAGGCGCCGGAATGTGGCGACTAGGGGCTTTTCACAGTAACTTCATTGAAGCCTACTCGTGACAATAAGCGATTTTCATTTCATACGACAGACCCCTCACCTCTGGAATCAATCTAGTGAACCCCCACTAAAGGACATTAGTGAATCAGATGGGGTTTTTACAGCAATTGACAATGGTTTCATGGTCATCATTGGACTTTTAATTCCAGATTTTTATTGAATTCAAATTTCACCATCTGCCCTGGTGGGATTCGAACCTGGATCCCCACAGCGTTACCCTTGGGTCTCTGGATTACCAACGACAATTCCAGTACATCCTGCTAGGAATCGGAAATATTCTGTATATGTTGGGACTATGCAAGTCGCCTCAGTTTAGTTCTCACATCAGAGTTTGAGGTTGCATGTTCTAACTATTGAATGAGGGCTGTGAGTAGCAACAGAATATTATCTAAATGGGGAGAGACTTGGCGGAGCTCCAATGCAGAGGGATCTGGGTGTCCTCGTGCAGGAGTCAGAAAACGAGCATGCCGAGAAAGCAAATGAAATGTTGGCATTTATAGCAAAAGGAATTGAGTATAAAGGTAAGTGTTGTTGCAACTGTACAAGGCATTGGTAAGAACACACCTGGAGTATTGTGCACAGTTTTGGTCCCATTATTTGAGGACAGATGTAGTGGCATTGGAGGCAGTTCAGCAGGGGTTCACTAGATTGATTCCAGAGGTGAGGGGTCTGTCGTATGAAATGAAAATCGCTTATTGTCATGAGTAGGCTTCAATGAAGTTACTGTGAAAAGCCCCTAGTCGCCACATTCCGGCGCCTGTTCGGGGATGCTGGTACGGGAATTGAACCCGCACTGCTGGCCTTGTTCTGCTTTACAAGCCAGCTGTTTAGCCCACTGTGCTAAACCAGACCCTAAAAGCGTGTGCCCCATGTGAGGCTCGAACCCACGACCTTCAGATTATGAGACTGATGCGCTGCCTACTGCATTAACGAGGCTCTGAGGAGAGATTGAACAGTTTAGGCTTAGATTCGCCAGAGTTTAGAAGAATGAGGGGAGATCTAATTGAGGTATACAAGATGGTAAAAGGTATGGATAAAGTAGACGTGGAGCTGATGCTTCATCTTGTGGGGCATTCTAAAATGAGAGGTCATAATCTTAGAATAAGAGGTAGCAAATTTAAAACAGATTTAAGGAAAAACTACTCCCAAAGGGTTATGAATCTGTGGAATTCGTTATCCTAGAGTGCAGTGGATGCTGGGACAGTGAGTAAATTTAAGGAGGAGTTAAACAGATTTTTAATTGGTAATGGGTTGAAGGGTTATGGAGAACAGGTAGGACAGTGGAGTTGAGGCCAGGATGGGATCAGCCATGATCACATTGAGGGTGTTAGGCTCGGGAGGCTAAATTGCCGACTCCCGCTCCTAGGTCATGTGTTCTAGGCAGGAGATGCTCTGGCTGATTTCGCAATCCAGCTCTTGATCTGTAACATTGTAGGTAGATGAGGATCATATCAGCCATGATAGAATCGTGGAGCAGATTCGATGGGCCGAATGGCACAATTCTGCTCTTTTATCTCATGAACTTGTGAATACCCTTCGTAGGCACCTTTAAGAAAGGAAGGGACTGGGAAACAAGGAAGAATTGTTGCTTAGAAAATGCCAATTTCTGATCATCTTTCCAAAGCAACAAAATGATGGACAGTGGTCAGACATCCATTCATAAATACAAAGAATTGACCAATAGGTGTGTAAATTACATTTTCCTATAATGATGCGTTAGTGGTTTTTGCTTTTGCCGGAGACTTGGAGTCATTTTGATTTCTCTATAAGCGAATGATTGTTAAAGGGAAGGATTGCTGGGTCAGAGGGTGTTAAATGATGGGTAGATTCATTCTTACCCATTTGCCCAGTTGTTTCCGGATCCTTGTTTCTGACAGAAGTAGGATTGGTTTCCGTATCTCCAGCACCCTGATTTTGCAGTTTTGGATAAAGTACGACTGATGACCTTTGGCTCCATGTCGACGAGGATGGCCCGAGCTATTGGCAATGCTGAAAATCACACCAGTACTGGGAAATTACACCATAATCTGTGAAAGTACACATCCCAGCTATCAACCATAGCACAAGAACCTGGCTCACATTTTGTTCAACTCAAAAACCCAGGGGCAGGATGATGTTCCACATTGTGACAGGGAAGACCATAAGACATAGGAGCAGAATTAGGCCACTCGGCCCATCGAGTCTGCTCCGCCATTCAATCATGGCTGATATTTTCTCATCCCCATTCTCCTGCCTTCTCCCCATAACCTGATCCCCTTGTTAATCAAGAACCTATCTATCTCTTGTTATGGGCCAGGGTTTAGAGAACCCCAAAGTGTGTCATGGAGTTCACCTGACCCACGTCTTTTACTAGATTGTGGTATGGGGAGCACACAGCCCACTCTATAGGTGTGGTGCAGTAGAAATTAAAAATAATTTTTAAAGCAACACAATGTTTATTCTATGAACTCAGTTAACCCTTTTAAAACATAGTGAACATCTTAGCAACCATCAATTCAAATACACCCCCCAAAGAATACAACGCTCAAAGTAATCTTTAAACTTTCCTTTTAACATCCAGAAGACAAAATGAACCCTTTGTACAAAGACAGGCTGTTCCAACGTTAAAATCACCAAATGGACATTCATAAGCTTGCAAAGATTCACACACATCCTGCTGTGATTGCAGCTTCTCCAAAACTAAACTAAAAAACATAGACACACCCAAGCTTTTCCTCAAAGTGAAACTAAAAAGCAGAGCCAGAGCTCAGCTCCACCCACACTCTGACATCACTGCAGCTGCTTGAGCAGACAAACATTTCTTAAAGTGACATTCCCATGACACTCTGTCTTAAAGACACTCAGTGATTTGGCCTCCACATCCTTCTGCGGCAAAGAGTTCCACCACCCTCTGGCTGAAGAATTTCTTCCTCATCTCTGTTTTAAAGGATCGCCCCTTTAGTTTGATTTGGTGTCCTCTCCTTCTAGTTTTTCCTACAAGTGGAAACATTCTATCCACGTCCACTCTATCCAGGCCTCGCAGTATCCTGTAAGTTTCAATAAGATCCCCCTCATCCTTCTAAACTCCAACGAGTACAGACCCAGAGTCCTCAACTGTTCCTCATACAACAAGCTCTTCATTCCAGGGATCATTCATGTGAACCTCCTCTGGACCCTTTCCAAAGCCAGCCCTCCTTAGGTACGGGGCCCAAAGCTGCTCACAATACTCCAAATGGGGTCTGACCAGAGCCTTATACAGCCTCAGAAGTACATCCTTGCTCTTGTATTCTAGCCCTCGACATGAATGCTAACATTGTATTTGCCTTCCTAACTGTCAACTGAACCTGCACGTTAACCTTAAGAGAATGCTGAACTAGGATACTCAAATCCTTTTGTGCTTCTGATTTCCGAAGCCTTTTCTCACTTAGAAAATAGTCTAGGCCTCTATTCTTCCTACCAAAGTGCACAACCTCACACTTTTCCACATTGTATTCCATCTGCCACTTCATTGCCCACTCTCCTAGCTTGTCCAAATCCTTTTGCAGCCCCCTTGCTTCCTCAACACAACTTGTCCCTCCACATCTCTTTGTATCATCTTCAAACTTAGCAACCGTGCCTTCAGTTCCTTCTTCCAGATCATTAATGTATATCATGAATAGTTGTGGTCCCAACACTGACACCTGCAGAACCACTGGTCACGGCTGCCATCCTGAAAAGGATCCCTTTATCCCCACTCTCTGCCTTCTGCCAGTCAGCGAATCCTCTATCCATGCCAGTACCTTGCCCCTAACACCATGGGCTCTTATCCTATTTCGCAGCCTCCAGGATGGCTCCCCAAACAGGTGGCGGAATGTGGCGACTAGAGGCGTTTCACGATAACTTCATTTGAAGCCTACTTGTGACAATAAGCGATTTTCATGTCATTCATTCATTATCAAAGGCCTTCTGGAAATCCAAATAGACCACATCCACTGGCTCTCCTTTGTCTAACTTTCTTGTTACTTCCTCAAAGAACTCAGATTAGGGTTAGCAGCACGGTGGCATAGTGGTCCGCACTGCTGCCTCACAGCTCCAGGGTCCCAGGTTCAATTCTGGCCTCGGGTGACTGTGTGGAGTTTGCACTTTCTCCCAGTGTCTGCGTGAGTTTCCTCCGGGCGCTCCAGTTTCCTCCCACAGACCAAATATGTGTAGTGTTATGAGCCAGGGTTTAGAGAACCCCAAAGTGTATCATGGTGTTCACCTGACCCACAACCTTTAACAATTTATCCCAATTTTTAAGAACATCCTCGTTTTCCAATTTAATTTGAGATATGTCAAATTCAGTCATCTGGATTTGGTTCGTCACTTTGAGTTAGAATCATTAAAACCTCCTTTTTCTCTCCTTCCCTTTCAAAGTACCTTTTAAGCATGTTTTTGATTTGATGTATTATTGCCACGTGTACTAGTATACAGTGAAAACTATTGTTTCTTGCATGCTGTACAAACAATGCATACTGTACACAGGGAAGGAAGGAGAGACTGCAGAATATAATGTTACAGTTATAGCAAAGATGTGGAGATGCCGGCGTTGGACTGGGGTGAGCACAGTAAGAAGTCTTGCAACACCAGATTAAAGTCCATCAGGTGAAATGATGAAGAAGCTGCGCTCCGAAAGCTAGTGTTTGAAACAAACCTGTTGGACTTTAACCTGGTGTTGTAAGACTTCTTACAGTTATAGCAAGGTGTAGAGAACATTGTTAGAGAGTTTAAAAGAGTTAGAATGAAGTTTTAGAAGCATAGAACAAGAGTAAAAGATAGAATTAGAGGGTATGCTGGGCACAGCTGGCAAGAAGTCGCCGCGCTCCGGCACCATCTAAATTACACACTCTGTATTCACATGACTCACTCGGTGAGTTTTCCTTCTATCCGGCGTTTTTACCACATAATTCACCTCACTTAATTTCCTTTCAATCTGATAAGGTCCACAAAACCTTGCTTTTAAAGGTTCACCTACCACTGGTAACAATACTAAAACTTCATCTCCACAAGCAAAACTACGAACTTTGGATTTCTTGTCTGCCACCCATTTCATCACATTTTGTGCAACCGTTAAATGTTGTTTAGCCAATTCACCTGCTCTATTTAATCGTTCCCTAAAGTTTAACATGTAATCCAATAATGTAATTTCCGATTTCTCACTCACCAATTCTTCCTTAATCAATTTAAGTGGTCGTCTACCCGCATGACCAAAAAGTAGTTCAAAAGGACTAAATTTGGTTAACTCATTCGGTGCATCCCTAATTGCAAACATTACAAATGGAATTCCTTTATCCCAATCCTCTGGGTAATCGTGGCAATAAGCCCTCAACATTGTTTTTAATGTCTGATGCCACCTTTCTAACGGTCCCTGCGATTCTGGATGGTACGCAGTTGATTTAAATTGTTTTATTCCTAAGCTACCATAACTTCTTTGAATAACCTCGAGGTAAAATTTGATCCTTGATCCGATTGTATTTCTGTGGTAGTCCATATCGAGTAAAGAATTTAAGTAACTCCTCCACAATCTTTTTAGCTGTAATATTACGTACTGGAATGGCCTCTGGAAACCTAGTAGATACATCCATTATAGTCAAAAGATATTGATTCCCACTTTTCGTTTTAGGAAGCGGTCCTACGCAATCAATTAGGACCCTTTTCATCCGCCTGTAAATGTAACGGTCTCCATTTTCTCATCAAGACATCACTTTTACAGTAATAACACTCTGGTATACACTCAGATTCCTCTTCCATGTATGCTTTCTGATACATCCGTTTTATTTCTATATATTTTTGTTGGAACTCTGCCAATTTTCCTGAACTAAAAATATCCGCCTCATCCTCCACCTGTTCTTTTCCAACCATATGATCAAAAATCATTTCTGATAATTGCACTTCACCTTTATCTTCACTCTCCAATTTCTCCTCTTGTCTTAACCTGTGACTTTGCGACTTTGTTACTACGCAATCTGGAAAAATCCCAGGATATTCGTCCTTCAACACTTCAGTTGTCTGATTTTGCACTGGCTTATCAACCACAGTAGGCATCACTCCCACCTGCAATCCAGCTATATCATTACCGAAGATAAACTGTATTCCTGGACAAGATAGTTTCTCTATTATTCCTACTACCACTTCACCACTCTTCACTGGACTTTCCAACCTTACCTTATATAATGGAACACTACTCCTCTCACCCTGAATTCCACATATTACCACCTTTTCTGGCAACATTTTTCCCAAACTACATAACTCCCATCTCTTACCATTAAAGATTGACTAGCTCCCGTATCTCTTAAAATTGTGACTTCTTTACCTGCTCCCCCTGATACACATGAGTAAACTTTACACACACAAGTAAATTCTTTAAAGAGATCTGGCACCTTCTTATCAATCACCTCTTGATCAGGCTGTACAATCTTTTGCACCTCCTTCACTTCACTTGGGCTTTCCTTTACCACTTTAACAAACCCCACTGTCTTATCCTGTTTTACCACATCAGCCTTTCCAGTGCTTTTCTTCAACCACCAACACTGTGACTTTACATGGCCTAGTTTATTACAGTGAAAACATTTGAAACTTTTCATGTCTCTTCCACCCTCCTGGATTTCTTTTTTAATCTGAGGTACACTCTCCTTATTATCTCCCATCAGATCACCTTTACCTTTACCACTTGAGTATTTCACATGTCCCCAGTTTCTATCCCTCACAGGCTGAAACTGATGTCGGAAACCAAGCTTTGATTTATGAACTAATTCATAATCATCTGTCATTTCTGCTGCTAACCTCGCAGTTTTAACCCTCTGCTCTTCCATACGAGTTCTCACTACATCAGGAATTGAATTTTTAACCTCCTCCAAAAGTATAATTTCTCCGAGAGCTTCATACATTTGGTCTATTTTCAAAGCCCTTATCCACCTATCAAAATTACTCTGTTTGAGCCTTTCAAACTCCATGTATGTTTGACCAAATTCTTTCCTTAAATTTCTAAATATTTGTCTGTAAGCTTCAAGCACTAGTTCATATGCACCTAAGATGGATTTTTTTCACCTCCTCATATGTCCCAGATACCTCCTCCGGTAGTGATGCAAACACTTCACTAGCCCTACATATCAGCTTTGTTTGAATCAGTAATACCCACATGTCCTGTGGCCATTTCATTTGTTTAGGCTTCTCAAATGAAATGAAAAAGGCTTCCACCTCCTTCTCGTCAAACCTTGGCAATGCTTGGACATATTTAAATAGATCCCCACCAAGCCTTCGACTTTGACGCTCTTTCTCACTATCCTCATCACTATCATCCAACTGTACGTTTCCCTTTACGTCTGCCAATTTTAACTGACTGTCATGTTTCATGGCCATTTTCTGAAGTTCAAACTCTCTCTCTTTATCTTTTTCCCTGATCTGTATCTCCCTTTCTCTTTCTTTTTGTTCTGCTATTCTTTCTTTTCTCCTTAAACATTAAACTAATGTGGCAGGGATATGGGAACCGATGCAGGAAGTTGGAAGGTAGTAAAACAGGGAAAGAAGCAAAAGGAAGGGGAAAAGTGCAAGGCAGAGAAGACATAGTCAAAAATCAAAAAGGGCGACAGTACAAGGTACAGTGACTGAGGGGAGCTCAGTGAATAGGCCCAGTAATACTAAAAGGAATAAAACTGGAGATGTTAAGATTCAAAACAGAGGTAAAAAAAACAACATAAGTATACTTTACCTGAATGCTCGCAGTATTCGGAATAAAGTAAATGAGTTGATGGCACAAATCATCGTAAATGACTATGATTTAGTGGCCATTACTGAAACATGGCTAAAGGATGGTCACGACTGGGAGTTAAATATCCGAGGGTATCAAACTATTCAGAAGGACAGAGTGGATGGTAAGGGAGGTGGTGTTGCTGTTATTTAAGGATGACATCCGGGCAATAGTAAGGGATGACATCGGTGCTATGGAGGATAAGGTTGAATCCATTTGGGTGGAAATCAGGAATAGTAAGGCGAAAAAGTCACTGATAGGAGTAGTCTATCGGCCACCAAATAGTAACGTTATGGTGTGGCAGGCAATGAACAAAGAAATAACTGATGCATGTAGAAATGGTACAGCAGTTATCATGGGGGATTTTAATCTACATGTCGATTGGTTTAACCAGGTCGGTCAAAGCAACCTTGAGGAGGAGTTTACAGAATGTATCCGCGATAGTTTCCTAGAACAGTATGTAATGGAACCTACGAGGGAACAAGCGGTCCTAGATCTTGTCCTGTGTAATGAGACAGGATTGATTCATGATCTCATAGTTAGGGATCATCTCGGAATCCTCTCCGATCACAATATGGTGGAATTTAAAATACAGATGGAGGGTGAGAAAGTAAAATCAAATACTAGTGTTCCGTGTTTAAACAAAGGAGATTACAATGGGATGAGAGAAGAACTAGCTAAGGTAGACTGGGAGCAAAGACTTTATGGTGGAACAGTTGAGGAACAGTGGAGAACTTTCCAAGCGATTTTTCACAGTGCTCAGCAAAGGTTTATACCAACAAAAAGGAAGGACGGTAGAAAGAGGAAAAATCGACCGTGGATATCTAAGGAAATAAGGGAGAGTATCAAATTGAAGGAAAAAGCATATAAAGTGGCAAAGATTACTGGGAGACTAGAGGACTGGGAAATCTTTAGGGGGCAACAGAAAGCTACTAAGAAAGCTATAAAGAAGAGTAAGATAGAGTATGAGAGTAAACTTGCTCAGAATATAAAAACAGACAGTAAAAGTTTTTACAAATATATAAAACAAAAAAAGAGTGGCTAAGGTAAATATTGGTCCTTTAGAGGATGAGAAGGGAGTTTTAATAATGGGAGATGAGGAAATGGCTGAGGAAATGAACAGGTTTTTTGGGTCGGTCGTCACAGTGGAAGACACAAATAAAATGCCAGCGACTGATAGAAATGAGGCTATGGCAGGTGAGGACCTTGAGAGGATTGTTATCACTAAGGAGGTAGTGATGGGCAAGCTAATGGGGCTAAAGGTAGACAAGTCTCCTGGCCCTGATGGAATGCACCCCAGAGTGCTAAAAGAAATGGCTAGTAAAGCTGCAGATTCACTAGTGATGATTTACCAAAATTCACTAGACTCTGGGGTGGTCCCGGTGGATTGGAAATTAGCAAACATGACACCACTGTTTAAAAAAGGAGGTAGGCAGAGAGCAGGAAATTATAGGCCAGTGAGCTTAACGTCGGTAGTAGGGAAGATGCTGGAATCCATCATCAAGGAAGAAATAGCGAGGCATCTGGATAGAAATTGTCCCATTGGGCAGACGCAGCATGGGTTCATAAAGGGCAGGTCATGCCTAACTAATTTAGTGGAATTTTTTGAGGACATTACCAGTGCAGTAGATAACAGGGAGCCAATGGATGTGGTATATCTGGATTTCCAGAAAGCCTTTGACAAGGTGCCACACAAAAGGTTGCTGCATAAGATAAAGATGCATGGCATTAAGGGTAAAGTAGTAGCATGGATAGAGGATTGGTTAATTAATAGAAAGCAAAGAGTGGGGATTAATGGGTGTTTCTCTGGTTGGCAAGCAGTAGCTAGTGGTGTCCCTCAGGGATCCGTGTTGGGCCCACAATTGTTCACAATTTACATAGATGATTTGGAGTTGGGGACCAAGGGCAATGTGTCCAAGTTTGCAGATGACACTAAGATGAGTGGTAGAGCGAAAAGTGCAGAGGATACTGGAAGTCTGCAGAGGGATTTGGATAGGTTAAGTGAATGGGCTAGGGTCTGGCAGATGGAATACAATGTTGACAAATGTGAGCTTATCCATTTTGGTAGGAATAACAGCAAACAGGATTATTATTTAAACGATAAAATATTAAAGCATGCCGCTGTGCAGAGAGACCTGGGTGTGCTAGTGCATGAGTCACAGAAAGTTGGTTTACAGGTGCAACGGGTGATTAAGAAGGCAAATGGAATTTTGTCCTTCATTGCTAGAGGGATGGAGTTTAAGACTAGGGAGGTTATGTTGCAATTGTATAAGGTGTTAGTGAGGCCACACCTGGAGTATTGTGTTCAGTTTTGGTCTCCTTACTTGAGAAAGGACATACTGGCACTGG